>NC_045733.1:4727500-5327500 GCF_008692095.1 Etheostoma spectabile | reverse complement strand
AGGAGCTCAACAGTGAAAACCTTATCAGGGAGCTTGAACTGGTTGGTAGTACACACACTTTTTTTGCTACACTTTCTCTTAACTCAGATAGTAAGCATTAATGCTACAAATCTCAGTTTGGTTGCTATCTTAACAGAAACATAGTGATGAAATTACTAAAACAAAGAGCATCTGGATGAAGCAACTCGCAGGTAAAGAACTAATCTAATTTTGAGTTGAATTCAACACCCTGTGCTGTCAAAAACTAAATGAGAGCCATCATTTTGTGTTGCTGTTGGAGTAGAAATCGAAACCAAGTATAAGAAGAAGATGGATTTGCTGCCAACAGAGCTGGACAACATGAGAAAAAATGCGACCATTGAGAGAGAGGATCATTGGAGCAGCCACATCAATACTCTTATAGAAGACCACGACAAAGCGTTCAGTGATGCTCATGCACTTGTTAATCGCATGCAACAGGATTTGGATGTGAGCGATTCACTCAAGGTATACGTGCACATAGTTGGCGTCCGTGTTGTTTTCTGTTCAAATTATTTTCTTTAAATTGATAAATTCTTTAGTCTAGGAAGTTGGGAAAAAGATGGCCATGTGCTTAAATAGCTTTTTTTGATTGATGATCAAGTTGTTATCCAATTCAACATAATGTAAAACATAGAACAGCCTTCAAATTTGAAAGGTTTCAACCTGATAATGTTTGGGATTTTCTCTTAATAAATGACTTTAAATTGTTAACAGTTAATTTTCTGTCATTTGACTAATTTTTGCTGCAATATTTATGATCCAGTTATGTTTTTTTCCCTGTGGCTTCTTTTATTGGCTTTTCTTAGGCACAAATTGAAGAGTTGAACATGAAACAGAAGGAGAAGGAAAAGGAACTGGTTCGTCTTTTGCAGGAGAACAAAAGTCTTGCCGAGATGCTCTCAAAAGTCGTTGACGAAAGTGCTGAAAATGAGAAGAAAATTAAATACTACGCAACTAAAAAGGTTGTTGATTTTTTTTTTACTGAGTTTAAATTGTTGCAACTTTGTGCACTGATATTTGTCGCTACCAGTAACTTAATTGGTACTTTGTGTGGCATGTGTCTTAGTAACTGACATGTAACATACTGTACATGGGCACAAGGTCAATTTGTGACGTTGTTTTTGACAGGATGCCAAAGAAAGGGTAAAAAAAAAGGAACTGGATGATCTGAAATTGGACCACGAGACACTGGAACAGCAATTCAGCAAGGTAAAAGCTAAGATTGAGTTTCACTGTATAATGTTGCACAAATATTAGATGTGAGCCAAGTGCTTGCGTGCTTGTTGGCAGTGTCCAAAATGAGCACCATCCACCAGCCAAATGCTGGTAAAATATGCAGGTGGCTGGTAGATTTGCTTCACTCACCAGCCAAAAAGCAATAGTAATCTATTGAGTGGCTGGTAAAACAAAAGTTCACTTTTGGGCCCTGCTTGTTGGTATTTATGTGAATGTTTTTGTGTACGTGCACATGTCAAACAGCTTCAGCTGGAAAGGGACGAACTGTACACGACGTTCACTCAGAACATTCAGAAGGTGCAGCGTAAAGCAGATTTGAAGAACACACAGCTGGAAAGGAAGTTGAAGGACCTGACAGACGTCCTGGAGAAGACGCAGGCTCAGCTTTTCTCGGTGCTTTCGGCCTCTAACATGGACCAAACTGCTCTTGATGGGGTCACTAAGAAAATTGAGGTTAATTACCTTGAAATGGTGTGTATTTTATGCCCCTTGTTTATACAAGAACATACAAAAACATGTTTTTGTTTGTAGGAGAATCTTGATTCCAGTAACAAATCCATCAAGAACTTGCAGTATAAAAAAGCTCAGATTTCCCAGGTTAGTAGTTTGTTTACTTCCTGAAAGTGCTATCATCCATTTGTTTAACTAATGATGGTGTTTAATGTATTTTTGTAATGATATTTATACGTGTGTGTATCCGGCAGGCCCGTAAGGATTTGCTGCTGACCTACGGAGCAAAGCAAAGGGCTTCTGGTGTCCCTGCGGAGGAGCTTTTTGTAAAGCCCTTTGAGAGCAGTCTCGCTGGGAAAATTCTCTAACAACACTTGAGTTGTCCCCAAAATGAGAAGCAATGAATCCAAACAGACTGAACCATTTACAGCAACTCTCATTTTGTTTGCATCTGGTCTCATTAGAATCGGACACGTTTCTCATGTTTTCCTTTGATACAATTGTTGAAGTTCGCTAACACAAAATAACACCATGAAATATTGCCTTCTCTATCTCATAATCTTTATTTTGTAATTTTGTTATTATGTGATAATGGGAGTTTAGACTTAAAGGTTCATCAGGCCCTTGATTCACGCTGCCCTCCAAAGGCAAAAGTGAGTAACTGCAGAAGTAGTGAAGTTTTCAGACAGACTGGCAAACTGTGTAACAGACCCCTTAAAATCATTGTCATTGACCAATTATAATAACTAAAGCTAATCCTCAAGGAAAACAGTATCTAAAAACAAAATGTGAACCTTCACTGCATTTGAACTAGTTTGGTAAAGAACATAGAGTCTTTATGGAATATTTCTCTTTTCTTTTATCCTTTCGTAAATTGTTGCAATGTATTTTACTATTGCTGTGTGTCTGTCCATATAAAATTACAAGTTAAATTGAAAATGATATAATAAATTAATCTAGAATGCAGTGCTTTTAAATATGTGATTTAAAAGAAGCCTAATGTAAGAGTCAGACACTGAGATGTCAGTAACTGATACTCTGCTAAGCTAGATAGAGGAGCTTTACAGGACTAGTTGAGCTGTTTTTGATCTCTGATCTCTATTGTGGTTACTGCAAATGTGCATCCGTTGCGCGTAATCATTTTTTTGAAATGATAAAACAGATATTTGTCATAGCTGAATTTGGACCAAATATGTATTTATCTCAACTGATAGACTTAGACTTAGACTTAGACTTCTCTTTATTGATCCTTTTGGGATGACTCCCGCAAGGAAATTGAAAAGTCCAGCAGCAGTTTTAGTTTAAAAAATAGATAAAAAAGACAGTATAAAGACAACAAAATAACAATAATAAGAACATTTGTCAAATAAATAGGAAGTGCAGACAACTCAGTCAATTTAGCAACAAACAACAATCAGAATACGGGCTGCTCTGGTGTGGTCTGTTAACATACAAACACAACGTTGTTTGTTTCTTTTAGGGGATACCTAAGAACTTACACCCTTTGCCTTTCACAAAAGCATAAGCAGCAGCCATTGAGTATCAAACACATTGTTATCCTGTGTTCTATATGAAAAAGCTGTATATAAGTATTTATGAGTTTATATTTCCATTGGAAGAAGGGGGCTAAAAGTTGGATTTAAACCAAGTTTTCCAATCTCAACAGCTAGTTTCACCAGCTGATTTCTTCTATGCCTGAGTTTCCAGCTGAGAGAGGAGGAACATATGGGGTGGATACAGTTTCTCATTGAATATTCCTGTTGTGAATCGAGCCCTGCTGCACTGAGTGATCGCTGTTCCCCACAGTATCAATAATACAGGAGGATGTTATTGTCCCTGTGCAGGCCACAGTATCATACAGCTAAAACAAGTGGAGGGAGGCGGTGGTCCTTTCACTCAGCCCTCTTTGGTTTCAGAGCCTGTGGCCAGTGGTCTGACTCTGGGGAGTTCGCTGCTGTGCCCTTGCACAGGGCTCAATTGTAAGTCCGCCTGACCAAAGGATAAATGTGTCTAAACAGTGACAGCTTGCACAGTCTCTGCTGGCCCATCCGGTATGGTAAGACTACACCCCCAACAAACCCAGAGTCACAAAATGAGTCCCAGCTGAGAGACAGCTCAATAGGGAGTCAGTCAGTGCGAGACATTGGACAGTTACAGAGTGGGATAGATATCCTGGGTGTGATTAACATGATCCAGATTTTCACCTTGTCTGAGCACCTAGCTGAGTGCCGTGACCTTCCTGTGGCCTTCCTGTAGCCTCCCATAAAACAATATATACATCCAGATACAAGTAGTGACCTTAAAGACTGAGCAGCAGGTCCTTTTTCAAGGGATTATGTTGTACACCTAAGCCTAACCACGCTGTTCTCAGCACATTGTTATAGAAACATAATGTAGACAACTTATGAAATACGAAGCCATCCCTTAACTCCAGAGACAAAAAGCTAGGGCCCCAAACAGCTCAAAGCACATAGAGAGAGATAGCGGACTCAGGTGGGAGGGGGACAGGAGAGAGTGAAAGGTAAAGAAAGTCGGAGTGATGGTGAAACAGAGAGTGCCACTCAGACCGAGGTCAGCTCCCAGTGTGTTGATACCGCTGGGTTAGAGATGCTGGCAAAAGCTTGAAAGGACACTTAAAGAAATTAATGGATAGTAACAGTTGGTGAGTTCTGAATTTTTATTGTTGAATTATTGTTTTGAGTGATTACTAATATTAAAAATACTTTAAACGGGAGCAAATATTTAGATTCTTGTGAAACAGATCTCTTTAAGAATTGTGTATTTAAATATTTGCCTCATATTCATAACTTTTTTTGGTCATTCTTTTCAGTGTCGCATACGGATCTACCTTTAATACATCATAGCTTTATAGTTTTTATAAGTTAAGTACATTACTAATACATGTTTTAGTGACCGTGCAGTGAAAGTGGTAAGGTGATGTGGTGGCCAGTCATTAAGGTTTAATATCCCTCCGTTGAGATACTTTACTCCTTGAGTCCACCCCACTGCTGAAAATAGAAAAAGCCACGTATGTTTAAACACAGGTGTTTGTGAACTCAATAGGGAATACAGTCTGAAGAGAAAGATGTGACACCACTGTGTCACTGTGCATGTTGCCATGAGATGAAGATGGCTGAGAAAGGGCCAGGTATGGCCACTCTTACATTCACAAGCATCATAGTTTGTGCTGTTTTACTGGCACAAGGATCCCCGGGGAAGACACGTGAGTGAACCACCAAAACGTGTTGCCAATATTACAATATTTCTGTGTTTATTACTACATGTGTTTATTACCTGGTGCTGGCTCAAGCTGTCCCTAATTGGGACTCTTTCAGGAGGTGGTAAACAGGACCAGAGAGACGCCATTCTTAAGGAGATCATTTCAAAATGGAGTACAGGAAGTGGTTGGAAACCTCAGAAAGCTCCTCCAGAAACAAACCAAGGCCAGTCTGAGTACCCTTGGGTGAGGAATATCATGGGGAGCCTAAAAACACTTGGTCTATTTCCCAGCAAGAACCTGCCTTCATTAAACAAGCCAATTGACAGGCACCGTCTCTCCGGCTTCCTCTACAACATCTCTCTGTACCTCCAAGAGATGGGTGCCGAGCTGGAGGAGGAACCGGCAGAGCCAGACCAGGAACAGCTGTGGGAGAAGGTGCTGCATTACTTTCTCCAGTCTGAAGGGAGTGCGGCGCTGAACCAGTGGAACGGCCGGGTGCCACCCCGACCCAGTGTCAGAGTGCAGGACTGGTTTTTGTCCCTGCGGGGCAGCCCCCACTGGGACGGGCTCCTGGGGCTGATGCAGAGTCTGATCAGTGTATCAGAGCGTCAGCCCCACAGGCCCCTCATAACTTTCTTAACTCAGAACTGGAGGACAGTAAGCGCTGTGTTTGAAGCCACGCTGCAGGCTCTGCTCAGTGGGACCTATGGTCAGGCCAGTGCAGGCCTGCAGGGCTTCATCTGTGCTCTAAAGGGTCGTGGTGACTGCGCCTTCAGTGTAAGCTGGCTTCAGCAGCTGCTGCGTTTCCTAGAAACACGCAACTGGAAGCCTGTGGTCAGTTTACACCCAGCAGGAGAAGGTGCTGAACACAGGAGTGTGTTTGGACGTTTAAGGCCCTTCAGCTTGCCTCCTGAGGCCATGAGGCAGGATGGGTTGTCTAGAAATAAATCTCTGGAAGACTTGATGGCCACAGAGGATGATCTAGACTCCATGCAAAGTTTCCTGCTGCAGGCGTTATCCCGTTCAGGTGGAGGAGAGCGAGGTGGCCAATTTGCACAGAAAAACCTTGCCCTGGTGCAGAGTTTGGATGGGCTGAGGAGGGGACTCCTGCACAGAGTGGGTAGTTCTGTCTATGGTAACCTGAGAAAGAAAGTGTCCCAAGTTACCATGGCGCTGCTTGATGATGTCAGCAGCCTGGTGGACGTGCCACAGCCCAAGGCTCGGGGCCGGTGCTCAGTTGGTGAGTACGTGGGGTAATTGCACAATCTTAAGACATAAGAACTCAGTAACATTAGACAGAAAGCTGAGTTAAAATGTGTCTCATTCCTCATCATTTAGTGTTGTTCAAGTAACAGGCAGTCACACACACAATCTGATCATAAAATCATTATGTACAAGAGCACCCTCCAGTACCGGATGCTGCTGATATGTTCTAACATGTGGATGCTTTGCTGCAGAGGATGATTCTGAAAAAAGCATGATATGACAAGTGTGTTGTTAACTAAATAATGTGTCAGTTAAAAGGTATAACAAGTTAAAGAAGTAAACCTTGCATTGTCTAGATTGTATTTAGTGTTATTCACGGAGGAAACCTCTTGTTAAGAGTCTCACATGTTAGGCCCTGGTTTCAGGGGTGATTCCAGAAATTTTTAAGCACAATGACAATCAGTCAGGGGGGGGCCAAGGGATTTTTTCAGCATACAGCATAGAAAATCTGCTAAGAAATATAGAAAATATTGGCTAAGATAGAACAACACAATCTTATTTGCTAAACAAAACACATTCATTTGTTTTTAACAAATTGTTTACCCAATTACAATACACATTTTCTCTGGGATCTTAAAGCAAAAAAAAAGCCATCATGGAAACATGGAAACTGTTCATGTGACAATGGCTAGAAAGATTTTTTTTCCACAGAACTGTATAAAATTTAAGTGCAATACACTTACAATAACCTTGCTTCAAACTCCAACAAAGAAAATATAGCCGCAAGCGGCGATTCGCAGGTTCAAACCTTTTTTCTCAATAGCAACTTCGTCCAATGTCGTTAAAAAACATATCCTGCATGCTTTGTAATGATTGGACAAACAGTGCACTTTGTTTAAAATGTCTACAACTGATTTTTCAAAAACATTTATTTTCAACTCAGTGTGATGCGAAGCTCAGTCCAGCTCACGGCAATTTGTGAAAAGCAGATGACCAACACAAAAACAATTGCTAATAATAACGATAAAGCTGCGATTCCAAGCTCAAACCTGGATTTGCGTCATTCCACATTGCGGTTGTAGCGCCCCCTAATGGTGTAAAACTGTCTGGGTCTATCTGGGGCACTTATCTGAACATACCCTGTGAGTTTTTTGATTTGCCTTATGGTTGCTGATGTGTGTTCATTGATCATTCTAGGCGGACCTTAATGATTCTTGAGGCTTTTTTGTAGAGCACATTAAGATGCACCTGTGTGAGAAATTTCAAGTCAATCGGACTTACGGTGTGGAGGGCGTGCTCTTTCAAAGTTTGCATTTTGAAGACTTAATCACAGCGCCACCATGTAGCCGATTGGGTTCATATTTCTATAGAAGCACATGCGCACGATATCCAGTTATTCCCCCAAGTTTCATGTTTCTGGCTCATTCCAGCTCACGGGAATTTAAACCGGCGCGGCAGACACCAAATAATAATAATAATAATAATAATACTATTAATAATAATAATTAAAACAGACAAACATAGAAGGGTTCTACTGCTTCTCAGTTTGAACCGTAATTAAATAAATGCAATATACAATTAATTTCTTACAGCAACGAGTGCTCTAGATCGAGTTCAGTATACTTCTAAAGTGGCCTGATATCACCTGAAAGATACAGGAGAGACAGTGACAGTGACTGACACTGCTTTACAATCTTTATAATCATCCTGGCTGATGAAAGCATCTGTTGTTGGCCCAGCTAATCTCTTTATCCTCTCATTGATGTCAGTAACATTATATCTCGGGCATTGTTAGATGAGCTGCACTATTGCATCAGGCATGATTGTGTACTGCAGGAGTTCCCAGGTGTTTTTTAAACCTCTCATTCACTTTGATTTTCTGCTGATATGTGCTTTTCATTTGTCTTTTTGAAGGTGACCTGAGACAACTGATCCTATGGTAAGATATTTGAGGAATGTGGCTCATTATATCATTGCAGTCCACATATTTGACAGTAAATTATGATATAATTAGAATTCACATTTCTACCATTGATCTCGCACGTGTAGGGGAATAAGACATAATGTGACGTGGAACACCCAGGCTTTGGGCGTTAGCTCCCATGGTCTCCCAAGCTCACTCCCATTCCTGTCTTGCCCCTCTACCGAAGCAGATGAACTAAGGTCACGACTATCACCGGCCCACTCATCTCCAAAAACAGGCCCCTCTTCACAAACAATCTCCAAACAAAAACGCCTTCATGACCTCTCTTCCACACCTCACCGCTCCCGCCTCAACCCGCCACTAACAGCGAGAACGACAGAGAGCAACAAGCAGCAGAGAGAGATGGAGTACTACACCTCCATAGAAATCCTGGAGGCAGCGTGTAATGAATCCATCCCAGGCTTGACAGGCGTCTCCAACTTCACTGTGTTCCTCTACTGTAAACTGTTTGAAGGGGAGAACGGGTCAGTTAATCCTGCAAAGGCCCAGATGGGGCTCGACCTACATGCCACATGCTCTGATGCAGCTTGGTACCTGTCTGCTGCTGAGGAAGACTTCCTTTGGGTTCATGTCTGCAGTGAGTACTTTGCCCATGAATTCAACAACACAGTGTGTGCCAACTCCTCTTTCTGGCTGCAGAGAGCACATCAGGTAATGGGTCCCTTTTTAATGAGTGTTTTCTGGGAACGTTTTGCTAAATATCTGTGGCATGACACATGAATGCTTGTTCATTCTAACTTTTTTTGTGATAATTTTTTATATTTTTTTATATTCAGAAAACATAACATTCACGGTTACAAAAAACACAAGGACATAGGAACGTGTTGCTTGTTCATTATAACTTATTCTAACTTTAATATTTGCAGGCTGCACTGACAAAGGACTATCATTTTTTTAACCTGACGAGTATAGACGACCTGTGCGTGCAGCTGACGGGTGAGGCAACAGAAAGTCCGGTACTCGATGAGGACTGTCTGGCCCAGTTGGGCAGCAGGTTGCTTAGTGCCCAGGCTTTCAGACACTGCTTCCTGCCCAATAACTCTGTCCTGATCTCAGCTCTGTGCGGGAGTGGGTCCTTTGACTCGCACCAATCCTTGCCAGAGGGTAGCTGGGCTGCCGCGTACTGCTCCAAAATACACAACTTCTCCCATGTTGACACCATTGAGGAGACTTGTCAGTACAGGGTGTGGGCTGTGCATCATTTCACAAACTCCACCCTCCTAGAGCTCTGTGGGCAGACACACGGATTTAGAGAGTACATTTGTCTGAATGCCACACTCTACAATCAGCTGTTAACATCAGTGCCTCAGTTTGCTGATTTCTGTGCTGATCTTCAGGAAGAACTGGAGGGCAGGAAGTGCCTGCTGCAGAGGTTTTTTGACATGCTCCCAGCGCCGTATGAATTTGACACGTCGCGGCTGTGTGTGGACCCGGCTCCAATGCTTGTGGAAGCTCTACACAAAATAAGTGTGTGTGAGGTTGAGGGAGGGGAGCGTGAAGGGTTTTTAGTGGCACTGGGATATGTGTTGAGAGTCCTTGACTTCATGGTGGGGCTATCTTCGGGTCTGGACGAGGGGGAAAGAGAGGCAAGACAAGGTTTGGGTCAGGCCATCCTTCTCTCCAGTCTCCTTGACAACACCTCCTGGGCCGCACTGCAGCCAGAAGCCTCCATGAGCGTACTCCACACCGTTGGAGTCTTCCTCCGCAGAGAGCAGAACGCCACTCTCAAAGAGGACCTTCTAAGCTGCTTCAGTGTATCCCACACACACACACACACACACACCACACACACACACACACACACACACACACACACACACACACACACACACACACTCAACCACAAAAACACACACAAAAAATAAAGAGTGAATCATTTGTTTTATTGTTACATTAGCCTGTCTTGTGGGACCTCATCCAGCGGGACGACAACTCATCTGCTCTGAGGTTTCTGCTGCAGGTACTGGCCTCTGCAGCTACACTCACATTTAAACGTTCACATCAGATCAGCTCAATGAACTTTATTTTTAGTTAAATCACTTTGTCTCACCAGGAGTACCTCCAGATGCCAAGAGACAGCATTCGCACTCTAGTGATGTCTGCTGAAAAAGATGATGTTAAAAGATTTCTCTCCCATATGCACCAAAGTTGGGACCAGCTACAAGTTGAAACTGGCCAGGTTTGTTCTCAAACTCCCAACAAAACGGAGTGTACTATTATTGGTTGACGCTTTCTATTAAGTAAGTAATTGTGCAGGTAAAAACTCTCATCTCTCTGTTGACAACAGTTCTACTCTATTGTAATCTATTGTGCAGTATCTATTTTATCTACTGTATGTCACTCCACTTGCATAGTTAGAGGCCAAATTGAATGCACATTAGTTTGTGTTCCTCTCTTTTGTTTTCTCTTTCAGGCGTCTCAAAAAGAGTTGCAGGCCATGGAAACAATGACTGCTGCTTTCATCCATAAGTTTCCCCGGGTGACCCCTGAATTGTTTGTGGACCTGTCTCAGTTTATTCCCTACATGTCTGTCTCTGACATCATGAGCTTCCCAGCCTCCCTGATAGTCAACGACAGCGTGTGAGTCACTGACACAAGACAGTTGCGTTTAGTTTGATACATCTTACTGTTCTGATGCTAACAGCTTCTGTGTTGCTCTTTAGGTTGACAGCCATTCGTGAACACAGCTCAGGGATGAAGTCGCTGCAGAAAAAGGCCTTTGTAAAAAGACTCCTGCAGTCAAGTGTGGTGGGCGATGTCCCGACGTGGCCACCATACTTCCTCAGTTCCATCCTCCCACTTCTGCCTTACCTCCCAGTCAGTCATTTTCAGCAACTAACATCACAACAGGTAATCTGCTGTATCTCTCTCACAGATGTTAGTAATCTCAGACATGGTGAAGTGATTAGTAAAGCCATTGATTTGGGTTCTTACATGACCAGATGACAATTTACAGGGGAAAACTTAAATAAATGTGAACCAAATACTTGCAGACAGGGCACAATGACTAACTGATGTAGATTAGTTTAACAACTATTAAACATATGTGAATCAATCCAGTTAAACCTTTTATTGTGGATTCTTTGAGAAACATGCTATCCGTCATCAACCCTCAAAACACCTTACTACCCTAAATTTTGTTTTTTGGCTTGTTTCAACATTTTATCTGTTGTCTTCTTTAGCTAACTCCTCTGGTAGAGTTGCTAGGCAACACTAGTCTGGATGTTGTAAGGGGGCGTCATGTGCTCCGGACTCTCTTCAGCAACAAGATTCTTCCCGGTGATAACATATCAAGGTGGGACCCAGATACTTAAAGTTTATGTCCACCTTTATGATCACTGAAAGGCTGACTCATCTGATTACAGTACTTCAATATACTCCAATATGTTTCCATGTCATGGTTCTTATACAGAGCTCCTGTCCTGCAGTCGGTGTTGATTTGTGTTTGTGTTTGCCATCGTACTATATTTGAAATAAAAAGTTTCATAATCCAAGGACATACTTGACATAGGTGTTGTCCCTGTTGAGATTATCCCGTAGATTATTTATTGACATCCAAGATTGGCACCATTGAGTTAGGTCATAGTTTGTTTAGGTATTGATGTGTGGTGCTGTATCAGGTATGGGAAAATACATCACTTTTCTCTTCCTCTCTCTCTCTCTCTCTCTCTCTCTCTCTCTCTCTCTCTCCTTGTTTCCTGTCTGCTATACAGTAAAGGCAAAAAATGCCCCAAAATAAAAAACAAGTGATAGCAAATGTCTTTTTGCAGGTTAGGAGTCCTTGCATGTTACCTGGATCCGGTGGACCTAGGTTTATTTCTCAAGGACTCAGCTGTGTCCTCGACTCTCTGGCAGCAGCTGGCTCAGTGCATGTCCAAGGGGTTTATCAGTACCAGCGGCAGGGTAAAAAGCACATGTTCTCTAGTAGCTTACTACAGAAAATCTGCTTTAAAATCTTCAATATCTGATTAACTCTGTTGAACTGTGTTTCATGTGCAGCTGTCCACTTGGTTGATACCAGCCATTGAGACCCTGAACATCAGCAGCATGGCTCCCGCAGAGCTGTCTGCCCTCAGTGGTCTGTTACCTCAGTTAGAAGCTTCCTTCCTACTGTCACTCCCCTCGCAGCAACTCCTAGAAGTCCTCTCACAACCAGGATTACACAGATTTTCCCCAGCACAGGTCAGCATGGAAGTGTTTTTCATTTCACATTTGGCTTCTTATCATTCCTATCGTGGGCGAGGTTGTTAAATGTTTGCCACCATTTTGTAGTAGATATTAGTAAGCTATTGGTCTCAAGTGTAACTGTAAATGTATAAAAATCAAACGCATTTACTTGAAAGTTTTCAAATTTGATTAAAAAGATCAAAAGAGTATTTTTCTCTAAGATGCTGCAAATAACTATTATACATTACTAAAACAAAAAGCCTTGACAGTAATGAGCACTTTGGGAATTATTTGTCAGAATTGTAATTCATTTGCTACCGAGTTTCTAGAAAAAAGAGGAGGATAAACAGTCAACATTCATGTTAATACTTCAATACTTTTTCCTCAGGCTTTTCAAATGTTATCCAACATTTCAAAGGACACCAATGTAAGTAGACATTTTCAAAATCTTTTTTTGCTGAATTTCAGCCAGCTGCACTTTCATCACTGGGTTTTCATCTTTCTGCCAGCTCACCATGGATAAACTGTGCAGACTGAAGCCGTTACTCTCTGGTCTCTTCCCTGCTGTGCTCAAGGACCTCCAGTGGGCTGAGATCAGTGGAGCTGCCCACTGCCAGTGCTGGAGAGCACTGCTAACTGAGCTTAAGCCTGGCCATAGAGCCATGCTATACAATGCAATGCAGGAGGTGACAGTGCTATTATCAGTCTTCATTAACACTTATCACTTCTTTTATCTTTTCATCTCTCCTTATAATTAGCTGTGGCTCACCTTGTTGTCACATTAAAAGTAGATTGACACAATGGAGGTGGATAGGTTCATTTTTACTCTCATAGGTAAACTTACTGGAAAATATCACATTAAGTAAAAACAAAAAAAAACTGTGGCCTAACTAATCTGGCACTAAGGTTTGCAGAACGTGTTCATTTGATCCACATGTGTGATACCTGCTTTGTGTTGCCTTTAAAGGCTTCTGGTTTCTTTGTTGTTGTGTGTCAACAGGCTCTACACAGAGACTTGCAGAGCATCACTCAGCAGGTAAACTGTCTATTACCATTTGTCCCTCTGAGGAAGCTGATAGAAACCTTAAATGAAGAAACCATCCTGAATGATGTCAGCCTGTACAGAGACATTCGCTGGTCGCCACAGCAGGTGCACATTTTACTTTAACCTACCTGTGTGTGCTGTTTCGCACTTTGTTCATATGACAACAATAGATTGGCAGTTTTCTGACTAAAGAAGAAAATGTTACCAGCTTCGGTCTTTGGTCCCATTAATCTGCAACTCATTGGTTATGCTTCAGATGAGCCTTTCAGGATATTAATACGCCTCACGCATCAGCTGCCATCAAGCTAATTAGTTTGGATGTAGTACAATGGTGTGGAGTGTAGCATAAATTAATAATGGCTACCTTAAAGGGATGTAGTCACAGCCAAGTGTGTATTTCACCTTCTTTTCTCGGCCTAACAAGACCCTAGTCAAATCAATAACAATTGCCCTTTGCCGTTTGAAAGACTGAAAAAAGAACAATGCAAAGAAACAAACATCACAAGTACAAGTACTCAGATAAGAATTGAAAGTAATAGGTAAAAAGTGTGCTCTTTTAAACACATGCATGTATATAATGTACAAATTGCTGTTCGGAGTATAATGGATGTAATTACGAGTTCAAAAGATGTATTGCACTTTGCCAAAGCTACAGAGAAGATAAGTGTGAGTCCTGTTTATTATTAATTAGTAATTAGTAATGTTCATTACACACAGTGCATTAAGACACTCAAAGACATCCAACAGTTGGATGGAACAAACAATACAATGACAATTTTACTATTCTTTAGAGTTTTGCCAGTGCTGAGTCTAATGCTTAACCTCATGTCAAGCTGCATGTTAGATTCTGAGAGGTTTTGTGTATAATACTAAAGTCTGAGTCTGAGAGTGGCACAAAAGGAAACCTCATGCAGTATTCAAAATGGAAAGAGTTCCTCCTCTGGGATACATGAATGTTTTGGAACGCTGGCTTTAAAAGGATGATGATGGGATCATCAAAAACATGTGGAAACCCCAAAGTCAACACTCAACGCCCGTAGAGTGAAAGCAATCTTTTTAAAGTATGTATTTAGTCCTTTATATAGCAAAGCAGCAAATACATTTTATTTTGAAAGGATTCAAACAGTATGCATGTCATTTTTTTTACTTAGTATGCTCACCATGTTATTACACTTTCACCTCTACCAAAATATGTGTCTGACTTGTGGGCAAGCACATGTCTAAAAATGGCTAAGCTTTTAGACATGTGCTTACATTTAAGCATGATTTCATATATCCTTCTATAATATTCATGTCTTATTATTCATATTATTCATTTACTATGTTTTTGTGTTAAATGACTTGTTTATGTGCCCTCCCTGAAAGCAGAGTTGACAGCAGTCTGTTGACTCATCACCCATTGAAGTCCAGTGCCCTGTAGTCTGAAAGATACAGATGTTTATTGATAAAGGGTGCAGAGCTGGGACATTTTGTTATTGTACGTGACCAAACCACACTAGGTTGTCTTTTGCAGCTAAGATGAACGACTGCTAGAGACTCTGGGGCAGGGGGGACAGATGCAGAAAAGACGTTGAAACGGCTCCAACTTGTCTCTGTAATATGATTAATTGTTTTGCTTAGATTAGGCATGTTCCCAAAAAAGGTCTTCTCTTGTCTGGGAAAAAGGAATATAAGACATTTTTCTGTTTTCTGTTTAACTTTGCCAGACACTCACACTGTTACTGCTGTTAACTCTGTGAAGTTGTTTCACCATTTATGCTTTACGAAGAAAAACGTATTCACCGAAGACCAACTCAGTACTTCTGCTCAGCTGTCTTTATTTTTGTTTCAACAAAGTCTCACTTAAAAACTTCTCCTGTCCTGCTGTACAGAAAGCTTCAGAAAGCTACAGAAAGCTACAATTGGTCTTTTATAATAACTACAATCTAATTTATCTTCTTTGAATACAATATTGTTTGTTCTAAGATAAACAGTCAAAATGCCAAGTCTGACATTTTTCTTTTTGTGTGGACAGGCTCAGCTTTTGTTCAAAAGGATCCACAAATTTAAAAACATTACCAGCAAGAGTGTTAGGTAAGTTGGATGTATTGCACCAGAACATTCAGATCTGTCATTTTAGTCCTTAAGTAATTTAACAGTTAGGTTAGATACTCAGTCAGTATACATTTTAAATAACCTCCTGTCTTTAACTCGTAGAGATCTAGGTCATATTGCCAGTGGAATGAGTTGTGACTTTTTGAGGCTTTGGAGCAACGATACAGATTTCGCAGAACTGCTTCAGTTTGTTAGTGAGCTGCCTGGAGGCATGAGACCTGCTCTGGTGAGGAACAAACACTTCCTCAGACTCTGTATCATAGTCTCTGATACATGGTTCATTAGTTTGTTGTTGATGTTATATTTCAAATTACAAATTACAAAAATATGTTACATTCTAACAAGTTCAGATGTGTTTTGGCTGTGTTACCAGCGGAAATGTATCATAGACGAACTGAGAAAACAACCTGAACTCAACCTCAGTGCATTGAGCTCTGGGTTTGCTGCAACTTTACCGTAAGCATCTTGTTATTACATGTAAACATTTCACATTTTATCCAAAGATAACTACATTCATACCTCTGCTTTGTTCTTTTCCACAGTGACAATGATAAATATTTCACATTTGATCCAAAGATAACTACATTCATACCTCTGCTCTGTTCTTTTCCAGAGTGACGATGATAGAGGACCTCTCTAATGCATCTTTCAGAGCCATTCTGGACCACATTCAGGCACACTTTGCTGATTTCCTCAGAATGCCACATTACAAGCAGACTAATTTAGCAGAGAAAGCTGTAACTGAGCTGGTAAAACACCATCATTAACTACACAAATACTGGGTTTACTGCATAGCTTACATGATGTGCAAGAGTTGACACATTGCTATATGTTTTAGTGTGATTAAAAAAAACATATAATTGCATTTAATTTATAAAAAAGTAAGTGTATAAAGAAAATAAAGAAACAGAAATCCTAAATTATCCTCAGCGCGATTAAGATGATAAACCAGCACTGTGCGCATTCAGAACTGGAACTCAGAGATGCTATTTTTGGTTTAATTAAATCAGGGTGTGCGTCAGTGATGGTGACTCATATATTTGATTGGTATTAACACAATAATGGGGCAGAAAGAACAAACCACATTTGTTAGTTCAGGCTTCTCAGGAAAACACGCATGCAGACACACACACACACACACACACACACACACACCACACACACACACACACACACACACACACACACCACACACACACACACACAGACAAAGAAAAACCATCTTCATCCTGTGAAATCCTTGTAAGACCCACTGACTGTATGTGCTGCTCTGCAGGGCTCTTCTCAGGCTGAGGGGAAGATTGATGGCACCACCCTGGACTTCCTGGGGCCTTTACTGCCTTTCTTAGACCGGGACAGTTTGGCTCTGGTGGACAGAGGAGCTCTGGCTCTGCGGCTGGAGGAGATGAGAAGTTTCTGCCTTCCTAAAGAGGCTGTGAGAGATATTAGTGCTCTACTTACTCAGAAAGACCTGCTTGGGTAAATAAAACCACATCTGCTGAAGAAAACACAACATGTCCTAGTTATGAATCAATAATATGTCCAGAGCTTAACTTCAGTCATTATTTTAAAAGGGTTATTGGCTCTGTAAAAAATATTTTAAGAGACTGACTTCCAAATGCTGCCTATAATTATATTTTTGGGCAACAGACATACAACAACAACAACAACAACAACAACAATAACTGCAGACTAAAGTAATAATTAAATATCAAGATATGAAATGCTTCTTCCTGTGTTTCATGAACAGCCATTCCATTTACTAATCAGCTCAATCAAAGACAAAAAACTGCTGAGGCTGATGGGAATGGCATTACTTTTGTAGGTGTTTGGTTACAAATAACAGACAGATTCAAATGTCAACCTAATGATGGTGTTAGGGGAACATAAATGTGTGTAGCACATTTCCCACCATACAGCTGTTGATATATTTCACTCAAAACCACATATTTGAACGTTGGGGTGACACTAGTACAAAAATCCGTAGATGACCAAAGCCGTTAAGAAATATCCTCTGAGGAGCATGAATGTCTGTACAAATGGCAGACTTTCCAACAGTTGTTGCAATATTTCAGTCTGGACCAAAGTGGTGGGCTGACTGGCTGAAGATATGTGTACTTGTTTGCCAGGGAGCCGTCCAAATGGCGCGTTGGGGATGTGGAACTTTTGGACAGGCTGGTGTTTTCTCTTTCAACAAAGCAGATTAACTCCATCCCACTGGTGAGCCGGCAAAAGCATCAGCCCAAGCAAATAATGAATTTCATTGCATTTAAGTGGTTTTCTAAAACATAGCATGATAATATGTGTTTCCTTTGTGCAGACAGTGTTGAACAAAGACACAGTAGAGCAGGTCCTGGTGGGTCAAAGTCACTGGGAGGACAGTGTGGTGGGTGGAGTCTGTGTTACCCATTGTATGGACCAACATCATCAGAGACAGCGGACTCAGAGTCTCATTCGAGGGATTGTTAAAGCACGGAGCAGGAGGGCAAAAGGTTAAATTAATATTTCACCATAAGGCAGCTGTTTTCAATTTCCTTGCGGGAGTCATCCCAAAAGGATTAATAAAGAGAAGTCTAAGTCGAAGTATGTTGTAATACTGTGTCTAGTGCTTTGTGTAAGTTCTTAATTATATCAGTGCACTGAATTCACTGGCGTCTCTTCGTGCAGTGCCAGTTCCAAGCTGTGCAGACATCAGAGGGACGTTTCCTTCAGCTTGGACATCCACTCAGCTCAGCCGCATGTCACAGGAGGATCTGAAACAGTGTGTAGAAATTTTTGCCCAGGACACTTCAATGAACCCTGAGCAGCGCCGCGCACTGTGGGGGAAACTCAGACAGGTCAGTAAAACTGTGAAAGACCACTTGAAGTTAAGGTGAATTAATCAAATCATCATCTTGCCTCAAAGTCTGCCTTGTGGTGCAGCAGTTCTTTCTACCTCACAGCTAAGACCTTGTTCCCATCAAGTGTATCTAAACATCAGAGCACAATACTTTGTCAATTTGTGGTGTATTTTTTGAGCAGGTAGTTGCATCCAGGCTACTAGGACATAATGTAATGTTGTGTTTTAACATCAATATTATATTTGGTTGAAACATGTTCTGGTTCTTCACTCAATCCAGTCCTTCAGTCCAGTGAGAGAGCTGAGAGCAGATCAGGTGCTGGCTCTGGGCCCAGTCGTGACTGAGATGGGAGAAAGAGAGCTGCATGATGCCAGTCCCACTGATCTGGGTGTGTTGGCACATTTGGGGACACTGACAGACTGGAGCCCTAAAAAGGTTTTGATTTTTTTATGCTGATGTAAAACTTCAAATAAACATAAAGATTTTCCTCCTGAAGACTTAAACATAGCCTGACAAGCCAGACCCACATCAAGATGTTGGATCTGGGAACTCATCATTGGCATGGCTCAATCCGAGGGGCGGGATAAACGGTTGTCTTTTAAATTCCCTCTGCACGCATTAGGACAACGCTATAACCAACCAGAGCAATGCTAGTTGATAGATGCAACTTTTGCTGTATCCGGTCGGCAAAACTCAGAACACATCTTCCTTTTATAAGAATGACTTCAGAGTCGTGGTCAAAGCCGATTTGAAAAACCACTGTTTGCCAGCAGCAGTAGCAACAGTAGCAGCAGCTATCTTCTTTGTTTTGAAGTAGCAGAGAATTTACGCGGAACTGTCTTTGCTGTCCTTATGTTAAGCCCACCCCTCAACTTGATACACGATGTGATTGGCCTGACCAGAATTTGTTTTTTCCAGCTCATAAGCCAATGAAGAGTTGCTAGACTGACCCTAGCAGCAAATTACATTTGCTTCTGCTAGGGTGCATCTAGATTTTTAGGCTATTAAACATGTCCATTAGTGTCTGTTTAAGGTTTCAATTTGTTTTTTTGTTTTGTTTTTTTCAGATGAGAGCGGTGATTTTAAGTACTATGCGGAAACGCAAACTAAGAGTGGAGCAGTTAACAACTGTTGATCTGGCAACATGTGGCCATCTGATATGTGGTCTGTACCCCTCAGAGATCAAAAGACTGAACCCGTACAACCTCAGGTCAGTCAAATACATAAAGCAGAGGTCTTTACCTAAACATACATACATTAACCAGGGACCCTTTACCTTAAGGAGAAACCAAGTAGGAACCCCTTCTTGCATGTATTGTGTACAATTGAATAACATTTTAAACTGGGCCCAATGGATAAACATCATGTTCTTACGTCAAACATACGTGGGGAAGACACAGTGAATCTTTAAGCCTAAATGTACGGCTACCATAGTGGCTAGCTTACCTATAGTAAGCTTATCTTCAATATGTAAATATATATATTTTTTCACAAATAGGCCACTTTATCTTTGCTATTGATATGTTGGATTCATATTAATGTATATTTTCAGACTTTTACATTTTTTAAGAAAAAAACAACATATTTTTGGCGCCCCCCCCGAACTAACTCTTAGGACCTCATAGGGGTCACGGACCTCCTGTTGAAGATCTCTGACAAAAAGTATAAACTTCCTCTAGCACAACAAAACTAATCAATAGTTGTAATCGCTATAAAAGAAAGTTCAGCTATATGACATCACAATACTTATGATATACAGTATATATTTATAAAATACAGTTAAATGGCATCAAAACAAAGTGGAGCATAAACAAAAATGGATGTGTACAGTCCAAAGGTGTTGACAAATACTGCTAATTTGTATACAAGGTACATTATGCACCTACATAGCAGTACTTAGCGGCAGTGAAATCCTTCAAATGCCGTAAAAAGAACTGCTTTAGGTTTCAGAGAGTCATCGATTGATTTCACATCCAGCTGTTAACAGATGCTTACTAACAGGAGGCTGGTGCACATTTATTAGCAGCTCCACCCTCATAAAACATTTTGCATACCCCCAGAGGAGGATAAAGTCCTAATTTTTTCCCTGACTCTGCAGTATGGCGGTCCTTTTCCTGCGGGAGATGTCCCTGCCATGCACAGAGCAGCAGATGGAAGCACTGACAAGCCGTTTGTCCAGACCTGAGGCCTTTGGTCCAGTCAGTGCTTGGGGACCAGAAGTTTTCACTGAAATTGGAACATTTGCAGGTACAGTAGAACACAATATCCCTCGGGATATAAACATTTTGTAATTAACTTTTTTTATTGTTTTTTTCCCCCCAAAGAGTGAGGAATATGAGAGTAGGTTTTTGGATGGATAGGAGCAATTAAAAATATCCCTGAGGGTATAAAAGTTTAGGAAAACTTTCATACTTCATGTGAGTTGATGTGAGCAGCATTAATTGTCTGACTACACAATGTTTGTGTCTCTGTTTAGTGGGCCTGGAGGACATGGTGCTGTCGGCTCTGGTACAAGAACAAATGGAGGGAATCACCCCAGAAGCCATCGCCCTGATGTCTCCAAAAAAGATGGCAGTGAGTTTCACCCATGATTTTAGGACTATTCATTGTTTAGTTTCAGTATAGAGGTACCTCTACTGTATAAGTAGCACTATTGGCAAATTTGGCTGAATTGTTCAAATTTGAGATATCACATTTAACTTCTATAACAATTATAGTCTCATAAACTATAAAATATGATGTAACTATGAACACATATTTTAGTTTTTTTCTTTTTCATAAATAAGCTACTTTTATCAACTTTGTGTTTTTCTCACCATTTGTAGATATAACTAAATCCAAACCAAATGTTACGTATTTTTCCTCACAATAACTGTCATTGATTTACAAAAGTGTTTAATATATTATTATGATATTTAAAAAGAACATACATTTGGTTTTTGATGTGATATGCCATATAAAATGTTACTGAAAAAATATTTTTTAATGTTTTTCTTTCTGCAAATGACTTATTTACTTAACTCATTTCATGTTTATTTGTACAGGAACAACTATGTAGCATAAACCTATGCCACACACCACAGCATTTATAGCCTAAGCTAATTTGCAATACCCGTCCCTAGATGGGCCTTTAAAAGACATTAAACTCAACAACAAACACATAAAAGACAGAACACAAACTCAACAACAACCCTTACTGAAACTGGCTGAATCTGCAACTTGACAATGTAAAGCAAACGCAAACTCACTGACCCACACAAACCCACACAACAGACATAAATTGGAAAATACAGAATATGACTGTTATATTATGGATGACTGGATCAGAGACTTATTGGCAATTGGGCAGGGTACACATGTAAGAATATACATAATTAGTGAGGCGAAAAACTGAAGTAATAGACATGTAGAATATATGATCTGATTTGGGAAGAAGGATATTTAGTGAACCCTACATATTGTGCATGTACTGTGTGTTGAATGCTTATATATCACACCCATATAAAGAAACTGAAGTATAGTACATTTTACTGAACATTTGTTCAACTATTATGTAAAAAAAAGGAAAATATACACAGAGTGCCTCCTCTCGCATGATAGTGTCCTGTAGGAATAAGTCAGTATGTGTGTTGGGTGTGTGTTGGACAGGTGGTGTTCAGTGCTGTTCAGATGTCGTGGCTGAGTGCGGAGCAAGCGTGGGCTGTCACCGAGGAGCAGTGGGCAGAGCTGGACACTGAGCAGAGGCACGCTGTCGGCCTCGCTCGATACGAAGGAGACGTCCTGCTGGAGCTTAGAGGTGTGCCTTGAAAACACATTATGGTGACAAAATGTCCTTTTAACAACCTCCTTCATAATAAGACTGTTATAGTTATTTTATTTATCAGAGGAAGTGTTTGTTAGCGCATATATTTTTATTATGGTAATCCTTGTTTCCACTAACCAATATGACTTTTATGTTGTGTTTATAAGGTGGTGATAAATGCTCTGTTTGTCTGCTTCAACAGGGAGAAACTCGGCTCCAGTAGGAGACAGCTTCACTATACGCTCACTGGCTCTGTGCCTCTTTTTTTCAAAACTTATTTAACAAGCTGGAATGAATGTAATTGTCCCCTGACCCCCCTTGGTGTCATCCTATTTGTACTTACAAATAAATAACTGTTCTGTTCCCTTTGTGTGTTGGTCCTTAAATTTACTTCCCTCTTGATTGTGCTCTACTGCACATCTTGACACAATGTAGATATAAGTGTATGTAGTTGTAGTACAGCATGTATAATAATAATAATGCGGTGGAAACAATGCAATGGTTAATGATTATTTGATAGATGAAAGGGGCTTTCCAAACTTTACAGGTTGTGTGATCAAGCAAACACACTTGAGATTATATTTTATTGAATAAAGTATCTTGAAACCTTTCCCTTAAACAGACACTGGGGTCTATAAAAGAACGTTTAAATCATTCCCCTATTTATTTTAAACATTTTTGGCCTGCCATCTACCATGGCAGACCTCTATGGCAACCTAACTTCTACTAGGATCTACTACTTTCTACCAGTATCTACAGTAGTTTGTTAGTTTCATTTCAGAAAAACTGCAGATTTGATGTATCAATCCTTACAAAGTAAAATACCTGTCCTCTTTTTTATCAAATACAAACTGACATTCACTTAATTCTATAATATTTAGTATTTTTCTGTACATTTAATTATGTAATACTGGAAAAATGTGTGCTTCTTTTTTTTTTTAAACTTTTTGACATAAAAGATGTAATTGGTAAAAAAACGGGTAATGGGTAAAAATGCTCCTGCCTGTAGGTATTTTTGATTTCTTGAGTGTGGTACTGCATTCCAAATGAGAGTAAAGTACAATAGTTGCAGTCAGCATGTGCAATGGTATTACTGAACTGTTGTACTACACAGTAAAACTTTGAAGCTTTCAAGATTTGTGATTTTTAGGAGCAAAGTCAAAATTCAAGGTAAGTCAACAATTTTAAGACAGAGAAAAAACTGTTATGTGAGCCTTTATATGTTGAAGATTTCAAAAAACAATTTAAAGCTTCACGAAATAAACAGAACATGCGATCTAGAGATCACTGGTAGTCTCAGCAAAATATAGGACAATGTAGAAGGAAAGAGGCCAGATTACCAACTAGGCAAAGTGACTGTAACTGCCCCAGGACAGGGGCCCCAGGTTCACCGTCTGTCAATTGCTTTTTGGTAAATTAATTAATTGCACATTTGTTAAATAATCCGACCCACTAGACTACAATATCAGTGAAGGTAGCGTGCAGCATTAGCTAATTTGTACAAAAGCCTTGTGTGAAAATATCATTTTGATAATAGTTTCTTTTCTTTCTGAGCACTTTATTTCTTCACAGCATTTACGTAGTCCCAGTAGAGAGATTTCAAGAAATGAGGAGGGAGAGAGAGAGAGAGAGAGAGAGAGAGAGAGAGAGAGAGAGAGAGAGAGAGATGCAAGAGAGGCAGGGAATGACTGATTAATGATGCTTTAAAGATCCCCAAGCTGAATGTGAACTAGGCACGTTGCGGTTCATGGTTGACCTCTAGAGCAGCTCAAATGCATATTTCTAATTAAAGTTGGGTCTCATAAAATTATCATATATATTATAACTGTCTGACACACAGAAAACTTGGGACCAGAAGAGGCCACTGGCTGGTCTGGGGAATTAATAAAACTTCCATATATAGTCTACATTGTGCTTGGCAAAAACTTGGAAGTGACAGGATACATACACACTGCACAGTGACAGAGAGGAACGGCTGGAAGTCAATAGGGGTCTAAAGGCAATTTTTTGCCCGGGGTCCCCCAAATGGGCCCTAAGAAATGTTCATTTATTGTGTGAGTACTAGCCACAACAATTTTCTCAATAAATATGGTGCTTTCTGGCAATTTACTGGGCATCTATTAAGTGTTTTACTGTAAAAAAAATGAAATAAATCCATCCATCTATGAATAAATATCTTATTTGGTATCAGCCTCGGTTTGAAGACTGAGGTGCTGTTCCGCTTGTGACCAGCAGGTGGGTGTGTCGCAACGCTGCTGGCCGGTAAGTAGGTGTTGCTCTAACGTCTGGTCTCCACTCTGTCCACGGCCGTGACGTATTTCCTGGGGCTTGAACGGACCACTCAGCGCTACACCAGAGGGGTATCATGACTATTTATAACCAGCTATTCTATCTCATTAATTTTTCAGCCGCTTCACCGTGCCGTCGTCGGTTTTAACACCGAGGTGAGAGACAAAAACAAGCCGGTGCGAGCAGGATGTAAAAGGAAGCTGGTAAGTTGAACGGATCGTAAGTTTCCCATTTGCTTTCGAGATTGTAATTTTACTTGTTTGGGATGCGTGGTCGGCGAGTTTGCCTCTGGTACCACCGGGACCCTGACACCGGACAGGACGGCGTGTTGTTTATTGATCCCTTGTGTGTGTGTGGTGTGTGTGTGTGTGTGTGTGTGTGTGTGTGTGTGTGTGTGTGTGTGTGTGGTGTGTGTGTGTGTGTGTGTGTGTGTGTGTGTGTGTGTGTGTGTGTGTGTGTGTGTGTGTGTGTGTGTGTGTGTGTGTTGCGAAGGGGGGATCTCACACACTCACTCACGCCGACGTGACGTCGACTGCGCCGTGTCCGGTTTCTGTGGTTGTTCCTGGGAAGAATTGTGTGTTGTTCGTGCTCCACACTGCTCGGTCGGTACGGGTAGTAAAATGTAGCTAAGGTCGGAAATGTTCGTCAGGGGTGGATGAGAGGAGAGGAAAAGGGGAGGCACCTGTGAGACGGAGCAGGTCAGCCTACCGCGGTGTCAAGTTTACGTTAATCCCGGCGAGGTACAGTTTCAGACATATTTGTCAAGCGCAGGAGTCATCATCGGTTCAGCGCCAGCCTCTGCTCCGTGGGACATTAGGAATACGTTTTGTTATCACGGACTTAACGTGTGAGGTGAGTCAGATAACCGCAAACTCCTATCAGCTGGTGTATTTAAACCTCTTAACTTTAGCTTATGAACAAAGTATTTAGCGTTACAGGCCGGAGCGAGAGAAGTTTTCCGGCTCCCTAACTGTAACTGCAGTTCATCTTTTTGTCCTTTTTTTTTTAAAGCACAGTAGCCTACGTGTTGTTGTTTTTGTTGTGCAGCTCATAGGAAACTTACTTTTTAATGTCATACTCCGATGCATCAGGGATTATTAAGGTTATGCCTATATATTGCTTTGGGACTGAACGTTGACATCAGGGAGTAATCAATGTAAAACACAACTTGTTCTGTTGGACTGGACTGTGTACATTTTCTTGTACACTCTGATTAAACAGAGCCTGAATTGGTATGAATACTAACTTCCTGTGAAAAGAGTCACTGAGCTTCAGCTATTAAGTGTCACAGTAGAATAGAAATGGGTGTTTCATTATGGCAACTGACCTCCTTTGTGTTTGTGCTTTTACTACATCCAACTGTCTGACATTTTATCTCTCCAGTGAGGCAATCCTGAGCTGCTGATCATTATGATTTAACACTGAAACAAGGTTATTTATCCCCTTACGTGCAGTTACGTACCACACAATGCCCTTTATTTGGGGTAGTAAGTGTCAGGCTGTTTGCTTCTACTGTACAATAAGATGTTTCAGTAGAGTTAAAGTTGAATGAGCACTAGTTGAGTGAGCACTGGCTTATACTATACAAGGCTACTACTTCTCATCTTGGGAAAGCTGAACTTAGAAAGAGAAAACTCTATAGTTACCTGTGTAGTAGAAAATATTATGGAAGTCTTTTGTAAGACGCATTAATAATGAATCACTACTGTAGTAAGTCTAAAGAAGTAGATGACCATGCATCGCTCAAAACAAATATACCAGGGGAAAAAAGGAAGAACAGACCAGGGCAAACAATGTGGCCAAGGAGGTGTTAGTTGAAAGACAGAGGTGTTTTTCTGTTCTTCTTCTTGACATCCTGGCTTTTATACTCATTGTGTCAGGATCTAGATGTATAACTCTCCAGACGTGTGCATTTCCACCATTTTGTTTCCTGTTTTCTCCTTTTACTTAGAGCACCTGTGGACTTCTAACAGAGGTCCCAAAGCTTTCACAGTGCCAGTTTTTTTAAATATTTTAATTGACAACACATTGAATTGAATTCAAATGCAGTCTCTGTGAAGGTTTCAGGTTTAATGTGCACAAAGAAACACATTACAAGGATTTGCTTTCAGACCCTAATTTATACTTGTAGAATATAAACCCTTGCTGTGATCCACATTACAGATGTTATTCATTTAAATGCGGATTCTGATAACACTGCAACCTTAAGCACATTTAAAAACAAAACAAAAAAACAAGGCAAATGTGTAAAACCTGATTGAAGACCAGCCAAACAATCTGAACATTTAAAGCATATTCTTTGTCATAATAATGGTCTGATTGTTGGCTTGCTGCTGGTTATTACACTAAATTTTGAATAGCAAATGTGTACAGTATATGAGCTAACTTAACAAAGCCATTAAATGGCAATGGAACACACCAACATATTCGGACTTTAGCTTATTCACTGTATTTCCCAGAATTAGTCCACACATACCCTTCTCATCTCTGTGCATGCTGTAACTGTATCTGACGCCCCCAGCATTAACTTAGCCTAGCAAAGATCCTGCAGGTAACTGGTTCCAACTAGCTACTGCTCCCAATAAATGACAAAATAACGCCAACATCTTCCTATTTACATGTTGTGATTTGTATAGTCACAGGGTGGACAAATAATGAGTCCCATGAGACACAGCCATCTTCTAACCGCATACTAACTGGGAACTATATTCTCAGAAAGGCAAAGCACTGGTGGGCTACTAAAGAGACAGCGAGTTCACCTGGAGTTTGCTCAGAGTTGGAGTAAAAGAGTCAACAATTACTAGATACTAAAAGCATAGTGTTCATTCTGATTCTCCCCTCGATCTCAGTCTGTTCGACATTTTGTCTATCAGCTTCCAAAATTTGTAACTTCTCGTCTGTGTATTCTGGCTCAAAAATATATGGTTCTGGAAGCTTGGTTTGATACCAAGTAAAAATCCTCTGACAATTCCTCAAAGTCAGCCATGATCACCAGTGTTGTTTGCTACTAGCTAGCTATTCACTTTGGTTTTGTTGACGGAAGTAACTGTGCTTTTCTGTGTTGCGCTAATCACTCCACTCCTGAGAATATAGTTCCAGTAAGTATGCGGTTAGAATATGGCCGTGTCTCATGTGACTTGTTATTTGTACACCATATGACTATACAAATCACAACCTTTAAATAGGAAGATGTTGGCATTATTTTGTCACTTATTGTCCCTGTCGATCTGCCATGAGAATACCGCTGTATATCACAATTTAGGAACTGAGGTTCAGTAATATTTTGCTAATTTTAGCTGCAAATACAATGTGATTGTGAGGGGTTGTTTATGGCATATTAAATTAACCTTAAGTCATCAATATTATTTCTGTCACTTCAATAAGTTTGCCTTACCTACACAACCTGTTATTTCCAAAATCTCTGTGGGTTTACCTGAGTGTTCTAGCACCGAGATATTAATTTTGTGTGAGTCAAAATGTGAGAACCGGCAGTAATTGCAAGGTATTTGCGTGTGAGAAAAGGTCATATGGGCTAAATGCTTTTTGAGTTTATTTTTATCTCATTAAAATGTAAATAATAAACTGATGAGGTGTTAAAAGTTTCCTTTTTAAAACGTCCCGATGACTTTGGTAATGAGGCTGGTATTATCCTTTTGGGTTTAATGACACTTGGCTAATGATAATTTGGTGTAGTTTTCTTGTTCTAATGTCTGTTATCACAGTCTGGCATATGGTATCATTTACTGTGGCAACACTAAAGACCACTCACAGTGCGACGGTCGGCTTCTCCTTACTCTCTTGCGAAACGTAAACGTAGTATGGCAGTTGTTGCGCCATGCTGTGTGGTTTTCATGCTGACGTTAAAGGATCGGAGTGGCTGAGTACCCGTGAGGTCACATGTTTTTGTACTTAAATGTCAGTGTGTGTCTGGAAATCAAACAGAGGTTTGGAAACGTTCACACTCTATTTACCTGTTGCATCAAAGGACAGAGGACAAAGTTGAGTAAGTTATGCCACCAGATTTCCTTTTTCCTTTTCTTTTTAGCTTATTTTCCTTTTTATATACTGTAGTTAAAAAATGTGATTAATGTAAATCTGATACATTCTTTTGTCACAATTTACTAGAAAATATTGGCTTAAATAGCCACGAAGCACTGAGCATATGATAAAAAAGTAAACATGTAATTGATGTTGGGTGTGGATCCTTGCCACTTAATTTATGCTGATTTGTATGTCTTCAAATAGGATTAATTAAACTTGAAGGGAGAATTAAAAAAAGGTGGTGGAGGGGTTCTACTTTGAGAGAATCTTACGACACCTAACTTGTTCTGCTTGGTTTAATATACATGATGCTTGTTTTATATTAAGTAGGATGTGTTGTTCAGTTAGCTCTTATCCAGATATTAGGAAATGAACATCTACTGTTGAAGTGCCTGGCATGGATTAGCAGCTTGTCGTGCATACTTACAGCCAGGCTGACCTGTAAGCTTGCTGATTGCTAATAATGCAACTACATAGGGCTTTACAATGCATTGAACCTATTTCAAGCCTTTATAAATTTACAGTACTTGTTACTAGCGGTTAAAATGATCAAGTCATTTCAGCAGTTTTAAATGGTCTTTTTCACTGTACACCGCCTAACATTTCAGTTCAGTTTGACAAACTAATTGCAGAGGGTACGAGGGATTTAAATATTAATTTAAATTGCCACTGACCAAACAAGGCTTCTTTTATAATAGAAACCGGAGGGTTGTTTGTTAATAAATGATAAATGCCACCGAGAGGGGATCTGCAGTAGCTTTATTTGTTTTAGAATAGAATAGAAGAAGTAATCAAGGGATCCTAAAATCAAGAGATCCTTGTAATTTCTGAGTAGCCAGCCAGATGGAAACATTCAGTTACATTTTATTTATAGTATCAACTCATAACCAGAGTTATCTCAAGACGCTTTACAGATAGAATAGGTCTAGACCATACTCTATAATTTACAAGGACCCAACAATTCTAGTAATTCCACCAAGAGCAAAGCATTTAGTGCAACTGTGGCGAGAAAAACGTCCTTTTTATTAAGAAACCTCGGACAGACCCATGCCCTTGTTAGGTGGTGTCTGACGGGGCTGGTTGGGGGTGACGTCAGCCAACAAAGAGATTTTTACACTAGCAAAAGTAATTCTTCTGTTAAGGTCATTCAAAACAAATTAGTGACTGATGTATAC
This sequence comes from Etheostoma spectabile, assembly GCF_008692095.1. Taxonomy (NCBI): domain Eukaryota; kingdom Metazoa; phylum Chordata; class Actinopteri; order Perciformes; family Percidae; genus Etheostoma; species Etheostoma spectabile. The sequence goes on along the minus strand of NC_045733.1, from coordinate 5,297,930 downwards.
TGAAATTATATAATTTTTTTTAAGTATAGTTGAATTGGTGGATATGTTTGTTGTTATGTAAATGTACACAGAAGAGTAGCCCTACTCCAACAAATGAAACCTGTATCTGAAGTTGCATTATTAGGGAAAATCCCTTTAAGTATGTAATTAAATGAAACTAAATTGCCTATACATGTTACGTGAACATTTGAGAATGTATAAAAAAAGTGGACTTAGGTAAATGTATACAGCTCAGTATTTAAACTGTACAAATGTCTAATAGAAAAGGGATGAATTTATTTGTCTATGTATTGGAGCCTAAGTGAATAGACAGTTAAAAATGTCTGCAAAATGAACAATGTGTGTAAATGATTATTGTCCCAACTACCTTGAAAGGGGTCATTCTTGCTTCTCAATAAACTGATCAGGGTAAATTTGAGGAGCTTGTTTGTTCATGTTGAGTGTGGCATAATGGCACAGTGAGTTCAATTTGGTTATTTTGTTCATTGGATGGCAAACACAGGAGAGGGATTGGTTTATAGAAGGCTGTCACACCTGCAAAAATATGATAAAACCCTGTCCTACGGTAGACTAGAATCAGGATAACTGACTGTTTACAGTAGGAAACACAGAATAAGAGCATTGCTTTTAGTGCTGTCCAGTCAACTTGGTGGTTACAATAGAGTTAGAACTTTGGCTAATGGTCTCAACTGACTGAAGGCGCAGCTGACCCTTCTGGCTCAGAACAACAGTTATGAGGCAAAAGCCAACAGCTCTGCCTGGTGTAGCTATATCAGATGATATATTTCTTTGTCTTATTCAGAAGATGCTTTAGATGTTTGTTTCTTATTGCTTTAGTGATAACCTGTGAGTCAGCAGCGTACTAAAATGAAATACCCGAGTACTACTGTAGTCCAACATTTCTCTCTGACACTTTAAAGTGTGTATGTTCTGTCCTTGGCCTCAGCCATTCAGCGCCTGTATGAGACATTTAAACTCCATCCTTGAGTGGCTACTTCCCCTCAAAGTGAGACCAACTCTGCAGTGATCCCTCAGCATCCAGGCTGTAGTCTAGGTTTTCCAACCACACTCATTCACCTCTGCTGGCAACCTGTGACACCTAAGCATTTTCCTTTTTTGTTAGCTTCATCTACAGTATCTACCGTATCCTCCCACAGGATTTTAAACTCCAGATCTTGCTGCTGTGTGTCTGACCACAACATCAGGCCTGGCCTTAACGTCCTGCTCCCTGCTTCCTGTGGGATTATCAAATGCCTGTACTTAGCTGGGCTGTAGTATGCCTGATCCAAATGGCTGTTGGGGTGGCTGTTCTTTTTCATGGTCAAAACCGATTCATATATTATTTAATGTGTTTAGTCTTCATTTCAACACATTGTCATTTAGTTTGGACCTCAAAGTGTTCTTTGTTTGGCCTCATGTGAATAGTTTCCCCGTGGATCTTGACATGTCCAGGGTGTGCAGTCTTCTTCTTTGTTACAGTTTTATGAATTACAAGGCATGACTCGCCACTGTAAACCTTCACCAGTCTTTGCAGAAGTGTAAACCTGCATTTTTTTCCTTTTTTTTTTTTCTTTCTGTCAGGTGAGCTGTGACTACCCCCTTCTTTGTCTCTCCGTACACCTGCATGTACTGTGGGCAGCCCTGGCCCTTCGGAGAGGCGCTGTGCTCAGAGACTGTGCTGCACTAAAAGAACCCATGGCTTCTGGCACTCCATGTCCCTCTGTAGGCCGCAGGCTCAGGCTTCTGGAGTTGCTACTCGGGCCTTTGTTGGTCTTGCTGGTCTCTGGGCTGAGACCAGCACTGTGTCAGAAGGTCTACACCAACACATGGGCTGTCCACATACCTGGAGGTCTGGAGGAAGCTGATCAAATTGCCAGTAAACATGGGTTCATAAATCACGGACATGTAAGTAATAAGATGCACTTTTGGCTTAATTTGTTTCCCTCCTGCATTTGCAATGGTAAAATGTTTAGATATTATGAGAAAGTCAAAGAACTGAAGCACTCAAATGAGCACTACAGCAGCCATGGAAAATGAAACGAACTACAATTTGACTATGCAAATATAGGACGCATCAGCCTCCTGAGAGTTTGCATAAAAGGAGGTTAGCTTGCTGCTATTTTACGCACAGGTCCCTTCACTGTGTATAATATGACTTGTTCGTTTCTGTATTATATCCCATCAATATTCAGATGTGCTCATTAATGATTATTATGAGTTAGGTTTGATTCTTCATTATTATGGGTCATTTCCTTTTATTGGTGTTTCCTGTTGGCTCAGCTGTCAGAGAGCATCATGCACTTGTGTGTTTCCTGTTGTTTTCCACTTTTTCCATCCAAAGACAGAACACTAAAGTCTTTTAAAAGTATTAATAGTTCTTGATCTTATTTCCCTGAAATGTCAGTTACAGTGAAAGCCAATATTCAGCCTATTGTGTGACTGTAGTGTGTGATTTGATCACCAGGAACTAAACACCTTGTCCCCGTTTCATTATCTTTTACAGCTCATTGTTTTGTGACAGTGGTGTTGCAAGGAGCAGGAAGCTTTGTAATGCACTGATCAAACAGACAAGAATAGATGTTTTTTTTCAGTCCTGGTTGCTTGCTTGTTTGTGAACCGGTTATGACAATATCCTATAGCAGAGATCTTCAACAGGGGGTCCGGGACCCCTGAGGGTCCTCAGATTCACTGCAGATTTATTATTATTAATTAATTAATAATTTTATTATTGTCAATTTTTGAAAGAATTTTTTCTAAAATTAAAATTGCTTAACATAACACCAGCATATTATTCACGAATATGAATAAGGTAGCCACCCACAGACAGTTAATTCTAAAGATCCACTAGGCCACATGTTTGTGAAACATTAAAAGATGATTTTTAAAGTCATTTTAAATTAATATTTCAATAGTTTAGTATCCTATGCAAGAAAAAAATGTTTATAGGTGTTAGGCTGCCCTACATGTTATTGTAGGCCCAGTTTAATATGCAACTTAATTTTAGTCAATGGCTTAATACAATGTAGGAAAACCTTTTGCACTCCTCTTTTTGTCGGTGCTTAAAAAAACGTGAAAGTTTTTAAAGCCACAGTCCACAATCATGACTTTGTCTAAAGTTTGGAACAGATCTGAAGATTACTGAAACCTACAAAGGCTAGACAAATTGCTAATAATTGGTGATTTTCACCAACACACACAGTGCTTTGGTTTTAAGTGAATAGTGGACGAAACACTGCATGGTAGTAAGATTAGAACTGTGTCCCCATTTCATGTAAAAAAAATAAGTGTTTCCGCATGAGAATGGATGAAAAACGCATAAATCTGAAATACATTTTCTTGCTAATTTATGATGAAATTTGTGTGTAAAAGCTAAAAAGAAAGCAATGAAAATGCCAGATTTCTGCAGTTAGAGACGTGGACAACAGAGGCTGTAATGGAAACTCAGCCAAGAGAGAGTTTGAGTTGAGTTAACTTTGGAGGAGTAAGGTGAACTTTAGTTGAGCAACTTCCATCTTGGGGAAGGTTTAGATTATTCAGATCTTATTATGCCTGTAGCTTTTCAGGCACAGTGGGTGTGGGCAATGAAACATTCCCTGTGTGCTCCAGTAACCAGTGATATAGTGGAGGCTAAACGCACGTAAACGCCGTTTATGCACCTCTCAAAATTCTGAAATGGCGTTTACCCACCTCCAAAGTGCGTTTATCCACCTCTGAATAGCCTATCGTCCCAAAGCCATTCTAAATTAAGCTTGTGTTGTTTTAGTTTCATATTGTTCACTATTAGTTTCATAGGTTGTTAAACCTAAGACGAAGTCTATCATATTGCGCTGCATTACTGTCAGTGTGGACCAATCTCTTGTGGTGTTTGGGGTATGCAACCCCCAACGTCGCCTTCCAGGCAGCGCTGCCTGGAAGGCGACGTTGGGGGCTTAGAACATAAAGCAGGAAGCAACAGTCAAAGATTCGCCAGTCACACTATCCTACATTAGGCTACATGTCTCATGTAGTTAATGATGAATGGGTATTAAAAATGGATATCCATCATTTTTTTAAACGCCGCCAAGACAGCTGCCGTCCTCCTGATGCCAGCAAACGGTCTCAAAAAGAAGCCCAAAGTGAGTGAGCTCGGAAAACAGGACTCAACTTAATGTTTTTCAGGTTAATTTGGTTAATGGCAGATTCTTGCCACTGACTCAAAAAGCCACGGCATTGATTAGGTTAGCCTACCCCTTTCAGACATGAAGTTGCAGGTCACCTAGCTACCTTTTCCCATTAGGGAAATTCAGGATATATTGTCTGATAAATAACTGGATGTTATTTCATTCTCTGGCCACTGACAGTTAGTGACTAGATGCTCCCTTTGCTAGTCAGCTAGCTAGTTATTTTTGTCGCTCTAGCTGTTCGCGGTTTCGCAGGTACGGTAAACGTTTCTATGGTAAAAGCGAGTTGTACCGATCAGAAACGTTGCTGTTACGCTTAGGATTGTGGGTAATGTAGGTTTTCTACGTAAGGTAGTGGATAATTGTTTTTCTTATAATGTTACAAGGTTGATATCATACAGACTTCTAGCTTCATCAGGAGCAGAAACTGGGTCAGTCTACCTGGGATGGTTTATACATTATGGCTGATAATATAAATTAATATGGAGAAAATCAATGGGGTTTTTAATATATATATAAACTGTAATCACCAACTATTTTTATAATCGTTTAGTTGGTTTGAGTAATTTTTTTTTAAGACAAAAGTAAAAAGGTCTTTGATTCTAGATTGTTAAATGTAAATATTTTACACATATTTTTGTTGTCTCTGTTTTGGCATTTAGTAATAGATTATTATATTATTATAGATTTCCACCATATAATTCCTTCTTGAATCTTTTTAACAAGAACTTTGATTAATGTATGAACTGAATACTGATTGTGTGACCTATGAGGGAACAACCAGTGATAAATGACAGCCTATTGCAGTGTCATCAGGATACACCGGTAGGCCGTGGCCCACCTTATCGGTGATCGCGTCGTGGTTCACCTGATCACAGAAATTATAGTTTACCCACCTCTTTTTTTTACCACTACACCACTGCCAGTAACGTACAACTCTTTTATCACTTCCTGTTGGACCTAAGTGCAAACTAGTTAGCCAACATTCTCACGTCCTCTCTGGATTTTAGTAAGACTTGTTAAATTGTCTTCAGCAAGACTACTGGAGTTTTTTTTATCTTTGTTTGCCATGAGTCTTCTTTGTCTTGTGTACTATTGTTCAACAGTTCCTTGTCCTGATAGAAAGTGCTTTTTTGGCTTTTTCCTAGCACATTTTTGGCAATGGATATCTGATTTAATGTTGGATGTACTTATTTTGTACAAACCAAAACCTTGAGGCTGTAATGTTACTGCTGATTTTCATCTCAGCCACAGACTCTTTAAATTAAGTTTTAAAGTATCTAAACATGCATACCTATGTTGTGTTGTACACAAGTACTACTTCAAATAGCAATTCATTTTCTATGGTTGACATTAAAAAAACATTTTAGGATCATCTGTTTCTCTGCACTTGTTTTTAGAAGAAATTCATTGATATAGAAGAGCTGTAATTTTAAGATTGCACAATATACCTTTTAGACTTTCAGTTACTGCACTAAATGAGGTTTATATTTATATTTATATTCAAAGTATAATATAGGAATGTGAGGATAGTTTTCTGATAGACAACAAATAGTGTCCCTCCATGCACATGTTTAATTACATAGTCTCAGCATGCTTTTAGGGAACCATGTTCTGCATTGCACCATATTTTCTTACTCGTCATGACCAGAAATGTTATTTGTGCTCTGAATCACAGCATGCAGACTAATGAGTAATCCTACGCACTTAAATCCTTAAACTATGTATTGCCTGTGGACAGCGGGGACTCCAGACAAAGCAGCTACACCCATTTATTTGCAGAATTGCATCCTGGAGAGGCTAGAGCTGTGGTTTCGCAGGTTTCAGCAACTTGCTTAAAACTATTTTATAGTATTTTGAGGGAGGGAACATTAACTGTTGTGTCTGACGAGAGCTAGCTTGACAAGCTAATTTTGACATGGCAATTAAGAATGTAAAAGGGCAGAGCAAGGGCCTGTATCACGATGCAGCCTTTATAAAGTTGGCTCAATAAATGCTGAGTAAAGCATTGAGCTCTCTCAAATGTGAAACATTGACACAAGTTAAAACAGATGTTTTTACTCAAAGCAGTTATTCTTCTTATTAAACCTGCTTCATAAGTTAGATTCCTGTGCTGGCCTTGATTTTTGTTAAAAATAATCCCAGTTACTCTATGCCCGACCACAACACCAAAGAGCCTGACCTTACCCAGTATGTGTTCTGTAAAAATAAGCAGAGAAACCATCTTGTGCTGCTAAATCATCCAATTATTACAAATGTCCTATTGTGTGTGTGTGTGTTAGGCTGCTGGGGCCAAATTTAAAAAGTTAGTTTGAAGGATCAAACAGAAATTCATGAGACAGAAACCTATTTATTGCTAGAGAGAAGAAATTCTTCGTACATGTACAAGTTATAATTCTTCTACTTAAAAAGGTTCCTGTAGTGTTGAAAAGATGTTGAATGAATAAAGATACAGGATAGCATTTGTTAGTTTGGAGCTGCAACAATTAGTGTCTTCATTTAGTATTTGATCAACAGAAGACTAATAGGCAACATTTTTCATATTTTCGATTTATCAATTTGAGTCATTTCTCTGGTTCCAGCTTCTCAAATGTTTGTTGGTTTTTGTTTGAGGGGTTTTCTTCTTCTTGTATAATTAAGAAATGAACATCTTTAGATTTTGGACGGTTGGCGGCACAAAATAAGACATTCAAAGGCGTCACCTTGGGCTTTATGAACATTTTTCACAATTTTCTGACAATTCTAGATTAAAAAGTTGTTTGAGAAAAACATTTGGACAGATTAAGCAATAATGAAAATAATTGTTTGGTGCAGCCCTAATTAAGTTGACTGCTTTGGACACTGGCTTCAGGAGGATTTCTGTTGGACAAATATAGTATAAAAACTGGCAACATGACATTGCCATGATAAATCCTCAAAACAGTTGCATATGTTAAGCCCTCAGCACGTTATTGATGTATCCTCTCTGGTCATTAACTTTGAAAGGTGAGGTATAACCACAAGTGTGACCATAATATAGATGCTCCAACGTTCTGCATCGCCCCGACTGCATTCCAGAACCTAACTGCTCATTGATTAAAATCAAGCCATTACTTTAGAGCTGGGAACAAACAAATCTGTAAAGCCTTTTTGTTTTCTGCCTACAGGTGAGGAATGATAGTATCTTTGTGAGCTATGTGTGCAAGGCATGGTGAGTGTAAGCTCTGTGTCTGACTCTGCTGCTGTGTGCAGGTGTTGGAATTAGGCAGGAGAGCTTGAGAGGAGGATCAAAGACTCCAGCTGGGCAGGTTTTACAGCTCCGATGATGCTGGTTTTTATTACAATACAATGTACTACTCACACTATGGCATCCATATGCCCTATACCCTAAACATCGTCAGATTTCATGATCCTCCATAATGACACATGCAGCATGTAGTTATGATGGCGTATACACATTTATGTACTCCCGTTACACTCGACCATATGTTGTACATGATTTTGCTCATTGTTGAGATAATACAAATTTTCTTTAATGCAACATAACATCTTCAAGGATTTTCGCTGCTGAATTCATTTTACAGCTATGTGATAAACAGTGTTAATGCTTGTCAAAGTCAACAACCACAATCCAAACCCCAATAATAAGTGCTAAGTTAACTCATTATCTTTATTACTTTAAGTATACTTGCTCTTCTGTATTTTAAGGGGATGTTGGTGGGATGTGCCCTTTTGTTTTTGTAATTAAATGTTACATTGATGGCTGGGTGTGTGAAAACGGTCTACTCTCATCACTTTTTTTTGTCTTTGCAATAGATGATGCCAGTAAGGAATATTGATATGAATGTAGCTGGAATGACCGGGGCTAGCTGTTTTGTTTTTTTAAAGTAAAAGGTTGCCTTGACCAAGTGGTGTGCAAATGGCTACACCTCTCACTTTGACTCCACTTCAACATTATAGGGCCATTTTAGAACAAGGGAAATAATTAAAACCAAGGTAAAGTAATAAAATTAAGAAACAGCTGACTCACACTGTGGTAAATGGGTATTAACTGCCAGCTTGCATCTCGAATGGTTATTTTGCATTTTAAAGACCTTTTCTTGCCCACATCATCAGCCTTGCAGTGCATTTTTTTTTTTCATGGCAAATCACATTTTTGTGCTACGTCTGGTTCTATTGCACCTCCTTTACGCCTGTATTTAATTAAATGGTGAAATGGGATTCAAGGGACTGCTATTAGTAGTATAAGTAATTTGTTTAGTACTGACAGAAGTTAAACAAATCTTAAGAATCCTCATAGTGCAATCTGTGAAATGGATCAGACGGCCACAAGATCTGCTGAGCTTGATTGCTGGTTAAACTGCTAGTTAGATTCTTTTTATATATATTTTTTTAGGTCAGTCATGTGTTTTGAAACATTGTCCCTCTCTGGCCTCAGGCTTTCACCATCTCGTCCATCTTGTATGCAGCTCATGACGGAGCACAGGCTCTCAATATTTAACTTGCTCTTTGCAATGTTGCAGGAAAACTTTTTGGCCCTATTTTGTGTTGAGCAATTTACAGCCTTTTGGATGACTTTGCATTCATCTTGTTTAACAATAACCAGTCACATTATCGTCATTGATCCACAAGTAAAGTTGCACAATCACAAATATAACAAGTTGTTATACCTTGAGATTCAGTTTTAGTTTTGAACATGAAAAATGAAAGTCTACCTGCACAGAGCTTGTGTCATGATTAAGTGTTCTATAAGGAGTGTCAGTGACACCATTTCTGAGAAAGATTTTTTGTTTCCTGCTTCCTCCCCTTTTTGGAATGTGAAATAGGTTACTGGTGTTCGAGTCATGACAATACAAACATTATGTAAAATGTACATGATACTATGTTTAGAGGATGCAAATTGAATCTCAAATTTTTCTTAAAAGGTTTCTTTGATTATTCATAAACAGAGGTGGAATACAAAATGATAAATAATGTTAGTCATCTATTCCTACACTCTCACTTAAGCAGTAAAATGCACTTCTCAGAAGCTGACACTTCCCTTCTTGTGAGCAGTGGTTTGTGTCACTGGGGGTAGATAAAACCGTCTGTGTTCGTATTTCGAGGTCAACTTCCTTCATAGCTCCTTCTGCTGGTCCACCCCAGGGCTTTGCATGTAAGGGAGGATTGTGTTTGGCATACTGTGCCCTCACTGTGCTCAGTGGCACCAACTTGGCCTATTTCCGCTATCAAATGTGCTGATTTCTTGCCCTCCAGCCTGAAGTGGTTAGACCATTTTTTTATGAAAATTATTAATATTCTGTTTAGCACAAGATTAAAGAAGGAGCAGAAGAGATGGATATTATCTGGATATTATCTGTAATTTTGATGAAGTACATGAAATGACACTCCTATATGTAACTCATGACACAGCACTGCACTTAAAGGAAGCCTCTATAAGAACTTTCACTTAAATCTATCCCTCAACAAAAAGGAAAGTAATTCAATAGAAGATACGGATGGAGGGATGAACTAATCTCTTCCTTCCACAGTTGGTTGAGTTTTCCTTATATTTTCCCCATAGAGCCTGGCAAAATCAGATATTGCAATATCGTTTATCATATGCCATATTATCGATATGATTTGACATAATTTGCAGGGGACCTTTAGTGCTTTTAGATCATATTTACCCAATTTTGGAGAAATAATCTCAGTAATGTTAATCAAATGGCAGATTCACTATTTATTTCACTTGGTGACCAAAGTCACTATGTGCCTTCTCTATAGAATTTTTAAAGGGGAACTATGTAGTTTATTTTTTTTTTAGCTTAAGTTACATTAACTGAACAGCTTTGGAGTCATTGGAATGGTTAAATGACGTTTTTCGAGTTGAAGGGTGGTCGTCTTGCTCCCTCCTAGCACCTGTGACCGGAAAACCAATCCTGCAACTTTCACCCGGCGAGTCGCTGGACTCGGCGTCAAACTATCACCTGATATCAGGTCTCACGATGTAACAAATTGCTTCACGGCACTTCACACATTCAGGAACTGGCTAACAAGGTAGCGATGGAGTTTTTCCGAGTTTTCCACACTATTGTCATCGCTGAGCTGACAAAAATGAAGCAGAAAGCTTGGAAAGCATTGTCGGAGGAACAGAGAAGAGTAAATGGCAGATTGACCGAGCAAGGAGTCAGACACAAGTAAACAACGGAGCTGTCAAATATCTATTCCGAATCTGTAAGGGGAGCTCTATAGAGAAACCTGCAAAACCATCGCTCAGTTAAATTTTCACTGCAAAGTACAACCAGAGTGAATTGAAAAACCCCAGCAATGAGAGTCTGAAGGTATGGAGTCCATAATTGGACTCTGCAAAAGAGAAGCAATTAACTGTGGGGAAATAAGAGGTTTGAAGAAATTAGCTGGAAAATCTTCTCACGGGATGTGATTGGCCCAGAGATGATGGGAGAAGAAGCTGCCAGCTGAGCACTGAAATGAGCTGGTCTGCATGATTTGTACAATCCCACACAGGTGGTTCCTCTTACTTGTGCTGCATTTGCCACCAAGTCATCTGCCAGAAGTGAGACTCACCAACACCTTTTTATAAAGTTCTTTCAGGACCTCTTTGGTTCTCCACATATCTGTAGCTCACTAACATGATGCTAGCGCGCGTTTCCTCCCACTTTGTAGCAAAGTGTGAAAATATACTTTGGAAAATGTCACAAAAACTCTGACATACTTTTGTTTTCACAGTAGCTGCACTGAGATGAATAATGAGAAAATGCAGCCGTGTCAGGAAATTTACGGCCATATGAAAAATGGAAATAGCCTTTCAGAAATAAATTAATATTGTGAAGGTTATTGCTAATTTATGTCAGCTCATTTTTGCAATATTTTATACCCTGAAGGGGATTAAAAAAGATTTTATATTCTTATGTAAACACAAAAAGAGACATGTCCATTTAATATATCTGGTGAGATGTTGGCCAGATAATTTAAAGTAAGCCTTTGGACAAACTTTACTAAATCTTTTTGAATTATGAATGCCTTTTCATCTCTACACAATACAACACCCCATAGCGAGCCCAAGAGAAGTTTTGCAATATTAATACATCTATTGCTGATTCTGACCTCATTTAATCATTTTTGATGTATAGTGTAGTATATATGTCACACAAACTTGGATGGAAACCAGTTATTGAAATCGCATCACTGGGTCTGTTCATGATATGTTACACCCTTATATCCCGAGGGCCTTTCCAGGGTCCTTGAGTCAAACACGCAGCTCAAACACACCAGCTATATAGATTGTCACCTCTAAATATTTTATTATACCTAAGCAGGTTTTGTAGGCTGGTTTACTTGTGCAATATCTTCATTAATCTTTAACGTACCCCTCTGTGTACTGTGGCTCTGGCCTACTTTAGCCAATGAGAGCTGATGGCTCTAACGAAGTGTGCAGTTCTATAGAGCCAGTGTAGCATGTCCCTTTAGACTTGGTGCCTCTTTGAAGTGCAGTAACGATAACACCGCCAACACAGTTCACAGCGCAGTTGGATGTGGGCCCTTGTTTGGTGTTGACCCATTAGGAGGCTAGGCTCTTCATCCAGAGAGAGAGAGCGATCGTTTCTCATCTTGGTTTGGTTGATCAGCAGCAGAGTGGTGCATCTCTGCAGCGTTTTTGGTCTGACTGCCTTTGGTCCTCGTGTTGCTGTCAATGAGAAAGCCTCCCTTTATTCCAAGCTCCGGCCTCTCTCTCACTAAGCAGCTCCAGATCTCACTTTATCTCAGTGCAAGCTGCTCTTCTTTAAAGTTAATGAACTGCAGAGATTGACTTGTCCTGTTTGCTCTGCTGGAGACTGCTGTGTTGATAGGAAGGAGTTTGGAGCTGATATACACCAAATCATATCCTTAATGTAACTGATATATTTTATATGATCAAAAAAGGATTTTAATATATAAGTATAATCTGAGTTGTTACACTTTATGGATAGTAAAACTTTCACGTTAATTTATCTATCAGTTATTTTTTGGAACAAAATATTTAACACATTGCGATATCTACATCAGTTGTTACTGTAGTGGCATTTTCAGAAAACTTTGTTCATTGTGGCATTCCACCAACCTCTTTGTTTCTGAAGCAGTTCATAGATTGCTAACAATCTCCAGAGAGCAAGATGTTTTTTTTGTGACATGCTCTGCTCAAATTGATCTAAATTGAGATAATGGAACTGGTAATGAAAGACATGTATGCCAAATTTCACAAGATGAGTGTAAGAATATGATTCAGTAGCTGCAAGCTTTGTAATAACATAAAATAATAAAGATTGAGAAATAAGTACTGAGCAGGGAACTTTAGTCTGTCTGTCATCCATCAGTCGCATCTTCACGGAGTCATGAAACACCATAGAATCACGCCTACACACTTCTTACCGCTGAAAAACAAGTTGAGCAAAGAGAATTGTCTGGTTCATTTGATTCGCCTTTAAGTGTGCCATTTTTGTACCTAGAAGGTGTTATGTCAGAATGTGTAGAAAAAAGCTACCCATCTGGTCTTAATCATGTCCAAGTGTGATGTTATTTTCAATCTCACTCGTGTCCCTGAACCATCCAGATGTGCTGATATAAGGGATTTCTGACCACTCCTTTTAGGTATTTAATTAAGCAACCTTTTCAGGCATCTGGCTTTTGTAGTCTTTAGAGATGTAAAATACATTCTGTTTCACACCCAAAAGTTAGCAAAACAGTATCTGATGCAAATACCCTGAAACACCGGAGATTTGTTCTCTCAGTTCCATTTGTCAGTACTTCTATTACAGCTCAACCATAGATAACAGGTTGTTACCCTGTATTTGTTTTATCTTTTTGGATTAGCTTATAAATCAAAAGGCCACTGCATCAGGTCAAACCAATAATTACTGTTTTGTGAAATAACTGCCCCACAGTGATATCACTATAGGCCAACATCCCGAGAAGACAAAAGCAGTGCATGAATCAGTGTTTCTGGAGACATATCCTGAGAGGGTGACATAAATGTCTGGCTACACTCGTTCTCCTTACAAATAAATTACCCTGAAGACAAAGATCAAAGACAATAACAAACTGGTAAGCAGGACGCCATCGCCAGCCTCGGGCAAAGGAGTGAACACCAATATTGCTAGGGGTCCTGGGAACTGCACCAGCAAAGGCCCAGCAGCAGTCAGTCATTACTCTGCTCTCCCACAGAGGAGCTATGGGGGCTGGGATGAAGCAGAACCACATACAGGTCACAGGGGCTGTAACAAGAGCCAGATGTGCAAGGGGACATAAAAATACATGGACATGCACTGTTCTCTGGCTTTTAAATATGAGCATGCTCACACACACACACACACACACACACACACACACCACACACACACACACACACACACACACACACACACACACACACACACACACACACACACACACACACACACACACACACACACACAGGGTTGAGGTATTTGAAGCATGTCTTCACTGAAATGGAAAGAACTTATTTTTCTTCCGTTCATATGTGATAATAGTAGTTGGAATTATGGCAGCAGGTTTTTTGGTCATCACATTTTTGCTCCATTTTGTTAATTGTTAAAGAAAAACTGGGAACAAAAAGTCTTCACATAAATACGTAAAACAACCTCTAGTGGGTAAACTATGCATGTATCATAGAATCAACAATTCATAAATAAGCAAACGAATAACTAGCAGGTTAATTGTTAGTAAAGTAACTTGCCACAATTCAAAAGTATTTTAGATGGGCAATGTAGGCTTTATTCCATGATTTAATATTTCAGTAACTGCAGGCCTTCTTCAGAACTTTAAGCTACTACTTCTAATTTACTACCTAAAGACTGTGATCTACAGTATACCCACTAAGAAAGCTACAGGGTTTCCAAATGCCCACCTAAAAATGCCCAACGACACTTAACAACATACTTTCATTCTATTTTTTATATATTTTGAATAGTCATCTGTGTGTTTCTTCTTCACATAGGCTTTATAAATGTATTTCCACCGCAAATTGGTGCATAAAAGTGTATCCAAATACAGGAAATTAAGTCGTTAATGCTCAAAACTTCCCTGGGGGAGGACACCCCCCCACTATGATATGCCCCCCTCCCCCCAAAAAAGGTAGGTAGGTATGTATGTAACCATTGCCTAATTGTTATCAATTATGTTACTATACTTAAGAAAACAACTTAATTTACAACAAGATATTGAAATAAAATACAAGCTGAAGTGTGCCAAGAATATTTTCACATTATGAACAATTAAAGCAGCATCCTGGTTGAAAAGGAGGTTGCACAATATCTCCAAAACACTCTTCCCTGTTTCCTGTCATTTTGCTTTTATTCAACTATAGAACAAAGGCAAAATGCCAAACAAAAGCCAGGATAAGCATGTAAAAATACTCACAATGATTTATAATGTCCTTGGTTAGGATGCCATAGATACTAAGCCACTGAAACTAAAATAAGGTTAAACTTTTTAAAGTAAGGTCATCAATTTGACTATAAATCTGGGTGGGAAAATGAACAAATTACTTTAATGAAAGGAAGCCAATTCATGGGGCTGTTGCATGCAATTGCACTTAACCATCTGCAATGGCACTGAGATGAGACTGTGGCTGTGCTGGGGAGCTCCCAGGTGTCAATGTGTTATTGTTGCTCAAAACAAAAATGTATACAGGTACTTCATGGTTTCTCATTAATTTTGATAGTATTCCTTAGTTCAGTTGTTGAAGAAAGAGAAAATGAAATTGTTAAGTTGCAGGCAGCTGTGTTTGACGTAACTGATCTTTCTGTGGAAGCAGTTTGTATCTAGGCTTGTATCTTATGACATGCTGCACGTAACGAGGACAAGATGCCCCGGTTTTAACAAGGCCAGTATGACCTAGCCTCCTGGCACGCACACACAAGCCAACCCGGGGGCGGAGCGGTTATTTGTGGTGCAATTTAAAAAGGGTAAGGGCTTAGTTTTGATGTGCCTTTTTACAGTGAAAACAATGAGGTGAACTAGCCTGATGGAGAATGCAATGTGGGAGGAATGCAGCATTTGGGTGGAGCTTTTGTTTTTATGACAGCTGCAAGTGATTTTTTTTATTTTTTTTCATCTTTGTTACAGGAGTCCTGCTAAGTTGTAACAGATCTGCAGGTTTTGAGCTGTTTGGTTTTGCTGCAATGTAGCAGAGATTTCAGATTAGGTATCCTCAGGACTAATAGAGTTTGTGTAGCTACACATGACTCCCAGGGATAGAGAAACAGGTTTCCGTGTGCGAGGTTTCTGGTTTTGTGTTGCTGGTGTATCAAAATTGAGTGTGATAATACTGTTTTTTTTATATGCATTTTGCAAAGATCATCCACCGGACCTTTTGTACACTTTTGAATTTGCAGTGTTGCTAAATTCTAATCCAAGAAACATCTTGTTTCTCTCATCAGTTGTATTTTTTTCTTCTCTAGCCTGAATGACCTCAAGATGTCAATACAGTTGCTTTTATTCAAATGCCTCAAAATGAATCTCGTCAAAATACCCAGTTTGGCACAGAATATCATACAAACACCTCTCTCTTGTAATTTTTCAAATTCATTTTTCAGAGCTTTTCAGCACCAGGCTGTTTCCCCCTCGCACCACTGCACTCTGAGTAGGTGCTTATTTGTTTTTGAATGTTTCAGTAATGTTTTGGTTACCTGCCAACTTGGAGCAGAGATGGCTCCTAAATGCGCTAGAGGAATTTTTTTTTCTTTGATTTCCTTTTGAAAAAGAAGTGTTTGTTCTTCCAGGATGTTATATAATGTGTTTTATTGATGTGAAAGTCAGGTCTGTCTTGTGTTCTTCAGTTTTCATGGTAGTCCTTAAAGTTGGGTAGTATGAGCTCGACAGTTGGGTGTCTCACAAGTTCTAAAACACGTCTTTTTAGGTCATCTTCCATCCTCGTACAGTTTCAGTTTAATCCCACCTCATCACATGTTTGGGAAATTGAGTCCCTGGTGAATGCTATTGAACACGCTCATCTTTATTCTGCGTGATGATTTTTGCTGAATGAAAACCTGCTGACTGAACTGGATGCCTCATACAGTCGATTTTTAACAGTGGGGGTTTGTTGTCACTAGGTTGTTGCATCGGGAATGGTACAGTATACATAACCTGCAGGGCAGGTTAATATGCTTCAAATCAGTATTACATTGACACAATGATGATTTTATAATACTGATTTATTATTGCATTTATGGCAAATGTGTATGGCTTTAACTTAATTTTCATTATTAATTAATCGGTCAATATTTTTTTAGATGAATCCATAAAATGTCACAAAATGGTGCTATTTTACCACAATATAAAGAAAACCAACTGCACAGGAAACACTGAAGAGGCTGTTTTGTGAGAAGTGTTTTTGTGGAGGCTGCTTCAGCTCAGGGAATGTTACCTATGTTTTGGACAAGATACTGTATTGGCTATATATTTATATTTCGTTATTTACAGACTCAAGGTCCAGATAAAAAAAGTACACTCAATACATTACAGAAGTGTTCCAGACCAAACATAAATACATATAAACAAACTCATCCCCAAAAATATCACAAAAGAAACACACATACATACAAATCTACATATTGCAATGCCCAATAATTAAAACAGGTACAGGTGCATGTTCCAGTGATTTCATAGTTTTGACAAATATCTGGTATAACTAAGTGCAGGATTGATTATAGCATTTAAAATTGTATCATAGTTGGTAAGCCTCAGTGACTTGCTCTCATTCCCAGGGCATGAGTCCAGACATGCAGTGGTGTGGCACAGTGGAGATACTCCAGGTCCCAGGTTTCCCTGAGAGTCTGGTCCCACCATTCATTGACTTTCAAAATATGCAAAGTAAACCAGGAGAACTGCAATTATGGTGCGTTTAAAAAAGAATATAGCTGAGCCCTGTGCTGAGTTGAGTTTTGAGGGAGCTTTCCAAACAAGTGGGTTCATGTGTTTAGTCCACAGAAAATAGTCATCCTCCCACAGTTTTGGAGACCTATAATACTAGCGGTTTATGAAAGAATGTCTTACCACACAACACAGCCAACCTTTTTACTATCCTTATTTTGGTACCAGGTTGGCTTGTTTGTCTATTTTGGGACTGTTCTCTGTTTTACTTGTTCCAACTAACAGAAACTCTGAGATTGATGTGACTTCTTTCTTAAGGTTACACGAAACATGCATTGTTTTCCTGCATATCAAAATGGATGAATACAGAAATTATTTAAATTCATTATCCATATCTATCTACAAGCTGAAAAACATATAACAAATATAGCTTAAAAATCAGAGGGATCCACGTCCTCCCATGAATATCATGTTGAACACAGGACCATGTATCGGTTTAATATTGTTGTCAAACTTTAGGAAATGGTAGCGGCCGGCATTCCTGTCATTGTCCCAGCCACCATGCAGCAGCAGTGTGGTTTACGCAGCTAGAAGGCTGAGCCCAGCCGTTGTGGTCAGAGCTTCAGACTGTTCAGGAATGTTCCCCTCTGGGGAGTTAGTGAAATCAATCACACGCACACACAGACACACACACACAAACTGATGGACAGAACTGTTTCAACATTGAGAAGGTTTAAGTGAGCGATGTGTTAGTGTATTGGCTAAACAGTTGGGTGACTATTGTGTTTGGTATGGCAGCACTGTGTTTACATCCCTTCAATTACTGTAATAAAAATAATTGTATGAGTTCTTTTTTTTCAATTGTGTGCAGTAAGTGTTGGGCTGAAGCGGTGTATTGTGATATGATTTGTCGATGTAATTGCACAGTGGAGGCAGCTGAGTTTTTATTTTCAGTTTTATTTGTACGTCTCAATATTGCATTGATACTCTGACAATCTAAATTCCCTCTGGGAAAAATAATATATCTACAGGATGATGTGATTGCACAGTAAGGTCACTGCCTATACCCAATCATTGTGTTTTGCTCGGCTCCGTTGTTTTCACTCTCACCTGCTGTGAGTGAGATTGAGGAGCAGGTGGGGATGGAGAATGGCTGGATGTCTGTGTACTTGGACGACATGGAGCACATCCTGGGAGTGTACGTGTTGGATGTTGGACGTTTTAGTAACAACAACATCCAAACAGTGCTGTAAATCCAAAGTGCTGAGGCGGATGAAAGAACTTGGTAAATAAACATCTGTGCATCTTAATGGATCAAATCAGGTCAAGTTTATAGCTGCTCCCAAACTGTAAAAAAATCATTATCTGCGCTTATTTTTATGAGAACTTCAGTCTCTCTGAAACATCTGGCCCGAAAGATTATTTGATTAAAATATACACCAACAAGACATTTTCACAACAGCTTAGCTCAGAGGTATGCACTTAGGACGCATCTTGAAAAGGCGTGTGGTTGGACGTCGGTTGAACGAGATGGATACTGTGGTCGTAATTGCTTTTGGTAATTCATTTTGCACACACAGCTCTCTCTCTACTCATGTTGTGTTATCTAAACTGAATTGATATAGGACTTGATAGTGATGTTTTCTGTGCCAGATCACACAGAATACGCAAGGCAACACACTGCCTAATGTCTATACACTTTTTACTGTCTGAGACGAGTGTCTGATTGATAATATTTTTATGCTGGACTGAAATAAAGGCAGCCATGTCATGAGTTTAATGTTCCTTGACAAGGCAGTGACCGCTTTTTATTCTCATAATGTAGATGAGAGCAGAGTTGTTTTGCTCCATGCTGCTGTCTACTATGAATAATTCTGTGTCGCATTTGCTTTCAACATATCTTCCCGACCGATTGCTAAATTATTTGGTTGGAAGAGCTCATTTGTTCATACTGCCTGGGGAATGGAAATTATGAATAATTTTGTTGATCGACATTCACCCACATAAATGAACACATCAATTTCAGATAAGGAGGAGCAGAGCGTTGCAGCGTGTACAGCAGCAGCTGGACCCAGTTTGCGTGTGACTTCTATGTTGATTATGTTTCATCAGATCAGAGAATGATAGGGTAAATAAACCGTGATGACCCATTGAAAACCCAATCCATTTTCTCGGAAATGGACTCACTGCTTTCAGCTAATTTCAGTTCCTCTTAATTGCTGTTGACAGTATTTTGACTCAACTTTATTAAGTAAAAGAGTACAATGCTAAATTAACGTTTGTTCATTATTCTCAGGGGATTACATGCATTACCACACAGCGTTAATTCACGATGCAAGGGCAAACTGCACCTTATGTTTCATTAACTCATTTGTTTCACTGCTCCATCTATTTTGCAGATAGTGACTAAAAGTTTGAAAAAGTGCTTTCAGAAATGGTCTGTAGCAGTTTCCTGGTGTGGATACTTTGATGTGAGTGCAGAGCATAACAAATGTAATCTTTACCGTGTAGCTTGAAAATAGGTGTGCAATAATGCACTGCTGAAGATCTGTCTCATTGTGCTAGGCACATTGTGTAGACTATCCTCCCTTGACTAAAAGGCAAGCCAGTTATTCGGAAGTATTATAGAAAAATATATTAATTTCACAACCTTTTTGTGTTCGCTTATTTCAGTACTTTTATGTGTGAGCAGTGTCACGATCATTTTTGGCTATATCAATTTCTCACTTATTTGTGGGTGTGTGTGTGTGTGTGTGTGTGTGTGTGAGGATTTTGTCTAAATTAAAAGCTTTGCAATACCGTTAAAAAGCAAAACAGCTTCAGCTTGTTATCTCGCACCAG
Source organism: Etheostoma spectabile (assembly GCF_008692095.1). NCBI lineage: Eukaryota > Metazoa > Chordata > Actinopteri > Perciformes > Percidae > Etheostoma > Etheostoma spectabile. The sequence continues at coordinate 5,278,080 of NC_045733.1, read as the reverse complement.
AAAATAGAAGTAAAGATAAGTAATAATGACTGATGAGATATCTGGTTATTCAGCCAGAATGCTGTGCCCAATGGTTTGTCCATAACCACCAAGTAGAGGTGCACTATGCTTACCATACCAAATCAGTTAAGTCTGGCTGGTGTCCTGTTTTAAAAAGGCTTATGAACCTGTAAAAGAATACATTAGTTTTGCCTTCCTGAGGATATTCTCTAGCACAAATCGCACATATTTATTGTTGCTATCTTAAAAAATAAATAAACAATTTTATCACAATCTCTTATCCATGCATTGTCAAAACTGAACCTAAACTGATCTCCGTGGTAACAAACAGTCTTGGAGGGCTTCCTCTCTTCCATCTGTGTGGTGGATCTTGTTATGTGATCTGTCTTTCTTTCACCCCACTTCACCTTCAGTGCAAAGAGGAGGAGTACAATGAGTCGGAGGCTTTTTGTAGAGTGAGGGGGATCACAGACTAATGTGTGCAGCCTCAGGCGTTGGCAGTGATAGGACGGCGATGTGGCTCAATTTCATGTTAGCAGAGTGCGGAGACATATTGGAATAACAATGAGGAGGAAAGTACAGTATTTGCAGACCGTGTAAAGTTGACAGATGCATATTACCCTACTCAATTTGATGCATTTCTTTCTTTTCACCCAACAAAAAAGGCAATTGAAATACTATGAAATCCCAACGGCAACAGAAATTGTAGTATATACAGTATATATTTTTCTTTAGTGATGCCACTTTTTATTAAAAGGGAGTGTCCTTCACCTACCAACATGGGACCATATCCTCTTCACATTTTTCTCAGTCACTCTCGGGAGACCCTCATGACAGTCCATTAAATTGAAGTGCAGAAAGGTTGGCTACCTGTGGTGTTCAGAGACAAAAGTGCTTGGTTCTCTGTGGAGGGAGAAGACATTGATGGAAATGTTTTAGATGGAGAGGTAGTCAGGAAATTAAGAGTGCAGCTTCCTCAAATGGCCCCTGTGGTCCTTCATTGGGGTCGGAAGAGCCTGTTTGGTATTTCTGTCTAGCAGCAGTTCTCTTTCACTGCTATAGGAGTGGGAGATAAAATTAGATGCCAGAGTTAAATCTTATTAGCTCCTGTCCCACTGGCAATCACGCGCGCGTGCGCGTGTGCGCGTGTGGTGTGCGCGTGTGCGCGTGTGCGCGTGTGCGCGTGCGCGTGTGCGCGTGTGCGCGTGTGTGCGTGTGTGTGTGTGTGTGTGTGTGTGTGTGTGATTCAGGCCTGTGTGTAATAACAAGAGTGTAAATTGTAATTTCCCCTTGGGGGATTAATAAAGTATACATTATTATTATTATTACCCCTGTGTACAACTAAACTGGCCGTAGAAATCTCCCTCCACGTGCTTGGAAACTCTCACGCCTTCACTTTTTAAAATCGAACGGAAATCAGAACATGAAACTAAAACATTTCAGCCCAATCATTTCATTCTGCACTGTAATCTGCTGCTCTGCTCATACTTTGTATTAATATCATTGCTCATGCTTATACATCAGTGCACATTAATTCTGTCCTGCCCAGGATTTTATGCAGCGTGCTTTCATGTCTCCTTATATAATGCCGTTTATTCCAGCACTCCTGGCAGGCGGCTCTGGGGACAGAGAAGCAGTTGAATGCTAAATCTTTGTCTTTCCCATCACTGTCACTACTTTGTCCTGCGTGATGCAAAAATAACTTAAGGCAAACCCAGCCCGTGGATTTACTATGTGCCATAAATGGGACTTGTGATGTTATGTGCTTTCTGAAAAAAATAGTTTTCCTCACTTCCTTGAAAATGTACATGCACACACACAAGAAAAACAGAACAAGAAATAGTTTGGCACATAACCCCCTCAACATTTATTTTCATGAATTATACAAGATACAAAGTGTTAAATAGTGAGCTTTAAATGTGCTGGTAGGCAATTTGTTAGCTTTGGACAGAGCCAGGCTAGCTGTTTTCTCTTGTTTCCAGTCTTTATGCTAAGCTAATTACCTTCTGCCTGCGAGCTACATATTCACCATACACAGTCAAGAGAATGGTGTAAACCCTCTCATTTAACTCTCATAAAGAAAGCAAGCAAGTGGGTTGAAGTATTCCTTTAAACAATCGTGGTGTTATTATTGCAGTACAGGGCCAAATAGCAGTTTGGCTCTAGCATAATGTTGGTTGTGTGGTTTTTATATATATATATATACACACACACACACACACACACACACACACACACACACACACACACACACACACACACACACACACACATACACACACACAGTGTATGTTTGTTGAAAGTTCCTATTGGGAATTTGCTGAAACCAGAATTATGCCAAAAGTGGGTAATAATTAAATAAGTACGCTGTCTGAAAAAAACAAATTAACCTCGGAATGCAAACTTCACTTGCACAATCCATCTTGCTCCCCTTTTTAAACTAGATTTTGGACATATTTGTTGTAGTGTTTAAAACAGATTCAAAGCCCAGATTAGATTAAGTATTCCCCCATGGTGTTAAAGGCAATCATACAGTTTCCACTCCCAGTGATGGAACTCCCTTGTGATAAAAACCTGCTTCCTCCCTGTCCCTGTCTCTCTCTCTCTCACTCACACACACACACCACACAGCCACAACAACACACACAACACACACACACACACACACACACACACACACACCCCACACACACTAGTTTAATTCCTCTACTAATGAGGGTTAGCTCATCAAGGCATCTGCCTGAGAGTTGACGACGTGTTTGGAGAGATTATCTCTAAACCGTTCATATGGGGCGACCTTTGATTTCCAGCAGACTGATCATGAAAAGTTGTTTGTTTCCGGCTCTAACAGAGTTATCAGACGTGTGATTAGAGCGTCTGTGACACTGATTACACAGCAGACAGTTGGACCATTTAATTTTCATTTTAGATTCATAATGATGGATTGTCTTTGAAAGTCCAAAGGTTAGGAATTCATTTATGTTTGATGACTGAATTTGAAACCTCTGAAAATCTCAATATTTGCACAATAAAATAAATCTTTGTTGCTCTTAACTCTCTGTGAACACAGGAATTTCTCATAAAGTAGGCCACAGAGAGTGGAGGCATTGCATGAGTAGGGTTATGGCTCTTTGTAGTCTTTGATGTGTAAATTGTGTTCATACTGCACAGTTAACAGATAATTATCTACACGTCAAGTTAATATGATAGAAAATGCATTAAAGTGTGTGTGTTGTGTGTGTGTGTGTGGTGTGTGTGTGTTATATATATATATATATATATATAATATATATTTAATACACTAATTAATATTTAGTCAAACTTGAGCAGAAATTTTGTTTTAAGGTTAAAGGTTTTATGCATCAACTGTCCTCAGTGCACCCCATCAGTGTTGCGTTGACAGGGTGGGGGTCGGCTCACGTAGAAGGTGTCTGAAAATGCTACTTTCTCCATAACCTGTGCTTGCAGGTCAGTTCAAAACCACAAACGGTTCACACTGGAATCTGCTAAAGGCCACATTTTAAAAGGTAATGTGAACAGCCAAACAAAAAAGTGGATCCGAATTAAGCATTAAGAATTGCGGTGTGAACATAGCTTTAGATCATTCTCTGAACAGGTTATGAATGAAGACTTAAGCTACTGAAGGACATTGCCTTGGATTAGTGCAGAAGCACTGCAGCAGCCTGGGAGGTGATTACAGAAAAAATAAATTACAGATTTAAATATTAATTATAATAAAGTGTAGCTTGTAAGGTAAGGTACAAACGTACATTGCCACCTTCACAATTAAATAAAGTATTACACAAAGAAAGGCAAACTGTAGCACAAATATGGATTTACTGTGTTTTTGACTGCTGTGGATGGCTCACATCTTCAGTATTTGACTTTTCTACGTAGATCAAAACCTTCAGCTGACTTTTCAGATTTAGGATGCACTTCAGGAAAAGCCCATTTGTTTTTAGAGGAAACAATGAAGAATATCAAGACCAGTTCTTTGAAAGCTACATAAGTTATAATTAAAACCTATATACCCTTTTACAAAGTCACTGGCCTTATTGGACTTCCACCAAATTGCATATGATATCTTAGTAATTAATTCTTCCCTGAGGAATGGAAATGATGTCAGCTATACTAAAAGAAGCTAATGATTGATGTCTTTCCTCTTCTAACATCTCTCTAGAGACATGTAAGTTATATGTCAAATGTTTTAGAGCCAAAGCTCGTGAAAGGTCCATTAGTGTAGAAGTGAATAACCTGTATTATCACTTTGTTGTGTTAAAATAAAGTTCTGAGAATGATTCACTCTTTTGAAAATGTAACCCAAGCAGAGACACATCCTACCCGAGCTTAACACACCCTTACAACGAGACACAGAGTTCCCTCTGATCACAGTTGGCTCTTATCTAACGGAGCACATTTCTGCTCTGAGAGGTAAAAAAACAATCTCTCAGACTGAGGTCAGACCGACTCGGTCAGAAACCCTTTACCTGCACCACCTGCTGATTGCAGCTCCACTCAGGTCGCACCATTCTCTGAGATGACATCTGACTCCACCCTGAGGCTGAAGTTCGCAACTCTCAGCTCTGGACCAGCAGGGGAGTGAAAGTGTTCGATCATAAGCCAAAGGGTCATAGCTATTCTTACCTTTTACCACGTCAATGTTTTTTTTCTTTCATTTTGTTGACTATGAATATAAAAGGCAAATATCCATAAGAATTACTGGATATCCTTAATATAGCTAATCATGTCACATTGTCTTTTTTTAGCAATTTGAAACAACATTGCACAAACTGATTGTCTGTCTACTTCTCAAATGGATGGACTTTTCTGTAATTGGTTATGATAATTTGTACTGACTCTGTTCACCCGCAACTGCAGTGTTATAAAGCCTACGTAACTACTGCACTGTCTTGTGTTTGTCTGACCTTACTGTTGCAGCACCATAAAAGACCTCACTGTGAAGAGTGAGTCATCTTAGGACAGCTGTCATCGACCTGTGAGCTAACAGCCCTGCAGCAGTTGTGCCATGACACTATAAACTTTTTACACGCTCATCCACTCCATAAAGTCGAGGTGTACTGCAGTGGATGAGTTGTTAATGCAGAGACCGGCGGGGGGGGGGGGGGAGATGATGGACCATATAATAGAATATAATATTCTCCCCTTTTTATTACTATTACATTGTGATATCAGAGGTTTACCATAAATAAAAGTAGTATTTATCTTAGTCTTGGTACAACAGTGACATTTACTGTTTACTTACAAGTTAATAAGTAGTAAAAATGTCACGGGGTTTGCCATCATTGCATCACATCACAGTAAGCAACAAGTAAACAAAATTTTGCATGCACCCAAATCGAATATGCCTGATGGTGTAGCAGCACTGCAAAGATCTGTTCCCTCACAAACACAGACAAATGCACGCAAGCAATCATCACAACACCACCACCATTCAGTTAGCTTTTTTCCACTACAGGAACATAACTATCCATAACCTGGAGCTTCCAATAACCTGAACTTGCACGTCAGTGAAAGGGTGACACTGTCAAACGTTGTTTATGCAGGGTTTGGTAGTCAAGTGCAGTTCAGTTATGGGACAGACAACAGTGGAAAAGTATATATTATTTACTGTACTGTATTTGCTGTACTGTAATGTGGTGACTTTTAAACGATGGTATCGTTGAATCGATAGAGAAGCACAGTGGGAGGGCAACCGAACAAAATGTAGCGATTTTGCATCTGGGCTTTGAAAAGAAACATTTGGAAATGTTAAACAATTTAGAAATTTCTACTTGAATGTAATTGGGAAACTATTAATGTATTCCTACGCACTAAGCACAAAATCTACAGTTTACATGGACACATGCATAGCACAACATAACATCATGACTTCGCGTAAACACACACGCCGACTTACTTAAGCCAAGTGGCATGTTATCTGTACGCATTTTGAGCTATCCGCGTGAATTTAAGCTGTATACAGCGGACTTAAACATACACGCAGCGTGTTATCACCACTTGCTGTGTTATTGTGATAAGAAAGTGACTTTTGAGTTTAGGACATGTGACACTCAATTGGGTTTAGTAAAACAAGAAACCGACGATTGAGTTTAAGAAACGTGACACTCGGGACACGGTCTAAGGTGTCCTGGATGAAAGTCCTGTGTTTTAACAATCCTTCACCCCGACCACCCTCACTACGCAGATTTCACAAGGTAATGTAAGTCATAAAGTAATGTAAGTCAATAGAGGCCAAACAGCGCTAAAAAGCGAGTATGTGTCTCAATAACACGCCAATATTGGCAAAGGAAATGCCGTGTCATACATACGTCATTTCATGAGATCAGTCTGCATAACAAGACAAGAAAACACAAATCAGAACACCACCTGCATATTGAAACAAACCTTAACTAAATACACACTGTGTTTTTTTCTGCGGCGTTTTCCCATGATGCAAACTAGCTGTTGCCTTTCTTTCAGCCAACACAATGAGGAAAATTAGATTTTTAAAATCATTCTTGAGTCCCTAATTCATGAAAAAGAAACCAAAGCCATTTTCTCACATGTTTTCTTAATGCGAGACAATAAAAAGGTCAGGTGTGAGTAGAAGAGGGAGAAGTGGTACTTGAGGGTTTTGCTGAAAGAGAGAGGTCCTCAGGCTTTGCAAGGGACTGGGTTACTGATAGCAAGGTTGCAGATGTGGGAAAGCCACAACGTATCCCATGTAAGCAGAATAAGTCATTTTCTTAGGAGATCTACAAGATATAAGAGTTCAGACTAAAGAAGATTTCATATTGTCAAACAAAGGACAACATTGAGGAGGGCAGAAGCATATGAAAGATGCACTTAAAGCTTTAGAATGTCAATTTTGTGTGGTGGTGATGGAGATGTGATAATACACAAGATGCTCAATGACCTCCAGAGGAAATAGTGGCTTTTGTATACAGCAGCCCTCAGTCAGCTATAAACACTGAACAAGGTACGCTACTTTATGTTTATGTTTACTTTATGTTATGTTAGAGGCTTAAACTAAGGCCGTCTGGCTGAATTATTAGTCAATATGGAAGTCATTGAGGTATTTCCTCACTCTCCTCTTTACTCAAATGCACCATATTTCACCATCCTGTTTAATCCACTTGTTTTTGTCAACACCATTTAAGGGACTAATCTAACTTCTTCAGAACAATCCAGGTAAACAGTGGGCTATGCCAAGAATCATAATCTGTATTTACTGTATAAACAAAGTAGAGGAATGTGGCCGGCAGCTTGTTGAGAATGAACAGTGTGTTGATAAATAAGGTAGTTTGAGTTTGCCTTCTAAGGCTTCATAAAAGTAATAGTTTATTTCTAGATGATTTAGACGTATTTGGACAAGTTTTCTGCAAACTTCACCTACACCTGTGTACACCTCTGCTATCATGTACAACACATAACATAACATAAATGCCTCCGGGTTATAACGTTCTCTAAACGTTAAGAGAACCAACCAACTGTAACGTTCTCCTGCGGTTGCGCTGTACCTCCACACAACGTTCCCGTTTGGTTCTGAGATTTTGAGTAGCATAAAGGTTTGCAGTCACTTGATTTAGATTCACTCAAAAATGAATGGACTTATAAAATCTACGTAAGATAAACAGCATAGCAAGAGAATCTATTTATTTTAAGGCTGATATCAATTTAGCTTAAAACAATGCTTTTATGCTATCTTATAGCTAGTTGAATAACTGTTAATGTGTTACCGTTAACATAACGGACACCTACTGTATGAATGCGACTATAGTCCAATGTTAACAAATACGGTACTTTATCGTTCCAGTATGCATCTTGCACACTACATTTGCACTATTGTCTATATTGCCAATAAAACTGATTCTGATTATTGTGTATATATATATATATATATATATATAGTAATTCTTTATATTGTTTATTGCAGTTTTAAATCCCATCAAGTTTGCCTCTTCATCAATTCCTGCTAAATTTTAAGTAATAAAACAATTGGTATCATGGTTGTTAAAAGTTTTTTAAAGGTTAGGGGAATGTAAAAAACAACGTTCGGGTAACGTTCTCTAAAGGTTGCAACATTAGGATAGTGTTAGGGGAACGTTTGCTAAAGGTGGCAGCGTTAGGATAACGTTTGGGTAACGTTCTCTAAAGGTTGTAACGTTAGGTTAACGTTCGGTTAACGTTCTGTAAAGGTTGCAACGTTAGGATACCATTAGGGGAACGTTTGCTAAAGGTGGCAGCGTTAGAAAAACGTTTGGGTAACGTTCTCCAAAGGTTGCAACGTTAGGATAACATTAGGGGAATGTTCGATGTAACCAAAAACTAACGTTCCCAGAACGTTAGGAAAACTTTCTGATCAACCAACACACAACCAAAACCCAACCAAATCTAACCTTCAGGGAACTCAGGGAGCTCTGCAGATATGTAAACACTCAACACAAGACGCCACAGAATGTGTTTGACCAGGAAAAAATCTAAATAGCCAACCGTGTTTAAACTTTGGTTCAAGTAAAGTGGCAAACTTTTTGAAGTTAATCGACTAGCAACAGTTGTGTAGCCATCCCAGTATTAATCCACATATTAACCCACGCTTCTTCCCACTTTTGGTGTTCCTGCGTATTTACTAACCAGCTATCGGGTCACCGGTGAAAGCCCGCCTGTAGTGTTCTCTGTCCGGCTGTTTCTCCGTCATACTGCTGGCCCTACGTATCCATAAATCCATGCCCGTAACGTTCCCGGGTTTAGCTTCTGTTTCAGGGAAAGGGGACTTAGCGTTCTCCTTTAAATCCGTGGGATGTTTCCCTGTAATAAACTGTCCACATATTTCACCACCTTACACTGCAAGGCACTTGCTTTTATCTGATACAGTTATAATCAAATAGGACTCTGCCACTTTCTTCCAACCTTCGGTACCGCCATGAGGCCAGGCGAGGGGCACAGACTACGTTGTTTGTTTTGTTCAATTATACATGGAATGTCGGAATTTCCTGGTCCCAGTTGGAAACTACACGTCTACGGGAAATGTCACGGTCGGAAAGATATGATGTTATTTGCTCTATAAAAGACATTGACAAAGACATTTACTTGATAATTTTAACCAAACTGATTTTTTTTTTTGGTACCGTTAGAACATTGCACATTACCACTATCCTGTAAACACAGAAGCCTCAATGAAGAGAAGGGAGAGCATTGCAGCACTTTAAAACCTATTTTACACAGTCTGTTTAAAACTTACAGAAGGAAGTAGTAGCGTTTGTGATGCAATCGGCTCATAAAATTAAATGAGAACCAAAGTCATTAAAATATATATATATATATATATATATATATATATATATATGACTTTGGACTCTATTCTTTTTAAAATAAAAATTAATTTAAAATAAAAAAAATTCAAATCAATTGTGAACAGGGTGAATCGCGATCGTGATTTTATAAAAATTAATCGTGCAGCCCTACTCCAGCCTCATTATATAAAAACAAGTTGCTGGACTATTTTAGGAGACTATTGCCTGTGACTGCATTAAGTTTTATTTTCTGAATTTATCTCAACCCGCTGGGGCACCAACAAAATATGGTAATTTCCTACATCCTGATGCCCCTAAATCAAATGCAGTTAAATGTCAAAACTGAAAGGGAACGTGCCGTGATTGATGTGAAATGTGTCAGGATTGATGTATTTAGTTTAACTGCAATTTATAGCCTCCTCTCAGTTGAAATTTACAAAATCCACAGGCTTTGTTCTTGACATTCAGTTACATATGGAAAACTGTTTCATATCACTTTATTGCAGCCCGCAAACCTCTTTCCCACTTCGTCTCCAAACATTGTTTGGTTCTTTGTGAAACATAAATGTGTCAACAGTCACTGGAGATGAGTAACAAGACCTTTTGATAAGTGCTTTCCCACAAGGTAAATTTGGCAGGCAGGGTGGCAGCAGACATGCAAACAAACGCGCAGACAGTTATTTTCCACTGTCTGTTACCGTGCATTTTAATGAGGTTGATGGATTAATGCCTCACTTCAGTAATAGGCCACTCAGAGAGTACAGGTTAAGCCTGTTGTGCTCTATCAGTGCCCAGCTTATCACATCAGTAATGGTCACTCACAAGTCCTGATTCGTGTGTTTCCACTTCCTTTTTTCCATCTGAATGTCTTTGTTTTAAATTGCCTTTTTCCAGTGGAAAGCAGTTAAGCACCACTGAAACTCCTGAGATTAAATGGTTGAAAACATAAAGGTCTTAAGTGTGCTGATTGCCAAACGATGATTGAGCTGCAGGGGTAGACATTTAGCACAACTAGAATAGACTTAATTTTGTCGAGTGAGTGTGTGTTTGCAAATGTTTGACACAGTTGAGCTATTGATAGTGTAAGTTGACCTCCGTGTTTATCCGTGCATTTATGCCTTATGCATATGCACAAGTTTTTTTTAATTTTTTTTTTATCTTGGAACCCATCTCTGTCCAGTCAGAGGCTGCTTCGTCTTGACCTGTTCTCTTGCTTGTAGGGAGGTTGTTGTAATTGTTGCTGCTGTTACACATATTGGGGTCGATGACCTCTGCAGTGGACCATGTCATGTTATTTCTAACAGAATGATGAGTTTCGATTAAAGTTGTTTCTCTTTGATAAAAAAAATTTTTAACACTAAAACCTGAAATCTTTCTTTTTTTAATTCTATCAAACTGCTTTTGTTGCTGTCCTGAAAAACTAACATCATGTTATCTATGGGATATCATGTTTAATAGAAAATATCTCACATGGGCCAAAATGGGCCCTTAAATACAGGGTGCATCACCAATAGCTGCTTTAAACTCTGATAAGTCATCTTCAAAAAATAATTGATTGGTGCTTTTTGTTAAAGTATATTTTTACACTGGTGTTATTGTTATGAGTATTGTCCCAACTCCAAGTCACCTAGCTGGGCTAACACAATGAACCCACTACCTGATCACACACCACACTACCCTTAATTTCCTTCGGAATAAATAAAGTATCTCTATCTATCTTTTGCTTCTCTCCTTGAGACAAGACACTGTCAGCCCAGCTGATGCTGTCAGAAACCAGCGTTTATGCTCTTATTATATCCTGCATTTTCTTTCTAATCTAGTTCTATTTTTTTTTTTTTACTGCCTCAGACACACACACACACACACACTTGTGGTGGTCTGTGCTGAATATCATTGTAAAGTGTGTCTTCCCTCTTGGATATTTCCTCCCTATTGTCCACTGGCTTCGTGTGCAGAGGCTTTTTGTGTCAGCCTGGCTGGAATCAGCCTGTTTACTGTGATTAAATGGGAGCAGAGGAGGTTGGGGGACTGAACCAGGACTCTTTAGCAAAAGGACGCAGTAAACACACTGCAGTACTGTTGCTGGGACACAAAGCATCCCAGTCTGTTGACAAAATATGTATAGATTTCTCTCCTTTCATATATGTTTATGCTGCCTATAATTATTTTTTTTAACTCCCATCTAAAATCAGTATGCTGTAGCAATTTTGTTTATGACTCACTGTTGCCCCTTTTTCTCTTCAGTGAAGTCATTATTTATCAGTTTAGTGCATATGCAGTTAACACCACCTGAGTACCTCATAGAAGTTTGATTGGTTGGCTCTAAACGCAGTTTTTAATGCTGAATGTAAAAATTGTAGAAAAGCAAGCAGATCCTCAAAATTGAGAGGCTGCAACCAGCAACTGTTGGGTTATAAAATTAATTTATCAGGTTGCATTCTCTGTTAATCAATTATTTGGCTAATTGTTTCAGTACTCGTGTAGATTCACACTATCGTCTGAAACTGCTCAGCTGTGATGTGGAGTGTGTTTCTTTGCTCGGACAACGTATTCTCTGAAGTGTGTCGTAGATCACTGCTCTATTAATTACCTTGATAACACACTGGCAATAACTGACAAAGCACAGAGGATTATGGGTCATGTATCAGGTTTCCCACATGGGAATACGTAACTGTGTCACTGTGGGGGTGGAGTTGAGTTAGGTCTTTTGGAAATAAAAATGAAACTGGGCTTCTCTAATTGTGAGCACACCTTTTACCAGCTAATGTAGCCCATTAGCCTCACTTGGCATCGCATAATGCAGGTGCCAAGTGGTCGCAAGGTTGGGGAGAGATTTGTTAACCTCCTAGCACCTGAGTAGAGTATTGCTATAGAATAAAAAGGCAAGCCAAAATATGAAGGTTATTTAATCCTACTTGTGTTTCAGTAGATGCTGTAAGGCGTTGTGGTTAACACTGCTGTAAAATATATTCATAAATAATGGATTTACTATATATACTGTATGTATATATTTAGATATATTCAGATGGACAAAGATTTGTGTAGGACATTACGTGTTTAGATCTACACAGATACATTTGCCTAACTTCAATATGTAACTAGTGAGAAGGTTGGAAGTCTGCATGCATGTTTCTAGGTCTCAAATTTTATTGCATCATGAGCCAAATATAAAAATATATTTTTAAATTTAGTCTGATTCATGGCTTCATTTGTTATGTGGTTGTGCAGTTATGTATTTTGCACTGTTTTGCACTGACAGGTATTCTGTACTCGACCATTCTTTATTTTTTGACAAAGGGGCTTGGTAGGGATTTAGCACAACCAGAGTCATTCATACTTTATTGAAACTAATATCAGATGTTGAGATATTATCAAATTACAGATTTAAATGTCCTCATGTGATAACTGATCGTATCCTGTTTTTCTTTTCAGGTATTTGGTGATTATTATCACTTCCGGCATCGTACAGTGGTGAAAAGATCGCTATCGGATCATAGGGGGACACAAGTCCGTCTTTCAAGAGATCCCAAGGTAAGAAGTTTATTTCAGGGGCGATGATTGATGGACTGTGTGTTCATGGATATACATACAGTTTATTAATGCTTTGGAGTATGCTGTGGGAAGGAAGTGTGGGTACAGTTGCTGTATTTGAAATGTCATCCGTCCGTGGTGGTTGTGGTGTTGCCATTACTGTAGCTACAGATACAACAATCAGAGCTTTTTTCTTACGATGAGAAGGAGACGCACAGTAGAAAACAAAGAGGAATACAATAAGGTAACAGCGACAGGGCAAAGATACAAAACCTTAGCCCTCAAATTTCCCCTTTTTTACGGCTGTCTCAGACGAGCCGCGGCGTCCACACTGACTCTTTTCCTTTTGCTTGCGTGCTCTGAGGTAAGCGGTTGCTCCCCAGAAACATGCACTCTTCTGTGAAACCTACTGCCTCCTCCTTGAATAATCTAATTGAAATTACACATTTCTATGTTGTCTTACTGTTTTGCAAGAGAGTTTGAGGTAAGTTTCGAAATTAGTCTGTGTCCTACCCCATTGGGAAGGACAAAGGGAAGAGTGTGAAATTAACATTCATAGCTGTGGGGATAGAAGGGAGTATGTGCCAGAGAAAGTAGATGTATGAGTACTTTTAAAAGAATCTTTTAAAACTTTTGAAAAAAAAGAAAGAAAAGATGCTCGTTCCCTGGTCACAGAGCTTTGCGTCGCAACTTGTCTTAACTGAACAGCCCGATTTTAAAATGGGCAGCAAAAGAAAGCAGGCAGCGTATTTTTACATACTTTAAAATGTATCGGAAGTGAGACTTTAAGTACGTGTACAGATTGTATAAAGATAAAACTCCCAAATCACAGCTTTACATCAATGGTTTCCTATAAAATAACAAACCGTGGGCCTCCCACGAGACAAAGCTTGGAAAAAAGGCACCCTCTTACCCTGTTATTTTTTCACTTCCCGTTCACTGAGCCTCCCCTGAAACAGTTTGGAGCCCCCCTTTAATCTATATTATCTGTGTACAGGAAAGTGTAAGATTGAATCTTGTTTCTCTGTTTTACCCCTTTGCCTTAGCCCCTCCCCTTAGTTTTGCACGTTCACGTGAGGTTTGTCTATTGTTTTTATGACAGTGGGGTTTGGTTTCAGACAGCCTCTCCGCATGCTCAGTAAACTCAAAACTTTACATGTAAGTTTCAATTGACAGCTGTTCAGAGCAGCTGTGTAGCTGTTAAATGCAAAGCAAAGAAAAAAAAGTCACTTTTGAAAAAAAAAAACCAGAGCAGCATTTCTTGCATCGCTTGGTGAAAAATATTAATTGGAAATGCTGGCTGCTATTTATTTGTTTGTGCTCCTCTGTGGTTCCCTGGCTGAAAACGCTGTGCATTAGGAGAATGTTAAAGTGTTTTGACACAGAGCCTCAGGGCCGTTTGACAGCTGGCCTACTCAGAGCACAATGGGTTAACATGAACAATGAATCTGAAATGGCTCTAGCTTTATATAGCAAATAGTGACCAATTGACTCCAATGCTGATCCAGCAGACCGACTCCGTCTCCTCAAGTTGTTGTTGTTGATTTCTTTGTTTACTTGCTGATTCGACTTCATTCTTGCATTATATTTTCTCCTCCTAACGATGGAGTCTACCAGAAAGAATCTCACAACTGTGAATTTTTAATATTCCCCTTTTCTCTGCCTTCTTATAACACTGTTGATTCTTCTTTCTGTCACTGAAATCCCTGGAAATTATATGAACATGGTTACATCTAAATTGCGTCCAGCTCCTCTCAGTATTATAGTAATGTAGATAAATCTCCATATAAATGTATACAAGTGCGACTGGAGAAGCAAATGTCAAAATGAATCTACTGCCGTAAAAAAGTGAATGAAATCTGACCCTGCTGTCATGCTGTGCAGCTACACGCTACAGGTGCACACTGGGAATAGAACAACTTCTGCTGGCTTTGTTTGTGTCCATCAAATGGTCCACCTCCCTCTTTGGGATTTCCTTTACTCTGCAGCTCCATTTCCTGTTGTTGAATTCCTTTTTTCCCACAGCACCTCAGAGAAAGTGGAGTGTTATAGTTCCAGGTCCTCCTGTCCATACAGGAGGGGTCAGGTCAGTTTGTCAGTACCCACAGGAATCTACCATGTTCAGTTTTATCTATTTGTTTGTTTATTCAATCAAGGGAGCTATGCAACTGCTGCAATAGCTTGCCATTTTTACCAAATCACCCCCCTTTTTTTTTAAATGTATAAAGACTATTAGATCTAAACATCGATCCATTACTGTAACTGTGTTGCAATTAATAGTCTGATCAGAGCTTTTATTAACCAGCAGATCATTGCAAATTTGATTTTCATTTGCATCAGCTGCACAGTTTTTCTCTAGAAAAGTAAAACATTGCAAAAATATTTCTGATGGGAGGAATGTTTTAATTCCAGAGAGATGGTCACTGCATCTTTTAAACTGGTTGAGATGAAGCCTGAACAAAAGGCTCAGTAAACTCTCTTTGAAGAGTGTCTAATTACTAACAAAAGCACCTGGACCTCTGCCAGATCTCATAGACTGGCTAACAGAGTCCTGTTAATAGGCTCCATTGAAGATTTAAAAACCGCTCTATCTACTACCTCCGTACCTTCTACTGTGTTCTGTTTTATTATGTTGTTGTAGCAGGCAGTTTGCTTTGCTTTTAGTGTTCTTGTGTGGTTTGTTGAAAAGAAGAGAAGGAATAAGACAAACATAGCAAATCAAAGAGTGACTCCGAAACGCAGAACCTTATCATTATTTGTTTGACTGGTTTATAACTCTATCAAGAATAGTAGCACGCTTTAGCATAATTATAAATGACAAAGTAACTGATCTAGTGTGTTCCTTTTATTGTAATGATGCTTTATTTGACGCTTCCTTTTGGCCTCAGAGGGAGGATGCTATGTTTATATAATGAAGAAGGACAAAGAGTTGGGTGGGACAAAATGAGTAGGGTTGGGAATCTATTTGTTTGACAGATACAATTCTTCACCTAAACACAAACCAAGCAGTCTGTTTGTGAACATTAGTTCTGCGCTGGATCCGTCTGGACGCATGAGATAGACACCGTTTTCCATTTTCAAAGCCCATTGATAATGAAAAATGCTGTTTGTCAACTTATGGGCTCTGTGTTCTGTCACCGACTATTAAAGTTTTCAAAAGACCCTTCACACGAATACTGCAAAATGGAAATGTTTGTTGTTACGCTCCTGCCAAAAGTAGGGAATCTGTTCAATATGAATTATGAGTTTGAAGCTGAAAAATACAACTTGTGTTGTTTGTTGTTCATGCTTGTTGTGAATATGAATAGGGATCAGACTTTTTTTTGGAAATGAGGACTTTGATCTCAGGTTTAGTTTAATATTCAAATAGTTAACAGAAGGGTCACAGGCATACTCACAATGTAAGGACTCTTTATACAACTTACAATTCAACAAATGATTAATTTTAATTCATTTGTGCACTGAAATTATGTATTTCTTCCCATGCATGGAACACAAAGTACGGAAATGAAGGTAATTACTGTACCAGTACGCAGCTTTCAGGAAGTTTTCCCCCCAGGGTTTACTGATTTAGCATCCCCAATGTGTGTTTGCGAACACACCCGAGACACTAATCTGTGCCACTATTTCCTCTTGAGTAGGACTAAAGCAAAGACATGTATTTGCTGTGTTTTGATGGGCACTTCCAAGAACTGTGTGTGACATTAGGACTGCACAAATTAGTAGCAAATTACTGGTCTCTGAGATGTATGCAGCTAAAAGGAGCAACAACCATTGCTATTGTACTGAAGCTCATTTGCATGTTTGCTGAAAGTATATAAGCTTTGTTTGAGCAGTCATGTTATCTTGTTTTCTTGTTTAGCCTGGCCCTGTGGTTTGCCCTTAAGCCCTCAAGTGAAAAGATTTCCCTCTTGAGAAACAAAAGTATTTTTAATATTGATTTCTGAACTGCAGTGACACATATGTGTCTGCTGTAATTGTTTTTATGGTCATGCCATAACAAGACCCTTAAGAGATGAATTTGGATTTAATTCAAGCATATGCTGTGATCAGTAAATGGCATGCACACAATTACAGAGACACGGTGCAGTAACCAGTCCTTTGCCGTATACTTTAAACATAAACTTGTGTTGCCCCAGAAAACTTATATTGCAAAAAATTGCCTCTTTTTTTCTTAAGAATCCTGTCCTGTTTGAACCGAGTCAAAGAACTGTCTTAGGTATGTGAGAAAGCAACAGAAGTTTCATACAGGATTTCATTTTTAAAAGCAATTGAGGAAATGGAAGAGGGGAAATCACACACACCGCCTTATGACGCAAGAGAAAATGGCTTGTTTCTATCTGACTGAAAATTACACGGACTACTGTCATGCCGTTGAATGTGATCAATGCATACAACTGAGTCTTTGTCGCTCAGACTGTAGACATTTCAGTCAATACTGCCATTTTCTTTAAAACAGAAAGTCAATATTAAAGCCTGACTGAGAGAAGCCCCTCAACAACTGTCCTTTCTCAAACTAATTAGATGTTGTAATAATGTCACTTAGGAATAGTTTTGTGAAACTCTCGGGAACTGAAACTATCCTTCTAAAAAATTGTTATAGATAAGATGAATATTTATTGATTCAGTGAAGATGAGATTGAGCGGACAATATGAGGCAACTCATTTCAGATTTAGAGGACAACTTTTAATTAGATTTAATCCAGTCCTTAGAAAAGCAATATTGAATCATCTTTTTTTGTTGTCTGCATAGGTCCTGTCACAGTGTGCATTATTAAGACAGACATTTTTGCATTGTAATGCGAATGGAAAATATATATATATATATATATAACATAACTGCTTCTGACCAGTTGTAAAGTTTTTCTATGACATGTTTACCACCTAATCTTTTTATTGTGTGTCTGCAAGAGAATTAAACAGAATAAAAATTTAGAAATAGGACACAGGCATTTATTTTTGAATGTGGTATAGTAGATAAGATTTCTTTTTCCAAAAGCAAAAGCCCTTAGGCTGACAATGCCAGCACAAAGAAAAAGTTAACAATGCCAGTTTCCCCCTTTTTTTTTTTTAAGACACATTCTTACGTAAATTCTGAATATATACAATAAGGATTCGCAATGGCGTGAAAATGGTTGGCCACTTTCTTTGTTCATGTACCATTTTACATGTTAGGCGACATATCCGTTTGTGTTAACAGCAATAGTCCTGTTGTGTCACACCCTAAGTGCGCATGTTCATTGTGAAAAAAGCTGGCATACCATTTCGTGTGTAGACTGCTGCAGCTGTACCTCACAGGGCTGACCTCATCTTCCAAATAAGAATCAGATGAATCCTGGTGGAAATGTCTCCTCCACTTAGACTGATTGAGATGAGGGAGCGAACACTAACACAAACCCGCACACAAACCTCTTTGGTCCTTGAATTGAAATTATTCCATTATGCTGTTATGATATGGTAGTGTTGGCTTCAATGTAGCAGCTAATGTGGCCTTCATTACTTCTTTCCTTTTTTACTCTTGGGTCTCTAGTGATCTGCAGAGGCGGAGAGAGAGAGGTGCTCTGTGATTTGGTTGTCCTTCACATCAGGTGCTCCGTCCTTGCGGCAGGCAGTTCTCTGTCTTCCTACTCTGACACATTCTTTTTTGTCCTCGTCTGCTCGGGCGTTTTTGCTGTACAGCGAGCACAACTCTGCAGAGGGAGTGAGATGCAGGCTTATTTTCACTTTATGCGTTCTGCTTCTGACAACACTTTCTGCGGGAGCTTGCACATTATGAAAGCCTGCGGCAGATGTTTGTGTTGATAGACTTGAATGAATTAATTTGTACTTCCTGTGTGTGTATATTGTTGGTGTGCATAATTCTTTAGGTGCATCTCATTTTACACTAATCCAGAAGTTTTAATTAATCCTGGGCGGCTCTGGAGTTCATCAACGAGTCTCATTAGTGATACCCCTGTGCCTTTAATCTCACTCTGTCTGCTGTTGTCCCGCTGAGAATTTTGATCTCTATTAATTCATTTGACATGGTGACCCGGATGTCCAGCACATAATTAATTCTGTTCTGTTTTTATTACGACAGTGAGCAGTAACCTTTGTGGCTGGAGGCTTTATTTCTCTGTTGAATCACCTAAATTCACCACTGTTTTGTTTGTATTGCTAATCTTTACATGTTTATTTCTGTGTTTGTGCTCTCCTTGTTTAGGTGACTTGGGCCGAGCAACAAGTGTCAAAACGGAGAAAAAAGAGGGATGTTTTTGCAGAACCGTTAGATCCCAAGTTCAGAGACCAGTGGTACCTGGTGAGTATGAACACTGATGAACAGAAACGTCATTGAACAAAATGCTGTGTGGTGTGTTTTGTGTTTGTCTGTGAGACATAATTCAGCGGTTCACACTGGTTGAGCTTTTTTATCCACCCAAAGTCGATACACTTAATTAAATTTGGGGCTAGGATCTTTCCCCCGGGTCATAAGACAAGCTTGTATGAATCCAATATACCGTCTTTATGCGTAATGCTGTTGTGTCTGCAGAACACGAAAGCACAAGTCTGAGTGACTTCACCTGAAGGATTCAGCTTAAACAACAGCAGCACACATGCATATACAGAGTGCATTTGAATTGTAAATTGCATGCTTTTTAAAGTTGGGGGTTTGCTTTAGTCCACATAGCAACAAAGAGAGAAAGCGGAGGAAAAGACAATGGTGAATCACTTTGAATTGCTCTGGTTCTCTGCTGATTGATTTTTCCGTTCAACTTGAAGAATGTCACTGGTACGTTGGTCTGTTTAAAAGCAGCACTAACAACCCCCGAGATTTTTTGTTTGGCTCCAGTCTTCCTTCAATTACTGTGAGGGTGCTTCAGGCGGAAGGAAATTCATGGTGATGCAAACAGACTTGCATCACCAGTGGTTCAACAATGTCTGTGCTTTAACAGAGACAGACTAACGTTCCCAGTGTGTTAGTGGCAACTTGAAAGGCAAAGAAGGAGATAAGAGCCTGCTGCCTGGTTGTATTAATGTGTGTACATGTAATAGATTCTGCCGTACGTTCACTACACACTATGTTATGAGTATTTAACTGATATTAAAGCCTGCTTGTGAAGCATAGGGATGTGAAAACGTTTTGTGCACAATGTAATCACATCTTTAGTATCTTTTAGAGCTGTATCCAATTATTTTCTTGATTAATCCTTTCGTTTTTAAAATGTCAGAAAGAAAATGCCCATCACATTTCCCAGAACCCAAATTGAATATAATGCAACACCCAAAGATATTTCACTTACTATTATACATGTGACCTCACATTTAAGAAGCTGGAAACGGCAAATGATTGGAATTTGTTGTTTTTAAAAATGAAATTGTTAATCCATTATCAAAATAGTTGCTCTTAATTGCCTTTCAATCAACTAATTGAATAATTGGCTAATTGTTGCAGTTTTAACATCTTTGTTAGCATATAAATAAATGACAGTTGTTTTATGAAATTTGTATTAGAAATTATTAAATCTACTGAGCATGATATTTAGAAATATAATGCACTGTGTGGTTCTTTTAAAAAGGTGCTGAACCTGTGTGAGTGGAACACATAAAAAATAAAGATTGAGTTCTATTTAGGGTTCGGTTTTAGTGTGTGGGCGTCCCATGAGGCTGTAAAGCTCATTAAAACACAAAAAGACATGAAAACTAGAACAACACTTTTGCTTTTCTCAGATCCACTCTTGGGATCATGGTAGTTGTTAATGAACTTAGCATTAATCATGATGAAGCTGCTGAATGTGGACAGGTCATATATTGTACAGATACTGTAGGATATGATTTTAAAGGTTATGTTGAAACCGTAGAACATGAGTCCATTCACACGTGCAAATATGTTTTTATTAATGGCACTTTGTTTAATTGAAATCCTCTTGAGTTGTCTTTGCCTCTTGTGTTTGTTTTGTAATTTTAAATTTTTGTTACAGGTAACTAATTTATTCGGCTATCTTGGCCAGGTCTCTCTTGAAAAAGAGATTGTATATCTCAAGAGACTAACCTGGTTAAATAAAGGTTAAATAAAATATAATAAAACATCTACACTCTGCTGAGTTACATAAATGTAATGCATGTTCCGAAGTGCAAAGTTGTAGCAAATATTTTAAGGTTCCAGGAATGTGCTGCCGCTTTAAACTAGCAGGAAATAAGTCTGTGCCTCATTAAAACTGAACCTGGCGAGCCAGAGGAGAGGGTGTCTGTGCTTGCTGGCAGGGTGTCCACGGTGGGCAGATGCTAATGATCAGCACCTGCTGTTACAATCAATATTTAATATTGTTTTGATATTTGTCTAAATAATAAGACATGTTAAGTCATGGGCAAGCCTCAAAGTGGAAATCTCAAGCTGTCCATACTGTACATGCTCCTCAAGATGTCAGTGTGCAGGAGGAATGCTGACCTTAAGGAAGAAAAGAACTCCCTTATTTAAACGAAACCTTGCACATGCCGTTCTTAGATCTATTATACACTTGGCATGTCAGCCACAAAGGGCCTTTTTAAAATTTGAATAGGCATTGCAGATCACAACTTTCAGCTTTAATTGATTTTCTTCTTGATGGTAGTGTCAATGATCACCCTCTCTGATAGACTGCAGGGTCTGAAAGCTAAGAGGAAAACGTGGCCGGTGGTACATCAGGCACATTATGATTAACCGATGGTACACTTTAAAAAGAAGAGCTCTGAAGTTGATAAAAGCCAGACGTGGCTCTTAACGAAAGGTCAAGTTAAATGTTAAAAGCATACAGAATGATTACTGTCTGTGCCATGCTCCAGTTCACTGGTGCTTTGCTTGGTATTAAAAAAATGCGATGAATGCATGCATGACATTGATGGTTTCAGAATAGAGATGCTCTTTGTAACCTTGTAATACCACCTTCTCCTCATTGAGAAACTTCAACTGTTTCACAAAGGAATAATGAGTTAAATGCATTAAGCTGCACATTTTTCCCGATGCTTCAGTCCAAAGGCCTTTCTCATCAAAATGTCTTAAATGATTGTCTTTATTTTTCTTACAGAGTTAAGCCCTTCTAGATTGATTTAAAATCACATTCTTGTCAGCACTCAGGTGTCTCTTGGATAAATTACATTTCATCTAAGTTCTTTTTATTTCTCCATCCTTAGTACAACAGCAACCACCGTGACTTGAATGCCAAATCTGCGTGGCAGTTGGGCTACACAGGTAAAGGTGTGGTGGTGTCCATCCTGGATGATGGAATAGAGAAGAACCATCCTGACTTAATGCAGAACTATGTAAGTATAATTCCTAAAAAAGCAGAAATATTGTGTTTTTCATGGAAAGACTGTACACTGCAGCAGCAAACAAAGGGAACGAAGATAAGAACAGAATTAATAGAGCAGATTTTGAATTAAAGATAGTTACGTCTTTGTGGTTAATGGATTTTATGAGTAATTTCTGTGCAGACAGATTTTGAGGTTTTAAATTTAGCAGATTTTTTTAGTACTGACGATTTGCCAAACTGACTTCTGCATCTTATTCTAACCGCTTATCTGCGTCTTTATTTAGGACCCGGATGCCAGCTACGATGTGAATGATGGTGACCCAGATCCTCAGCCTCGATACACACAGCTAAATGACAACAGGTAGAAATGTACACAAATAACGATTTCATTTCCACTCTTCTCTGGGGGGGACATCAGGAGCAATTTTCACTTGTTTAATAATTTGTCCACCTCACTTTCTGATAGCTGACATGTAAATAAGCCTCCTGTATGACCGGGGTGCCATTTATGGGAATAATGGAATAATGCCCAAAAATGGGCAATTACTAAAATAAATCCCTTCCCCCAAGTTTGTGGATTTGCTCTGGCCTCTTAAGTCACACAGGTGCCATTGGGGTGTGTCTATATCCTGGGTGAGTAGAGTAAATCTACACTAGGATTAAAGTAGTGTGTAAAGAAACCGCTTTAATGCAGTGGCCTTTGCAGATGGCATTAGGAGTTGTTTACCACCACAGTGATGTCTCGCAGAGAATTGATTGAATTAAGTTCATCAGCATTAATGAAACAGAGCAAATCTCTTGGCTCTGGAGGGCACTTGCTTGTCTTCCTTCGTTCCCACCGCCTGCTTCCCTTCTGATTTTAATTTCTGAATCACTATAATCTTCTGTTTGTGGGCCACTGGCCTGAGAGGCTTTTTTTTTTATCCAGAGGCTCACCATGATTACTGGTGATTAACAAGGAAGATTGGTAGGGATGGAAGTCTAATGTCCCCAACTAAGACAGGGCCCAGATTTAAGCACCATGAAAATAGAGGCTGGAGGGGTACAGTCAGAGCTGCGGAATGGCCTAAAAAATACTGTAGTTATGCCAATGCCAAATCAGCTCCTACAGGCTTTGTGGAACAGACTGTACTGGGTGTGTAATTGTTTTCATACTTAAAATAGAGAATACTTCTTCAGGAGGCAGAACTCTGCTCCCCCCCCACCCACATAACTATCTTTAAAAGTTTTGATAAACATTAAAACAGTGCAAACAATACGCCGCTGCTTTCCCAATGTTTTTAAGATTCTGTGCCAGTGCCTCAAACTGTTTTTGCCACCACCATCAACACAAGCCTAAATGGTGGAACTTGTGGAAGAATGTGAATATCCCTCCAGCTCCACAATCTATGCCAAGGCACGCTTAAGCTCTTCTGGTGGCTTGTGGTGGCCCAGGGCCCAGCTAAGACACTTACTATTGATGTTTCCTTCAATTTGGCTGCACCTCTTTCCAACCCTCGCTCACCTCAGTCCTTATCTCTTGCCACCCAGCTCTCCCTGTCTTCCTTGTGGCAAAACCAATTGAGAGGGAGCCTATTTGTGTGTGTGCCTTTTTCTCTTACTTTACATTAGGTTGGTGCAGGATGCATGTGTAAACAACCTGTGGGTGGGCATGAAAATGCGTAAGGTTGTGTAAGACTGTAAGTGTCTGTTCCCTGCAGAAAGCCCAACTCTGTTCACCTCCATAAGGGCGCTTTCATTCCCAGCATACGGGAAGCAGTGAGGATGGCTCAGTAGCAATGTGGCCATTCACCCTCATGTTTATCTAAGACAGCATGTGATCTAGATGTTTCTGATTTCAGGGTTTTCTCTGTCCCCTATCAGGATGGTTTCCACATGGGCATTTTGTTGATTAAACCTGGCTAAACTATTATGGAGGTTCTTTTATTTGAATATATTGCCTCCTGATTTAGATTAAGGCTAGCTCTCAACATAAACTATAGCAGTCAGAATCGCAATATTCAACATGAATGAATGAACATACAGCATTGTCATGATTATGATGCACAGGAAAAAAACAAAGTAAACAAGGGGCAGTGAAGACTGACTGCACATGTAAATTCATAAATATTTAATGCACAGCGATGGATGGAGGGACCTATTTAACAGTATTGCAAACAGTAAGCTGATTAATTTTCAGCGGACCCTACATTAATCTCTCCCTAGACATTTTCTTCATATTCCTCTCTTTATCGTGCTCTATAAACATTGCCGCACCTTTTGTCCTGAAGGCCAGCTCATTAGCAACCTGGCAGAACTATTAACAGATTTAATAATGAGCAGAGCAAAACAGTTGTTTAGATTTACCTTTGACGTTCAGTGCAGCCCATAGACTAATGAACTACAAATGCCACAGCCCCGAGAGCCTCAGTGATTTAAAAAAAAACAAAAAAAAACGTAATTAAGCTAATGTGAAAGAGAAACACCAAGTGAATGAAAGATGTTGTGTGCCAGATTCTGGGCAAGAAGTGGGTGAAGATAAAAAGATCAATGCAATGTCAAACTTTTTATAAAGTTTATGTACAACTTGGATGTCTTACTAAAGATCCTTTTTGATATAAATGTTAACACGATTTGATTTGGTTTCAAATTTCCAATGCCAAAAGCAATAATTAAATTGTTTTGTGTTTTTTGTGGGTTACATGTCCTTTTAGTCATCTTTTTGTTGTAAAGTCACAAATTTTTATGCATCACAAACTGCAGGAGCCAAATGTAGAACTTTAGAAGTATCACCCATCACATGTAGCACCTTAGTTTGCGGTTTACGCAGCACAAAACAACCTGCAGCAGTGACATATTTTTTATAACAAGGCAAAAAGCTGCTTTTGTGCATTTTCTTTTTTTGTAATTCTCAATTGGCCCAGTGCAGGTTGGGTGAATACTTTTCCTTGTGTTTGCACTTTGTCCACATACACATGGTGTCTCTATGATAGTAACATGTCTCTTCAGCAAGCCTAAAAAGACAAGATTTTGCACAGTGATAATGATTCTGCCAGCTGTAGGTTTGCAGCCAACTGTAGTTGCTGTAATCTTAGGCTCTGTGACTAGAATCTACCACAGGGTTTATTCTTGCTGTAAATGGAACAAGACTTTACTGAAATTGCTCATTGTTCACCTTAATCTCCTATAATTGCCATTGCATATGATGACGTATCTGATGCAAAAGGTGTTTTCAAGTTTATTTAAGACCTTCCTTTTCCTTTTTCCAAGAAGGGAATTACTTTTTCAGTCAAGGTTTTGTTGAGAAGGATTAGTAAAGGCATGACGATGTTTACAATAGAAAGCATATGTTGTCAACGCTGTTACAGCTGTTGTAAATGTGTTGAGATGAAGACTGATGCTGTATGCACCACTAATATGTCTTTAGATGGGCAATTTTTCATTATGTTGGCAACGTGGCAGGCACCCACACTAATTGACTGTTGCTTCATTGCGTTTTGTTTTGGTCGGCTGGAAGCTCGTCTAAATTAGACCAGTGGGGTATTAGTGTGTTGTGTCTAGGCATGCCAAGGAGAAATTTGATGGTGCTTGGTATAACTTCAAAGCTTTTTTATTGTGATATTTTTTTATATAAAAATAAATATTCATTTGCTTAAGCAATTACAACTGTCTATATACTATACAGTGGCTTGAATAAGTTTACACACCTATGCTAAAGTTGATTAAAAAGAGGAATAAAAAAAATCTTTTGGAAATTCATCTTAATGCCTTAATTCAAAAAAAAAAATCTTTTTGTGAATGAATAATGTATTGTAAAATTGTGGAATTAAAATAGCCCCACATCATCACATGCCCTTCACCATACACTGACACAGGCATGGGGAACTTTCCATAAGATCATCTCTCAATGCAAATCAAACCAGCTATTAAGCTAATTGAAATAAAACCATGCCAGTCTCTATGTATGGTGAAGGGTATGTGATGATGTGGGGTTATTTTATTTCCAAAGGCCAGGGGAACTTTGTCAGGATGCATAGTATCCTGGATCCATGAAACAACTGGCTTTTAAAAATAATAATGTGCCTGCCTCTATGGGAATTTAACACATGGGATGTGTATACTTGCCCCCTGCATTTTAAGGAAGAACATGTATTTATTTACAATGCATTATTTATTTACAAAGAAAATTGATGTCCTTAAAAGGTTGGATTTTCCAAATTCTTTTGAACATCTGTTAGACTTCTGTGATACCTGATCTTGACTAAATCATCACAGTTCGTTGAGTTGGGTCACGTAGTTGTTGAATGGTATTAGGTATTAGCTGAGATTGTGAGCACCTTTGCAATTAATGGGGCTGATTTTCTGAGTTTAACTGAGAGTTGGTACTTCTCTGTCCAGATCTAGTAACTAAAGTCTAACAGTCCTGCAGTGTGTCAGGGAATCTATTAATCTTTATTCTATGTGACTTGTTAACAATGCTGTACTTGTAGTGACAGACAGCTCTTTGTCTCTGCAGACATTGTCTGAGTGGTTTTACTGGAGCCCTTCATGTGATGATCTCCTGCGCTGTTCTGTCACGTCTTTAGCCCCCTTTGGAAACCCGGGACCTGGAGGTTAAATCCAGGTTTGGTTTCATGTGATGTCAGTCTTGTCAGGACTAGGCCTGCACAATTAATAGTTAAAAAATTGCAATCTTGATTCACCCTGTTCACAATTTAATTTATTTTTTTATTTTTTTTATGACTTTGATTCTCATTTAATTTTACAAGCCGACTGCATCACAAAACGCTTCTACTTTCTTCTGTGAGTTTTAAACAGACTGTATGAAATTGGTTATAAAGTGCTGCAATGCTCTCCCTTCTCTTCGTTGAAGCCTCTATGTTTACAGGCTTTTGGTGATGCGCAATGTGCTATAGATGCCAAAATAAATCTATCTTTGGTACTGCCAATTTGTTTTGTGTTGTCATGGTTCACGTGGGCAATAAACATTACACTTTGTGAGAAAAAAATCATGGCAGAAAATCGTGATATTAATTCTAAGCTAAAAAATCTTGATTCATATTTTCCCTGAATTGTGCAGTCAGATCAGTAGAAATTGTGCTTACAGACAAATTTAGGACATTCAGTTGTGCCTTGCCCTCTCAGAAGACATCTTATCCTGTTTACAGATAGACTCACAAAGTCAATGTTTTTAATTAATTATGGTGTATTTCTGCATTTGTTGTTTTGTGCTGCATGCATGTAATGTCACTGTAATGAACAATGTCCTTTAAAAGTAAAGCTAAGAGCAGGTCCAATATTTTATTTTGTTTAGAACACCAAATTAATGTATACATATGTTTTAATTTCACTATTTGGAGCCGCTGCTATCTTTTGGTTTGCCTTTACATTAGAGACTCCTTTGACTCCTTTAAGTCATGTTGAATAGCAGAGAACAGACTGCTTTTACAAGGAAATTTAACAAAAGTGTTTGACCCACAGATACACTCTTCTTTGCATTGACGCGAACAGTGAATGGGAGCAGTAAAAGGACATCTTCTTGAATCTTTTTTGCACTCCCGGACCAGTACACTAGTCCTTGCATAATCAGTTTCAGAAACTGAGAGTTTCACCTCTGTAACAGCATTTGTTGGCTGTGAATTAGACTACCATGTAAGTGACTAATGAATGTGTCAAAGGAAGATTTGGAACAAGGCTCCGTTGACCACCGTAGAGATAGGTCTGTGCATGCCCGGCATCCCGTCTGACACCTGAGCTGCTCCTTATCATTGGTTGCATCACAAACACGGATGCTGTAGGACATACGACTCCCAAGTGAACAGGCCTTCACTTCCAGGAATGTCGAGATAAGGTTCTCTGAAAATATGTCCAGAGTGGGGGGGGGGGGGGGTGGTGGTGTGGTCTGTCTGTTGTCTGTCTGTCTGTCTGTCTGTCTGTCTGTCTGTCTGTTGTTGTCTGTTCTGTTTCTGTTTCTGTTTCTGTGTACTTTTGTGTCTATAAAGATGTTTTTATTAGCATGCTGCAGGTAGGTCTCTGACTCTATCTAACTGACGTCCGGTGACACATTAAAAACGCGCTAAAGAGATCTCCAGCAGAGGAATTACAATTATCTGACCTGTCATTATACATTTGAAAACAGAAGTCTTAAAGATTATTAAAAATCGTCAAATAAATATGGGTTACAGCTTCTGTGACCTACAACCTCTTTGTTTTGAACAGTTTGAATTGCATTTCAATTTAGGTGATTAAGGAATTTAAAACAACACTTTTTAATAACTGATTATGGAAGTTTTAGCAGGCTACCGTCAGATTAAATGTCCGTATCCATACAGCAGCTACAGCCTGTTGTGCATTCTAATATGGTGTTTGGATTGTTGTGTTTTTGATTTGGCTGGATACCCGGAGTGCCAAAATAGAAGTCTGCAGGCATAGATTGTTTCTACAGTAATGAATGTCCACTGCTTCTGTTGTTTCTTGATGTGGCACAGTGTTGCCCTGGCTCCAGCATTCCTGTCTGGGAATGGTTGGGCCATGGTTTGAAAGACATTAAGAGTGTGTATCCCATCTGGCGGACCAGGGGAATGCACCTGACTGGAATGTGATGATCAGCCCCTCTCAACCAGCTTTTTGGATCTCAACACTGCGGTGCCTGGAGCTAAATCTTACTAGAGAGGCTCAGGCTTAATGAAAGACCTATTGTGAAAATAGCAAATCTAATTCACAATTTTCCTCCCATGTGATCGTAGTATGTCGTCTTATTTCCCTTGTCTCGACTCAGGCCCTGTAGGCATTCCAAGGTTGCTAATGCTAGAAGCCATAGATAACATACGTAGGTCTCCACTCATTGGCTGGATGTTTTCTTTCAGACAAATGGCAATTCAGATTTATTTAAAGGTTTCAAAGCCAAGAACCTGTCTCCACAAGTTTGTTTTGTCTCAGTCTGCAGCTCAACCACTGTGCAGGAGGGAGCACATTCTCTCACAAGCAACCGTTGTTAGACATACAGTATATTCTACCTGTGTTTATATACACAGTAAAATGCTGTGTCTTTAGGTGAATGACACTATTAGAAGGATAAGTAGGTTCCTTAAACATACCTCTCATTTCTCATTCTTCCTCCTCTCCAGGCATGGAACACGATGTGCAGGAGAAGTGGCGGCAGTAGCCAACAATGGGATCTGTGGAGTCGGTGTGGCCTACAATGCCAAGATTGGGGGTAAGGTCAAATAAAAAACATGTGGATGATTTATTCGATCTCAAAGATGCGAGTTTCATCTCTTTTCTTTTTGACTGCCAGAATAGTTAAAATACTTGTTCTGCAACGCCTGTGTTATTTTCAGTCCATTTCCCAGGCACAGCATGTCACTGAGTCTTTCTTAGCATCACCCCAGTTGTGATGTGGATTGCCAATTCACTGTAACAGTATTGGTTTTCCATGGAGTGACAGTATTGAAAAAGCACAGTGGTTTGCAGTTTCTGAAATGATTTGGAGCTTTAGCTTTGAGGAAGTCTGTGTTAAATGTATTCAAAAGGTACTGCTCTCGGCTTGTATACAAGGTAAACAAAAAATGGCTGATATAACTTACTTCTAATTAGGCCTGCACGATTAATCGTTATAAAATTGCAATCTCGAATCACCGTGTTCACAATTTAATTTTTTTTAAACTTTGATTGTCTTTTAATTTTACGAGCTGACTGCATCACAAATACTACTACTTTCTTCTGTGAGTTTTAAACATAGACTGTATAAAACTGGTTTTAAAGCTTTCCCAAGTGCTGCAATGCTCTCCCTTCTCTTTGTTGAAGCCTCTATGTTTACAGGCTTGTGGTGATGCGCAATGTGCTATAGGTGCAAAAATATATCTGTTTTTTACTGCCAATTTGTTTTGTGTTGTCATGGTTCATGTATACAATAAACATTACACTTCTTGAGAATAAATCATGGCAGAGAATTGTGAAATCAATTCTAAGCAAAAAAATCGTATTTGTGATTCATATTTTCCCCTAAATTGTGCAGGCCTACTTCTAATGTTCCAGTATCAACTGTAAATCGTTGCAGACAAAACATTAAATATACCCTCTAGTGCACAGTACAACATGTACTGGATAAACCGCTAACTCAATGCATTTAAAGACATCTAGTTGTGCTGGTGGTGTCACTAACGAAGGGAAAAGAAGAGCCTCAGAGTTTGACTGTAATACTGTAAACTTGAAAACCCTTTTTTATAGGAAGGCAAAACGCCCACTATTAGATTTTTATTTTCCGGACCACTCCGTATGGACAGACAGACTCGAGTCACCGGCCTCGCCAGACTGTCCAACGGCCGATTATTGGTTTGGTGTGTCACGGCCATTAGGGTGACCAGACGTCCCAAAAAATTCGTGACGGTCCCGAAATCCAAGCAGTTTTCCCAAATCCTGCCCTAATTCTCCCGAAAATTAGCGCAAAGTCTCAAGAGCAGACTCTCGAGTAGTAATAGTGTGAGAGAACATTAAAAACTGTTCATGGTGATTGAGTCGTCCTGAGTGCAAATGGAGAGCGAAAGAGATCTCAGCTGAATTAACACGCCTGTTTACTTCATTATTCACTCGCTGTGTACTTCTAATGTGCTAGCTTGTTTTCCAGTAAGCGCACATTTCTGGTGTCAAGGTGTGAATCTACTAAGCATATTGGACATGCATGGAGGAGAAAACTCTTACTGTGGGCTTTTGGCCTTGCAGTGCCACAATTAATGGCACTATTAATGAAGAACAGTTTCTGTTCCCATTCTTTAATCAAAGCTTTTTGATATTTAAAAATATTTCTTTTCATTGTAATCTAATAATTTTTTTTCATTTAATGATTATTTATTATTTCAGCATTTTCTTCCAGTACAATTCCAAAGTTGAAGCCACATAAGTTAGTAGTAGTTACTAGTAAAGGTGCAGATGTTTTAGATTTTGTGATTGCTTATTTTTTGTTCCTGTCCTGAGGATGTTGTAATGTATGACTCCAGGATGTAGCACAGTGATGTGTATTACTTTTGAACTCTCTCGTTACCTCTTAGCTTATCTCAGTAGCCTCCTGCTTACTTCTAGCTCTAACAAAGTTTGAACCCCATCAGGATAGTGCCATAACCCTTTATGATCATTACAGATGGCAAGTGGTAATATAACTTATATAATATATATATAAGTTTTTTCTTTCATAACAAGTGGGCTGTGGGACTTACTTCCAACATTTCAAATATTTTTAATTGTAATAATACAAATATTACAACCACCACCACCAAAATAGGTTGCAGTGACATGCCGAATAGTCACAGAACAACAAAGGACAGTGGGCACAACTGGAGTAACGTTCAAAACTACAGTCTGCACAGCAAAAGTTCATGTGGACCAAACTCATTGCTTGAACACAATTTTCAAAACTCTACACACTTATCCCATGACTTTAACCACAATGTGCACAACACTGTGGATTTATAGCACTTTGTTCAAATGCTAACACACTACTGTCACAACTGTTAACCACATTCAAATCAGAATAGATTCCAGCCTGGTGCCTATCAAACACTGATGATTGCAATTTTAGCTGAAAGCCTAAGCAGGTGTCTTGTTTTAGACTAGTGAGTGAACATATACAGTATTTATATAGGGAAAGCTCAAAATTGAATACAAACACCAAAAAGAATGAAACAAGTATCCTTTTGAGAGAAACAAGTAAAAGAGCAAAGATACCAATATGTCCAGTTAAGATGTCTGGGGTTATATACACAGCTATGAAAAAATGTGAAAAACACTAAATCTTTACTAGAGTTCTTACTGTTTTTCAAAAAGTAATGGAGGTGAAAGCAATGGAAACACCACATTCCAAAGTGATGAAGAAAACTTGCTGCATGATGCTGGAGAGAGGCAGGATTAGGAACACTATTCTTTGTTACTGTTATGCACCTTGAGTTTTTTCCAGAGACAAATTACTATATTGAAGCCAACTGCTGATTTTCATTCCTTCTTGTTTACCTTACATAAAAAATAATATATTACATACAATCTATGTGTTTTCTTTAAAGAAACTATTGAGTAGTGTGAAGTCACTCAAATTGTTGAAACTGTAAAGGTAAAAGTTTGTAATTTCTGTATTGGTGTTTGATGCCAGTGTTTTTACTCTGTGTGTTCTGAGTGACAGTGTTGTTTCAGTGAGGATTGTGCATAGTGTTTGTCTGCACTGAGCCTGTTTTAAGATGTGTGTTAAGAGTTGTGTTGCTTGGAATGAGTTTTGCAGGAGATAATAATAATAATAATAATAATAATAATAATTAATAATGTATACTTTATTAATCCCGCAAGGGGAAATTGCAATTTTACACTCTGTTGTTATACACACATGCCAATGGAAAGGCGCCCTGAGCAGTTGGGGGTTTGGTGCCTTGCTCAAGAGCACCTTGGATGTGAACTGTTTAGCTCAGGTTGGTTGTGCAGACTGTCATGCCTGCGTATTCATTTTAGTGGCCAGGGGGAATATATTATGAAGGCAGAGTGCAAAGGGGGCAGTACAAAAGCTTCTGTGACTCCTCTACATTCAAGGTCACTTGCCCACTTGACCCCATGTCACCTGCCGTGCTGTAGTCAGGAGTCACTTCAGCCAGGAGCCACTCCTGTGAAATGTCAATTAGGTAATTTCAAATGCATATGGGCACTATCGCTGTATGAAAAGTAAATCTCCTAGATTCTCCCATAGAGGAAAATGTGCTAGACAGCGTGTACTATTATTATTTTTTTAAACAGCAGTTCATTTTTGTCATTTCAAAAAAGTGCAAAATGTACATTAACACATTATGCAGCTATTAAACCACATTCTATTGACATGCAAGGACCTGGAATTGGTTGTGTGAAAGCCTAAAATGGGATACACACTGTAGCTCGTCTGTGACGTTGTATGAGCTTTAATATAATCTGAGAGTTAATGAGCAACTTGTACTACTTTACGTCACATTTGCACACAAAAAACTGATTGAA
The DNA here is from genome assembly GCF_008692095.1 of Etheostoma spectabile. Taxonomy (NCBI): domain Eukaryota; kingdom Metazoa; phylum Chordata; class Actinopteri; order Perciformes; family Percidae; genus Etheostoma; species Etheostoma spectabile. The sequence continues at coordinate 5,245,013 of NC_045733.1, read as the reverse complement.
CCTTGATGCATTTCAACCTTGGTCTCTGGTTTTTGAGATAGATGGATATATTGGATGAGTACAGAAGATACTTGTCTCCTCAGCGAAGCACATTGCCCTCTGACAAAAGTAAAGGCTGCCATGGAAACGCTAGTAGTCCAGTGCTTGTTTGATGCTTTTGGAGGACTTCAAAGGGACATTGGTTGGTTACTCTAACCCATATCGAGCAGCATGAAGTAACCTGAGCTGCAGTGCATCAAAGGAGGAAATTAGTTTGTTTTTTAGGTGTCTTTTGATTTTCTGACCTCTCGGTCTCTCTGGAGGAACGTTAGGACAGCCACCTCACGCTCTTTATGCCTTTCCTCCACTATTGTGTCTATTTATGTTTTATCTCTGGTATAGCCCTTCAATAATGATCACTGATCTCAATGAACGTTGGCTGAGTTGTTAGCTAATTAAAGTCTGATTCAATTTGCACTCAGGCAGTTACATCAATTTCATCCAGACATGTAGAGGAAGACGACTAATGTTGTCTTTCATCCTTTTATCAGAATTTTCTGTCTCATAAGTCTGCTGCACACTTGAGCAGGCAGTTCAACCACATTGCAATTGATTCAGCTACATTTCTGTTTTTTTCAAACCAGCTCACGTGCCAAAGCAAATCAATAAAGATGGTGTTGATTTACATGGTGGGCTCCATAAGAACATCACAGGGGATGCACAAATAACAAACACCAGCAGCATGTGCTGCACCATACAAATGCACACATTGTACAGCATTGTAAACAATCATGTAAAAATATGCAAACCAAACTGATCACAACAGCAGCATTGCTTTGTCACTACACATGCCAAACGTAGCTGAACATGAGCACACTCAGGTACAAATACAGAGCTAATACACCATGAACTAAGGTGCTGAGCTTAGCTGAGAGAGTAGAGGAACAGGATCCTGCAAGATTGTCATCACTTGCAACATTTTTGTTGCATGTTTCAGTTCTTGTGGTAAAAGAACTTCACCAATTTAGCATTGCGCTCTTATAACGTTGTTGCATAGCAAGCTGCTAGCCATTTGTCGCACATCATTTTGGTTCTATGTTTATTAGGTATTCAATTTCATATAAACTTTCACTTACCAAATAGTATGTATGTATTAAGAAAACCTTTATTTTGTCATGTGGCGTGTATCTGAATGTGTTGTGTGCATGTGCAAACGTGGATGCAGGTGTGCGAATGCTGGACGGCGAGGTGACTGACATGGTGGAGGCCCAGTCCCTCAGTCTGAATCCCCAACACATCGACATCTACAGCGCCAGCTGGGGCCCAGAGGATGATGGCAAAACTGTCGACGGACCTGCCAAACTCGCAAAAGAAGCTTTTCTGCGTGGAGTTACAGAGGTCTGTGTGTCTGTGTGTGTCTGTCTGTCTGTGTGTGTGTCAGAAATTATTTACTGCCTGTGCTTGGCTTCCTTTCAGCAGTCAGTAATTGAACTATTCAAGCATGAGAGAACACAAGCGGAAAGAACAAAGCAATTTTTGACCCCAACTATTATGAATGGAAGGGAATGTCCTCTAAAAGCCACCAGGGAGGGAAATCTTGGAAAATGAATAGAAGCAGCACTGACAGAAATTAACTAACTATGAACAGTTTTTCTTTGAAAATGTATTGTTAGTTGAAGGGCACTTTTTAAATTGCTATATCATCTTTTATCTTTCAGCTCTTTCTGTATGTTGCCATGTGGTCTCTTCAAGTGTGAATTAAAAAAACTTGTTTTGTTGTTGTTGAAATTTTTAGCAAACAGTTACTGCAGCTTTGAATAACTTGACAAGCATTTCTAATCAAAAGCTTCCAAACGGAGATTTTAACGGGGTCATTTTGAAAAGTAGTCTGTCAGCATTTAGCAACGTGGCAATCTGAATATTAACCAAAAAGAAACTAATGCAATCCTGTAACCAGTCTTGTTGATGATGTTAGCGCTTGTTTAAATGCACTGGAACGTATCAGATATGTAAAATGAACAAGTCAACAGATTAATAAGCATACAGATCACATTCCAGGCTCTTACACTTGCACTCCATGAATACACACATCCATCCAGCTTTAACTGACTCTTGTTATAGAGCAGTAGGATTCAAGACATGTTCCATAAAGCTGATTACAACCACTGACACTGACTTCTAAGACAATTGCCACAGTGACTGCTGTCAGATGGTAGTGTGGGTGGTGGATAGCTGGGTTTGATCAATGCCGAGAGAGATGGTTCCACTCAGTACAATAAAGCGGCTCTTAGATGAAAATTATTTCACTTCAAAGGCTGAGAGGTTGGATGATTTATTACAATGAGCTGTCATATAGTGCGTTTTTGTTTAGCAATGCTGTCAGGCGATATTTAGCTCTTTTAAATTTACTGAGTGATCACCCCGGCCTCCGGATGTACAGTATGCTGCGTTTTTAATAGGCCCCTTTTGAAATGAGCCCTGCAATGAATTTGCCCTCCTATAATTGGAATTCCTATTAAAGATTGAATAGGATTGTGTTCTTTTCTCGTTTGTGGTGATCCAAGGGATTAATGAATGAATGAATGACTGAATGAATGGGTCTGTGGTCGTTTTCTTCTTCTTTCTTTTCTGTTTTACTGAATGTACTGTATGATCTCCAGGGTCGTAGTGGTTTGGGCTCCATTTTTGTGTGGGCTTCTGGAAACGGCGGGAGGGAGAAGGACAGCTGTAACTGCGACGGCTACACCAACAGCATCTACACCCTGTCCATTAGCAGCTCCACCCAGAACGGCAACGTCCCCTGGTACAGCGAGGCTTGCTCCTCCACCCTTGCCACCACCTACAGCTCAGGGAACCTCAACGAGAAACAGATAGTGAGTTGTGTCTTTCTCTCATTCTCTTCCTCACATTATCTGAGAATCTGCTTCCCTGTCTGTGGTGATAAAGGTTGGATATTTATTTCCAAGGTGAAGTTTACTTGATCCACAGCTTCCTTATCGTTGCTGCAATGTTTGAATGACAAACACTTAACCAGGCTGTATTCTGGATAAGTAGCAAGTAGCATAACAAAGCATTTTTTTTTTACATTTTGAAATCTTTATTGTTTTCATCCATATTTACTTGCTTTCAGTCTTCATCTTCCTTACCTTTGCACATTGTTGTGTTTCTTAGCGTATTACCCCCACCTGTAGATCACTGGAATAGTGGGAAACCACTGGCAGGACTGTGCATCGCATTACCCAGGTGCACATGCATGTGCATCCCTGTGCATGTGCACTGATTTAAAACATATATCCATAGAGGTACTAGTGATCAAAAACTCTTTAATCTTTAAAGTCATTTATCAGCAATATGTTAGCTGGTTTTCAGACTCTCAAATTGGATAATTTGGAGATGCTTCTTGCCCAATGTCAGATGGTATTGGCTTCAGCTCCCTCGCGACCCTAAATAGGTTAAGCAGTTACAGATAATAGATGATTAATTGATTATCAAAATAGTTGCGGATTAGTTTTTATGTAATATGTGATTAGTTGAGTAATTGTTTCAGCTCTATACACACAACACGTTCTGCAGCTTTATTCTGAACCTGCTGTCTGAACCACAGCATGACTTTTTCATTTTTTCCTCCTTTTCTTCTCCATCCATTCCTTCTTGGACAGTTAAAATTATTATGAATAGTGTACAGCTGAAACTCCTTCTGACAATCTGTTGCTGCTTAATATTCTTGTCACAACACAAAATCTCACACACACACACACACACAAAACACACACCACACACACACACACACACACACACACACACACACACACACACACACACACACACACCCCACACACACACACACACATTTAGCCTTTCTTTCTCTAGCATAGAGTCTAGCAGCCAGGCCAACTGGACAGACAGCTTATTACATCTCCCTGACGAGTGGCTGGTCCCTTAATGCCTCATTTAATTGTGCTGTCACTCATGAACGCGGGGAATGAAAAGATGGAGTGGAGAAGAGGGGGTGGGACCTCTCAGGTTTTGCAGGAATGAATATCTTAATGTCTGTTTAGGGATTTTTTTCACTTATATTATCCTTCTCTTTCGATTTAAGCTAAGGGATATGGGACGCTCCAGAATGCATAATTGAAACAAGTCAGTTCTGCCAGTGCATTCATTATTCAGTTTAGTCTGTTAAACGATCAGTTTCTGGAGTCTGCATTGGTCGGCACCATAGAGCAGATTTTTCATTCTGACTGCTTTTGTATTCTTATTAAGTTATGTAGTTTAACCTCCCCTATACCATTACATTGTGGTTGACTGGGGGTGTTTTGTGAAGCATTGTTTTGTAACCTTTATCCTTCTTGAGATTACAAACATACTAGTTCTGCACTGCCTTGCTTTGTTTTTATGCAGCTGCAAGAATTCACTCCTTGCAGCTGCCCAGTTCAAACACAGCCATCTCCTACGGGCCATCATGAAGATTTTTCTACTGTAGCATTTGATCTTAAGAGTCTTGCTCAAAGACATTTGACTGGTAGTGATTGAGAGAGGGTGAGCATAATTTAGATTTCACTGCTTTGATTTTCCAACTGGTCCAGGAAGCCGTTATGACTGAGGACTTCCGCTTCTTTAACCGTTTCTGCCTCCAGCAAATAAGTTTGAGATATTAAGAAAGGAAGTGATGGAGAATAAGCTTTTTTGCTCACTTAAAGGTAGCAAATTCCAAGTTATCAGGTGACAAGATTTTAAATGTCTTGTCAATGTATTTTTTAAAGTGAAGGCACAAGAGCAATTTTGGTAAACGTTCAGGATTTGTTATACTGTGTGAGGACGGAGTTAAAAAAACTGAATTGGAAGAATAATTTTCCATTAATAAATGTCCAGTTTTTGTTGGAGCGGTCTATTTTAGCTTTACTCTGTTCCTGTTCCGTAGGTGACGACAGATCTCAAATCAAAATGCACAGACTCTCACACAGGCACGTCTGCCTCCGCTCCGCTGGCAGCTGGGATCATCGCACTTGCCCTTGAGGCCAAGTAAGTGCTGATCACCATTTTTCCTGAGTTTTACCAAGCCTGGCACTTCTCTCCATCTTTACAGCCTTATTCTAACCTTAACCATATGCATATTTCCCTGACTTTTGTTGATTTAAAATAATTTTAATACTATGGAAAAGGGTTAAAAATATAATTTGTCCTGATCAAACTCTTGATTATTCTAGAAAAAGACTGGTCATTTTCAGAACCATCATGTACTATTCAGAAAGCTAAATTAGTTTGAATTAATGCCCCAAACTTGTTTTAAATTGGTCATTTAGGGGCAGGTAAAATAATCTTTAATAATCTTTTTTTAGCACAGACTTCAAGATGCCCGATTATAAATGTGACACTCTAGTATTAAATCAGGCTTTAACTGCGGGCTTTACATGTTAATGCATCAATTCTGCTTGATTATCCCATTTTATGAACTACTTTTTAACCCCTCTGCCGAAGAGACTTTTCCAGTGCATTTACAAAAATGGCGCTAATCATTCTTATCCAGTCAAGCAGCACTAATGGAGGGAAAAACATGAACGTCAGAACAGTCCTGAAATGGACTAATTAGACTAGTGGAAAAACAGAGTGAGGTGATAAAAGGATTGCAATGAGGAACAGATGGGAAAGTGATTGAGCAAAGTTACTATTCCACAATACAATTACACATTTATAGTTGACCTCCTGTAACCCTTTTTTGTCTTCATTCAACCCTGAGAGCTGCTGTTTGATCTGATTAGTGCCTTTTTTTAAGCCAGTCTTACTGACTGTGTGTGTGTGTGTGTGTGGTGGTGTGTGTGTGTGTGTGTGTGTGTTTGTGTGTGTGTGTGTGTGTTGTGTGTGTGTGTGTGTGTGTGTGTGTGTTGTGTGTGTGTGTGTGTGTGTGTGTTTGTGTGTGTGTGTGTGTGTGTGTGGTGTGTGTTCAGTAAAACCTGACTTGGAGGGACATGCAACATCTGGTCGTACGAACTTCTCACCCTGCCCACCTGCTCACCAACGACTGGAGAACCAATGGTGTTGGGCGCAAAGGTACAGCAACTCCTTCCAAGTTCTTTTCTACCCTCTGCAGTTTGCAGATATATTTGAGGCACATTAACACGTTATGCAGCTACTAAACCTTATTCTATTGACATGCCCTGGAATTGGTTGTGTGAAAGCCTAAAATGGGATACATACTGTAGCTCGTCTGTGACGTTGGAGTTGGGAGAGGAGGCTGCTCTCAGCAGGCCAACATTAATTTGTCTGTTTCCTTTTTCTCTCTTGGTCTCTGCAGTTAGCCACTCATATGGATACGGTCTACTTGATGCCAGTGCAATTGTTGCGCTAGCAGAAACTTGGACCAGTGTGAGGCCACAACGGAAATGTGTGATCACCATGGTCTTTGAGCCAAGGTTAGTACACTACACACGCACACACAGCTCTTTGAATTTATCTCAACACCCTGATTACAAGTGTCTACATATATTACAGCTGCCACATAAAATCTAGTTCACACTAATGAGAAGTAACTGCTAATTTGTTCAAATTAATTTGAATGCAACCCACACAACCTAAACTACATTTTAGTATTAATGTTGTTCCGTTCATTCAGAGGTTCCTCCACTGCCTCACTTGAGTGACAAGCCAACGTTATTGTAAGGCAGTTGTATTTTACATATTTAGCAATCACCCTTACCTTTACCCACAATGTTTTCATCTGTGTCAAAATTAAAATCTTTACTCACTTAACTTCTCAGACGGTTGGTGTCATGATTATCTGTTCAGCACAGCTAGCTGGTTTTCTCCATTTTGTGTTAATAAAGAAAACGGTTTACTGATAGAGCAGCAGGGCAGTCACTGGATCAATGCAGGTCGAATATTTAATTTTTTGCAAAGTGGATTTTAAAATAAAAAGTGTCAGCCCTAACATACAGTACAGTATATAAATAATATCTTTACTGATTTTACATACACAGAAATTTACTCGCCATGTGGAGTACTATTTAGCATTTTAAAACAGCTGTTTAAAGCTATCTCTTTCTCTGGAGGAAGCTTTTTTAAACTTTGGAAAAATAACCCTGAAGTCAGAATATCTTTTGTTGATTTTCATGTGAGTCCTCAAGCTTTATAGAAGTGCAATACTAAATCACTGGAGTACCCACTTTACCAGAAAAGTGCCTCACTGAGTTTTACAGGGGTGTCCTGGCTAAGATAGCAGCAGCAGCAGGAGCACATAGAGCACCGAGGTAAATAACATATGATAAAACATGAAGGGATGAACAATTGAGTGATTGGAGAAATAATTTCATACTGCTACAATGAGACTTTTCAATAAACCATTAAATAAATAGAAGAACAGATACACAATAAATACATTGTTATATACATTGTTTTGACGTAAACTCAGTGTGATTCAGCATTATGTGAACCTGGATGTTTGAGCCACAGTGAGCGATAAGAGACATTGACATTAAACTGGTCCGTAACAGAATGCAGGTGTAGGAGATGCTCCTGTATAACTGAGCCCTCATGCTTTGCTGCAGTGACACGTTATGTCTTTATATTCAGCTTGGCCCGGTGTGTGGGTGTGTTTGTGTGTGTTTGCCCCAGGCGCTCGGCTTGAGAGGGAGCATTTAAAAGATAAATAATAATATGTCAATTCATGTGTTGCTTTCGCTGTTAAGACACTATATTTCTCCTCAGCCATTTAATTCTTCCTTTCCTCGTGTCACAGTCTAAACACAGCCTGACATCTCCTCTTCATTATGCGCTCCCTGTCACTTCCCTCGCCCGGTTTGAGGTTTCTCTCTCTTTTACTGCGGCTATGAGATGCTCAGTGCAGATGGTTCGAGCGTCTGGGAGCAGCAGTCAAGGCAGGTTATTCAATTTACATTTAGGTGTTTAGCTAGCTCACTTATCCAGAGTGTCTTGAAATAAGTCGGCGGGTAGGGCTTCAGTGTCTCTCTCATTGTCGATCATAGCCAGTGATTACATCTAACAGAATCTTGACAGTATGATCAAAAAGGACACCTTTCCATGGAAAACTACAGTACAACATACTGTGTGACAGTTACATGTTATTCTGTGGGTAGAAAGATGTTTTTATGGTTTTCTGAGTGACTGGAGTTTTAAGATCACTGATTTTTTTTTTTTTAATGTTTTTGGTTGTCTTAACCTTGTGTTAACGTTTGGAAAATGGATTGTTTCTTAAAGCACAAAGTCATTGCAAGAAAGCTCCTGTAAATGGTTATGTGTCTAACCAAAAATGTGTGCGCACACTAGGTTCTAAAAGAGGATTTAGCTTGATTCAAATCAGCACCAGGAGTACAACATTTTGCATAACTGCATTCTGAAGTTGACTGAAATTGGACAGATCTTTTCAATAAGCGATCTATGTTTTAGAAACACTGAACGACCAAATGGATGGCAATTCTTCAGGTTTGGCTGTCTCCCATTCTATATTGTGGTTTATTAAAAGCTTTATGAACACTGGATTAAAATACACATGTGTGTCTGCCCAGGGTTATTGCTATAAATAGATTTAATTAAAAAATATTTAATAGAAGATTTTCAATTGTGATGCTGGTTGATTTTTCATAATGAATTGGACCAGATCTGCCGTGAGCTGCTAAATGCCAGGGGGTAAAAAGATATAAGAGCCAAAGTTGATCATTTGTTCTCATTTACATGTTGGTTTATAAGTTTATAGCATATACTTTTATTTTTCTCTGTTTATGTGCTTGTAATAAACATATGCCATGCCATTTGCATCTCCCAGATCTTAAATCTTCCCAGACACCTGTGCTGCAGTGGTAAAATGGCAATGATAAACAAACTTTAGAAGCCATCTGTGTGGTTTTCTATTTCCTTCTCTCATGTTTTCTGACCACCTAGATGCCCCACAAAAGACCCCAAACATGCAAATGTTGAAGTGCTGCATTGCTGATAATTTGCATCACAACAATAATGTGGCCAGTCACTGTATGACTTGTTGGCATCTAATGTAGAAAAGTGGTGTAAATTAACCTTTTGGACTATTATAATATCAGGCGTTTATGTAGTCCTTTAATGCACCGTGAACTCTTTATCCAACTGAACCTAGTGGGACTTTGTCCTAAAACAGTGTCTCAGTTCAGTGATCACAACATTTTGTGTCAGTAAAACCCTGAGTCTTCTGCCTCTTCAGAATTGTTGTGGATGTGTGTAATCTCCTAAGTGAGGGAGTTAAAAGAGGATGTTCCTTGACTTCCAGAAGAGCCTGGTGCTACAGGTTGTGAGACGCTAATGCTGTTAAAGGCCACAAACTCTTCACCTTCTTTAGGCTTTCACTCTGGCCACGAGCCAAATGTCACACTCACACAGTTATCTGGAGTGTAGCTTATCCCAAGCTCAGAACGAGCCAGTAATGATCTCAGCAGCAAACCACTTACAACTAATGCCCACCGCTGTCTTCATGTGTCTTCTTTGTGTCATTTCTCATGTTTGACAGGAACATTGGCAGCCATTTGTTGATTAACAAGACTGTGGACGCCTGCATCGGGACAGACAGCCACGTGACTTCATTAGAGCATGTCCAGGCACGGCTCACCCTGTCCTACAACCGCAGGGGGAACCTGGCAATCCACCTCATTAGTCCTTCTGGCACACGCTCCACTCTGCTCCACCCCAGGTACAAGTACACTTTCTCACAGACAATACAGTACAAGTTGGTAAACACAAACTGTTTACTAGGGCTGCACGATTATAGCCAAAATCATAATCACGATTATTTTTTATCAATTATGAGATCACGACTAATTATCACGGTTATTTGTTGATTTTAACCAAAATAAATGTTATTGTCACATAGGCTATTTATAACTGCTTTCACATCCATATTGTGCTACATTCCTCTTATGTTGAAGTTGTATCTTATACATACTTACAGCTGCAACACGTAAATGAAATTATCTGAAATAAATAGCCTAGGATATATATTTAAATAAATGTATCTCTGAGAGAGCGCCTTCATTTGTTTTCAACAATTACTGATTAAAAGAAATAGGGAGAGAGAGGGAGTGCGGTGGACTGAAGCGTATTCTCATAGAGTCACGGCTGACTCATTATGAATGTGTCCAGCACGGGTTGAATGGCGGGTCAGCGGAGTTACACACGTCATGTGTATGAAATGTCCGTATGGTCACTGCACTGAATTTCAATGAACTATGATATTCTGGCCATGGGTCACATCTGTCGCCCAGGTCCAGCAGGCGCTGTCTCACACGCTAATGCTCTACAAACTGAAGTTAATTGCATTCAATAACTTCTTCTGTGTTTTTTGCCGAAGCGGCCGCAATGACAGAGTTACCAGCGGAAACACTGGTATGAATACAGGTTTGCCTCTCATGCTTAACAATATACAGCTGTGTTAATAACAATTAAAACTGTGGACAAAAGTCAGAAGTGTGTACTGGCGTTGTCGCCGCTGTGTCTCTCCATGTTGCTGTGGAGCCATGTGTGAGTGAATGGGGGCGGGGCTGCACGGAGAGTAAGAGGAGAGAAAGAAACACAGGCACGGCGTAATTAGGTCATGTAACGCAAAATCAAACCATATCAATATAAACAACATTGCTTTGTTTGTGGAGAGGCAGCGGCTGTAAGGACGTTAGGTGCACCACTGCGACCTAGATGAAAAATGTTAGTTGCACCCTTAAGCATTTTGGTTGCACTCTAAAACCCTGTGAGCTAACAGACACAAACTAGTACTGGTCACTGCTGTTGTCTGAAAAACAACACAGACGGGACAAAATGTTGGGTTTACTGCTAAACTGGTAAACGGACGATGTATGACAGACGTATGACCGACTGCTATCTGTTGTGTAATTTTCCTTTATGTTACTCTGTCCTCTGTGACTGTCTACATCTAGAAACTAAGCTGCGCGGTGCAGGGAGCCACTCATCAGACAGTGGTTTACAGAGCGATAGATTGGTTTTGCAAAAAAAAAACGGAGCGTTCTATGAACGCAATGGCACATTTAAAATATTGCTCAATCACACAAATTTGATCGTGGGAAGCTAAAATCGTGATTGTGATTAAAATTTGATTAATTGTGCAGCCCTACTGTTTACACTCCTTGCTTGTGGTTTTCCTGCAGGCCCCATGACTACTCGTCAGAAGGATTTAACGACTGGGCTTTCATGACCACCCACTCCTGGGACGAGAACCCCACCGGGGCGTGGACACTGGAGATTGAGAACGTGGCAGGTGCCAGTGACTATGGTAAAGCAGCATCATTGTTGTTGAGAAATTCAAGAATGAAACATTTTGGGTGGATTTGTCTTCATGTTTGTGTTCATATCTAGAATTTGGTGTTGTCCAAGTTTGTCTTGAATGATTGAATTGAATTTGATATAGGGTTACAACTTGTGATTGTTTATTTATTATGAATTATTTATCAAATGTGTTGAATTCTTTCCAGATTAATTGGCTAATTGTTTTTTCAGTAAATGTCTGAAAATAGTAAAAGATGCCCATTCCAAGTCTCTAGGACACATCTTCATTCAACTATTTTTGCTGTTATGTCTGTTATAACTTTCAATATGACACATTTTTCTTATCTTAGCTTCAGCAGTCTTTTTCTTTTGGCATTCTTGCCTTTCTTTGATAGTGACATTAGAGATACTGACAGGAAACACGGTGGGAGCAGGCAACAAGTGGATTTATACAAGGGGCATTGCGGTCCCGTGTTGCTAGGCCACAAGAGTGGCATGTAATGACCTTACATGAATGTTAATCAACACGCACATTAATTTGTTGAGTCTAGAGTTCAGCTCAATGGATAAGGATTCAGTGCCAGGAGATCAAGTGGCTCCTGTGTCCAAAGTGCCTGTGCATTTGTTCTCTTTATAGGAGCTGTGAAGCTAACTATGTACAGCTCTGCAGCAATCAGTTTTTTTATAGCAGGGAGCACAATAAAGCAGTGAAGTGGATACTTCACTCTTTCTGTTTGCGCTTGTATCATCCACCCACAACAGTCTGCATCTGGACTCATTGTGTCCACGCACAACAAGGAATTCAGAAGTCAAGAAAACCCCAGAAAACAGATCTAGATAGATGCCTCATACCTCCCTCGGTAGCAGGAAGTGATTTACTGAAGTTAAACCTCTCATAAGTCCCCACACTTGAACGAATCTTCAGAGATGTGCACTTTATAACACTCGTATTAAGCACAGTGAAATCATGCTGTCTTTTTGCGGCTCATTTCAAGGAGTCATTTCCTGTCACTTAATGCAGATATCCAAGAGTCTGCAATGAGAAGAGGGTACATTTGCAAAATCCACCCTAGAGAGTGCCAGAGCCTTACTGTTTTTGACAGGCCTACTTTGTCTCCCAGTTAATATCAGTTTTTTAGTATTATTATTATAAATCTCTTCTATCTCTCCACTCAGGCACACTGACCCAGTTCACCCTGGTGTTGTATGGCACCGCCTCAGCATCTTCCAGCTCCTCTGACAAGGCTCAGCCTGGCAGTGACAACTGTAAGACCTTGGACCTGAGGCAGATATGCATCGGTAAGACTGGTATCTCTTGTCCACAGTTTGTTTCTTACATAAAGTCACTGTCACAACAGCTGGAGTGGGGTAATTACTGAGTTATGTTGAGATGTGAAAAGTGAAGTAGCTGGGATATTGAGAGGTGAACAAGATAATATATAATCCCGTGTGTGCTCAGCTGCCTCCCTTTGCATTGCATGTCTCTATGCCAACTGTGGGCATGCTTCTTTTTTTTTTTTTAAAGTTACACAATTATCTTATTTAAACTCTTCCTGCAACCATCATGTCATTATGGAGTTTCAGCATCCTTATTAATTTGAAAAGATCTAACTTGTAATGAAATCAAATAAAATTTCACTGCCCGTCCCTTTTTAATAACCTCATTTAAATGTAATGGTTTCCATACTGCCATCTCTTACCTACTTCAAATACTGCTATAGGCAAGGTCTCAAGATACTGACTGAAGTCCACTTACATGCTTTCTGAAACAGGTACAGTCTGACCTCTACAGACTGTCAGAGGTACTTACATACCGACTGACGAGATCATATACAGAGTCATTAGAGGGTGAACTGAATATCATTTTCATATTTGATTATAACATGTTATGATTATCATATGATAATCAACGCTCTCTGACTTGGGGCTCACAACTACAGTTTCACTGTTTTTGAATAAGTTGACAAGTGCAAGTAAAGTAAATTAGATTTTGTTGGCTCACACTCCTGTTATCAGTTCTGTTACCCCCCACCACCCACAGTTTGTTAATTGCCATTATAGGCAATGGTCTGCATCTGGACCTGCTGCATATGGAAATAGCTCTGTTGACTTAAACATGCTGCTCTCAGCATATCAATTGCAAAGCTTCTTTCATCATCAGTTTTCTTAGTAAGCAAATGTAGCACTAACAAAAGTAAAAATGGGCAAAATTGCCAAGAAACTTTGTCTCACATTTTCCAAGATACCAAACAACCCATGGGTGACTTAATACAGAAATGTCCGACATAACGTACTCTCCTATATTAACTGTGCACTCTGAGCTTTGGCTGTCTGGGAAGGAATCCTGGTTTCCTGTTTTTGGGTTGTCTGACTCATATAACGAGAATAAAAAGTTTTGTTTCTCTGTTTTACAGAGTGTAATGCCGGCTACTACCTCTTTAAGCAAGGCTGTGTGAAAGAATGTCCAGCAGGCTTCTCAGTGGGCTCCCAGCTGCTCAACTACACAGTGGGAAACTTTATACCACCAGCATCCGTCCCAGCCTGCCTGCCCTGCCCACCGCCCTGCCTGACCTGCAGCAGCCTCAGCCCTCAGGCCTGCCTATCCTGCCCCCCCCACAGCTCCCTGGACTCCATCTCCGGCACCTGCCTGCACCTTAACCAGTACATGCGCGAGTCCCCTGGCAGCTTTACAGTGGGCCAGGGGAACCCGGGAATGCAGCCCCAGCTCAACTCTCGGCTGCCCATCACCGTCGCCGTGCTAAGCTGCATGGCCATCATTGCTACCTTCGCTGGCACCTTCCTGTTGCTGCAGCTGCGCTCAGGCGCACTTCTCAAGATGCCGTCTCTGGAGGCTGGCAGCGGCCTCGGGGGCAGTTTCGGCCTCGGGGGAAATAGGGTGGTGTCGTACCGCGGCATTCCGACAGTGTGGGGGGATGATGGGGTAAATACAGACTCTGAAAACGAAGAGTTTGACGTCCAAAATGAGAGGACTGCCTTCATCAAAACACAAAGTGCTCTTTAATGCCTCCCCCACATCCATCTCTCTCTCTCTCGCTTTTAAAGTCTTCTCACCCTCATTTGTCTGATATTTCAGGGCTGTGCTAACTGCCCTCTCACAGTTTTTTCTAGTTTTATTTCGCTTCACTTTTTTTCCTGGCTCTGTCTAACCAGGTTCTGCTGTGGGAGACCTGATGGTAAGCCGTTGTCTGTCAGAGCTCGGGATGGTCCGAGCTTGGCTCTGTTCACACTTGGGCGCTTTTCTATTAAACTGGCTCTTTCCCTCCTCTTGCCCTCAATCACTAACAGTGTCTGTTTGTGTGTACAGAGTCCATTTCCCCCTTGAGCTCTTTTTTTTCTTTTTTCTTTTTTACAGTAAACAAAGGATTATTATTTGCGTCTTTTTCCCCACTCTTTCCATTAGTGCAGTAGCCAGATGAGATTGTTAAATGTGCGGAGTAAAGATGTGAGTGTGAATGTAAGCGTGAATCTGATGAACAATGTACTGCCCTTTTATAGAGAAGCTAAAGCTGGTCCTGTCACATTTAGTACTCTAACTTAAAAGTGAAAGCAAAATTGTATTACGAGGCATGAAATCGGATTAAGAAACATTGATACTCTGAGTGTAGTTTAGTGACATCAACGTCCAAAAGCTGTTCATAAAAGTACCACTTATCCGTTGTGAGTCACAGTGTGTTAAAAAAATGCACAAATCAACAGCATAATAGTTGTCATGGAAATGTCCAGACTTTAATGGTTTAAGACAAACAAAACAGACTGTCTGAGATCTTCTCAGTTGTCTTTCTATTTATGAGACATTATTTTGTATTTACTTTCAGCAAAATCCATCTTTCAAACAGTCTTTTTTATCTGTATAGTTTTAGTTCTAGGTGGGAGAGGGGGCTTTAGTTACACTCAATCTGGAAAGATCTCTCTTAGCTCTGGCAGAACAAACTGAGTTACAAAACTTGCGAATCTTCTTCAGCCACTCGAGATTCAAGATGTATCCCGGTTTAGAAACTATATGTTCTCCTGCACTCATCCCCTCCCCAGCCATCACTTGGATTGGTATCAAAAGAGTCAGATAAATAAAGATAATTAAAAAACACACACACACACACACACACACACACACACACACACACACACACACACACACACACACACACAGGCTACTCCATCAACCCTGAGGCACATTCCCTTGCAGGTATATTTAATTTAATTTCCGTGTTTGATGTGTTCAGCTGAGAGAGAAGCAGCTAAAGTGCCAATGGGACCCAGAACAATATGACTGTTGAGCACAAAAGCAGCTGGCAGGTGTTCAGTTACTTGTGATTGATTCCTTCACAGCAGACGCTGTTAACAATACAACAAGGCTTTCCCTTTTGTCAGAGTACTACAAACGTACATTAGGCGCATGTTATATCTGTGTGTGTGTGTGTGTGTGTGTATTGTGTGTATGTGTGTGTGTGTGTGTGTGTGTGTTGTGTGTGTGTGTGTGTGTGTGTGTGTGTGTGTGTGTGTGTGTGTGTGTGTGTGTGTGTGTGTGTGTGTGTGTGTGTGTGTGTGTGTGTGTGTGTGTGTGTGTGTGTGTGTGTGTGTGTGTGTGCCACACAAGGTCTAGAAATATGTGTCTGCCCTCTGAAGGGAAGGTTTCCTTCTTCTCACAGTCAACGCTCTCTTCTTCGAATCTTGAATGCTGTTTAGAAATTGAGCGCGAGACTCCACATCTTAACAGTCTACTCTGTATTTACCCTCTAGTCTTCATTTAATCTGAATTTCAGATTATCTCTTCAGCATATTTGCCAATTAATTATATTCTGAATGATACTCAGTAACTATTTATTCTGAGATATTTTAATCATTCCTTTAGGGAAGATTGTTTTAAAGAGAATCGTTTTCTCCAGGGCTGGTTATCATCTAAAAATGTGCATTTCATCATACATTGATCGTTGTTGCAATTATGATTTTTCTTTTTCATTTCCAGTACAAAAACAGTGGAGCTTGCTAAGAGAGGTTGTCATGGTGATGACATGCATACAAAAGTGCAGCTGCTCATCCATTTAAAAAATTTTTTTTATCTACCTCTCATAACATTCAGCAAGGTTTCATACGCCGTTAGAGGAGCTGTTTAATGATTATAGAGGTCAAATTATGTATGTCAGATATGAAAACAATTTTCAAAAAAGATTTTAGGAGAATAGGCATGCAAGTCAAATTTATGTCTTAGAAGAGAAACAAGCAATTGTGATTCAGAAACTGTAAAGCTGCTGTGTAAATTCTAGTCTGCTGAAGCGCCTATATTTCCTATAATGTATTGCCTTTAGGATCAGCATTCATAGGCAGGCACATCTGGGCTTTAAAACCTGTTATTGAAAATAGAATTGGTAGAAGGATTGTCCATAGATCTTGTTGGTCAGCGTTTAAGTGCTAAATCAACTTGAAATTGTTGGGCGTGTTTTGTTTTTACTCAGTGTTTACCCGGGTGGCTCCATCAGAGGTGAATACCTTTTTGTTCATAAATTTATGTCACTGACAATCAAAATATTTCCTGATTTTGAGTGCCCAAGCACACACAACTAATTTTAATTTAACCACTGGTGTTGGAAGGCTTTCTCAGAAGGTAATCTTCATAAATGTGATTCATATTGCCAATTGTTAAGAAAGAGGGAAGAAAACATCAGAGAATAAAGAGTTTGAAACCAGTACCTTTCAACATCCTGTTCAAACACATGGATAAAAGATAGGGATGTATGCTCTCAAACACTCAGACACCGCACTGAGCCAGGAAGCTTAATTCATCTCAGATGGCCGGTGCAGGTGTACATTTTGCTTATCGCTACAGTTTTAGTCAGGAAACACTAAAATGGAATGGAAACCAACCCTGAGAATGTGGATCTAGACGAAGTGACCTAAAAAGGAACAAAGCTAATGTTGCTGCAGAATAACAAACGTGTGCTGCATTGCTTTGTGTACATTTGTGCCTACTGCCTTTTAGTCTTCGATCAGTCCCAGTTTAAGAAGGTTGCGCATTTAAAAATGTAATAACTACACCCTCGGACTTGAGCCACAAAATCGTTTTAACTTCCCAGCTTGGTGTGAAGTGTGTAAACAACAGATAATGGGCTAATGCAGCCCCAAAATTGCTTCCATAAACTATTTTCTTAAAGTCTGGATGCTAAGAGTTTGCTTCTTTAGAAGAACTTTAATGTGGAACTCTGAGCAATGCAATTAGTATTGACGCTCAGTCTTAGCAACAATTATCCACTGTGCTTCTTCCCTTGCAAAAGATTTATATTTCTTCCAGAAAGAATACTTTCTTCTCAAGTTCAACATTTTGGGGGTGTTCAGACAACTTTCGGTGGCCTCTCGAGTACCCGCATAAAATGATTGATTCATCTTAGCTTGATGTTGTATTCACTACAGCTTGAAAACTCAGAAAACTTTGTGCATTCAAGTGTCCATTATTTAAGAAAATCATGAATGCTCGCAGCATTAAATAGCTATTGCTTCTAAAGCACAGGGAGCTGCTAAAAACCATTGGCTCCTTACAATGCAAGAATGTGATGGAAAATACACACTAAAAAAAAGGAGGAGGTTCTTTAAATATGCCAGAAAGCAGCTCATCATCATCATAAGGCTGTCACTTCACCGGCCCTTAAGTGTGAAGCCTTTTAATATATAAAGTAACAGGAATGTTACAAAATCAATCACCTTGTCGCAAATTGTCTCCTCTGGCTATAAGGAAAAGACTCCCTCATGGGACTGATGGATGCTTTTTTCTTCATACAGCTGATTTTTTTTTTTTTCACGTGAAGCTCAATGTTGCTTCAATCCTGCCTTAGGATGTAGTCTTACGTGATCAATATGGAGTTGGATGAAGTTAATAGGAGCAATATCTTTGGCATAACCAAAGACAATCATTTTAATGCTGTCTGTTTAGTGTTGCAACGTGCTGCTTTCAGGTTGTCACAGTCCATCAACTCCCTTCACTCGTATTCAAAGTGTTTTGTTGACATCATTCTGTTAAGATCTGCAGCGACACCCTGTATGTTCAGCAGCTGTGGAGGGAGGAGGTAGAATGTATTCCATCTCCATTAACTTAAGGGCTGAATCAGATCTGCATGGGTCTGTGTGTGCACATACTTGTTTAAGTCTAAATGAAACACTTTGTGATTGACGTGGGGGAGGGGGGCAGATAGTGGAGGAGCCCCCTCAGACAACTTTGTCGCCCTCCTCCCGCCTCTTTGTGAGGTTCCTGGCCTGTTGCGGCACACAGTACCTTGCAGATTTGTGACCTATGAATAATGTACAATTATGACTATCTTACATGGGACATTACTCTAAAATAAGGCCTATTTTTGTACTATATGAATGGTGCAGTGTAATTTTCTTGTAATGTAAAGATTTTTTGCTTTTGTTTTTTCCTTTTTATTTAATTGATGTCAATTATAGATTCTACTAAAATAATAAAGATCTATGCAAATTTGAATGTGTTATTAACTTAAATGCTCTTCAAGTAATTATGCTTTGGTGTAGCTATAAAAACTACAGAGTGGTACTCAAATTCATTACTTAAATAAATACATGTTCATTGTTTTAGTTTAAACTGTCAGCATGTTTAAATGGGCTTTTGCTAAAAACAAAGCACAGCTTAGGCTGATGGGTCATTTTGCAGGTATTTGGTCACAAACCAAAGTATTGGGCAAGTTAAAATTACCTGATGATGGTGCTAGTTGTAAGAGTTAAGGGATCACTATAGAGCAGGGGGTCTTCGATGTTTTTTAAGCCAATGATCCAATAACTGAAAGAGAGACAGAGCAGGGACCCCGTACTACATGTATTGGATAAAATTAAGTTCCATATCAAACTGGGGCTACAATAACATGTGGAGTGGCTTAAAGCCTTTATGCATATGCCTTTTTGCATAGAATTTTAAGATATTAAAATAGTCCAATAAGTGTTTGCATGCTTTTATAAATCATGTTTTAATGTTAAACATACGTGTGGCACTCTGAATCCTGTGGATGGCTACCTTAGTGGCTACCTTACCTATAGGCAAGTAAGCCTATCATCAGTGAGGAGTTATATTTGATAATAATATGTTGGACTCATGTTAAGATTTTTTAATTTTTGAAAAAAAACATTTAAAAAAAAATTAACAATACTTTGGAGGACTCTCTAGGGGTCCCGGACCTCCAGTTGAAGATCTCTGCTAAAAAGATTATGATTCATCCTGAAGGGGAAATTAATGTGTGTACTTTCATGCCAATCCTTTTGTACTTGAGACATTAAAGTCTGTAATAAGTGGTGGACTGATACAGAAACACAAATGTTCAATATAAGATCAATACTACTGGTGTATTTCCGAGATGGGAACTCAAAACCTTTTCTCAGAATGCCGCACTTATATGCCTTCTAACCTGTGTGTGTCTTATTTCAAGATACCGCTACCTTTGAAACATTTCCTGCATTTTTTTCAAACATACACTCACCTAAAGAATTATTAGGAACACCTGTTCAATTTCTCATTAATGCAATTATCTAATCAACCAATCATATGGCAGTTGCTTCAATGCATTTAGGGGTGTGATCCTGGTCAAGACAATCTCCTGAACTCCAAACTGAATGTCAGAATGGGAAAGAAAGGGGATTTAAGCATTTTGAGCGTGGCATGGTTGTTGGTGCCAGACGGGCCAGTCTGAGTATTTCACAATCTGCTCAGTTACTGGGATTTTTACGCACAACCATTTCTAGGGTTTACAAAGAATGGTGTGAAAAGGGACAAACATCCAGTATGCGGCAGTCCTGTGGGCGAAAATGCCTCGTTGATGCTAGAGGTCAGAGGAGAATGGGCCGACTGATTCAAGCTGATAGAAGAGCAACTTTGCCTGAAATAACCACTCGTTACAACCGAGGTATGCAGCAAAGCATTTGTAAAGCCACAACACGCACAACCTTGAGGCGGATGGGCTACAACAGCAGAAGACCCCACCGGGTACCACTCATCTCCACTACAAATAGGAAAAAGAGGCTACAATTTGCAAGAGCTCACCAAAATTGGACAGTTGAAGACTGGAAAAATGTTGCCTGGTCTGATGAGTCTCGATTTCTGTTGAGACATTCAGATGGTAGAGTCAGAATTTGGCATAAACAGAATGAGAACATGGATCCATCATGCCTTGTTACCACTGTGCAGGCTGGTGGTGGTGGTGTAATGGTGTGGGGGAGGTTTTCTTGGCACACTTTAGGCCCCTTAGTGCCAGTTGGGCCTCGTTTAAATGTTACGGCCTACCTGAGCATTGTTTCTGACCATGTCCATCCCTTTATGGCCACCATGTACCCATCCTCTGATGGCTACTTCCAGCAGGATAATGCACCATGTCACAAAGCTCGAATAATTTCAAATTGGTTTCTTGAACATGACAATGAGTTCACTGTACTAAAATGGCCCCCACAGTCACCAGATCTCAACTCAATAGAGCATCTTTGGGATGTGGTGAAACGGGAGCTTCGTGGCCTGGATGTGCATCCCACAAATCTCCATCAACTGCAAGATGCATCCTATCAATATGGGCCAACATTTCTAAAGAATGCTTTCAGCACCTTGTTGAATAATGCCACGTAGAATTAAGGCAGTTCTGAAGGCGAAAGAGGGTCAGACACAGTATTAGTATGGTGTTCCTAATAATCCTATAGGTGAGTGTAGGTATTGTGTGAGTTTTAAAGTGTGTTTTCAAGTTGGATGTCCTAAAGAATCCTTTTCCACAGATGTTACAAATATACGGCCTTGGCTGTGTGGGAGCAAATGTTAGCACGCTCACACACTAAACTAGGATGCTGAACCTGGTAAACATGGTACCTCTTTAGCATCAGCATGTTAGCATGTTTAGCATTTAGTTCAAAGCAGCATTGTACCCTGTACAGCTTCACAGAGCCGCTATAGCCTAATTTGAACTGCTACAATACAGGGGAGATAAATGTAGTAGTAAAGTTCAACAGTAGTTTCCTTTGAAATGTAGAAGAACAGAAGACTAAAGTAGCAGAAAATGGAAATAGCAAAGTTAAGTATATGTTACTCAAAATTGTATTTAAGTAAGGTACCTGAGTAAATGTAGGCTACTTAGTTGCATCCCACAAACTGTAGCTATGAAAATAGTTTTCTTCAACATGAATGTTGCCATTGAAGTGACAGCACATAAATCATTTAGTCAACTAACGGTGACATTTGGGAATCGTCCAGTAGCCCACAGCATGATTCACTTTTGCTTCTACACAGTGTCTGCTACCATAGACTGTACTAGCTAAAAGGTGACCGGCAACTGTTTTGTGGTTACTGCACCTACACATTAAGGCAGACATTTCCGCTGTGGTCTGTAAAACAGGTCAGCAAAACCAGAGTTGTGCTATATTGTTTAGTGTATTTCCTTCCCTTCTTCTCTCTGTTCTGTGTAAAGAGTGTATTTGATGATGTATGGCTGGTGTAATTACAGCAATGAGGATGCATCTAACACCAACCAAGTCATAGATACAAGTAATGAAGTGAGACCGGGTTCCTGCTGTGATATAAAGAAAATGAAAAGTTTTTTTATTTATTTTGTTCAACAAATACCCTCAGTAGTTTTCACAGTCTATTGTGGTCTAAAAGTGATAAGCAGTAAACAACAACACTCAAAGAAGGTTTTAACACACTGGTTATTTGCTCAAAGTTAAATAGCTTTGGAAAATATATTTTACACAGCATATTTATATTTTATGTGCAGTAGCATAAACCTGCATCTGCCCACAGGGGCGCTGCCAGGAATTTTGGGCCCCATGACAAAAAATCAAATTGGGTTAGTTTAATAATTTAATATGAGTTTTTTACCTATTTTTTGGGGCCCCTGTCAGTCATGGGGTCTTGGAATTGTCCTAACCGTCCCCCCTATACGGCGCCCCTGCCTGCTCGCAACCGACTTTCAGGTCACTGATGGGAAATCTTGATGCCACACTGCTACAATAACCTGCTCACCAGCTGCTCACATGGACATTTATAACATCAAGACATTAAAAGCCACTTGATTGTTAAAAATACAAATATTCAGTGGTGGAAGCTTGACCTTTAAATACTCATTACAAGTTAAAGTCTTGCATTCAAAACTTTACTCATTTACAGCAAGATGTACTTAAAGCATTAAAAGTAAAATGGCTCCCAGGAGTGGTCTAATGTATTGACGTCCTGAGTTATTCAGTGTGCCAATGTGCTGCAATAGCAGCAATTGGCACAATGACTATTATTGCCCATACTTATTATTATTCCGCCAGTTTTTTGACGCACTACTAGTCCCAAAGCGTTGCCAACACGCGCACCACATTACACCGACAAGTGGGTATTGATCGGGAATGGTGTGCTATGTAGTTTCAACCAGATTTGCCGCGTGGTTTTACCGAAATCGGCAAAAATACGGCCAAAAATGTCCCATAGACATGAATGGGAAATGTTGGGGAAATCGCTCAACATCGCTCAAAACTCCCTCTCTTTGGGATCGTGCTGTATCGCCATACTTTAACGTAGAAACCTGATTAAAAGTTTAAACCGAAGACAAGACTTTGGCGTTTATTGGGCTGAATGGGCGTTCAGATATCAAGCACGGTTTCTCCCAAATCCCAGTTTACGTATCGTCCCGTTTTCAGACTGTCTCAGATTTTCCAATGTGTGTGTATGTGGCGGAATGTTCAGAGTTAGAGTGGGAGACAGAGTGAGGGGCTGTGGGTACGGATATCTGGAAGTTTCCCGAACAAATTGCTCTCTCTCCTCCAGTTTTAACTCTTCAGACTTCATTATTAGTCAAAATTTAGGGTATCTTGTTCCAGTCGCAGCCATGTAACTATGGAGACTATCGGACTTAAATTGTTGGCTGTGATCTACCAACTGTCGAGAGAAATTATGAATAAACCATGCAGCTGGGGACGATTCAATGATTTATTTCCCCGAACAAATGTCTCTCTCTCCTCCAGTTTTACCTCTTTAGACATCCTAGTAGGTCAAAATGTAGGGAATCTTGTGCCGATCGCAGACATGTAACTATGGAGTCTATCGGACTAAAACTTTTCGCGCTAGGCTCACCAACTGCAGATAGACAACATTGGAAAAAAAATCTGGCTCCCTCTCTGATGAAATCACCATAGCAACAGGTTCTGCTACTGAGAGGACAGAGGGAGGGGCTGCAGGACGATGCTCTGAAACAAACAAATGTCTCTCTCTCCTCCAGTTTTAACTCTTTAGACATCATAGTTGGTCAAAATGTAGGAAATCTTGTGCCGATCGCAGACATGTAACCATGGAGACTATCAGACTTAAAGTTTTCACGCTAGGGAACCAACTGCCAATACAACACATTGAAAACGGCTCAGACACACACACCCCTATCATGAGACTGTTCCCTGGCGGCCATGTTGACCAACTGACTCCTAACTGACGTTTCCAATGTGTGTGTGCGTGTGGATGGGCCCCAATAGCAGGCACACTGATAAAATTTCTGCGGAATTTTCTAGTTTTTGTTACTGTTGCACTGACGTGTAAGCATAACTTTACTGCTGTAGGTAGGGTGACCACCTGCTAATAAGCCCAAGGGGGGACAAGTGGTATGTTTCTGAGGGACAATGTGGGACACTGCCTGGCGAAGCGGTGCCCCCCCCACGGGCAGACTCACTAATAAAGGTTTACCCATTTCTAGCACATACCACGTACATGGTATATTAATAATGCCCTATGCCCCTGAACATGTGAAACTGCTGATGTAAGCTCATGAATAGGCCCACCAATGTGTATTTTTTTCTAAATAAAGATTAATATTTTGAAATCTCATACAATTATAATATAATTGACAGATGCACTTCCACTTACGATTTACTTTAGCTATTTAATTTCATTTTTCATTACAATTTATTCACTTTAAATACATTATAATATGAAATTATAGGACTAACAGGAAGTGTAATTGCTCAACAGGAACAGTTTAAACAAAAGAGTCTTCCCAGTCTTCCTAGAACCCACCTTCTCTTTCTAACTGATGGGGGTGGGGGGGTCTCAGACTGCTCAGACTCGGGCTCTTTCTCCAGTTTTTGAATTGGAAAGCCCATTCCTAAAAGTCCCTTCCCAGTGTTTGGTATGCACGTGCGTGCGCTGTCATGACAACGAATAGGAGGGATTTTAACTATTTGTCTGATTTAAAGTCATATTCTGGACATTCTGGCTGATAGAGACGTTTAGAAGTCAGAGAGACAAAATCTGATCAGATCACAGATCATCTCCAGTCTGTTGTTAATTAAAATCAGCAACAGATCTCATGTAGAACACTTTGAGAGCTACAATTAAAACTAGAGACTGTTCCAGCTGATATGTGAGTCTGATTAGATTTTATTAAATCGGAATCGCACCACAGTGTTAAAGTCACTTCCTGTTCTGGAATCGGCTGGAAACTGCCCGACTTTACCGCAGCTTTTAGTGTGTCCCCCCCCACCACCCCCCGGCTGCGGCCGCCTGCTCTCGTCTACTTTACAGGCGCAGTTCATGTCCAACGAGCCTAATGTTCGTTTGGTTGCCTCGGGCTCCAAGATATAGAGCGACCAACTTTTTTTTTGAGCAGCATTGATTATGCGTGACACGGTCTCAATTTGCGGGACGCGTGAATTGGGCTTCAAACGCTGTGCGCGCACGCGCTACGCGGGACGGGTGGTCACCCTAGCTGTAGGGTGAGGCTGTAAACTAAACTAACTACAGCTACAAACTAGAAATAAAAGTATGTGTTAAAAAGTATACTATTTGCCCCTGGAATGCAATGAAGTACAAGTATAAAGTAACATAAAAAGGAAATAGTGCTGAGTAAAGTCCTTTGTTACGTACTCTTAAAATAATCTCTAGTTTCTGATGCACACATATAGCTAAAGATGAACAATAGTGGCCATAATGTAACATGAGCTTAGTGCTCAGCTTTCAGCTTCCACCTGTCTGGCAGTTGTGTATGCATTTTAGTAAATATTTTAGACATTTGCAATAGTGATTAGTTTTAGAGTTAGAATTACCAGCACACACATTGACACAGACATGAGGAAGTGCTGTACTTTCTTCTGTTCTAACAGGGAAGTGAAAGCTGCCTTGGGCCACAGAGAAATAACTACTCTAGGTCATTAGCAGCTGCTGCAGCTCACTGCTCCGTTTATGTCCCACTCATGAGAACACAAAGGTGCTGACGGACTTACTGCTGAAATCAAGAAGAAAGATAAATATTCAGAGATGGGGTTTGGAGAGGACCTGCGGTGCCCCCAGGCACATGCAGCTGTCATGCGGCTGCTGGACTCAGAGCTTCACCTGATGGAGGTCATGAAGAAGTGGATGGGCCAGCGGGCTAAGAGTGAGCGGGAGTTTTCAGTGCAGCTGCACCACATGGCTGCCATGGTGGAGAAGTTTGACCGGCCTCAGCCTGGTGCAGGACAGGACTACATCAGCCAACTCAACAAGGTGAGGTCTGAAAGATCACTCTGTCATCAACAATCATCAACGGATCATCACTGACCACCAGTCATTTC
The DNA here is from genome assembly GCF_008692095.1 of Etheostoma spectabile. Lineage (NCBI taxonomy): Eukaryota > Metazoa > Chordata > Actinopteri > Perciformes > Percidae > Etheostoma > Etheostoma spectabile. The sequence continues at coordinate 5,219,219 of NC_045733.1, read as the reverse complement.
AGTGGAATAAAGCCACTGCATAATACAAGTGTGTGATTTAATTAGTTTTCATAATTAATATAGTGCTTATAGTGCTATATAGTGCTTCCATAAAAATAATTAAACTAGATTTTCCTCAATCCCTCCAAAGGTATTTGTATTTAATTATTTGTGCAACAAAACGTGCAGATAGATGGTCATATTGGGACAGAATACTTCCCTAAACAGAAGATTTGTTTTACCTGTCTACACAAATGCGTTTTATTTTACTGTCCAAAACACACCCATATATTCTAATGTCATTGTGTGCATGTGGGTGCAATATGCAAAGTACATTGTCTGTGATGGCCTAATGTATCCCAAAATAAATAAGTACTAATAAATTCAGAGAGGTTTTGCTTTCATTTAGTAAATGGACTGTATTTATAGTGTTCAATAGTTACCAATAAATCTAAAATAAACTCCTAATAAACTCTAAGTCTAAGTTGTTACCAATAAATCTGACCTCAACCTTTCTTCCTAGTTGATAGTTGTAGTTTTTCTACATCAAATCCAAATAAGAGAACACTTAGGGAGTACAACACACACACACAACACACACACACACACACACACACACACACACACAACACACACACACACACACACACATATATGTGTACATATATATACTATACATATATACAGTATATAATATAATGTAATGTATATGTCTACTCCTTACATTTTTAAAAATTGGCTTGTTACTTTAGTTTGGTAAAGTGCTGCAAATGTGGAAGTAACTTAAACCTGCATTCTATCTGAATTCCAGCAGAGGGCGAAACGCTCCCCGGAAAACTGTTTCAATTCTGGAATTCACCTTACAGTTCAGGAGTCATGAGCAAATACATAAATTGTTTTTTAAAATAAAATAATAAGGCACTTGTTTTGTCCCATTGACTGACTTTCATACATTTAATTGAAATGTAGTATTTTTGAGATAAATGCTGAATCAGAATCAAAGTCCAAACGGAGGGTAAACTTGTGAAGGACTGTTAATCTCTTCTTTGAATGACCTGTCTCCCTGACATTTGTCGCCTGTCTGTCTGTCAGTCGTGGGGAGTGCTGGTCTCTCAGACTGACTACTTCAGTCAGGTGATGAAGAATCGCTCTGAGGCTCTGCTGAATGGCCCCATCAGCAAACTGACGCTGCTCATCAGAGACAAACAGCAGCTCCGCAAAACCTACGCAGAGCAGTCAAACCTGCTGAGGCAGGAGCTCAGCAAGGTGTGTGACTAATATACACTCACACACACACACACACACACACACACACACACACACACACACACACACACACACACACACACCACACACAGCAGTTAACTTTTTAGGTAATGAACTTTGATTATTGTTACTTTTTTGTCCTTGTGATCTAAATTGACACAAACAGACAAGACACACGCAAAAAGCCAAACTAAACAAAAATGCCTTGCATATATCTTTAAAGGAAGATAGTGTTGGTGCATTGATGAGTGGCTAAATATTTATTGTGGTCCATGAACTGATACTGCTTAAATGTTTATTTCACTTTTGTACGTTTACTTTTTTTGCATTTTAAGTGATGGCAAAAAACAAACTCATCATAAATTACCATCCATATCTCAGTTGTTGTTAAGAAATACTTTTACTTAACCATTACATTTAGTTTGCATCCACTGTTTGACTTTTGAAATAGCATGTTGAGCAGCAGAGAGGTCACTGTGTTCATGAGTTTAATGTTATGTCAAAGGCAATGTCATCATCACTGCCATCTGGTCCTTTTCTTGATGCTCTGGCATTTTTAAATGACAGCAAACATATATAATGGCCCTTATGTGTACAAAAAGTCATAGTATTTGCAAATTTGACACTATTCTTAGTCATAATGCAGTCTAAATGGAGTGCTGCTTGGTTGTGTAGAAACTCGACATGACATTATTTTCATAAGAAAAATAGCAGAAGTTGTTTCTCAATATCATCTTACAGTTTTTTTCTCGATTGCTTAAGCACTAATTTGAAAGCACACGTTCCATATGACTTAATTCAGTTTGAACCAGTTACACACTACTGTTGCTAACCTAAAACACTTCAAGCAATTCTACTTCTCAGTGATTGGAGTATTGTAAATCAAGTACACAGAGAAAGTACAAATATACAAAAAGTTCACCAAATACTACACAAGACTGAGGAAAGTCAACATGGAAACAAACAAAACATGTTCCAGTTTTCATACAGCTACTACAGTTGTGTGCATAACACTGTTACAACTGATAAACATGAAATACCCAGTACAGGTTACAATTACAGAAAAAAACAAAAAACTAAAAAGAAGATCTGAAAAAGTAAAAAAAGAGTAGATATTTTCTCTTCTCCTAGCTGGATCTGGACAGGGAATTTCATCAACATCACTGGCGATATCCTCATTGCCAAGATAATGTGTGAAGAACCGTCTTGAATGTTGAATCCATCTTTGCACAGCTGCAAGTCAACCTGTTCACAGGCTTTCTCCATGGCCTGAATGAGGGGAACCTCTTCCTCCAACTCCTTCTCCTCCTCTGTGATTCCCACTTTCACCCTCCCTCTTCTACTGACTCCTTTCATTTTGGTTGAAGGCAGGTGAACTTACCTGCTGCCTTTTTTTTTTATAGTGCTTAAACCTAAATCGTGTGTCTACAATTAAGCAGTCATGTGTTTACGCAACTGATGGCTGTGTTTTACAGATTGGCTCACAGGTGTGGTAATTTGAGTGCTTTGGAAATGCAAGGAAGTGACAACATGAGATACTTCTGTGTCTAATGAATACAAGTGTGTTTAGTGTTTTGCAAATCACTGTGTATTTCTTTTCAAAAAGTGTGAAGCTGACATTGAGTTTGTAGTGGTGCACATCTGGGCCAATGTTTTGCTCCCTAAGTGTGGGGTTTTGATAACTGTGTAATACTTTTGTATGCAGAAGTGCATTGCAATGTCAGCATTATAAATTGACAGCAGTTGAATGAAATGAGGTTCAGTAGAAAGAAATGAGGTTCAGTAGAAAGAGTGCCTGCAAATGCATTTTGATGCAATCTCAAACTGTTGGCTGCCCCAACTGTTTTTATTACCCAATTGTATCAAGAAAGTCATGTGTTCATTTTCAGTAATCCATATTGGGTTGCAGTTTGGCCTTCTAGCAGACAGTTAATTTTTATTGTGCAGACGGCATCTTTGGTTTTGTGTGAATTGCTGTGTGGTACAACAGATTTCATGTTGTGATTGTGAATGAACAACAATGTCAGAAATGTTGTTGGTGGAGTTTTAAAGTATTGATATCAGCAACCCACAAAAGAGAGATCATTTCCTCTTACTTCTTCTCTGATGTGTCAAGTTCCTCTGCAGTGAAACCTAACAGAGCTAGTGTCCACTTCCTGTCTCATTTAGTGCTCTAACTCTGTGAGGCAGCTTTTAACCACACAAATACTGCAGGTCCTCTGAATAACAGCCATTTTTTAACCAAATATGTTCCATCTGTGTGTGTCTGTTTGCTGCTTCAGGTGACCCAGACAGAGCTGGAGAGGCTGAAGAGCAGCTACAGACAGGCAGTGAGAGAGGTAACTCAGGCTAAGAAGAAGTACCAGGAGGCCTATAAAGGTGAGAATCACATGTACGTGAACTTCAGTTTCATAATGATGTGTGTATATCCATTACGACATAATGTCTTCTCCACCTTCCTGTACGTGTGTGTGCAGATAAAGAGCGAGACAAGACTAAAGAGCGTTACGTAAAGGCTTCACTGAAACTCCACGAGCTGCACAACGAGTATGTGCTGTCTGTGCGAGCTGCTCAAGTTTACCATCAGCAACACTACAGTCAGATCCAGCCCACGCTGCTCAGTGCACTGCAGACTCTGCAGCAGGAGATGGTGCTCATACTGTAAGATGCAACTACTACAGTGTGTGTGTGTGTATGTATGTGTGTGTGTGTGTGTGTGTGTGTGTGTGTGTCTGTGTGTGGTTCTATTTACTTTTTTTCTGTTTCCATTGTACACGGTGTCACACAATACTGTACACATAACAACAATGCTAACTTCAAAAGCCCATTTTAATTAACAAAATTCCACAATTCATGCACATGTTTTCCCCTATTAAATGAAAACTCCACAATAAGATTTTTTTTTTTTTAATCAGCGTTAATAATATGTTAGTCTCGCTTTGCCAGACCCTTTTCCAAAGTGCGCTAAAGGAGGGTCTGGCTACTCCACATAGCCTTTGGGGATGGGAGGAAAATGTGCTGTGGTTTTATTGCATTTCTTTAAACCAATCATAATGGGTGGTCACAGACGCACTAAACTCTGCACAGAGCAGCTGCAAAATAGTGCGAGAGATCTGAGGAGCAGTCAACAATAGTACTCCAACACAAAGAAAGTGGAAACTGAAATACATGCATCCGGCAGAATTTCCTGCAGCACCGGAGCAATCCCGGAAGTGGAACGCCAAGGATATAAACGAATATGTAAACATTTGGTCATGCAGTTGAGAGTAGTAAAGGTTTTGACAGTATTTCCTTGTTTGTGCATTCACAAAACTTAGATATAAAAATCCAAAACAATTCTTTAATGAGGTTTGAAGATTAAAATGGAAATTATCTGAATTTAGTAGTGTCATGCCATGAATAACTGTCTGCTGAACACAGAGTTTGCAAAAAAGGCCCTGATTGATCAACACAATATGACAAGAATTCAAACATCAAGATGTTTACTTTGATGGACTGCTTACTTCAGACAATCTCTCAAAGTAGATTTTTATAACAGTGATATGAATCAACCTGCAACCAACCAACCTGTTTTTTGTGCTTTTGGAAAAATGCAATGTATTTGATTTAAATTGAAAACACTGACTTTGTATTATTCTGTTTTCATGTGACACCCTTGACCCCTGAACCAGAAAGGAGATTCTGCAAGAGTATTTTGACATCTCCACTCTCCTCCATCATGAAGTGGTGCGGATCCACAGGGAGATGTCTTCTGCTCTAACGGCCATCGATCCTCAAAAAGAATATGAGAGCTTCATCCAACAGAACAGGTAGACTGAGGAAAAACGTCCCTTCAGAAGGCAACAATGCAGTCATGAAAGCTAAAGTGTGTGTGTGTGTGCAGATCTGTAGGCGAGACTCCTGCTTGTGCAGAGTTTGATTGTAGTCTTCTAGAAGAAACTGAGCAGCTAAATCCCAGGGAGATTGAACTGAACGACCTCACGCTTGAGACAATCCAGCACAAGTGAGAACAAACTACACATTTTCATCCAGATGACTGAACTCAACTTTCCTTTGTATTGTCTCAAATACTTCCTCCTCCTTCTCACCCTCCTTGTTCTTTTTTTACCTCCTATTTCCTCGGACTGTATGTTCAGCAATAATTACTTCCTTCATACACAGTATTTCTCCGTCTCCTTTTCCCAGACTGACTGTGGTGGAGGAGGAGCTGCTGGATCTGACTCGGACTCTGGGCTCCCAGCAGTCCTCGGTTGATCAGCTGGAGCTGGAGCTGGACGCTGAGCGGGAAGGTATCAAAAAAGGCCAGAGGTGAGCAGACCAAAGTCCTAAGGATAGAATCAATGATGCTCTTACATTGTCTTCAGAGGTCACAGAGGATGATTTTGAAATAAAAAGACACACACTTTGGTAGCCGTGAAGACAAATTACTGGCAAACTTGGTGTGCTCTTGGCTGGGCAACAGCAATAACCAGTATGGTCTCAGGGGGCTGTACCTGCCTTATGAATTACAGTACCATGCAGCGATATGGTCAGAGATATGGAGTTTGATTCTCTCATCTGTCTTGGTTGATGAGGTTGTCTGAAGTTGTTAGAGGTTAACAATCCTGTGGGAGTGATAGAGTCATTAACAACCTCCTGGAGGACAACTGGAAACAATATGTTTATAAGCAAAAGGTTAATACCTTTTTACGAACAGCTGGGGAGTACATATGGTGGTGGTAGTGGTGGTAGTGGTGTTCAGAGAGGTGTGTAGAGGTTATGCTGCCCTTTGGTTTCTATTTTGAAGAAACATTTTGTAAATTAACAGTGACATGCTTTATGAGGTTGAACTAACATGACCTTTTGTAGCTAAAAACCGTTTAAATTGAAGAAGTTGAAGAATGAGTGCTTCTGTTATTCCTACTTACCATCATTCTGAGATCATAAAAAATGAATGCTTCATATATATTCAGTTTACTTCTCTTATTGTGTATGTGTGTAGAGCAGCAAATCTTCACGTTTAAAAAGCTTTTGCAGTTTTGCTTGAAAAAAAATGACTGCAACAAGTAATTATTATCCGAATAGTTGCCGATTGATTGCCTTTCAATCGATTCATTTTTCATCTCTAATCCAAACTAACGGACTCACTGAACACATTGGGCCAATAGTAATTTTGCAGCATATAAGGATCTCAGCATTTGAAAAAAAGAGTCTTGTTTCACCTCACTAGCAGAACTCTTGGGCCATTTTGAGATTTACTGGTATTAATACTCACTGTATTCTCCAACAAACAATTGCTGTTAGAATACAACTCTGATAAGCTTTAGAAAGATGAAAAACATCACATGGAAGGGGAAAATATTTCCTGTAATGCAGATAGATTAAATTCTTTATATACTATAAGGATAAAATGCAAGGTCTCTGAAAACTGAAGGTTTTATGTCAAGTTGTATGAACACGGGTATGGGGAGGGGGTGAGCTCTTTTTGTGTGTCACTCATATTTGCAGCCTTTAAAAGTGCCACTCTGCGTCCATCACGTAGTAAAATAACTATCTTCTTGGCAGGCAAATGAAGAACCATCTTAGTTTAAAAAAAAAAAAAGTCAAGTAATGCTGTCTATCTATGTGGGCTGATCAAAGCTTCAGTCATTGATAAACCCAAACTTGTTCCTCACACAGACTTGGCAATTTACTTCTTTAGACATTGTGTTAATGAGAGCATACTGCGGGCACTTCTGCTATAGGCCTTCACATGTGGGGAACATAGGCTGCACAGAGCAAGCTAAAGGTGCAGTCATAGAAAGAAATGATTTGATTTGATTGTATTTTTGGCTGGGAATGAGTTACAAAGACGTTCTAAAAAGCCTGTTATTGCAAGGAAATGCTATTACCAAGAGGTGTTTAAACACTATATTGCCAGCCTGGATGCTTTACCGGCGAAGGTATGACTTGGACGCCGGTGTTGCACCGATGCTGCTGCACATCGTCTGCCCGCGCACGGTAGACAATGTCAAATTAAAAAATAAAATATAAATTATATTAAGGTCGATTTTATATGAAAATTTTGAAAATGTATTTCTTTGTGACTGCATGCACGAGTTACATTTGTAATAACCTAACTAAAACCTACCAATTGATTGTCAGATTATGTGACCCCTCTGTAAATGCTTAATAAAGGAGTTCAACTTCAAAATATTGTTTGGGGTAGTTATGTCATCCCTTCACACTAATCTGGACACATTCACAGACTCTAATTTATAGTCATCACAGAGCCAGGACCTCAGAGGTAACACAAATTAGTATAATTTTTCTTTTTTTTTTCGGATGTCATGTATGGGGCTCCGTAGCAAACCTATTTCCATGTTGTGTTACTTAATTGACTTTTGCAACCCTTTGTGTGGCTAACTCTGAAAAGGCCCACACAAATATAATTCACCCTCCCTGATGTACTGTTGCTCTCTGCTTTGTCCAGAGTCTATCAGTTCAGCAAGAGACATGCAATGGAGGAGTGCCGGTGGCAGGTTGCTCTGTCTCAGGGTGTTAGAGCCAAGCTGGAGGTTCAGAGGCTTATTCTGAAGGAAAAACTGGACCAGCTGGGCTCCAAAGAACCTCCCTGTGCTCTGAAGCTGGACCCAGACGCCATCTCACTTTTGTCCCACACAAGCAACGTATGTTCTCTCTGCAGGAGTCTTTGTTACTGTAGTTTTTTTTAAGCTCCTAATCTAATTGGAGAATGAAGCCATACTGACTTTGGTGATCCTATCACTTTTCCATGCCGTTGCCTGCAGTTTGAGCATTTTGGTTTTTAGTGACATGTCTCGACAACTATTGGATGGATTACCGTGGTATTTTGTACAGATATTCATGTTCCCCAAAAGATCCCCTGATTTTTTCTTTGAGTGCCACCATCAGGATAAACTAAATTGTACAATATTTTGGTTTATGAGCAAATACCTCCAAAACTAATGACAGTGTCATCAGTCTCAGCTGTACTTGTGCTAATTAGTAAATGTTAGCATGCAAACACATTAAACTAAGATGGTGAAAATAGGTATGGTAGTGTATATACTGTATATCTGCTTAACACCAGCATGTTATCCTTGTCATTGTAAGTATGTTACCATGTTTGCTAAGATTAGCATTAAGCTTTAAGCATTGCTGTGCAAAAGTACCGCCTCCACAGACCAGAGATCTTCAACAGGTGGTCCGTGACCCCGGGGGGTCCTCAGAGCTACTACAGGCCACCAAATTATCTTTAAAGAATTTTTTTGAATTTTTTGAAAGTTTGAAAGAAATATGTATCTAATATGAATCTAAAATATTAAGTTATAGCAAATATAAATTGGCCTATTTGTGAAAAAAAAACACATGGAGATAAGCTTAGGTAAGATAGGCTCTATGGTAGCTGTACAGTTAGGCTTAAAGATTCACTGTGCCTTCCACATGTATGTTAATAGTTAAAACATGTTGTGTATATAATATCCATTGATTTTCATCCATTTGGCCCAGTTTGATATGCAATTAAATTGTTTACAATATATGCAGTAGGGGATCCCTGTTTGGTTTCTCTTTGAGCTAAGGGGTCCCTGGCCTAAGAAACGTTGACGACCCCTGCTGCAGACTTTTATTCTTTGATTTTGTCAAAATTTCGTACCATCTCATGTAAATTGAGTCCACACCTTTGTTTTGTACTCCAGTTATTCATGTAACAAATCAATTGGATATTAAGTTAACCCGTAGTAGAAATCCTGCTTTAGTACCAAACAAGTCTTTGCAACTGGGCCCACCAAATACAGTTGATAATCATTTCATAAAAGCCTTGCAACTCTTATAAGTACTTAGTCTGTAGTTTTTGCAATCTGAAGAGGGAGAAGAAAAACAGGGGGGGGGGGGAGCTAGTAACCGTAACAGGAGAGCGATAAAATAATTTTATATTGTATAATGTTATATTTTTATTGACCAACATGATGTGCTCTGGATATTTTCTTCTTGTCAGGACCACAGCCCATCTTTTTCCACACCCCTCATGGACGGGATCATAAACCATCTGAGTGGCCTGCTTAAACCCAAATGGGAGGTAGGTTAAACATTGATTTACAATCAAGTCAGAAAACAATGACAGAGTACAAGTGGTTGTACTAAACTGTTTGGCATAACACTTGGAACATTATCTGTTTCTCAGGATGTTGTTGAAGACATTTTAAAAGGAAAGACAGTGTTCCAGTTGAAGGACACTTTAACTGTAGTGTGTTTTTGTGCACTTCAGCTCTTACCACAAAACAAGCAATTCATCACGTTTTGGAGAAAGTGTATCCATTGCACATCAGCTCACTCAGGCACATTACCTTTCTTTGGGGTCTCGTGCTCCTGAATGTTGGAGTAAATTAGGTCATCTTTGTCAGTCAAAGTCAATACTATCAAAATTCTCCCTGACCTAAAACTTTACTAAAAATTTACTTCTCGGGCGGCAAGTTTACTTTTCATTGTTTTATCATTGTTGACAGATGGAGCCATGACCCAGCTGTGCTGCAACAAACTCTCTAAAGGCCATCAATGTGCAATCAATCTTTCAGTTTTTAATTTCAGAAAGATAAAATCCCCGTGTTCATGCTGTAAAAGATCATCTTGAGCAAGTTAGTGTCAAAATTTCAAGCCTAAATTATCTGCTATTTTTCTTTAAGTGTGAACTACTTCTTGCTCTCTGACTACCAATCCTGTGGTTTCCTCGAGGCATGGAAAGTGGTGCGGTTAGACTTTAAAGTATAACAGACTCTTCTCTGAAGTATCTTTATATATTCTCTACAGAATCACCCTAAAAATTCATCCTTCCATCACTTTTTATTGTTTTATTTTTCACATCAGCTTTAAAGATTGTGCTTTTCGCTCTCTCCAGGTGCTCCCCGCCATCAACCCGGTGCAGGAGGTGGATCGACCTCTGGGGCAGCAGGACTGGTACCACGGAGCCATTCCCAGACTGGAGGTCCAGCAACTGCTGTTGAATGATGGAGATTTCTTGGTGAGGAAGAGTCAAGAGAAAGATGGTTATGTGCTCTCTGTACAATGGGAAAGATCCTGCAAGCATTTCCTCATTCAGAACACGGATGTAAGTAAATGAAAAGGCCAAACCACTTTTGTGTAGAGTTGTAGAAGTACATTAGCATTATGTGTTTCTGTGTGCGTTTGACATCATGTTTTGAATTTGTATGCACATTTTCAATTGAACAAGACCACTGATACTGAATTAAGTGATGCACTGTTTCCCTCCCAATTCGGTTTATTTAACAGGAAGTTGTGTGAGCATGCAGCTAAATGTTTTCTTCTTAAATTAAATAGAAGTTGAGATGTTTAGAATGAAAAAAATCAAGTATTTGAACAATCTAACAATTTAAAAGTCCATATTGTTAATACGTTTTTTTCATTATGTCTTCAGATATTCTGCTTCCTGTATGTTTGCACATAGTTGCAAGCTTGTAAAGGCTTTTCCATTTGTGTCAGTAGAATATGTACCGTCTGGATGGAGAAAGCTTCCACAGTATCCCACAGCTGATCCATCATCTGCTGTCCTCACATCAACACATCACCAAGAAGTGTGACATAGTGCTGATAAAACCTGTACTGAAGGTACTGCTGTAACACACACATACACACACACACACACACACACACACACACACACACACACACACAACACACACACACACACACACACACACACACACACACACACACACACACACACACACACACACACACAAACGTACTGACCCTAGAAAGGCTATAACACACAATTTAAACACACTATTAAAGTGCTTCCATAGTTATCACACATGGAAACTTGAACTTACTCTCTCATGATCTTTACTTTAATTTCTCTTCCCTCATAGTTTCCCTCCACCCTTGCTAGTGTCATAGTTTAAAACAGCACTACTATGCATCTCCTATTGTTCCTTTCTTACCCCATTAGGACAAGTGGGTCCTGGAACATGATGATATCATCTTGGGACCCCTCATTGGACGGGTGGGTAAACTTAACATATGTTTACAGAAACGTAAAAGTTAAGTGAGAAAAAGCAACAACAAAAAAATTATTCATTGCTTTTTATTACGCCTTTTAGTGGAATTTTCCATGAGTAGTGTGTCTAAGTATTTGCCAGTATCTGAGTCAGATCTCTCGAAATGTTGTGAACATATTTGCATGAACCTTAGTGGGAAGTATGGTTGAGGGGCAAGGAAGTCCTGCTGAATGAGTTACAATAATTTGCTTTAAATTTCAATTCAATGTCTTCCAAAGTCTTTTTAGTACAAACTTCCTATTTTCAGCTGTGGCACAGCAAGCAAACACTGTCATTGGAAATACAAAAAAAGGGAATTAATAAACTGTGGAAGAAATCCTGTGTAATTTAGAGTGTTGATGTCTCATATTAGCTGCAGCTCAACATAAGTTATTTTTCCAATGAAGGAGAACTGTACATTTAGTCCCCCATCACTCACACTTAATCACCTCAAGAAGGGCTTTCAGATAGAGCAGCCAAAAACCCTTTCTTTTAAGCTTTCTTACAAATTTACTCCACTACCAATTTTAGATACTTTCTATAGTTTGAAAACTTAAAAGTAGTTATAATTGATGTACATGTTTACCTCTTATTTCATCTTAAATTGTCATAAAATTGTGCACAAATGGTAACAATCCATCAAGAAAAATGGTTATAACTTTGGATTAGAAAAGAGTGTTAAAGAAAACTGTAACTAATCATGTTTGTATTACACAGGGTAACTTTGGAGAAGTGTACAGTGGTCGTTTACGCTCTGATAACACTCCTGTAGCAGTGAAATCCTGTAAAGAGAACCTGGCCCCAGAGCACAAGAGTAAGTTCCTGATAGAAGCCAGGATCCTGAAGCAATATGACCATCCTAACATTGTGAAGCTGATTGGAGTGTGTACTCAGAAAACGCCCATCTACATCATCATGGAGCTCGTTCAAGGTAAATATGATCCTGTTACTCTACATTTATTTCTCAGCTTGTTTACCTAACAGCTTCAAGCTTTATTCTACTATTATTGTTTCCCTGCTTTGTTTGTCTATCATCACTCTCTTTATATGTATGTATTTTGTGTGTGTGTGTGTGTGTGTGTGTGTGTGTGTGTGTGTGTGTGTGTGTGCACATTTTATAAGGTGGGGATTTTCTATCCTACTTACGGCATGAGGGTCACAATCTGAAGCCTAAGATGTTGGTCAAAATGTCAGAAAATGTAGCATCTGGCATGGAGTTCCTTGAGAGCAAGAAATGTATCCACAGGTTGGTCAATCAAATCAATATTTGTTCAATATGATATTATTTTATCCAACATTTCATACAAATATAATAGTTAAATCAGGAACAGGAAATATTGTGACTTTGTATAATGTAACTCAGAGACACGTCTTGGGTTTCACCATTTATAGTGTTACGGTTGTGCTGTTAGATTTGGCAACTGAAAAATCTGATTCAGAGCAGCAACAAGGATCCCCACCAAGTGAAATTATTCCATATGAATATCCCGCATAGAGTATATTTTTTATACTTCGGAGAAGTTCACCAAAAATATACACTAAAGTATAACTTACTAGATTAATATCTTATTTTAACCCAAACCATGATCTTTTCCTTAACCTAACCAAGCATTTTTTGGGCCAAAAACCCAACCCAAAAACGGCCTTTAAGGGGGTATCATGTAGTAAAGGTCCTGAATACGTGCACTACATCAGAGAAAACCATTGAATATCAGGCCTTGACCAATACTAAATATTTTTCGGGAAAAAAAAGGCCCACTGTCAGAAAAAAAAACTTTCCAAAAGAGATAGGGTTTTGCAAAGGAGACATTGACGGATTTGTTTGTACAATACTTTTTTTTTAAAAATTTTGCTAACTGCCCTTTTAAAAAGTTTGGTCTTTTGAGGAGCTTTTTCTGTTTTTGCCCTCCGTTTTTTTATTTAACAAAAAGGTGGCAAAAGGTAAAAAAAAAGCCGCGGAAGAAAACAAACGGTAAATTTTAATAGAGTTTTGAGATAGCGCTAGCCGGCGGGAGACTAGAGGTTGTCCCTAGTCCCCCAGCCCCGTCATTGTCTTGTGGACGGTTAAGCCCCTTTTTGGTTTTGACTGGCTTTAAATGACGAGTTTTGGTATTTTTTTATTTATCTAACCCTGATGAATAATTGGTGTAAAATGGTTGCAAAACAAATGAATTAATTAAGATATTGAAAAGTCTTTTACAATCTAATAAAAAAGATATTTTTAAAAAAAACCCGCATAAAAACCACACAAAGAAGATTTTTTACGGAAACTGTGGGCCTCCTTGTCTAATATGTGGTGAATTAAACCCAAAGTAAAACCGCAGGAACGCAAAAATACAGAAGAGTGAGTAAAAAAAAATTTTGGGGTCATGGTGAAACCAAAAGGGGAAACACGGAGGCAAGGTCTTAAAGGTTTTTGGTAATAATACAGAGCAAATTTTTCCCAAATTCTTTTTGTCCAAAATGTTAGGGAGGTTGGGGGAATGGTTTACCAAATTTTAACCCATCCCTTCCGCTGCCTAATGTTGTTTTTTCTCTAAAAAGGGTTTAAAGTGAAGGAAATCAAGTTGCTGTGTCCTTGAAGAGGAAGCGGAAAGAATGCTCTGCTGGCTGACCTACAATTTTTTTTTCACTTGTATAACAAAGACAGAACAACCATTAGGTTAGCAGCACATACCTTTACCTTATTGCGAGAGGTACGACGCAGTTGTGTTTAAAAAAATAAATACAAAATTAGATATAGCGTAATAAGCGCTTAGCGTGTGGTGGTGGAAGATGGGTAGTGACTGCTTTCCTGACTTGTGTTGGATTTTAGTCCACAGAAAAGCACCTTGACTGTCCTAGTAATATGATACAATGTGTTTTATTCCTCAGGTCAATAACAAGGACTGACTGCCTCTCTATACATTTTTGTTGGTAAATGTCAGACAGTCAACTTCATATAAAGGTGTAAAACCATTTAGGGCCTCATACATTCTTGTTTACCCGTAATAGGATTTTAAAATCAGCTGTAAGGGAGACAGGGAGGAAAAGCAAGGATGCTGACATGGCTGTGATGATTCTTTTTGAACAGGTTGTACAAGCCCAGAGGAAAACTGGTTCACAACCTCCAAAGACTGCGGATCTCAAAGTGAACAGGAACTAATTATAAAGATCAAACGTGGTTTTGTACGTAATCTACAATCACAAAATCTAGCTTTCAAAACATTAAAAGTAAAAAGTGGGAGATCAAGAATATGTTGTGCATTTGAAATGAAGCAACCTTAAATAGAATTGTTTTAGGGGATCAGTAAGTGGGAGCGATTGCGGTGCTTTAGGTAAGGCATCAGTGGAGGATGTCTGCTCCAGGGAAGACATGAGGTTGTGACACCCGGCTCATTACAGGAGCACTGTGTGATTTGCCCAGCGGGGACCGATTAGACAGAAGACTGCTGGCAGATGCTCAGCCTCTAACACTGCATGTCAAACTGCCTCACGCAACACTAGAGACATGAGAAGAATGCCTGTTTTCTCACCCGTTTTAGTCTGTTCTCTTGCTATTTCTCATTTTTTACATACAGAGCATAATTCCTTTCTGTCTCTTTTTTTTATCAGATTTCCATGCATGCATGCCACTGACAACTTTTTCCTTCTGTCTTGTCTTTATTTAAGGGACCTGGCAGCAAGAAACTGTCTGGTTGCAGAGCAAAATGTGGTGAAGATCAGTGACTTTGGGATGTCCCGTCAGCAAGATGATGGTGTCTACTCTGCAGAGGGCAGCCTGAGACAGATCCCTGTCAAATGGACGGCTCCTGAGGCCCTGAACTATGGTACATCACAACTTTTTCTGCTCTGCAGTCACAACCAGAAACACATCTCCTGTTCCTCTCTGCCAGTATTCAACAAAAACTCACATACATGCCGTTGCTAATGTTGCCCCCTGCTGGTGTTTTTAGGTCGTTATACCAAAGAGACTGATGTCTGGAGCTTTGGAGTCTTACTGTGGGAGACCTTCTCCATGGGAATGACGCCCTACACAAGCATGACTAATCAACAGACAAGAGACGAGGTGGAGAAAGGTAAAGACTCATCAGGCTAAATAAGCCAAGTGTCAATGTGTTTGTGTTTAGATGTTAGTGAGGAAAATCTCTGCACCTTTGTTGATTCTGACACTGATTCCATTTGTGAACTCCATGTTTCAAAAATGTGTACAGTGTGCTAAGAGTATGTCAATACCTGTCTGTGTTATGTTGCAGGATACCGTATGCCCGCTCCACATTGCTGCCCTGTGGAAATCTCCAGGATTATGAACAGCTGCTGGCAGTACGACCCCAAAAACAGGCCATCATTCAAGAAACTTCGGGCTGAGCTTAGTGCCATATATAACAAAATGACATAATACAAGCCTGTTTATTGGACATGCAAATAGAAGCAAAGTAAAAAATAACTAATATTGGAACCCTTTGGTTGTGGAAATAAACTTGGAATTGTGTTTTTGACTTGTAAAATATCAGTTGACCAGTGGATGGCAGCCTTCTTGTTTCTTAACTTCTTGCCTTGTGTGTCTGTTTTTAATTCCTCCTCCTAAGAACAGAAGCTTTCAACACATCTGCCTCTTTTACTATAACACAAAAGTGTGCTATTATAAACACAACGTACCACTGTGCTGTATATTATTACCCAAACTGTTGTGTATAAACCCCATATGGCTTGTCTGAAAGACAGCACTGAGACTGAACTGACACTTCCTCCTGAGAGGCTGACAACAAAGACATGGGGACGATGAGGTT
Organism: Etheostoma spectabile; assembly: GCF_008692095.1. NCBI lineage: Eukaryota > Metazoa > Chordata > Actinopteri > Perciformes > Percidae > Etheostoma > Etheostoma spectabile. The sequence continues at coordinate 5,203,174 of NC_045733.1, read as the reverse complement.
TAAAATTAAGGTTTAAATTAACACAGCCTTGTAGGCATTTGTGTCACCTGTTCGGTTTTTAGGATCCAACTGCAGACCTCCCTCTTGAGTCAAAGTCAATGGAAAGCATGTAGGTGTAACATGACTGCCTTTAAATATCTAAAATAAAAGTGCAGGTCTGTTGAAGCTGTCCTTTTTACTCTTTTTTCACAGGACGTTAACTGAAAGCTGCTAGTGGGGATCAATCTTAACATGATATTAGCATGTTTCAGTGCTGTGTTGATGCAAGCCTGGCCAAGGGATTTGTGGCAGTACATATACAAAGCTTACTGTCACCTCTGTGGCCATTTTACTGTAATAGTTCATGTTGGGAAATATGCATATTTTTTCTACTTCTCAGGAGTAAGATGAGAAGATTGGTACCACTCTTCTTAATAAGCAGCTGGTTAGCTTAGCTTGGCATAAAGACTGGAAACAGGCAATTGTTTAGATTTACAGTTGTGGTTTTATGGTGGAGTATGGAATGGGAGTGCTGGATTGTTTTCTCTCCTATCTTATGCTTGAAAGGTCAGAATAGCCCATTACACAGCACTTGTTTTAACCTGCAATTATTCTTATTTTGTCAGACAACTTCACAAATACAAAATAAGGATATCATACCCATCCAGGAATTGCGATTCATCTGGTTAACAGTTTAGTAAACAACCCCTTTGGTTAGCAGTAACAAGGCTGCTAATGGGGACTCATTTGGGTTGCCAGACTTGTAGTATTATGGAACGTTTTTCCTGGTATATGGTGGATAAACAGCCCTTGCCACATCTCTTAGCTTGTGTTAGTAGTAGTAAAATAAAATTAAAACGGAAAGGGGATCATGACTGGACTAGAAATAGTAAATTAAATCTGACAAAAACTTAATTCTCTCTTATTTTTTACTACCGTGTCAAGAGAACATAAACACTGCCATAATCTTGAGTCTCTGGCTTCAGTTGAGACGAGGTAAATTACATTGTTGATTGATATGACATGTCTCATGATGTCTGTATGGGTGTGTGATGTCATGGAGAGGTTACAGTGAATTGATCCGTATCTCTTTGCAAACACTGGTGCAGCCTGGAGCTACTGTCTGGCACTGAATATGACTGGCTAAGTGTCAGTCGTGCTGGGAGATCATTAAAATTGTTTTTGAAATGATGTGCAGTCATTTAAGCCTAACTTGAAATGGATTAGTATCATTAGCACGGATAATCCTTTACATATTGCAGGAACAAGACATTACAACATTACTCCCACAGAGAATAAAAACAAGAAATTTCCACTGCAGAGTTTGCTTAACTTCTGTAATAAGTTCACCAAATAAATGTTTCTTCGGAACTACAAACAAAAAAGGCAGTGTAGTTTTGTAATAAGTCCTCCATGGACCGATCACCAATTTACAGTGTTTCTTGCTAGTTGAATGTAATCAGCAGCTGCCTCAGCCATTGTGGGACTGACAGAAATGAACAAATTGAAGATTAGATGGCACAACAAGCTGCCGAAGTGAAACATGTCAAATAAATATGTCAGACACACCCAGTAAGGCTTAAATGAGGACCTTTCTAAGTTGAAACATTCCTGCAGTGAGGAAGGTGTGGCACCCGTAACTCATGACCCATCTCGTTAAAGGTATGATTGCCACGCATGATTCTTTTTTTGTGTTTTCTGAAACTGAGTGCACAACTGTTTCATAACTACAATCCCTTCACCGGTCGAGCATGTTCTGTAGCTTTTAGTTACCTGACGCTGAAGCCTGTATTTGTCTTTATTTGGCTCCAAGGTAACAAATCATACAGATTTATGAAACTGAGACATTGCATAAAGAATAGATGCACCTAAAATCAACTAAATTTTAGCTGTTCTAGTTGGAGAATTTGACCAATTATTTGGCTGATTTGGAAAGTGATTCAAACCCAATTAATACTGAATTTGAGTCACATCTGGATACAGCCTATACATTTATTTCCCCCACATCTTCAACACACAAACACAACTGACTCTGATCAGAGCTCCCAGGGACCTCACAATACTAGGGAAGTAGGTGTTATGGTTGGGTCCCAACTGGCCATGAGTATTTGTTTTGTTTACCATTTTTCCAAGTTTTCTGTTGGCCTGCCCTGTTACCCCACTGTTTTCTTTGCTTCTCACTCTCCCTCATGCTGAAGTCAGCTGACAACACACACCTGAGTTTCATCAGTAATCACCTGCTGCCGCCGTACACACCTGCCTGCTATCTCAACGACTATTATCTACCCCAACTCTCCATTCATTCTTCACTTGATCGTTGCTCCATTTATGCTGGTAAAACTCGCCAAAGAACAACCTTATCTAGAACATTTGTCTCGCTGTGTTTTCCTGTACTTAATTCCTATTGTTTTCGTCCGCCTTCCCATTTCCCCTTTCCTCAATAAATTATTGATTGTTGAGCCGTGCGTTTGAGTCCTTCTGTTCTCGTCATAACAGTAGGAACTCAAAGAAAAATGGTAAAACCTTTTTCTTCAAAACTGTAGTTGTTGTTTTAGCCTTGTTTTTGCTTCTTCCCTTAGGAGGTCAAAAGGGGCAAGATTCCAGATCAGCACATCTGAGCTTTCACTTTCTCAAAGGCAGAGCAGAATACCCAGGGCTATCATCATTTCCAGCCCCCTGGGGACCACAGGCAGGCTAGAGGTAGTGTTAATTTTATTACCTCTTTAGACTATCTAGTCTTGTGCCAAATGCCATCGTTAGTTTTAGTTATATTTAGTCATTCACATATATTTTTTTGTTAGTCATGTTTTAGTTGACTAAAAGTCTTGTCATTTTAGTCTAGTTTTAGTCAAAAGAGAACTCAAGTATCTTAGTCAAGTTTTAGTCAAAACGTTTTAGTATTTTTTCTGCAAGGTATTTAAGAGCTGCTTGGCCAGTACTCCTTTCCTTGTCCAGTGCCAGGGCACATTGCTACTTGCTGTACTGGTTCCTGCAGCAGACTAAACCGGGGTTCCTCCCTCCCCCACCCGGGCCACATCACTACCTGGCTGTGTGACGGCTGGATGAAAAAAGGGGACACGCCAAACCTCTAGATGAGCCGCAACCGAGCAGCGCCTGATTGAACCACACTTAGTGGGTGAAATGATGCTTGGAACCAAGCAAGTGGCCTGTTTGGTACTGGCACACGCTCCAAACGGGATCAGCACAAAAATGAAGAGAGATTTTATCTTAGTTTTTAATTTATGCAAAACATTTTAGTCTTGTCTTTTTAACACTAATGCATGTTAATTTAGACTTAGTGTTTTTGGACATTGGTGCAGTTTCGTCATCGTCTTGTCTTCATCATGGAAAAAAAGGTTGTTGACAAACATATTTAGTCTTGTCTTGTCTGACGAAATTAACACTAGCTGGGGGACTGCATGTTAATGTTAAAAAAACTCAAAGTGACATTTTCATGCCATGGGACCTTTAAATAATGATATATTTCTTACAGTGTTTCAAATTAACAAGCTGACACATTGAAAAAACACAAATGTAATCTTGTTTTTCAAATTAAATTTAGACTTAATTTTGGAGAGAAAGATAATTCCAAGGCTGTAAGTATGGGCTGAACTATAAGGCTGATTTCCTGTTGACAGTGTAGGGCGCTGTGACCAAAAGTCAATTTAGGCCTATAAATGTCCCATAAGACCATTGTTAATTGTGAGAATTTTTGGCCATATTGGATAATGTACACTAAAGTTACAACACACAAACACATACACACTTCTTCGTTCATAATAAATAAAAGATAAATGCTCAAAATGGCCGCCCCGCCATGCCCACACCGTTGGACAAAAGGTTTTGCTTTTAATAACTTTTCATTGTCACGGTCTTTAGATGACACAGACCAAATGTGAAGTCAATCTGATGAAATCTCTAGTAGGAGTTTGTTAAAGTATAGCACTTTGACTTTTAGGCCTACTTCCTGTTGCCACTACTGGGCGTTAAAATGTTGAGTAAACATCAGCCTTTACATGTCCTCAGGAATGGACTCTATTAATCCTGAAACGGTTCGAGCCAATTGGACAATGTACACTCAAGTTACACCCACTTCCTATTTCGATGGCGAAACACACAAAATGGCCGCCCCTCCACAGCCATGCCCTATGGCAAAAAGGTTTTCTTTTAATAACTTTTCATCTTTAATGTCTTACAATGGCAGAGTCCAAATTTGAAGTTGATCAAATTAAATCTCTAGGAGGATTTTGTTAAAGTACGACGTGTGGAAATGGGCAAAATCACACTAGTTTAAAACTTTTAATTAATCCAATCCACTTTATTTATATAGCACGATTTGCTACATAAAGTGCTGCACAAAAAGATAATACAGAATGAATACATAACACAATACAAGCACAATAAAAAGGTGAGGTACCAAATATAAAGATAAAAGCAATAAAATAAAAATAAAACAAATAGAAAAAATAAAATAACTAAAATGCACTGCCAGCATTTATTTAACTTTGTAGGGGGACGCTAGCTAACCATTTTTGTGCATCTATTCCCAAAACCCTTAAAATACGTAAATTCTCACCAGGATTGAAGCGACTGCCAATTTTGGTGAGTTTTTTAATATGTTAAGCCCCTCAAAAAGGTGATTTATTTGCCGGAAGAAAGAAGGAATAATAATTCCTTCAGTTTTAATAGGGCCTTCGCTGCTGTCAGCGCTCTGGCCCTAATAAGCTTAAAATTAAAAGGAGAATAAAAGTGGCTATTTACGCCAGTTACATGTGTCCATTGTCATGTGTGCAGCTGACTGAGGCACACGAGGCATCTTGCATGTGGGTAAAGTTGTGTAATGGACCATGTGTGAGACGATGCACAAGATGTCTGACAAAGTAAAACTTGTGTCTCTTCTGAAAATCTCAACACTATATCTGGGGGTTATCTGAGTGTTAGATTGTCTTCAGAGTGTAAAGGAGTTTTCTGTCACCAAGAAACAACTGACTGCCTGACGCTGTCATATCTGAGTGGCATCTGGCCGCGTGTGCTTTTATCTTCTCTGAAATTCTTGTCTGGTTAGTCACACTCCCGCCCGGATCATATCAAAGTGCTAAACGCGTAAATTATATTTTATTTCCTGGAATGAATACAAGGTGTCTATTTTAATAAGTCTTTTCATGCTGGAATGATCTCATCAAAAGAAGCGATAATCTGATGCCTTCCCACTTTTTTGAGCATTAGAAGTTGTTGGTGTCACATTATTTCCCAAACACACACTGATAGAAGTGGTCAACAGCTTGTGTGTGTTGATGTTTCTGACAAAGCGACTAAAACAGTGCAGATAATGCGAGAAAAACCTTTGCACAAAGAGATTTTACAATCAACAGCTTGAAACATTACTTGGTGGTAATTCAATAGGCCTACATGCTCATAGTGTGCAGACTACAGTTTCCATCTTTTAAATGTACTGCTGTCCAGCACCAGTATTATTTTCTCTGGATGTGCCTGCTTTTGTAAACCTTTTAGTTATAAGTGATGCCATTTGATAAGCTTAATAGGATTCCACAGTAACTTAGGCTTAATAAAACAAGCTTTGTACTGATATGTGTCTCACTTACCCGTAGATTGACAGGTACTTATCTCTCTGCATCATTCCAGTCCTTTGTGCGGCTAAGCATGTGACTGGAAACATCACTGTAATACCTTAGACAGATAAGATCTGAAACTTTCATGCAGTCCCTCTCTCACATGTTTGACCACTCCGAGGCAGAGCTGTTTAAGGACAACACTGTAATATTTCTGCAGTGATAAACATTTCAACTGCATCCAACTTCTTACAAAACATATTTTAGGTCTATTTATTTGAAAAAGAACAACATAACAACATAATTACTTTCTGCTGTACTCCCTGCAGCATTGATGTATGGCAGTCCCTTGATTAGATATTTCCCTAAGGCAGAATCTTTTGTTTGGAGCGAATGCTTCATGCGACAGGCATTGAACATGATCTGGTAATTGAACAACACTCTTCCTCCTTTCAATGCCACCCTGCTGCCGAGGCTTGGTGAATCAGAAACTTTGACATGTTTTGCTTAAAAAAGGCATAACTGATCCCTAATCATATTTTACATGCGCTGTAGCTGATAGATGATGTGTAATGATGAACAAAGAGTCTTTTTTGTCAAAACTCATCACAGGATTATTACTGTTTTATAATACCAGAAAAACTACCCTGCTTCACAACAAAAATAGTTAAACTGTACACATTAGGGGCAGGATTTAGAAGAAAATACTGTTAACATGAAAATAAAAACTTGAATTGATACACAATACAATTCACCCTTGCACAGTTGGGACTGTTTTTGCTCTTGTTTCTTCTTCTCTAAATATTTGAAAGCAACTAAAAAAATGTTTTTGGTTAAACTGGTGACAACTGCTCAATTCAATTTTTGTCGTAGTGTCAAATCATACCAAAAGTTATTTCAGGACACTGAGAGTAGGTCTAGACCACATTCTATAAAGGTATGTAACCAGTGAAAAGGAGTCTTAGGCAAAATAGTTAGGAACCTTTGTATAGATAATGTATCTTGTTTTCTGCAACCATTTCTATTAATGACCTTATTTATCACTACGTTTTAGCATTTACCGTTACCCCATTGTTCCTTGTTACAGTTACATAGAATCCTTTAATACTCATTTAGCCTACATTTTTGTTTTATTCAGCAAAGTGAAGGTTTATAGACCACTTGTTTAGTTTACTCATTGGTGGTGTACTAGACTTTTACTGGTTCAGCTGTGAATCTGCGACTAAACTACACAAGACAATGCAGTACAACATAATCAAGTGCAAACATCCTGAAAACACAACACCAGAAGTCAGTATGTCATAAAATGCTTTTGCTGTTGCTGCAATTTATTATTAGGATTTATGATTGAACCCAATGCAATACTAGGGTTATGTAAGTACTCATGTAAGCTTCAACCTGTTTTGTATTTTTCTTTGCAGACCCACCCTTCATGTGGGCGTGTAAAACCTGCTAAATCCAGTGATACATTGCACATGATATTTGGGAAACACGTACAAATACAATAAAACTTCACAAAGAAAAAAATGTCTATTAAATGTGCTTTAAGAGATGTTGGGTGACGTTACTTCTTGTTGACTATTTAAAAAAAAACGAGACTAGCTCGCCCCTCCCTCCTCCTCATCCCGTCCCCTCTCTCTCCCTCCTGTGCTTCACTAACCCCACACCCCCAAATCCTTCTTGTCGGTTATTGGCTGGAACGCTGAAACACTGTTTGTGTATGCTTTGTGGTCCAGGTGGGCACAGTATTTCTTTGTTGCCGTTTGTGGACCCTAGGCTGTCTGCAGAGACTGTGTTTTTTTTCCAATGTTCTGGGGACAGGCAGCTTGTGGATAGTGAAGAGATGTTTGCTGTGTGTGAACACAAATGTTGTAGTCTAAAAAATTGCTTAGAGCACCTTTAAAATAGAGCTGCTGGAGTAAATACTGCAAATCCTAGTTTGACTCTTGAGCACAAGCTGCATTATTTACAAAGAGCAGAATCTCGTCAGTTATTTCCTACACATTGTGTTACATAATGAGTCAAAGAAGTTGAATGACTTAAAGACAGGAAGCAGATATCATCTGGAATGTTCTTAGTGATGAATAGATATGATGAATAGATAAGTATTAAGTTAGGAATAAACAACCAGAACACAAGGTACACATGAACTGTAGAAGGAGAACAGGAATAACCAGTGGGCACGTTGTGTGTCAAGTGGTGTGCTTTAATAAAACAGAATATTACATACAGATTTGTTTCTATTAAGCTATCACTCATTTTGAGTCATACTGATATTTGTCTGTCACTGACTAATATCACGCTTGAGACCTAAAGGGTAGAGCAGAAGTGACTGTGTAAATGGTACTGACATTGATGTTATGTTTTTTAACCGCTTATGCAACTGGATTCCCCAGTACATCTTCTTAAAGGGTCCCTAAACAAGGCACTTTGCCCCCAGCTTCTCCAGTGGAGAGACCAAAAGTACCAGCCTGTGGTACTTCTTGTAAAAGATGCATGACATTTCTACAAGTGCATCTCCATAGGGATTATTTTACAGCGTGGAGGCATTTTGAATTTGACCTTTGATGACTTTCAAATGACCTTAAACTTTCAGAAAGCAACACATTGAATACAGCAGCCCTGGTCATGTTTGTTTGCTTTAACATTTCCTTGGAAACTGCTAAATGTTTGGTGTTGGTTTAGTGCTTAACAGTATTCTGCTTTCTCTTTTGGTGCTGAATTTTTGTTCTCAATAAAGTGAAGCGTCATATGCTGGTGATCCATCCATTACATGTATTTTCAAGCAACCCAAAGTACCTGCTATAACTAACTGGGTGCTATGTGTCCTTTGCCAGTTCAACCAAGATCCAGATGGGTAAGGGTTTTTGCAACATTGGCAGATCTCCTCCAATTTTAGAAGCTGGGCAACAGTCCACTGGAGACTAAACAATGAAGATGGCTTACATGCTTCACTAACATAAAACGCGAAAGGCCCTAACAAGAGCCAGTTTTTGGTTTGTCCATTCTGGAATACTGTAGAAACATGGCAGAATGCAAAATGACAGGCTCCTTGGGACAGGACCTGCTCCATATAGATATTAAGGGCTTGTCTCTCTCTCTCTCTTTTCTCTGTCTTCCCCCTTAGTTTATAATTTATTGTTGTTACATACATATATACACAGCACAAAGAAAGAATATGAGACACAGAAAGAGAAAGTTTAAAGTAACACACACCTATCATTATAATATGTAGTGTAAGCCTGATGGACAGGTGTGTTTACCCAGGACCAGTTTAATGTTCCCACAGCGCAGATGGCTGACTCTCAAAAATCAATTCCAATACAGGACCAAGTGAACAGTCCTAGCAATTCATTATGTCATCTGCAATTACAGGTGTTTGATATATTTACCGTTACACTAAGGCCTGTTGACCTTCTGGCCTGGTCATTTTGTAATTATGGCTAGAAGTTGCCACATCACAAAATCATGACTTATCAAGTTAGTCTGTACTGAATCAATTCCATCACACGTTTCTGCAGTGATTATTTTATTCCATGCAGTGGTTACCTACCTTTTTTAGGAGGAGTGCTGTACAGTAAGGAGTGGTTTTCCTGCTAACAGGTAAGGCGGGTCCACCCCCTGTATGTGAGTGGAGAATTCGAACACACCACCTCCAATGGTCCATACATATAAATACCTGCTGAGAAGCTGGCGGTCACAGCTGAGCAGGTGACCTGGCTGATTAATGTGATAAGAGCATCATAAGCAAAGAGTTGTCAAGATGGGGAACTGTTGTGAAGGCGTAGAAAATTTTTTTGGCCGGCAAAAGAATACCAATATTCGTATTAGTCTGCCAGCCGTCTGCTTCGTCTGGCAGATTGCTATGATTATACTGTTTGGAGTTTTCATCCGGTATGATAAGGAGTCAGACGTACGAAAATGGATAGAGTACAAAAAAAGTCACAACTTCACCAGCGATGCTGAAAATGACTTCTACTTCAGATATCCCAGTAAGTACGACATAAGAAAGCCTATAAAGAAATTGTACTTGCAGTAAAAGTTAAATGCAGTGATCCTGTGATGTTGGCCATGGACCAACAATGTTTATTTGTCCAATGATGACAAATGGTTGGCTATGATTGCGTTCTTAGCCATTTCAAAAATATAAATTTTCTAATTTAACATATTTCTTAAAGCTGCAGCAGTTTTAATATCTCTCTCTTGTTTCGGTCTTTGTTTTGTGTTCATTGCAAGACATTGACAGAGGGCCTCTCTTCTCCTGGCATCTAAGATTAAAATATTAGAATATCATTTTTCTTGGTTTACGTCTATAAGAAACTTAAATTCAGCCTATAATTACCCTAAGTTAATTAATGTGAAGTAGAAAAGGAAAGTGCCAGAGGGAAAATTGTTTCTGTTTCTCAATGAATGCAATTACACAAATATGTCAAACTTCCCTCTCTCCAGGCTTTCAGGACGTCCATGTCATGATCTTTGTTGGATTTGGTTTCCTCATGACCTTCCTGAAACGCTACAGCTTCAGTGGTGTGGGCTTCAACTTCCTGATCGCTGCCTTTGGTCTGCAGTGGGCTCTTCTCATGCAAGGCTGGTTCCACACGCTCGACCCCGCTGACGGGAAAGTCTATATCGGAGTGGAAAAGTAAATCTATATAATATGTTATTTTTTATATATGTTATTTTTTATATATACATTTATCAGTGTTGGGCAAGTTACTTTGAAAAAGTAATTAGTTACAGTTACTAGTAAATTAGACACTCAGTTACAAATTATAAAAGTAACTAGTTACTTCAGAAAGTAACTAATGCGTTACTTTCAAGTACATTATTAAATGCTCCAATGTGACCCCTCCTCCACCCCTCTTTAACGGAACATAAACTACATGTACATGTTCAATTATTTATGATAAATCTGAATACTATAATGAAATGGACACTTAATACAATACATTATTAATAGAAACTGTACACAAATCTAAACTCTTTTAATGTTGCTGTGGGACAAAGTGAGACTAGCCTCCAATCAAATGCCATGTACGTAGATATTATGTCTAGTGGATCGATACAAATACCAACATAGATGTTTGGGAACTTTTGATATTTATTGCCCCTCAACACGCCACAACCGGGCAAAATTAAATAATGCTTGTTAAGCACTATAGCAAAAATAAATAACAAATATATATACTCTTTGTAGCGCAAATGAGGTAAGTGGCCTGATGTTTATACTTTTGCGGGGTGTGTGTGTTTGTGTGTGTGTGGAGGGGGGGGGGAGCGAGTAGCCACTCTAGAGTTATAGTGCCTATGTTTTCTGACCACGGTGGGAAATCTTCAGCAGGAAAAGTTACCCCCCCTCTCCTTGATTTCATGATGCCATACCTGTCTCTCGTTGACTGACTCGCTTGTGTTGTTCGTTGTGTGTCTGAGTATGCATGCTTTCCAACACCCGCCCAACTCTACCTCTGATTGGCTTACCATGAAATTTTACTCAACCTCAGCTAATCGTCAGCATTTATGCACTTGTCTCGTCACGGCCCACTAACCAATAAAGAAAAAAATTCTTTCTACGTCTCAGAGATCTAGCTGGTCTGAAGAAAAAAACAGCTTCAATTATTATAACGCGCCGCATTTTTCGGCAGTAACGGTAACGGCGTAATTAAGATGGGAAGAGTAATCAATTAGGTTACTCGTTACTTTAAAAAAGTAACGCTGTTAGTAACACCGTTATTTTATGACGCCGTTATTCCCATCAATGATTTATATTGCATCAGCAATCACATATGCATCATCAATCCCACACACACACACACATATATATATATATATATATATATATATATATATATATAATATATACATATATGTATAAATGTGATACGTGCCATTTTTTGCAACATGAATCATACGTTCGCTCAGTGAGCTTTCAAATGACAAAAGTTCATCATCATTAGGTAATAAGGAATTCACTGATATTGTAGTTTAGTGGTGCCAAATCCCTAACAAATTTGTGGTTCAAATCAAATTACCAAAACCATCTGATGCACTGAGCCTTAGACTTTTGGGGGCCATGGGGGGTCTGGGGCCTTAGGGTAGTTGTCCACTTTGCCCAGTTGGTAATCCAACCTTGCTTTGACTCCACACAATAATTTGGTGCATCATTTATTGCTTGTTTGGTCATAAATGTTTCCACTCATTCTGACCTTGTTCTTTTCCTTGTCCCCCATAGTCTGATTAATGCAGACTTCTGCGTTGCCGGCTCTCTGATTGCCTATGGGGCCCTCCTGGGAAAAGTAAGCCCTGTCCAGCTGATGGTTGTCACCTTATTTGGCGTCACGCTATTTGCTGTGGAGGAATATATCATCCTCAACCTCCTTCATGTGAGTCTCACCAAACAGAATCATCCCACATGAAACTTTATCACTGTTCAAAAAGTGAGAATTTTCCTTCAACTTTATTTAGCAATATCTTTTTGTGCTGCTTTTTCCTACAGTGCAGAGATGCTGGTGGCTCCATGGTCATTCACGCCTTTGGAGGGTACTATGGTTTGGCCATCTCCAGGGTCCTCTACCGACCAAACCTACATCAAAGCAAACGCCTCATGGGATCGGTCTACCACTCTGATATCTTTGCCATGATAGGTGAGTGTTTTATATTTCACCGTTTTAAACCTCACATGTCAGTGTTTTTATTAGTTCATATGGTATATCTAATATTTTGTATTCATCATTGTAAAACCTGCACACTTGGTTGTAAATGTGCTAATCTAAGTGTGGTTTGATTAACTTTCTCTCACAGGTACACTGTTTCTGTGGATGTTCTGGCCCAGTTTCAACTCGGCCATCACAAACCACGGCGACGGACAGCACAGAGCAGTCATCAACACTTACCTCGCCCTCGCTTCCTCTGTTCTCACTGCGGTGGCCATCTCCAGCATGTCTCAGAAAAAAGGAAAACTGGACATGGTAATGTCAGGTCACTGAAAACAAAACAAATCTACAACCAATCATCTATGTATTTCTCATTTTCTCATGACTAACATGCTGATTTACTTGACAGGTGCATGTCCAGAATGCTACTCTGGCAGGTGGTGTTGCCATGGGAACAGCAGCAGAGTTCATGATCAGTCCTTATGGTTCACTAATTGTGGGTTTCTGCTGTGGCATCATCTCCACCTTTGGCTACTTGTTTGTCACGGTGAGACTGCAGTCTATCACCACCTAACTTTTAATCTGAATACTTGAAAAGGAATCTTTAAATAAAGAATAATAAAAAACTGTAAAATGAAGCCATCAGTTATGGGAAGCATTACAGGAAAATAACAGGATTATAAGAACTAATGACTCAGTTTAGGAGAAGGTACTAAAATGAAATGTATTAAAAGTCCCATGAACTGATGCAAGGTGTTGTGGCAAACTTCAAAAAGTTAGTGGCGGTACTGATGACTTTCAACCATTATTTGGTTAGAGGAGACATGTCTGTGTTTTCAAAAGGATTTTGTAACAAGACACTTTATATTAAATGTACTTAACACATGAACTAAATTAAAGTTTAAAACATAGATTATGGGATTTTGAAAACCTGATGAGGATTTTACATGCCATAAGTACTTACAAATGACACGTTTGAGTTTTTAAAGGCTTATTCTTCATCAATAACAGTAACTTGGATGAAACTAAAAGAATTTCTATACGACAATGATGTTCCAATGCCATTGTGGAGAAAGATTTAAAAATACTTGCAGGCCATGATGGGGATACATAATGTATAGGATATTTCATTTTAACAGTTAAATGAAAATATATAACAAAAATAAATTTAACAAATATATGACAACGTTATTATTAAAGTTTTTATAATAAATAATAACTTTGAAAAAACATAACAATGTAAGAAATTACAGGTATTTTTGTTTATTTTGCAGTGGCCGAGAATATACTCGTGACCTCTGTTCTTTTAGTTTGTGACTATGGCCCTGGTTAAACATCATGTTTTTTCTCATTCTCAGCCCTTTTTGGAGAAATACCTCAAGATCCAAGATACATGTGGTATCCACAACCTGCATGCTGTGCCAGGGATGCTCGGTGGATTTCTAGGTGCCATTGTTGCTGCAGCCGCCAGTGTAGAAGTCTATGGCAAAGAAGGGTGAGGGATTGGCACACACACACACACACGCACGCATGCACGCACGCACGCACGCACGCACACACGCATGCACGCACACACACAGCTTGAAAGAACTGACCTTCTCTGTTTATTGACACCGACACAGTGAATGTAAAATCCTAGATTTCAGGTGTCTGGTTGTGCAGATTAAGCGCTGATTGTGCAGATTAAGCGCTGATTGCTCGGATTAAAAGTTATTTTTTGTTCCTAGGTTGACGCAGACATTTGGCTTTGAAGGCAATTTTGCAACCAGATCGGTATTAACCCAGGGAGGCTTCCAGGCTGCTGGCACATGTGTGGCTGTTGCATTTGGACTTGTTGGAGGAACAATTGTTGGTGAGTTTCTTGAATGTTTTTTGTATTCCAGTACTAAAATATGCAGGAAAACAGTTCTGTATAAAGCAGTCTGTTTCAATTATCATGATAAGGAGATCCAGAGGCATGACAATGTTTATTTCTTTCTACAGGTAGTGGGATGTCACTTACAGTAAAATAGTATCTTTCAATGTCAGTGTTTCTGTGTTACATAGGTAAAATGTAGTTATTTTATTGATGATGTCTTTGAAAAACAACAACATATTCCTCGAGTGCTTGTTTAGCAGCCAAGGAATGGTCAAATAAACTTACCTGGGATTTTAACACTGACCACCCTGAGGCTTATTATTATTTGATTATATTCTTTTAGGTGCAAAATAGGTTTTAAATGCATCATGGCTAAGAAAAATGTTTTAAAACTGAAACTTGCTTAATGTTATCTTCTCTCTTCAAAGGTTTCATTCTAAAGTTCCCCATTTGGGGTGACCCTGCTGATGACAATTGCTATGATGATGAAGTTTACTGGGAGGTAAGAGTGCTTTTCAACCACTAGATGGTGGTCTCGTCTCTTTTTTAAGAGTGACAACACTAATTACTCCGATGGGTTTCTGGCTCATGATCTGATCCCATGCATCGGTTTCAGGTTCCTGAGGATGAGGAGACCCTCCCTCCTGTTTTGGAGTACAACAACCACATGATACACAAGCACCAAGACATGTAAGCTAACTCACACTTACACATCCTCATTTACTCGTTTCTCACTTGAATTCTCATTACATTAAATGTGATTTTCTTCTTTTTGTTTGACAGATCCGAGTCAAACTTCTCTGTGGAGCAAAGTTAAAGGTCAACACCCTCATATCACTGGGAACTTAATATGAATTCATGAAGGAGCAACTCTCAAATTCAGTTTTACAAGAAAGGAACAATATGTCTTGCATCATTTAAACATTTGTCTGACACCTTTGCCAATGATTGTAAGCTTAATGTTATGACAATGGAGACCAGATATCTCATTGATGGAAAAGTTATCTTCAATCAAAACTGGCATTATTGTAGAAGGACATTTTAAACTATATTTGCTTTCTCTTTCATTTTGGTTGAAATGTTGTATTATTATAAATGCATAATGATATCATGAGAAGTCAAAGACACTTTGTTTATGTTGTGTAAGCTCTGTAAGAACTGTGAAAAGTTTGGAGATCATTTACTGTACATCTTTTATCTTTAAGGACCATAGAAAGCTCTGAATTATTTAATGTATTATTACATTTTCATTGAAAATGTTTGCCATTTTATTTGTTATAAATGAAAAGTCTGTTAACGTACAGTTTATTTAGTTGTGCATGCAATTAACAAGGCATTAAGTGAATAATCACTGTTTTTTGTGCAGACAAATTAAGCAATATTAAAAGTTGTATGTCTTATTTAGTAATTTTTTTTCAAATAATGAATGGGTCTTTGTAAGCTGCATGAACGCATTTTAACCCCATTATTTGTTTGGAAGTTTTGAGTAACTACTATAACTATGATACAATGTCCAATGATTGGTTTGCTATAGTGTTGAATTGAATAATTAAAATTAAAACTATAAAATAAATAAACTTTTTTTTTTAAATCAATTTTGGTGCCTCAATTGAGAGTTTGTAAACCTGTCTGTACACAGACAAACAGACAAACCATTACAGGTTCAAAGGGCTTGAAACACATGTGTCTGTTGCCATTGCTATGCACCTGTAACCCAGTAGTAGTAGTATGTTCCTTGTGTACAGCAGTGGTAACCCATCAAGGAAAGAGCAAACAGAAACGTAGTTTTGGCCAATTGGAGTTGGTTGTGCCAGACTCCCGCCTTTGGCTGACTCTCTATCTGATCTGTCAGAAGGAGAGCAAGAGTGCGGTTATGAAGTTTAACGTTGGTAGTCCCCAGAGAAGAAGTTGGTAATTTCAAGGTGCAAATTAGTACCCAAATTGAAACTTAAGCAACTAAAATCTTTGAATGTTAGAACATTGGTTGTTATTGCTGTGACTTATAAAATATCTGGTTTAGTTCTATCATAGTGTTAATAGTGTCAAAAAAACTTTAGCTAACCGCTCAGCAGCTAGCTCAGAGATTATTGGCTAATGAAATTACTGATGGAACAGGGGGCCAGTGTATCCGTGTCACCTTCTCTCATCAGGGGCTGAGCCCGCCCAAAGGTTTGATCCTAGAATTGCCCCCAGAACCAAGCTCAAGAACACAGTTTGCACACAATAAAATACATCACACAGGCAGGCAAGTCTCCAGTTCACCTGACCTGCACGAGATCAACTCACCACTGTGCCACCTGTGTCTTTTTCATCAGTCATGCATCACATGTATTATGTCACTCTTTGGTGCCACTTTCTAATGAAGCATAAGAGGAATTATAAAGTTTACCTAATTACTGAAGACTGACATGTTGTCAATTGAATATTTATTGACTAAAAAAAAATTCAATAAGGAGAGATTTTATTAATGGTAAACAATCAATTTATTGAAGTGCATGATAAAAACAATTTGAGAAGAGTCTTAGATGATTAGACCTCATTGTGACATGGTATGTTTTGGGAGGTAGTGATATCGTGATTGGTTCAGGATATTTACCTCCAGGGTCTGGACATTGGAGGTGGAACAGAGAGTAGCCAAAAACCTGGATGGAGCAGGACTGGACGTTGATATGATGAAAACTGGAAGTGAAGTTGGAGGAGGGCCGCATCCGCTTGTACTGAAATGACAAATGACAGCAGCATAGAGGGGAAATAATTTGGAAGTTTGTCAGCAAGGAAATGATTGGCTAAGAGGGATTGAGAGACTGAGGCAAGATCTGGTTGGACTACTTAGAGTGAACATCCAAAGATTAGAAGCCAAAGAGAGATGAGAATGAATGAGAGAGTAGAGGGAGTCTTCCTGATTGAACTTTCACTAAGCTTCATAGTAGGATAGGAGGAGAGCAGTCTATATCCAGAGGCCTGGATTTTAATCATTTTAGGGGTAAGACCACATGGCCTTTGGTATTGGGCAAAAATAATGAATTCAATTTCTGTGCTCAGAGTTTCACTTCACAATGTTGCCCAATAACAAATCAGAATCTCGACAAACGAAAATTGTCTAAAATCTGTATTGACAGGAAAGCGGCAGATGAGTTAACAGGGAAATCAGCATGTTTTTTGAGGGCCAGAATAAGGCTAAATTGAGGAGGCACCTGGTCATCGGCAAAATTGCTGCCCAGCCTACCAGGGTTGCTTTTCATGGCTGTTTGTCAAATAAATAAAATGGCTTTTCAATGGTTTTCATTGCTGCATTGCAGCAGCTTGGCAGCAAGAAAGTAGCTCAACGAGAAAACAATGGCCAAATAAAGCACGACCAAAAAGTAAGCAGCCCAAAAACCTGACCAGAGATTGAAAGTATGTGGCAGCTGGTGCCATGACAACAAAACTGAAAACTATTGCTTGTCCCATGGAAAGAACAGTGAAAATGCCTGCTTTCACAATGGCAAAAAACATCCAAATAATTTCTTCTGTCACATGGAAAACAGTCAATTGCTGCCAGCAAGATGACAAAAACAGTCTGTTATCTGTTTTATCATGGCAGAAACAGCAATTCTGGAGAGTGACTCAATGAGCATTTTAATTTGGCCACAAACATACTCCAGTATGATGGTGACAATAAATGGTGAGTAACTGAAGGCACTATATGTTGTTGTGATGATAAATGCAGCTTTTGTCAATAAGAAAGCAACAGCATTGCCAGCTCTGGTCATTGTGTAAACTGTGTAGAGCCCGTCTCTTGTTCAAAGCAGCAGCATATCTCGTCTTAAGGGAGCTCCTGGGAGAAAGCTTAGAGGCTTGTCTTCCTGTTGACCTCTGCAGCCGGTCAGGTTGCTCAACGTCTATTAACAGTTACTTTGAAGTCCCTGCAACGTTGCAGACTCCTCCTCCAGGGGACACCTGTCTGCTCCAAGGTGGAGAATAAAAAATACCTTTGCTTTATAATTTATTTTAACAATCCTCTCAACAAAGGTTGAAAATCTCCTTTTACAAACTTTTTTTTTCACAGATAACAACAACAAATCATATGTGAGAAATCAGCTGGCGGAATATGGAGCAAGAATTGTTTCTTTAGGCTAATACATACGAGAAAAAAAAAAGATCTGAGAGAAAAAAAAGTCTGAGAGAAAAAGTTTTCATATCAATAGCAAAAAAAATCTCTCTCAAAATATTTTTTTTAACTCTCAAATATGTAGTTTTTGCTATCAGTTTAAAAAAAAAATTCACCAAAAAAATGGTTTCTCTCAAAACATTTTTCTTCTTGCACTCAAAACCTAAGTCTTTGCTCTCGATTCAGTTTTTTGCTGTTGTCTCAGGATTTTGCTCTGTGAAAATAGTGTCATGGGCGGGGCCATGTTCCTATTGGCAGTTTCAAAAAAAAGATATTTGAGAGTTAAAAAAGTTCTTTTGAGAAAATTTTTATGTTTTAAGAAAATCTTTTTTTTTTAGATAATTCTTTTTTGGAATGAAAACTTTTACTCTAAAATATTTTTTTTCTCTCATAAAATGTTTTTTTGCTGTCGGTGTGAAAACTTTTTCTCTCAAACTTTTTTTCTCTCGCATTTAATAAAGAAACAATTCTAGCTCTATAGCGGAATGGGAAAAATGCGGATCCTGACACCAACCCAACAATAAGTCCGACGTTATGTTTGCAGCAAGCATTGCGTTACCAAGGCAAGGCAAGGCGAGGCAGCTTTATTTGTAAAGCACATTTCAGCAACAGGGCAATTCAAAGTGCTTTAACCAAGTCAAAATATTTAAACGTCAGTTTTAAGCTAACTATATTTCGGTAAATTAAGCTAACACGTGACGTTGGGAGTCGGCTCATTGTTTTGTGTTTAAAACCTTTGCCTTTTTAAATTAGCAGCAGAAATGCTAATGGTTTTGGAACTTTTTCTGCAAAAAAAACTATATTGTTTGTTTTAGAGCCACTTGATAATGCTTTTGAAGAGCTTTAATTGATCTTTTCTTTTCTTATAGCCTACGTTGGTGGTTGACCATAATCACAGAATTGATAATAGTAAACTATAGTTCTCTTAATTAAAGCTGGCTGGTAATATCACAAGAAGTCTTTTGATTCATCCATCAGATGTCACACACGGACCGTGTTTGAAATATTTTCTTATTCTTCTTTTAGCCTTCTGCACATGGTGGAAGTATGAGGTAAAACATGATGAGGGAATGTTGTATCAACAGTTGATTGCTAAAAGTTTGTTAAGTCAAGGTTCAACAGAAGTGTTAGTCCTGCATTTAAAAAAAAAAAAATCAAAACTTTTGTCCTTAGACACATGGCATAAAGTCAATTATATGTAGGCCTGTATGTAGTCTATGACTTGTGCGATATCTCCTAAATACATTTTAGGGTGAGCAGTAGTCAGTGTTACAGTTTGTCAATCACAGGTTTGAGTAGAACTAACCAGAAAAGAAGTTGCATGCAGTCAACAAAGTTTTGGTATAATATCCAGCTGGTAATTGTAAATACTATTTTTTTTAATTTAGATAAACTTAAATTGGAAAAAGGATTTACCTAACCTTTTGTGAATTCTGACACTGCTTCCAGCACAGTTTCAATAGTGACATCTTATTATTTGTGTGACTCTGACAACTCAAGGACTCAAGTAGCATCAGATTTAAATGCCTGCACTGATGCTGCTTGAATGAGTGGAGAAAAATACTCATCTCCATGACAGCTGTCTACAGCTTCGTTTTGACTGAAGGCGTGAGTTAGGAGAGTCTAAACCAGGAACCAGAGGAAGTGAACGTCTGGCTCCTTCAGGTCATTTTGGCCTTGTTTGTTACCTCCAGGGCTCTGGTCCCTGTGCTCCCTTTATTCTGATGGTAATGAGGCTTGGACAGGCCGGTCAATAGGGTCATTTCCTGACCATTCACTGTGCCATTAATGAACTCCAAATACACTGGGTGGACATATGCTTTGTGCTAGTCTTGTCAGTTTGGCTGGTGGTAGAAGCTTTATTGAGTGAAGGTCTCTAAAAAGGCCTGAAGGGGTTAAACAAGCTAACTGTTAAAACACTGCTGGGGTCCAATACCTTAGAATCTGTGTCGTTAGTGCAATGAAACACAACATTTACATTGTGTCAGACACGTACCTTACTATAGATGCACTGTTTTTGACCATACACAGATCTGTTTTAATCATTCATGTCTTTATAATTACACTTAGCTGATACTTTTATTCAAAGCAACATCCAATACATTTACACTCTTTCACACACTGATGGCAATTAAGAGCAATTGGAGGTTCAGTGTCTTGCCCAAGGGCACTTTGACTTGGGACTGCAGGGCCAATGATCAAACCACCGAGCTTCTGATTGGTAGCAACAGTAGTGTACCAGCTTGTGTGGTTTGTTTAGTCTGTTCAGTCGTCTTGTAATTTTGTTACATAACCACTAAAAGATTCAGAAACCTATTACTGATACACAGAAGCAATGCAGTTTTAGCCATTTCATACGTAGAGCTAGGTTCAAGATTTTGACAAGGAAGTAGAATGAGCAAAACAAAAAAGGCAATATCTCTGGTACTTTTTACATTTTTACAAGAACTACGTTTGGCACGGCTGTACCTTCATCAGAGTCCTTTCACTCAAAAACCAAAATGATCAGAATGTGACTTATACAGAGTGGTTTCAAGATGTTTGTTTGCTTGCATTGTCAAGGCTACAAAGGCTACAAATCAATCTGTGTAATCAAAGCTATTACCATCTATAAAACAAACAAATCCAATCTTTTCAGGAAATGCAGAAGTTTTCTTTTAGATAGAGATAGACCCACTGAAACAGAGATGTTTCTTTTAAAGATGCCCTGCCACACAAACCCGTTTTTACTTGCATTTTTTGAAATATGTTGCCCCCAATTTCCACAGTATGCGTAGTGGCTGCGGATCGGCTCCACTGCAAAACGGGTCCATCCGTCAATACCCACCAGGTCCAGATTTGTTGTGGAATGGCTGCGGCCATGGCGGACAGCTGAAGTCTCAAGGACCGACGAGATCTCGCAAATTCATGTAGAATAGAACCACAAAAACAACATCCAGAGGAGTAGAGAGGAAACAACTCTGTGCTGTGCAGGTGTAGTGCAGAGAAATATGATCCGCCGTGAGCACGGTCTTTTATTTTGAAAATTAACTGGATGTTTTATTTTGCTTCTGTGCTCGACCTCCTGTCCCGCATTATCTGCTGTGTGCTAAATTGCTGCGGAGCTCTCCGGCGTCCGACAACAATAGAAGCTCTGCGTATCTGCTCGAGAGGGCTGCGGATCGCCGGAACTGGGACGGACCTGGGACGGACCTGGGACGCAGACGTTTCGCAGTCCGTGGAAATTCCCACATTGACTTTAATGGAAACCTAATGACTCCGACGCCGTTCCGGAGCAGAGTTAGAGCCGTTATGCATTCTTTTGGAAATTGGGGGTGAGGTCCATATGTGTCTGTATGCTACGTCTTCTGTCAGCTCTAGCCAGTGAATAGAAATAAGGGGAGAATTCAGGCCAATTACAAAAGGTTACCATTCATTATTACCATTATGATTACTATTCATGAGCTTGGCCAGTTGTGCTGGGTAAATGATACTGCATCTTAGCTCGTTGAATATTAATGAGAACTGGCACAAATTAAGTCTTCTTGCAGGCTTTCTATACCATGCTAGAATGGCTTAAAACAAGGTAACCAAGGCATTTTTTCCACAAAAAAATGTTACAGAGTCCATGGTAGAACTTCAGACATTACCACAAAGTGATGAAATACGGGTGGCTGGGCACCTTTAAATCACTGTGCAAACAGGCCTTGCAGCGACCTGATGCCAGAGGAGAGTGGACGCAGCTCGTCTTGTGAATCATATGACCCTGGGGAGAGTGTTTGTGAAACCACTTGGTCTACTATTGTCCTCCTGGGACTGGCCTCTTTTGAAAAGCTGCCGAAAGCCTGTAATCAGATTAAAGGTTGCTGGGAAAAGGGAGGAGGGATTTTTGAGGAATAGTGAAGAGGTCGTGGAAGTTCTCTAATCAGTACCTGCCATTGAAGTGCAGAAGAGGGGCTAAATAACGCAGCAGGAGGGGAGGCGGGAGCCAAGCTGGAGGGACAAATTGGCCTGTTGTTGGAGAGGGATAATGGGACAATGAGGGAGGGGAGTACAATCAGCGAGCATAGAGTGGGGGAGAATAGGTGCAATGGGAAAAGGAGGAGACTGAAGAACTCCAAAGGCGGTGGCCTTGTCCCATCCTGCCCTTGCAATTATATCACCTTTGTGAGCTGATTGGAGCAGGCTGCAGAGTCCATCTGGGCTTTTAGATGGACCTAACAACCTACATTTTCTCACTGTCCCTGCCAAGCGGTCTCATCGGGCCACTCAGCAAGAGATCAGGGGCAGGATTGTGGTCTAAATGAAGCTCATCAGCACACCCCTGAAAAGCTCCTGACCTTTTAAAGGTCCACAATACCTGGTCTAAATCCTTTGCGTTCCACTTCCGGGATTGCTCCGGTGCCGCAGGAAATTCTGCTGGATGCGTGTTTTATTGCCACTGTCTGTTTCCTTCGGATTTCTTTGTGTTGGAATGTTAAACTCTGGTGGATATATGAGGAGTATGGTTAACTGCTCCTCAGATTTCTGCACGGTAAATTGAGACAGATAACTAGACTATCCAATCTGAGTTTTCTCTTGTATGACTAAAACAACTTTTTAAACGTACACGTTCTAGCCAGACCCACCAATCTCAGGAGCCTTTATGTCATTGTAATTACTCATCAAATGTCCATTGCTTGAACAACAGGCATCACTAAAGGCTAATCACTATTTTTTTTTTATTCAGTTGACAAGAGTCCATTTGTCTGGGTCAAGGGGTAAAGTCTCAGGGGGGAAGACCTCTATGCCAGCACTGGTGAGCAGAAGAAGCAGAAAAAATCACTATTCATAGCAAGGGAGTGCTTTGATTTGGGCACAAAGGCCACTAGTTCCCCGCCTAGTTTGAAAGAAGTAGAAATCAGAGCTGCTTTAAAAGGATTTCAAACCAAATGGTTTAGCTAATTAGCAGCTCCACCTGCCCTCGAGCCCTAATTAGTGCTTAAGAAATAGTATCTGATTAATATAAAAAATAAAAAATGCTTGTTAATTGCTCATTGCCAATACATGCATTTCACACAATTAAACACAACGGTAACATTTCACATTTTCTTTGCTTAATGGTTTACATGCAGAATAACAGCAAATTGACTTGTTTTTGGATCTGTAATGAAGTGTCCAATCCTGAGGTGATTATTGGTTACATCAAATTTTTATTGTCAACACAGCTGGCAGAAAGTGCAGAGAGAGAGCGAGAGAAATGATGCTATGTTATGTTAATGCTTATAATGCTCACTTTTAGGGAACGTTCTTTCAATAGAACAATTAAAACATGCCTCAGAAACATATGCACTCTTTTGTATATATCTATTTTTGGTATAATTAGAACAGAGACAGAATCTTAGGGTTCATTTATTTATTTTCTCAGGAATATCAGATGAATTTGACACACAAGTATGTTGTCATCTGGACACAGAAAGGCCTACACCGGACTGCTTTGACAAGGTTTTAAGACATTCTCATTACCATGTTACTGCTGGTGTCTCACTGCAGGTTGATCGCTAGGCAAGACAATGTGCTAAAAAATGCATGTAAGTCTATCAGCATCGCCATCCTCTTGGAGTTTGTGATTGAAATGGCTTTTACAGCATGCGCTTCGGTGCCCTTTTGCAAACATACAGAGATGCATGAACAGACACATGCACAAACAAACATACTGGTAATACACACAAATAAATTGGTAAGGTTATACACCAATTTTGATTTAAGATGTTTTTGTAAGCCATGTTAAGTCTATGTATGATCTTATAACTTCTTTCCATAACTTGCTGTATCGTGTTGTACCTCTGGAGTAAGAGTGTTCAGAGATCAACAGAGCATCCAAATATAATGTAATATTTCAGAACAAGAAAATATTGATTAGAAAAAATAAAAAGAGAAGTGAAGTAATTCCATTATTTGATGCAATAATGTCTATTTCCAGTTTATTGTGCCGCTAGCTATATACCAGTCATTGTCAACCCTTTTTCTCTGAAACCAGTCATGTTTTTAAACCTATTTTCTTGAGGTTTTTAATAATTAATGCTAAAGAGTGCCTTTTTTCTTCCCCTTACTGTATGTGAAACTGACTAAGCACTTGGCCTCTTCACTATTCTTTTTCTAACTGACTCAGGGTAACGGGGCAATGTGGCATCCTAGAGTAAATACTGAAAATAAACACATCCCACCAACAAATCTTTCTTGTTTTCTGAGTGATGCAATGTGGTAGGCCTGCAGTAGTTATCATTTTTGTAAAGAAGAGCTTAGTCAAAGATAGCCTTAGGAAGAAGAAGATGTTTAAAACAGAAAGGATGTACCATGTGAAAGCAGTATTACTGATTTTGGAAGTGGAAGTACACAGTCTCTCACATCTCTTTACAGCAATGCAGTGGATGAAAGTGTTGTTTTACACTCCTGCTCCATGTGATACAGAGACTGTACGAGCTGCACAAAATCCCCTGCACCAAGTTCAACATGCACGCAGACTGTGTGCCAGGTGCCAATATATTTACACACTTTAAGTTCACAACATGAGACTTGCAGGTAAAATACTGTAAATTCAATAGAGACCATCAGCTCCAAGTCAAAGCTGATGAAACCCACTGGCAGAGAGGGGGCAGTAATCAAGTGCAAATGAAGCAGGGAAAGTCATAGAAAAAAGGAGGGGAGAAGAATGATTCTCTTGGGAAGGGAGGGTGTTTTGGGTGAAAAGCAACAGCATATGTATTGTTGGAGGCCCTGACTCGCCACCCTGGAGAGCTCCCTGTTCCCACGGTTTGCTCAATAAACAAACGCACCGCCCCTGCCCCCCCGCACACACACACAACACACACCACGCCACACCACACACCACCATGCACCCGCACGCAGTGATGTCATTAATTACCATCAAAATGAGCATGACAGCAAGCAAGTGTGTGTGTCTGCCAGTGAAGCTTTGTGTGTGTCTGTGTGTGTGTCTCTGTGTGTGTGTGTGTGTGTGTGTGTGTGTGTGTGTGTGTGTGTGTGTGTGTGTGTGTGAGAGAGGGAGATGTAGGGAATGGGAAAGAAAGAGACCATTGTCCATTCTGAAATAAAGAAATCTCCACTGAAGCATTGTAAATGGAAAAGGCAGAAAAATGGACCAAATTTGGGGATCTTTGAGAGAGAGCTGGGTTGTCACATCTCGTCAGGGCCTCACAAAACCTGATGTGCACACATTGCCTGCCTGGCTACAGAGACGCACTGTGGCCCTGTGACTGTATGCTCTCCTGATGAAATTCAGTATTTTCCCTCTCAGCCTCATAAGCACAGGGATCCTGGTTTTACTAACACTGTGTGTTTGTGTACATGTGTCCACATCTGTATGTATGGATCTTGCATGTGTGTAAGCTTTTGTTTGTACAACAAACATCACCAAATAACTAACAATTAACAATCTTAAAACTGGTAATGTTTAAGGTCCTTGGTTGTTGCAGTGATAAGATATAAAGGTTGAAGTTATTGCAATTCCTCCTGAGGGGGTGAGTCTGCTTGTCCAACAAAGTTCCATAAAAATTCATCCAGTTTGTCTACACAAAAGTACAAATGTGAACCTCATGGTGGCACTAGAGGAAAAGTCAGGGGATCACCAAAGGCGGTATTTATTGTGTGGGAACCATGAACGTCCATTCAGTATGTCATGGCAAGCCAGTCTGGATCCAACGGGTTGGACCGACCAAAGACCTTTCCATTGCTAGAAATTTTAACTGTGTGTGTTCAAAACATGAATATTTCCATCTTAAGCACAGAGATGACCATCCTGAGTGGCTTTTTCTGGTTTGGCTGAAATACAGCAGAGAAGTGCCTTGGTTGTTAAGACGGGAAACCAGAGAACGGTACAATTCTGCACTTCAAGTGAAAAAACACAACTCTCCAAACATCCTGCTACTGAGTGTATAGGTTGCTGTATACATCTTTTACTTTCTCTAACCTAGCGATTAAAAATACAAGTGATAACTGAATCCAAAGTGTTGTGTGTGTGTGTGTGTGTGTGTGTGTGTGTGTGTGTGTGTGTGTGTGTGTGTGTGTGTGTGTGTGTGTGTGTGTTTCAACTCTGTGTCCTGCAATTTTTTGGCATGGCATAGATCATTGTATGGCCCTTCATTAGAGATCATTAGTTTTTTGCAGAGTGGGCCTCACTGAGCTCTGGTTGTGCAGTGAACCAGGCCATGGGCAGAGATTATTGTCGAATGTGCAGCCATGAATGCATGGGATTCCACCTCATCAAAGTTTGCACAGATAATAGCTACTATTTAAACTCCACTATCTGAAAAGAAACTGTGTTAATTAGAGGCTTTGATTGGGATGTGAAGAGAAGAGAAACAAATGTGTGCTTTGTTGTCTTGTACATGTCTCTCAGGGGTTTATGTATCTGCAGAGCTGGTAGGTTTTTGTGTCCCAAACTTTGATGAGGTCCTGCGACCAGTCCCATCTCAGTCTTTGGGAAAATATCCATGTGTGCCCTATCCTCCAAGCT
Source organism: Etheostoma spectabile (assembly GCF_008692095.1). Lineage (NCBI taxonomy): Eukaryota > Metazoa > Chordata > Actinopteri > Perciformes > Percidae > Etheostoma > Etheostoma spectabile. The sequence continues at coordinate 5,176,476 of NC_045733.1, read as the reverse complement.
CATCAGCCATCCCAGTGAACTGAAACAATGCACTGTATTGAAGACATGAGGTGGAGGGTTGAAAATGCATAACTTATAATTTGCTGTTTGCATGGTGAGCTGTTTAAGATGCAATATCTTGTGTTTAAAAAAGGTTCTGACAAGACTTTCAAATTCACAAAATAATGTTACGTGACAAGAAACTAGTTTGTCCTTGTGATGAAAAATTAGTTCTAAGCATGATTTCCTGTATCCTTCTATAATATTCATGTATTATTGTCATACAATGCATGACTTTGCTTTTGTGTTATATGACTTCATTCACTTCATTTCTGTATGTGTCCTCCCTGAAGCAGACTCAACAGCTGACTGTTCCTAAATTATCAATTGAAAGCTGGTGCCCTGTAGTCTGAAAAACCAAGATGTCCAGAGCTAGATTTATCAATAAGAGAGCAGAGTCAAGAAATTTTGTATTTGTACGTGACCAAGGCAAAGGTTGTCTTTAGCAGCTAAAGATAAATGAAAACTTTGAAGCATGAGGAACAGATGTAGAAAGACATCAAAAGGCTCTAATGTGTCTGTATTGTAAGATTAATCTTTTTGTTAAGATTAGACATGTTTTCCAAACAAGGTCTCCTTCTCTGTAGGAAAAGCAAGATATAAGACGATGGTGTTTCTGTTTTGCTGCACTCAGACTTTGTCACACTGTTACTGTTGTTAACTCTGTGAAACTGTTTTCACCATTTATCTTTTGCAAAATATAATAAGAAATTCCACCGAAGACCAACTCAGTACTTTTGCACAACTGTCTATATTTTTGTCTCACTTCAAAACTTCTCTCCTGCTGTACAGAGAACTTCCACAACGTCCCTTTCATCTTATTTTTCAATTTAAGTCAAGGAGCTAAGCACCAATTGTTCTAAAAGATAAATCCCTGGTGTTTGTTTTTTAGAAAATATAGCAACTTGTTTATCCATCAACACATTTTTTTAAAAATGTATTTCCCTAATCTTGTAAATCTAGATGAAAAAATATTTCATTCTATGTGTGATAGAAAAGATTGAAGTTCAAGGGTTAGAAGTGATACACATCTCCTTACGTGAACCAAAATGTTTTTTTTGTATTTGTCTCTTTTCATTATCTTATATATTTCTACATAATACATAATGCATCCATATTCCTCTTGTGTGTGTTACCAATAAAGCAAAAAATATTTCACTACTATCACTATTAAGTCAAGATCTAAAGTTGTGTGTTAATGGAAACTTTAAAAGATCCTTCACAAACATATTTCTGTTCTGTGTCTTCAACTGAAGCAGACACAAACATAACTTTAACGTGTGAAGTTAGTGTCGGCTGCATGTTTGTGTGTGTGTAGTCTGAATGTGTGAAGAGGTGAATGCAGGTGAGATGGCCGTGAAAGAACTTGAATATTCCAGCAGGTGGTGCCACAAGGACGCAGGCTAGTCATTTACTCTGTCATGAACATGCCTTTACACACAATTTATTTAATTTTATTTCACACAATGGATTCATGGTGCTCTTTGTACTCCGATCCATTCACACCACTCTGCTGTGGTTACAGCCACGTTTTCTTGTCCATGACAATATTAAAGTGAAACACGAGACGTATTGCTCAGAGGCAACTGGTCACATTGGTGGTTTATAGTAAATATTATATTCACAGGGAGTATCAGTGGGAGTTAGAGCTCTCACTTCCTCTTTCTCACTAAACAACTCAAGCTTTATCTCATTCATGCAGCTGAATGGACTCCCCTGTGGACTCCACACCATGACTCTGACTACAAATTGGGCTCACTATTATTTTTGCTGTCTTGGATTTTTTCGACACCAGAATATAAAGTACTCTTCTTGAACTGTGAGTTCAACAACCTGCAATACAGGAAAAATATTGTCCACTTCAAAATGTACTAGAAAGTCAAATCTGGCCAAATTTTAATAAACTATATGCTGTCTAGTACTTTAATATAAATATTACTTTGTACATAAATAAAAATGTTCACATTGTACTAACATAAAGGTATATACACTTTTCTCAGGACAAACACACATTGAAGAAATTCCCAGTAATAGCTCATTTTAAATTAGAACAGTTACAAATAATTCAAGAACATGTTTTATGGATAAAAAATGGATGAAAATCATATTAACCTATGGGGTAATTGCATGCTTCTTGAGCTGAAAGAAAATCATCATAAAAATAGCATAATGACGTTTAATTTAAAAATAAATATAAAAGAAACAACAACTTATGGTTTAGTCTATTAACAGAGATTAAAAGAAACAAAGCGTAACTTCATGACTTCTGATCTATCCTTCCATCTGGTATATGGAATACACTGTATAACCCTAACCCAAGTGCAACCATTTCATTTAAACCTTTTTACTTAAATCCGTACCAGGTCCAGTGAATGTCTTCAACAGTGAAGCTTTACGGTCTATGCAATAAAGTCACAAACATCATACATTGTAAAGTGTTCCCTATGAAACAATGAGTGGAAACAAAGCAACACTTTATCACAGTTTGTACTGTCATGGCTTTTATGTTTAATTACTTTTGTTGCTTAATTTCACGAAGCATTAACATGTATCAGAAGCCCACTTGCATGTTTTGGAAAACCAATTGTCTATTTCAGTAAATAAAGAGTCAGTTTAATGACATTTTAATTTACGAACCAATGAGCGGGCATGTGGCTGTTGTTATGCCAGAAACTCGTGTCATTCAGCCACTGAACAGAAGAAAAATCTACAAATTCATTAAAAATTCTTGATTGGACACAATACAAGCACTACATACGCATCTTCTACAATCTCATGAAGAAATTGTTTTTGAGGATGTTACACATACTGTCAAATTCTTTAAACATCTTCATTGTACCCAGTGTTGCATTAGTGCCATAAACCTCATACTAGACTCATATTTCTGCATTGGTTACCTTTCTAGTAAAAGTTAGCTCTGTGCTTGCCAAATTTAGATTTGGATTGATTTTGACATGCATCTAACATTTTAACATCTGCATACCTGTCAACAGTCACAGTTAAAGTCTCATTATAGTTTTTCTAATCTTCTGAAAAGGTCACTGCTCCTGGGCATTTAGGAAGTATGATACCTGCACGGCAGGTGCTGCTACATGTGTCCCCATGCAAGTTGTTGAGGAGTAGACACTTACAATTAAATTAAATCAAATGTAGCAGAAATTGAACTGAAATGCAATTGATTACATGTAAAGTGATTTTATCCCAACTTGTTTTTGTCCCTTTTTCATTGATAGTCTAAGCTAGTCAGTTTACAATCCCACATCAGCACTTTCAACTGGTTCCTCATATTGTCTCTACATGATATGGAAATAGTTCTGTTACTAAAGATTCACTGATGACAGACTCTGTCAGATTAGTAGACATAGAGCTGTCACATGTGAGCCAGGGATGCATTTGAGGCAGCTTCAGTCTCAGTCTTTAATAATGTTGTTCTTCAGCTGTATCTCCTTTGTGAGATTTTCCTCTTTCTTCTAAATCAAAAGACTGAATGATAATAAGAAAACCCTATTTTTAATTATACGGAATCTGGGCGTATTTGGCTGCTGAAAAGGAACTTATAGTGCCACAGCAGCCCCTTAAATTTGTCAAATGAAGAGTAGTGCTGATGAGGTGAGAAGCAGAGAATGCCTAAAACAAACTGTAGAGGGGCTCCAGCAAAACAGCCAGGGGCTTAAGATATATTAAATTACCATGATTGGGACTTAAAGCATGGTTAAAGCCTGTTTGAGAGGCTGGGGAGCTTCATAGCAGAGCTATTCATGTCTGGGGAGCTGGGTCAATAGGTTGGGGAAGTTCACAGGACCTGATTCTATTCTTATGCAAACGCAGAGTACAAGACCTAAAGCTCACTGAGTTGGAAGTTATAAATGACTGGATAATCATCTGCAGCCCTCCATAGACACCAACCTGTTCTACAGCTGCCTACTCGTAATTCATGAGGTAGAGCGACTACGTCACTTTCTACTCTGAAAGTGAAATGGACATGATGATGACTGAGAGCCACATTTTGGCAATTTCACATGAAAGCTCAGATAAACAAGAAGTACTAAATCAAATTTTGTCTCATAGAAAATGTTGCCTGTAATCCATATTGTAGTTGTAAGCAGTGTACAGAATGGGATGTCACAATAAGGATTAGTTTATTTACATATAATAACACCACATAACAGCACTTTGTCTCTTTGCAATGCAGCCTGAAAATTAATTTCTCAGCTCTAGTGACTTATGGGACCTCTGATGACTCATACCACAAAAGAGAACATCTATCTCCATCTCTTGACAAGTAGAAAATCTGAGCAGAATTCATGAATGAAAACACACTACTAAGTGCCGTGAGATAGAACACCTGCAGCCAGCAGCTAATGAGTTCCATCAGGCTTTGATGCTCAAATGTGATGAAAAGGAAAGAAGCGTTAAACAATCTAAAGTATCCTGACACCTGGATGTGAATGTTGAACATCTCATTTCAAGCCATGGACTTTAATATGCTCCTATGACAGCCTTTACTCTTCACTCTTAATATTTTGGATCCTAGCTGAAGGGATTTGCTCTCATTAAGCCACAAGAGCATCAGTGAGGTCCAACATGGATACTGGGTGATAAGGCCTGCCATGGGTTGAGGATTTTACGTCAATAAAAAAAATAATTAAATAGTAAATTAAAAAAATACCTTTGTAATTAAATTGTGCCTACTGTAACTACTGTAACTACTCTACATCTTCAAATGACCCCAAATTAAGTGTTTTGAATAAAACAAAATTGAATGTAAGTGCACTGTGATATTGAAACAGGAAATGTCCATCCTGAAAATGGTTTGCCATCAAGGTAGAAGCTACTGGCTTTACTGTAATTTGAACAGGCCAAACCATGAATATCAGCCAAAATAAGTCGAAAGTGGACCACACATTTTTAGCCATGCAACGTATTTATGAATGTCAAGTATCAAATAAATGATTGAAAAATGTTTCTGATGTTATTTGTTTGAATATAATTAATACAGGATTGAAAATGTTGCACTCTTAGCGTTACTTTCACCAAGAAAAGTTTCTTTATGTTTATAGCATTTCAAAAACTTTTGATATTGAATATGTGCATTTGTGTATAAGACTGTTCGTGAGTCAAAAAGTGAGAGCAAAACCGAGCATGACTTTTAAGAGGCCCTGGGGACACACTAATACATACATTTTCTCATAACACGATTCTTTCTTTCTCTCAATCCATGAGATACTGCAATAATTTATTCTCCTTTTAGAGAGTATAAATATAGGCCTACATGCTATTTATTTAATAACACACCAGGTCAGACGTAACACCTGAATCTGTGTGACGGGTCATCAGAGGAACACACACGTGTCTGCTTGTGCCGGGTCAAGTTGTGTCCCAGGAGAGTGAAAGGTCACAACCCCCTCTGTCCAACAGCTGACTGGCGCTATTTGGACACAAGGTCATCACGTTGTTGTGGGCAGTTCACTAATCTGCAGCTAAACACCGCAGACAGGCTGCATCAATAGTGAGCTTGACAACACCTCAGTTGGTTTATAATACCATCGTGTGACATTACATAATCTCTTTCATTATTAGATGCCATGAGAAGAGAAGTAAAATGAGTGGATTCATTCTTAATGTAGGCTTATATTATTTTTGTTTACTTACTTAATTATTGTTCTATAAATTCTCTCTCTCTCACACACACACACACACTTTTTTAATCATATTCTCAGAGGATTTTTTGAGACGTGGGGACTGAATTTGGCTTATCTGAGCAAGTTATTGCAGCACACTAGAACTTGACTTTTGGCTCACAATTAAGCTTAAAAAACACATAAGGTGCATCCCATCCATAAGGTGAGATGCTGTTGCATCATTGTCGTGTCAACCAGTTTGGAAGAACACATTATATTCCCCAAGGCGTGACTCAAGAGATTTCATTTAATCCTTAATGTTTTTAGCTCTTTGTCTTTTATGTAAGCTTAGGCATTTTTCCTCCTTTTCATTAGTTTCATTTATTTATTATTATAGGGAGAGATGAATGAATGTAAGAAAATTGTTTCCTTACAAAATTGTTTCTTTCTCTCATACATAGTCTGGGGTTTATGAAAAAGTAGCGAAGACCATTTTTATTGCAGTTGTAAACCACCCTCCAATGTAAATAATAAACAACTGTATAACTAACTAGATGTGTCGTTAATCGGTATTTTAAGCCCCTGTCTCCTTTCCTGGAAGGCACTGGAATTAGGCAATGGTCATGGTTATGGTTAGGGTTAGGTGCCTTGAAGTCAACTGTTGCAGTGCAGCCTGGAAGGAGACGTTGGGGGCTTAAAACACCATTGAGCGTGTCTGCAAATGACTCAAAATGTGTCTCTGTCCAAGGTGCTACAGCCTTTATGAACAGTTTCAACACGATAAATAATAACACAGTCATCATTTCTCTCCAACATTTATTTTATTGAGTAAAGAGCCAAACAAGTCATTCAGCTTGCTTTGATAAGCCCAAATGTCATATGAATAAATAAACTAATAAAATAAGGTTTAAATGTATGAAAAAAAGCAGCCTTTGAACATTTAGAATTGTTTTAATTAATTCAACAAAATCACAAATGATCAACTTCAAAGACAAAAAGTCATTATAACTTTGACAAGAGAAAGCTAGGTCATAAATCACATAAAGATCACATATCAGTCAAAAACAATTTACATGTTTTGATCATTTTTCAGAAATAATTCTCAAAGAACAAATAAATAACACCCAAATGTTATACCATATGAACTTTCTTTATCATTATCAAAACTCATTCAAACTATTATTATGTATGAAGTGTGGCTAAGCACCTTTATTGCACAAAGACCAAAAATCCGTGTATTGGCCTGTGTAACACAATGATACAGCTCTGAAGGTCCTCCACAGCATGACGGCATCATCATCATCATTATGGTACTATAAACATAAAAAATAAGAAATCAGAATCAGCTCTGTAATTCAACATTTACATGTACACTGTAAGTCAGATAAAATGACTTCCACACTGAACATTTACACTTTTCTCAAGCTGGTTGCATCATCTCGGCACGTTTTTTTCTTGTAAGTTCAGGCGGGAGCTTGATGTGAGATCAGCCCTGCAGCCATGCCGCTGCCAGATTCACCAAATTATATATAAAGAGGTTCCTGGACAATTTAATCTCACTAGGAGACATGGTAAGACCCTTTATTTGCCAATTTTCACCCACTCTCTTATTCAAACCTCCTCTTTCTTCCTGCAGCTTCACAATGCAGGGTCATGCTTTTTTTTCTTCATGTTCTCCCATATCTTTTCTCAGTAAGGCACCCCCAAGTCCCTCAGACAGCATGCAGTTTATGCAAATCATCAGCCTTTCATGCTTAAAAGTTGAATGAGACCTCAACAAAATCTATCTCCCCTCTCTTTCTCTTTCACACACACACACACACACACACACACACACACACACACACACACACACACACCACCACACACACACACACACACACACACACACGCACACACACAGATTGAAAATGTACTTCTCTTCACCATGATTTTTATTGTCAGTTTTTGTTTTGAATTTGGAATCCTTCACTTGATTACACACTACAGGTGGGCATAATGAAGTGAGGTGTAGCAGGAGAGAAAGACAAAGAAGTGTGTGTGTGTGGGGAGGGGGTAGAGGAGGTGGAAGTGTAGTTATAGAGTGATGTTAAGTGGTGGATGGATGAACACAAGAGTTAGGAGTTAGTTTAAGAGGTAGAGAGAGTGAGTGTATGTGTATATTGTGTGTGTGTGTGTGTGTGTGGTGTGTGTGTGTGTGTGTGTGTGTGTGTGAGTGAGACAGAAGAGAGAGAGAGAGAGAGAGAGAGAGAGAGAGAGGATGATGAATGGGAATCCTTGGTGTTCCCAGGGTCTGGGGGGTGTTTGAAAGGCTTGAGGTGGGGGTGTCTGTGCCCAGCTGTTGGGGGGAACCTGAGTCTCTCTCACTTTCTGACAGGCTGTCCTTGTCACTAGCGCATAGCCAGGCTGTTCAGCCCGCTGCCATAACAACGCCACAGGCCCTCTGTCATAGTAACCCCATGCAGACAGTGCAGAGCAAGGGGGGAGAGGGAGGGATGGAGGGAGGAGGAGTTAGGGGGGAGGAACGACAGAAGTGAATGTAGAGTCGAGACATTTCCACCCCTGTGAACTTGAACTTGACTGACAGTCTGAACGACTGGCGGAGGAGAATGGAAATCCATTCCTTAGAGATTCTCTTCTGTGATTTAGTTCCCACAAAGCTTTTATTTGTTGTGAATATCAAATATCGTCTGTGTTAATCATGAATGAACAAATTATTTATTAGTGAGTTTATCTTGATTTGTAGCATGATTAGGATCATTTCAATTAAAATCGGGTAATACTGCAGCAAATAGCTTGAGTTAAGTTGTTTTGGTCAAATATCTAAAAATAAAAAGTTTTATTGCAATTGCATAATTATAAATTGTCCTGTTATAATGAAATATATAAATGATCTATAATAAATACTAATGTATGCTAACACATAATACATAACATAAATAATCATTATTGTAATGTATGAATTATGATATTAATATTATAATTCTTTTATTAAATAGTAAGATTGAGAATAACTTCTTTTTTTTATCTTCCACTAGTATCACATATGTCATACTATGTAGTCTAGTGGCATATACTTTAAATAGTACACAGATTGCAGAATGTTGTGAACTACTTACTTATTATTTAGTATTACTGGTATTTGTGCCGAAAATAGTATCTTCTGAAATATATTTTGAAACAATCGAGATGAGGACTGTGTGGTGCTGCAGATCCATAATATTTTTAACATCCACTGTTTATCTCTATCTGCTTCAGGGTTGCTGTAACGTACTTGTTTGCTCCTGCCTAAAGCCGAAGAATGGCGACTGGTCTACATTGGGGGTCTTAGCTGCTCAGACCCACTCGACCATGGGAAAAAAGGGAGCTGTAAAAAGTCCCCTGTCGCTGTTACAAAGCCAAGAACAAGCCATAGCAGGATAATCACATTTATCCCCAGATTAAGACAGGATCGCAGCTGTGGTATCCTTGTTGGGGGAAAGGGGGCTGCCGGGACGTAAACCATACGATGTCCTGCCTTCAGGAGAGCTCACGTCGTTCAAGTTGTACACAGGTTCTGGTACGGAGACAAATGGTCTGTTTGTCCTGTTTGGACCAGGATGCCTGGGTCATACGGTGCAACCATGGCTTTGTTCTAAGGAAAGCGAGGTCTCACAACAGAAAACACAACAGCTTTTACTAAGGATGAGACCTGGCAATGAAAGTTTGATGTGTGGATTGCATCGTCTCTTTTGTTAAAATGCAGTCTCTGACACATGGCAACAGAGACAGATCATGTAACACCCCAAAACACACTTTAACTCACTCACACATTACAACGAAGACCTGCATACACATAGGTCTCAGTGTTTTTGCTGATACTGCCAGCTGTATTATTCCTTTACATTTTAAAAATCCTTTTAAGTCTGCCCCTCTTAAACGAGTGTGTGATTAGTATCAAAGTAATAAAGGAAATCAATAACGGATAATAGCCTTTACTGAGATTACTCTTATCAACGTGATTTGATAAAAATATCCATTCAGTGTGTCTACCCTCTGTAACAAAATGGAAAGAATTCCATGGATTTCAGAGATTATATGCTGTTGTTAAGAGATGCTATAGTTAATTTTATTCTGTATAATTTATATAATTGACTCCTTATGTCCAGGTCCCATACTGAATAGAATTAGTGTATTTTTATTTTGTTTTCTTATTTTTTTCGTTGCTCTAGGTGTTTATGACAGACAAAAACCTTGACTACGTGAGGCTACATCTTTGCAAACAGGAGAATTGCTCATATTCGGCAGAGAACTGTTCTCTATTGAGATACTTCTAGTAATATAAATCAAGTAGGATACACATTTGACTCACTGGCCTCATTCTTTTCCATTAACATTAGTTCTGGCGTGAGACCACACATCCATCCACACCCATACACTGACTGTGAGAGAGTCAATCACAGACATAAAGAGGCAGGAAGACAAAGGGACAACTTCTCCAGGAGACACTCTCATGGCTGCAGTGCTAATGCAGGCATCTGCCGGTCTGGTTGGACGCGACGTTCCCACCTCACTGCCCAGTTTACTGCAGCGCCCTCTCACATATACAACGTTGGGAAAAAGACGTGGTGGACCTTTGTCAAGTGCTCCTTTCACAAAGCAGCCATTGTGGAGCAAAGCCAGGATCAGAATGATAATGTGGACGCTGGCTACTGTTTACCAACAGGTCTCCTGCAGCTGCAGTTCACAGCACCAACAAGCTGCGTCTGAGAGGGTTTGTGTATCAGGGGGAAACAAACAACACTTATACTGTACATGTGTACAGTAATTGGTGTGGGACCCTTATTCATTAATTAAATAATTAATTAATTAATTAATGTATTGAATGGTGGCTTGTAAATATGACTAAGATCATCTTTTTCAGGATTTTTTTCAATTAGGCAAGACAGTAGGGCTAGATTATGTTTACAACAGCCTCATTATAGACAATGGTTATTGTGCATTAAGTGGCTGACAGCCAAAGCGTATGAGGAAAGGTTATTTCTGCTATAATCGTTTTAGCTAGCAGACATTCAGCCACATAATTCCAATTAGGCCTATTGAAATATCTTCTGGTGGTTTTTAATTACACAAGGATGATGTTAATTCAAATCTAAATCAAACAGAGTCACCGACACACACAGAAATGTTTGAATCTAAGAACAAAACCTATTTTTAAACACGCTAATAAGGCTGATGTGCTCTGTGATGGTAGTCACACAGTGTTTTGCTGTATGAGCTCATATTATCACCCAGCTTCACACCTGCCCCTCCCCCAGCTGCTTGTCTAATTACAGCCTAGTGTCTAATAAAGAAACAGTCCCCCTTTTATTTTTCAAGCCGTGGTGCCGACTTAAACCAATGGGTTCCTTGCCTTTGTCATGATAAGAAAGCAGCAAACCTTTAAACACAGATTGTTACATTACACTCAGGTGGCGTGTGGAAGACAACAGGCCAAGATCGTTATACATCACAATATGAAAGAGTTTATTTTGAGAGCAAGGACTGTTTTGAAGTCTTTGGTCTTAATAATGGCACCATATCAACAGTTACTTTGTGCAACATTTGACATTGTTTTAAATTATGAGGGCAAATTCTTTGAAACACAACAGTTCAAAGCAGAGACTTGGCAGATTAACTTTTCACTGCAAATGTTTGATTATTATAGCAACCCAGTGGAAATCACATTCTACTATTAAAAATGTACACATAATGGGCGTAGGCTTTTTTCAATATTTTATATATATACACAGTAGAAATTAAATATGTCTAATTGTAACAACAACTTTACTCAGCATTTCCCTACAGGAATTTAAATCTTGGTAATTTGGAGGCAGCTTTTAAAACTGTTTTTATTCTTCATGTTGACAAATTATTATAGTACATCTTTGAGAGTCTAGTGAAAATGTTCAGGGATGAGTGACAGTGTTTTACAGCCTTGGTTGTAGGCTAACTAGTTATGTATATTTACTTAGAGGCAAACCTATTTTTTTTCCTTTTCAGATTAGGCCTCTAGGCAGAGCATTTTAAGTTCAGGTTATGTTTAAGGGTGAATCGTAATAGATAACTTCTGTACTGCATTATATTTTTTTTAATGCCAATATAATTGACTGTTCGTTTTTTGTCCAGAATGCAAATGTTCATATTGGTTGTGTTCTCCAGACGGGCAGATAACAGCGGATGAAGGGGCACGCTGGGTGCCGCTGTGCCTTTAAATACTCTCTCTGCTCCCGTCGTTTCTATGCAATTATGTTAATATGCTGAGCCAGTCTGGCTCCTATTCATTATCGGCTGTAGTTGTGCGATTGTTTCCTTAATTTTCCATCATTGTAGGCCACTCTTGGGTTTTTTGGCAGGTCTGCTTTATCCCACAGCAATGGTCTGGCGGAGAGACCGGCAGAGAGTGCTCATGACAGATAAAAACGTGTAATGTTTTTTGTTCTGTGTGAGCTCCACTCCTCCTCTCTGTTTCAACACTGCGGATAAAACACACCGCTGGGTTACAAGGTTACATTTGTATTTTTCTCTATTATCATTTTTTTTTTTTTTAAATTAGCCCTTAAGGTAGGCTCTGGCTTTTTCGAAAAAAGGGACAAATGCTAATTTGAAATAGGCCTCCTTCTCCAGTCTGATTTCTTAACTATGATTCTTGTTGATTGATGTATGAATGGAACGTGTATCACTGTTTCCACCACTGTGTTACTGATCCGTATTGTTGTTGAAAATAAATGATTTTTAATGATAAATGATAAATGATTTCCATGTTCAATGTTCATGGGACACACTCATTGTGGCTGTATCTCTACCCTTTACACCTACAACTATAAATAATAATGAATACATTAATTAAAAGGCTGCAGGTCTGTAAGATTTTTCCAAAGCAGATTTACAGACTAAAGGCTTCTTATCTTGTCATTTTCTGCCAAAAAAAAACAGTTCTCAGGAAGAAGTTTCATGTACAGTAAGGGCCTTATTCAAGGCCTAATAAGGCTCATTTATCCATGTAGTTTTAACTAATAATTTATCTGATAATTTCTGTAAATGTAAGATCTGAGCACTATTTAATTAAAAAGATAGTGTCTCTCTATAAATCGTCAAACAAATAGAGAATATACAAAAACATCTAAAATTGTTGTTTCATATTTAACTTTTCTTTTCCATTAAAATCACAGATTTAGATGTATTGCTGTTTTATGTGGTCCGAGTCGAGCATGAGGAGGATGTGGGCACATTGGATCTGACAGGTGATTGCAGGTAGTTATTATCCGTTTTAAATGACCTTAAAATGTCCAGAGTTTGGTCAGTGTAGCTATCTGCAAATGTATTTAATTTGAATTATTTTTGTCATGCAAACAAGCAACAATTACTTTAACTTGTAAAACCTGAGTCAGAGTTTTAATTTTAGTTATGAAAAGTCTGCTGAGTGTTGTTTCTCTAAACTTGACTTAACTAATTAGACTTATTATAATATTCCCTTGCAAACATTTTGCAACATTAATGGGAGATGTCAGGATGTGTACAGGAACAGCAGCTTTAATAAAATCAAATGTCATGAGATTTTCTATCTCCGAATCACTGATTCATTCTTTCACTGTTTAATCACAGTAGCAGTTATATGTACACTGGCTGATTTTGATTGGACTTTAAAAGGGCTCGGTAACATGACCTCAGCAATTAGCTACATCTTTGTTAGTGAGATCACACCCAGAGGAGACGTGTTGTAAGAGTTCAGACAGGAAGGCTTAAAGACAACGCTGATTGGTGTCTGATAGCCAGCTAACGATGGACTAATTCAAGCGGCCCTGCTATGTGCAACACAACCATTTTAGAGGCAGCAGAGGGGCTCCATCAAGATGGCTTCCATTTACACAACATGATGTTCTGGCAGGGAAGGAGGCTGAGTTCTAATCTGCACCATCCGACACAGGCCTTTCCTTTAGAGTAAAGGTGTAACAGGCCATTTAGGTTTAGGAAAACGTTTTAGTTTTTCTTTGCAATTCAGATACCTTGTGTAAAATTGTTGGCAGTATATAACTGCTGCACAATCTGTGTTTGTACATGAAATAATACCTGAAATTGCATTAAAAAAAAGTAATTCAAACTAAAATTATGTCTTTTGTGTGATTTCAGAAAAAAATGCCTCTAAATGGGGATTTTTTTTTGGTTCATCTGAGCCTTTTCTTATGAAAGACAAGCTGACACTTGTCTTTTGTTGCCTTTGGCTCGACAGATTGGATCGGTTTTTATTTTATTGCTAATATGCAGGACAGGGTTTAGGGAAGCAATGTAAGGCTGCCTGTTATTTCTTTACAAAGTGAAATTAGTGGATGTTTAAAATGGGCTGACAATTAGGTTACGTAAAATGTATAGTCAATCTGAGTGACAATATAAAACGTACAAAGTTATGCACATAACATCGTATTGTTCCACTCACTCTGCATCACTAGGGTTAAAGGCTGCAAAAGGTCACCTGTTTTGCTACAATTATTCAAAGACATTCAAGAAGAATTTCTTTAAAGAATTAAGAATTTGTAAAATGAAAAGAATAATTTATATTATAATTTATATCTTAAATTAAGTAGATAGAGTTATACTATCTAAAAAGCATTTGAGTTAATAAAGCAATAGGAACAATGAGCCGGGGTTAACTTGGTTTGGTGTATTTTAATTGTTTTAAGTTTGTTCAATAGAGGCTTTAGTGAGGGGATGAGTCGACAGCAAGAACTTTGATGCAAAGAAATAGTATCAGGTATCAAAAGTCTGTGTAAAGTAAGCGTGGGACAGCAACATTCATGTGTGTGTTCAAGAGCCTATTACAGCAGGGGCCCCTTTTAGATTTGTAACTCTCACATATATTACCTCTATAAAAGTGAACGTGTCTGATTTGTGTAAATAATTACTCCCACGGTCTCAGATGACAGAAAACATCCTTCAGAAAAGTGAATTCTGTCTTTTGACAGGTAAATGAACAATAGCTTACAGGGAGAAACTATTATTTGTGTCTGGCCTTCTAAGTGGAGTAATTGAACAAGGGGAATTTTCAAAGCAAAAATGAAATAAAAAGACTGCTATACTTTAGATATCTATATATATATATCTATAAATATATAGATACATATGTAGATATATATTTATAAATTTAGAATTATTTTTATTGTCAATTAATTTAATTGGTTCATAACATGTTAGAAAACAATTTCCTAAAGCGTAAAATTATGTCACCAAAATGCTTATTCTTTCTGACCAACAGTCCAAAATACCAATATATTTCATGCACTATCATAAGAGCAGCAACACATCCTCACAACTGAGAACTGGAAGTTAAAAAAGTTTAAAAATAACTTAAATTATAGCTGCTGACTGTTTTTCACTAATTGCCGTAGCTCTAAATGTGTGTCCTTTGCATGTTCAGATAATGAGACTAGTGTTTCATAACCCACCTGAAAAGTCGTAATGTCCTCTTGTGTTTTTCTTGTTGTTTATTCTCATTATTGCAGGAAGTTGAAGGTTTGGAGGTCATTCCTACTTTCGGTTATCTAGCTTTATGATGGATGATTAACACTCATACAGCTAGATAACCAAAGACAGGAACAGGCTCCGTTGTTTTCTCTAACAGCAAAAGGAAAGTCGGAAGCTTCCTGGGAACAAAGGAAATTATTAGGGAGTTAATGGCCTAATTACATGCTCAATTGTACACTGCAAACTAGCAATTTTGATTTAAAAAATTGAAACTTCAACCTTTCGTTCAGCATTTTTTTAAGCATTTCAATCAAATCAAAGTATTTGTTTTCATCTAAATACAAAATTACAATGAATTATCTTTCATGCAGTCACAGATAAACCTCAAGTCTTTATGATGTAATAGTAATCATTCACATTTTAGGCCGTCGGCTAACTATCGATACCCAAACTGTACCTTGTGGCTGTTAACAAGTATTTTCCAGCTCTTATTGCACTTTACATTCTTACTTTAAAGTACTTAGTAGTATTTTAAGTAGTAAAACTTATTAATTGTCAGATAAAACATGTCTATGTGTCTGTTTTAGGTCTCTGCCTCCCACAATGGAACAGGGCTTTAACATTTTAATTAATTCCACATGATATTTTTTCATCAAACCCCAACCTTTAAAGTTAAGCATTTGCTTAACCACTACTTTACAAACTTTACAAATCTTTGGGATGTGGATACTGTCAGGGGTTAAAAGGCCTATGTGCTTGTGCCTTGTAGGAATTTACTGAATATGCCAATTTCTTTTCTGTTTTTACAATTGTACATTGCTGCAAGGGGCCACTGTTATTGATGCCAATGTTTTTATGAAGCTATCACCGAAATAGTGAATTTTTGAACTTAAGGATCACTTTTCTACACTTAATATTTTCTAACAAAATGTTGTTTCAGTTGAAATATCCAATACCTCTTAGAATTATTTACATTTAGGCCTATATTATAATCTTTTTAACTCAAAATAACCTCATGATGAACTCACGCCTTTCTTTGTCAGTACGTCTGACGTCAGTCGTTCTAATTGGGGAGTAAATGCACTGACAAGGGATGCGTCACTTTCTTTGTATATCTAAGAAAAAACTCTTGCACATATTATTTCTCATTATCATAGCCTATTTATAAATAAAGACAACATACTTGACACTGTGTCTATAGGCTAGTCCCATTTTAGGCAAGCAGGGCACATTAACAAAGCTCACACTAGGGGGTGAAGTTGCTTTTTTTGACTCAATCTACTTGATGTTAAACAGGCCTGTGGCTTTATTGTTATAATAGATAGCCTAATTTTGTCTTCGTCAAATAGGTTAGACCGTATATTAAAGATTTACTCCATGTGAGATTATTTGGCGAGAAATACAACCTAACCCTCCATGACTGTATCTACTGGTAGTTGTTTTGCTTATGAACCCTTTTTGAAACATTAGACTTCAATATTACACGTTCAGAATAGTGCAAACTGGTCCTAAAATCCGGGTCCTAATATTGTCTAATGTTAGGCCAGTGTATCTGCAGGCTCAAACTGAAACTGAGATGCATTAATTAAAAAACATGCGTGAAAATATGAATAAGTCTGATTTGTGTACATGAATCAAGCCCACTGAATCCAAAAGACTTACTTTCTCATCGTGCCTCCTGCATCCATGGAGACTTAACCATCCGGTCGGTAGAATCGTCCAGGCTCCAGATGTGCAGGACACATGAGTTTGTGCAGCCTGACTTTGACAAACAGGTGAGCGCGTGGACTAGATCGATAAATCCCACACCATCTGCCGAGGCTGGTTGTCCGCGGCGGGCTTTGGGTGCGATATCCTTGTTGAATGGTGTGTTTGTATCCGTTACCAGAAGGCGTTTTTTTTTTTCTTGTTGCAAGTCCGTGCACGAGCAGAGAGCGTGGGACGGCCGTTCATCCGCAGCGTGTGAGCGAGTGTTTTCCTTCTGTCCGAGGTGCTGAGGCTGCGCTCTGTCCCCTGACTGAGCCTCCCGTCATCTCCTCTCACCTCCTATCGCCCCTTTTTTTCTAAATGCTTCCTCCCCCGTGCTGCGCTGACGTCACACCGACGGCAAGTTGCCGATAACCAATCGCACGTGGTTTCCCCGTGTGTGTGTATGTAAGATGTACACACATGTCTCAACTGTAAAAAAGGAAAGGAAATATACTCAAACGTTATACTTAAAGCCGCTATATAGAATTTAAAAGTCTGACTATGTCGTACCCTTATTTTTAGTCTATGGTCGTACCCCAGTGGTGGTGAAAACAAAGACACTGTGACATATAACAATGCACAATTAGATTCGGTGTTGCGTCTATTTCTTCGGCCAAACATTTGCACTCTATTCCTCTTTCTTTGGCTCACATAGGCCTAGGCTTCATTTTACCGCCATATACACAACCTATTGGTCAGTATATATATAGCCCTCTGCCAGAAATGTGTACCAGGTCATCTCTTGCTTGTAGTGTGCAAGTGTGTATTTTGTTCTGCCCTGGTAGATACAAGATACAAAACAGCACAGAAATCAACTTGTCAAGACTTTGCTCCACTGCATCACTAGTTGTCATGCAATATAGAAAAAAAAACTATGCATAAGCATAGAGAAACAATGGTTTCCTTGGTTACATTTCCCATTATACACTGTCACGCTCATTATCTCGAAAATTCTTGGGTCATGAACCTTTTCCTACTGCATTAGGGAAGCTTGTTACCGGATGGCTGATATTTAAATTTAAACATCAAACTCATTTATTCTCACTGTACTACACGTGTCTGTAGCTATGCAATTTTGTTGGGATTAAATTAATTTCCACAATACAGGAAAACAGGATTTATTTTGGTCAGATGAATAGCATTTTTTTTCTACAAGGATGAGCACAAAGCAATTAGGACAAGATTCTCCCAAGATACACTGCGCCACACCTCCTCTGTTACCTCTGTGTTCAGAGAGCTGGATCATCTCTGTCCCAGAATCCAATGCTTTTTTAATTGATTTGGGCCTCATTCATCATCCAAGCCACCCTACCCACTGCCTCCCCATCTCCAGCACCACCAGGTCCATTTTGGAGCTAGAATGATGTGAAGAACTGATATTATATTTTTCCATTGCAAAAATCGGGTTAGTTTTTTCCCCCTTCATATCTGTAATCATTTTTCCCATCTATGGTACCCATTGAGCACAAATTTTGTTTTACTTCTCTATTTTTTTTTAACTTAATACTGTCTTTGTGTCCTCCGGGTATCATTAAAGGTTTATCTTATAATGCAATCAATTGATTGCTAGCTTCTTTAAATCTGCTTATTTAAAGTGGCCCCAAACCAGCACTAACTCTTGAATTGCCTCTTAATCTGTTTTTTAAAGGGGCAAAGATTTTTTACAAAGAATCCTAATTTCAGTCTAGAGAAAATAAAAAATAAAAATTGCTTGACCCTCATGGAGATGAGTACAGTCTGAACTATTACACCCACATGTGAAACACTAAGGATATACCGCCCTCTGCTGCACAGATAGTGTCCATATTTTAACACAGTCAAATAATTGCCTCCATGGAAAAGCAGATCAGAAAGCTCTTTTTTGGGGGGGGGGGTAACAAACTATCCTTTTTATGTCAGTGGTTTGGAGTGGAAAAATAAGTACTCAGATCCTTCACTTAATAAGCTCTACCACAATGTAAAACAATACTATGTCAAGTAAAAGTCCTGCTTTCAAAATCACAGTATATAAGTATTTTCAGTAAAATGTGCCAAAGTGTCAAAAGTACTTGTCTGTCTCCTTTTTAGCATTATAGTATATTTATTGAATTATTACTGATGCATTAAATAAATAACATTAAAATGGCTACAATCAATATTTCTATAATAACAACTTATGAAATGACCTGAATTTGATGTGTCCATGTGAAAGATGGCAGAGAGGAACCTACAGAGAATTATCAGTTAAATCTGCTCCCTCTTTAGTGGCCAAAAAAGTTATTGCAGGCTTAAAGTAACATTGAGATAAACAATGTTACCAGTTTGATGTCATGGCTCCATCATCATTATACTGATATTACCCAGTCCTAAGTACATTTGATAGTTATTGCTGTGATGAAATGTAATGTGTTTTCAAGTTAAATGCATTATACCACACTAGAGCTACTTTAAATGTGTTATAGTCATTGTCATGTTATAAACACACAGTTGGGGAAGAGCTGTGATGAAAATAACACATTACAAATATGCACCATTTTAAAAGATAACATTACAGACGAAAAACTCCCAGACGCACTCTTGCCCTAACAATCACAGCTGCACCTAAACCCCCACCATGCTGACACTAATCGGACTTTTCACAGCAGCTTTCATGCGTCTTCTAAATCAACTTTGATAACACCCAACCTGACTCTCGATTTAAAAACCAAAGATCAAACGGTAAAAATCGTTTTTTCCTATTTTTGTGTCTCAAGTTGTGTTTAAGTCATTAAGGGCTGCATGAAAAAAACACAAGCTATATGAGTGTTACAGGCAAAAACATTTTAATATAAAATACTGTTGAAGGCAAAAAGACTGCATGATTAAAGAGCATCATTTTGTAATGATGAAAATGATTCACCTCTTGTTGACTGTCACGGATGGCAAGAACATATACCTGCCAATTACTGTATGACATGCAAACATAAACTTTACCTTCGTGAAAGTGCTTCACATAAAAATCAGTGGGTGTCCTTGTTCATTAAAAAACTATATTCAAGTAAAGAAATTGAAATACCAAAACTAAAGTAATGTTATGCAACACAATATTTAAAAAAAACACAGAACAAAAATCTATGTGAATGGTCTTAAGTAGCAAAATATTTTTAGACAGGATTCTTCCGCACATCAATTAATGAATTGTTTGAAGTCAGTTGTCCGATGTTGAGGCTGGAGTGCCGGGACTCTCTGCGAGACTTAACCACGGGCAGGGATGCTGCCCCGCCCCAGGACCCCATACCAGTTTGAACTACGCGGTTAACAGGAACGTCCCCAGCTCCTCGAAGCCATAACTCCTCCATGATAGCAGGTTCCTCTGTAGGGAGAGAGGAGCGTCTCCACGTGGATGGGAGAGGGGTGTTCACCAGCTCACGCATTTCCTCCCTGGACCTGTAAGGTTTGTCAGACTGGCACGTCGCCCTGCCTCCTGGGCTGTCCTCAGGGCTGCGGCTCAGCTTCTCCATGCTGCCGATGCCTGCTGGCTTACCATCAGATGCCCCAACTGAAAGACAACACACGTAAAAAGGACAGTTACCCCTATGTTCCACCAGGCGCGTCTGCGCTGTGTTCCACCAATCTACACAGGGAGAGTCTCAGAAGTGGAGTGTCTTGCCTCGCCGACTTGCAGATTTTACTGTCTCTACAAGGACTTGAAAGAACAATCATGTGTTTATTAGCTATTAGCTAGTATCTATCTTCCACTCCACGGTTAACACTGGCAATTGTGACTATAATTGCCAGTGTTCACCATACCCCCAACCAGCACAGACAGACAACCGCCCACCAAGAGCCTGGATCAGTCCGAGGTTTCCCCCTAAAAGGAGGTTTTACTCACCGCTCAAGGTTTCTGTCTAAAGGGGAGTTTTTCCTCGCCACTGGCGCACTAAATGCTTGCTCTTGTGGGAATTACTGGAATTGGTCTTTGTAAATTATAGAGTGTGGTCTAGATCTACTCTGTTGAGTGTCTCAAGGTTACTTTTGTTATGATTCGATACTATGAATAAAATTGAATTGAACTCCATGCTTCTCTTTTCTTGGCTGTGATGTCGTAATATGTTTTAGAGTTAGAAAATTAGATTCAACACTTGCTTTCCACCTTGACCGGCTACAACATTAATATTAATGTTTTGCTAATAATAATCTAATAACTGGATAATATAGTTTATGAAGTGTTGCATTACAATTACTTTTTCTACCATTTTATAAACCAAACGACTAATCGAGGAAAACAACAGAGTAATGTATAATGAAAAGAATGATTAGTTGTAGCCGGAATGTCCTGTGGTTATCTAGCCGTAGGAATGATTTGTTCTGCTCCCTCAGCAGCAGGCTGTAACTGAGCTAGTGACAGTGTGCCACAAAAATGAAGAGGAGAATGGAGATACAGTAGTTGCCTGAGGAAATGTGGAAGGTTATTTGCACTTAAGTCATTTTATTTTTGGCAAGAAGCAAAGTATGGCTTAATAACATGGATATCTGAAGCCATCATGCTGCAAGCTGTAAACACAATGATTATGATAATCATAAATATTAAAAGCAACACACACTTTGATGTAAAAATGGCTCTACCTTTAGCATGCTCCTTTGGCTGGTTGACTGAACCACAGATTTCCCTTAGTTTGTTACTTAGTTCCAGATTTGCTGCCTTGTAGTGGTTCAGCTCCTTGCTGAGGTTATGGATCCATCCTTCATACTGCCGCTGCCTTCCTGCCAGCCCCTCGTCTATTTGCTCTGTGGGGGCAACAGGACACACACATAAGGGGGTGCAAATACTATTCGTTTCATAAGATGATTCATATTTGAATTTAAATTGAATTATTTTGAATGAAGAATGAAATGAAGATTTGCTAACACAGAATGGTAAATCACTTTAATCCAATTTACTTTCTACCTGTAAACCTAAAATATACCAAGGAGTGAGGAATTTATAAAAAATAGAAATAAGTGGAGCAGGCACATAAAGACATGCAGGCAACCTTTTTTAGTAGGATAATAATTATTTTGTTGCTGTTGTAAAAAGTCCTTGGGATCCACACCTCGACACTGCTGCAGTAAGAGCTGCACACTCCTCTCATGCTCCTTCTGCTGTTGTGTGAGCCGGCGATCTGTGTCGAGTTGTGTGCGATCGAGGGCGTTCTCCAGCCACTGCACCAGCTTCTGCTGCTCATCCAGTTGCATTTCCAGCTCAGCCAGGGCGAGTTGTAGCTTACGCTCCTCCTCACGCAGAGACACCACCTACAGGAATCCCAAACACATGGTCGTGAGTTCGGACATGAAGGCTTACACCGCAAGGTCTGACACTGCTTAGCTTTCTTATCAAGAGTGAACAAGTGTTGCTATTACTAATGGTTAATTAACTGTATTGATATTTAAATGACGTTAGTGTAGTGTTACCAATACGGCTGGGTACTGAATTCAATACTTTTTAGGCACTGACAGAATTGCCTCTGAAATATTGAGTATTGAAAAATGCCTTGTCATTCAATACCCAATTTCAATACCTAAGGAGTAAATCTCATCAGCGTCAGTGAGCCAATAAGCATGAAGTAGGCTTCTACAAAGATCTAATAATTCTTTTGATTGACTGTTTGCATTATAAGTTGTAGAAGCAGGCAAGAAAAACTTAAACTCTGTGTTTCTCTCACTAAAGAACGTAGTAAGAGTTAAAAAAAAATGAAAAGATTTGTGCCGTAATGTTTAATGTGCTTAGTAAATGGTATGAAAGTCACGGTATTGGTATCGGTACTGGCATCAAACATCTTTGAACAATACCCTGCCCTAGTTAACTAGCCGGCTTGTCTAATAAAAGTAGTACACAGTAAAAAAAGAAGAAGCAGAATCTCATGTTGAGTTCACAGACCTTGTCGAAGTACTTGCACAGCAGAGCTCTGGTCTCAGAGGCAGACAGGTAACTGAGTTTGGCCATAAGGTTCATCTCCCACTGGGAGAGCATACTGGCAGAAGCCCTCAGCTGTCTTTGTCTCTGAGTGATGGCCTCATTTTTATACTCAATAGCGGCATCCAAAGCCTCGATCGCTTCGTCCAGCTGGAAAAGTGTTCGCTCCTCCTACAAATGTCAGAGGGAACAGACTTAATGAGAATTTGACCATGAACATTCAGTCCCACACAGGTGATATCACAGCTTCCAGTGAGGATTTGTCACGGCTTGACTCGTTTTCTAGTAAGTTCCTCTTAATGGCATGTGAAGTACTTAATTCATGTTTGCTGCACAGCAACACCTCTCTTACTATGAAATTAGGTCTAAACAGTAAAAATATGTTCAACAGTCAGTGCTATGAAAACACAAAACACATCCCACCCACACAAAGTCTCTTCTTTCTGTGGCTGTTTGAACCACATAGTAATATCTGACCTCAGGTGACAGCAGGCTACCCTGGCGCAGCTTATCGTCCAGCTCCACTCTCTGTTTAAGCAGTGAATCTTTCTCTTGACGGAGGTTGGAGATCTCCTGGCGAATCTGTTCGGAATCTTGAGCACTGCTGCTGCGAAGAAGACCATTCCTCTCACTCAACTCTCGCTCAAGTGACTCAATGCGCCCCGTCAGTGTCACCAGGTCTTTACTGAGGGCCTGGAGGGAAGATGAATACAAAATATTCAGCATTTGCCCATTTCCTGTGACACTGAATTGAGTTGTTTGTGGTTGTTAATACCTGACTGGAGCGGAGCCTCTTGGTCTCCAGTCCGCTGCGCTCCTGTAGCAGGGCTTCTTTCTTGGCCAGGATTTGCTCTCGTTTAGTGAGCTCTCCCTCCAGATCTTCCAGTTCTTTCCTCTGGTCCAGTACCCGTTCCATTTCCTCATCCAGCCAGCGTTTTTGTTCCTCAATCTTCTGCTTGCAGGGTATCAAGACACAAAAGCCCAGACGTCAGGCAGAAAACACCACACACACACACACACACACACACACACACACACACACACTACACATACCATACACATACACATACACATACACATACACACACACACACACACACACACACACACACACACACACACACCACACACACACAACACCACACACACACACACACACACACACACACACACACACACACACACACACACACAGCACAAACTGAGGCTGCAACAGCAACAGCCCCACAAGCAACATTCTACACATCTTTAGCAAAATGACAAATTCTTTATCAAACCACTGAGTGACTAACTTTCTTTTGCGATTCAAAGACAGTTTGCTTTCTATGAATTCAAAGTTGGGAGCGATATATTCTCCTTGAGATTCTTGTCCCACCTGTTGTTCTTCCAAAGAGATAACAGAGCCGTTACTGCCGCTGCGTCTCTGCCTCTGGAAGGCAGCGACCTCCTCCGTCTTTATTCGTAGGATCTTTTGCTGCTGCTCATTCTTTATTTCGAGTTCCTACAGAAGGGATGGGTGGTGGAACAAAGGAAGATAAAGGTCCATTACAAGATTAGTATGGACGAAATCTATATCGGACTAAAATTGGCCCTCACACTGTATTGATATGTTGTCCTTAAAACTATTCCCAGACATATGGACTTGTGGAAGAGATTTCCTTTTTCCACACATGAAAAAACAAACGTCATTTGCAATAAACTGAGTTTGGTTCTAAATTCACTCAATCAGGTTCAGAAGCAATGGCTATAACCAGAAATCTATGGCTTGGCAAACCGTGGCTATAAATTTACAGAGATTTGTCAGGGTCATAGAACCTGCTAGGTGTTCCCTGCAACAGCACAGTCAAGTTTTGCAAAATATTTGGGACTGGCTAATTGGCAGAAGGACTTAAATGAGCTTGTTTTTCCGCTAAAAGAAAGTATTAAGTGATACTGTCCATGTAACTGCATACATAGAGAAACAGGATTTTTAATTCTGTTTTTAAAGATATGGCTGTCACTCTGCTGAATTGGCCTGAGATACCTTTACTCTGTGAGTTCTTCTTTGCATCTCGCTCTCCAGACGTCGTTTTTGCTGACTTTCATGGCGCAGCCTTTTTTGTAGCTGCTCTTGCTGCTGCCTCATACTCTGAACACTTAGCTCCAGCTCTAACACACGACGTTCGCTCTGGGCAGGCAGGTTAGCGAGACGAGCGGTATCCCTCTGACGCTGACTGAGAACCTAACACGAAACCATTCACAGAAGTTCAAAAGTACAGGTCAAAAAGGTCTCACGGACAAAAGTATAACTTTAGAACAGTACAGTGTTATGTTGTTAATCACATATCGGGGAAAGAACATGGGTTTAAAATAGTATCTTAGATCGATAAAAATATTTTTTTCAAATGCCACACAAATCAGCATCAGTAATTGTAAATAAAAGTTGTCAGTTGCCTATGTGCTATTAGGTATAAAGACAGAGGTGTGGCAGTCAAACCTGAACTTTGCTCTGAGCAGCAGCTATCTTCCTGCGACATTCCTGTGCTCTGGTCTTGTCTGACGTGCTGATCTCTCTTTCTTGCCTCTCTAGATCCTGCAGCTGCCGTTGAGCCTCCTGCAGCTCCTGTCGAGCCTGCACAGCTTCACTCTCCAGAGCTGTGATCTTATGGCTATACTGCCTGTTCAGGGCCTGAGCATCCTTACCTAAAAAAAACCTGATGTTTAAAAGAGAACCTTTATTTGGATTAAATGCAGCTAAAGAAGGGTAACAAGATCAAAATTGCTACCCGTTTTGACCAGCTCCTTGATGAGTTCTTCCTTCATCCGGATGGTGACAGACAGCTCCCTGATCTTCTGCTGTGCCTGAAAAAGTCCCAACTCTGAAACGCCTTCGAAACCTTTCAGACTTTCACGCACAGATGTCTCCCCAGTACTGGAGTTGGCTACACAGAGATTTGAGACAATACACATGAGGTCAGCAGGGTGGTACAAGGAGGAAAGGGATAGAGCTTCAACACAATGGCCAAGATTCAAGCCCTCATGTTTGATCCTCCTTAAGTACCAATACAAATCAGTACTCCGTTTGACTCTCACTCTCCAATAATGTGAACCTCGGACCGCAGAGACTAAAACCAGCTAACAAAAGCATATTAAACAGATTTTAAAAGCCTAAGGATACTTTGACTCTATCGGGACAACATGTAACATCTGAATGCAAAAGGAACCAAAAGACAATAAAAAGCTATATGTATATTTAAAAACTGTGCATAAACTATTTTAATTAAATAATTTAATTTTGGAATTACCTGAGTGCTAACGAACAACGACCATCCCCCCCCCAATACGCCTACATATAGAGGCACACTGGGTTGTTAGACTTACATGCTTTTCTTGCTAAACAGGGGAGCAGGTCTGGCTCATGCAGAGATATGAGCCCTCTACCACCAACTGCTAGTCCTCCTGACAGCATGTCTCTCTTGGTCCAGGTCAGGTTCACCTGTCTGACAGAACCATTAGCATTACATTACATACATGACAACTGCTCACGTGTCAATTTAAATAGTGTAAGCTGCAAGCTATGAGTTCTATAAACACGACATACTTGCGTCTCTCTTGGCTGAGGTTTGAATGACTGCCCTCTTCTTCTGTATCCTGCATTTCTGTTCCTCCTGTGATATCCTGGTCCTCATAGAGGCCACCATCCTGATCACCACAAAGCCCATTACTAACCTGTAA
Source organism: Etheostoma spectabile (assembly GCF_008692095.1). Taxonomy (NCBI): domain Eukaryota; kingdom Metazoa; phylum Chordata; class Actinopteri; order Perciformes; family Percidae; genus Etheostoma; species Etheostoma spectabile. The sequence continues at coordinate 5,149,965 of NC_045733.1, read as the reverse complement.
GTACATACACACAAACACACACACACAAATATATTCTGCTTAAGTGTGTAAAAATTACATTAGATCTGTATAAACATGATAGTAAAACCAAGCTAAAATTAATTGCGCATTTTAAACAGATTTGTTTTACTTTTTGGACTGTATCTGGGCATTTTTCTGGTTAGTATGTGCTCATCATATTGACGAGCCTGCACCTCCATTTCTTACTACTTTTTAAACTTTTAAATCCACCCAACCCTACAGGCTCAAAAAATAGCTGGTCACCTGACTGTATGTGCCTCCATTCTGACAGTGTTGCATGGAGCCCATAGGGGCTGTGTGTGGCCGCGGCCTCAAGTTAAGGCCCAGGCCCATCAGCCCTGGAGTAGACAACAGAAACTGCAGCTCCACTATTAAGTCCTGTTGCTCCTGCAGCTTATCACTCTGAAACAGAAGGAAAGCAATAAATGCGTAACATACAGTATCAGCTGTATAAGGCAACAGACATGACGTGTTGAAAATCAGTATTATAAAAGTTGACACAGCTCAGGTGGGGTTCATCACCCAGCTCCCAAGTTAGCCCATATTACTGCCAGCTTGGTTAACACACGCATATTAAATATAGATGAATGTGGCCTGCCATGATTAAACTGTGAAACACTGCACTTATGGAAAAGGCAATAATAGAATTCCATTGCATATCACCTGCTGCTTGTATTGCTCCATAGCATCCTCCAGAGCTGCTAAAAAGTCAGAATTCTCGCCCTCAAGCCGCTGAATCTGTGCTTGAAGCAGCCCAATACTATCCTCTTTCTCTCCATGCTCATGGCCCCACCTCTCCTCCACAGCCTCTGGATCCTGGGTAATATTTTTCACAACACACTTTTATAAACATATCAGTGCTGGGTACCTGAAGTTCTGACTAAAACCTCTTTAAATATTTCCTTGGGAGTGTGAAAGAGACAAACCTGGTTCCTCACAGAGGGTCTTCCTCTCTTTAATGCAACACTGTCTTCAGTGGAGCTGTTCTCGATGCCGCTGTCTGGTCCTGAGGCAGTGGTCAGTCCACTCCGCTCCTCTTCCACGGAGCACAGCCACTCCTTCACTCTCAGACTCTGTTCTGCAGTCAGAGCCCCTTCACTCTGCAGCTCCCACAGCAACCTGTGATATAGAAATATAGAAAATATAAAGGAAGGAAGCACCAATGCTTCTTAAACCTAAACTAATGAAAATTAAGCAAAATACACATCACACAGACAGGATGAGAGACCTGAGAGACACTCCTCTGAATGAAGCCTGACATAGATGATACCACCTAAAGCTTTATGCCAACAAACTCCAGTGTTCACCAGAGTGTGGAATGTATGTCTCTCAGCTACTCAAGCTAACAAACCAGGGTAAAAACAGAAACATGTCCCTGGCCATTTACTTCTTGTCAGCAGTGAGCTGCACTCAATCTAAAATACACGAGGGAACGCTGATAGCAATGAAAAAAATATGTCAATACATTGCCTTTTATGTATTTTTTAATACTTAATTCAAGTTATATTATTATACGTATCTTAATTTTTTTTAGTTTTTTAATGAAGTACAGTTGTATCATACACTAGGAGTGGGAATCTCTGGACACCTCATAATTTGATTCCAATTCAGCGGCCAACAATTCAATTCTAAACCAATTATTGATGCATCTTGATGCAACAATTTTTTATGTACATTTCCAGGCGTGATTAAAAAAAAATATATATACAATTGAGTTTGTTATATTTTGACATATGCAGTATTTGTCACACACAAGTTTTAATGAAATATTTTGTCTACTGAGGTTTTTATTTTGTGGTCATTCCATGCTTACGCCTTAAACATGCGTGGATAATTGGCTTCTTAGAACATGAAAGGTGGTCAGATGTAATGTGATAAAGTAGATGAACAGCCTTTATGTGTTTTGCCTAATTATTTTAATGGACGTCTTATTAGATCATGTGTACATACACAAAACTTTTTTTTCTCCTTTTGGCCATTTTGTGTTTGTTTTTTTTCCTGCACTCTTGCCTAAAATCTAAGTTGTTGTCCATTATCCCAACCTCTTCAGTCCCTCTGTTTTCTAATTTGTACAAGTGCGGAGACAGTAACTTTTAAATAAAAACAATTTAAATAATCAATTAACTTATCAGAATCAAGCATTGAATCATTCTAGAGAGAATGCAAAGCATCAAAGAATTGATTATTTTCCCCACCCCTATTACACATAAATATGATCTACTGTATATTAGGTTTTAGCTAAACAGATGGTGTAATAATTATAAATTCATTGTAGGGTTTTAGCCTCTTTAAGGATTTGAAAAATTTCAAGATTAAAAAATAAATAAAGTAACACCAGTATTCGTCTTTAAACTGTGTAAAATTCTTCAAATATATGCTAGCAATTGGAATTCATTTGGCTGACGTGGAATTAGGAAAGTTTATATTATAGCGGTGGTTGCTTGAACATTAAGTATTAGTGATATAGTCAGAAAAGAAGGTGGCTGGACTTCATTTAAAATATAACAACGGTGACCACAGGGATAACAATAACAATTTAATATCCCTAATTAATATTTTTATATCGTGAACTTGTGTATGCATAAGAGAAACCATGGCTTGTGAATTCCATATACACATTAATTCACAAAGAACTTACCAGTCAATGGTCCAGGACATGCACAATAAAAAATGATGAAGACTACATTTAACTTGATAAATCAATGTGCTTTAACCTGTAAGCAGTGTCTGTACACGTCCTATAGTGGGCGCTCTGGGCTTGCAATCTGCTGATCTCTCCTTCTCCAAGTCGAGGTCTTCTGTTCGTATCAGCGTGAGAAATCATGCGGGTCTCTGAACGCTGGCGGTTTTCCAGGGCTCGGCGAAGGGCCTTGATTTGTTGCTCCAGCCCCTCCACCCGATCTGGCTCACGCTTGCAGTTGACCATCGCCCGGTTCTGAATGTTTCTGGCCCTTGTCGCATAGTTTAGTGTATTCAGACTCTCGTCAAAGTCTGAGGAAGATGGGCTGATGCAGGCAATCATCAGTGTTTTTGAATTTCCTCCCAAAGAGTCTTTTAAGATCCTAGGTGAAACAAGGATTATATGAATTAAACCAAAGAGACATTTTAAGTTTATGTTAAAGTGGTATGCTGCAGTATCTAATGAACTTATTAAAAATGTACCTTGTGATTTTAGAATCTCTGTATGGTATGTGAGAGCCTTTCCTCTTAGGGTCCCCCAGTGCCCCGATAACGTTTCCCAGAGCCAGAAGACCGCTGTTAATCTGGATACTCTCTTTCAGTCTCTCTCCAGTGTTCCCAGTCTTTAAGATGCGCTCTGACCCTGCAAGGTCAACAAAGTGGAACTTGGAAGACAACATTTGTGGTCCAGAATTTGTAGCGGTCCCATAAAGGCGAGAGCTTCCCCGGCGCTGGTCCATATACACAGTAAAAATGGTGTGTGACCGGCTGGAGTTTGGATTCATCTGGGTTGCACCAGTGTGCCTGGCTGTGTTTCCTGACTCTAGTAAACTCAACACCTCATCAAGACCCTCCACCTCACACTCCTTTACGCCACACAGAACTATGGGTCACAAAGACAAAAACAAAAAAGCACATTCATACATACACAAATCACTTGAGTAAAATGCTGCATAATAATAACAATATCTTAACCACAAAAGACATGCTTAAAGATAAACTAGGCAGCCTAATCCATACCAATGTTGCCTTTATCCTCCCGGATGTGGATGTCCTTGCTGGCGGTCTCCACCTCCAGTAAGTCCTTGAACTCCTCTTTGTAGACCTCCAGATAGGAGACTCGGACAGAGAAGTCTGCGAGGTCATTTTCATCTAGAAGCTTGAAGACATCTGCAACAGCCCTGGGGATTATACCCTGCTCCTCATCTCTAAAGGAACCTACAAACACAATTAAAATACAAATAATTGAAGGCAACTGGCTTGTTAGGGTAAAACTTGATTAGAGCAGTGTGTACTGACCAACTGCTGTACTTATGCTGTACTTTCTTGGTCTTGTTTTCTTTTGATTTGTCTTATGCAAAACCTTAAAATTAATTTAAGATTTTTTCTCAATTTTAATACAGGACTGACTTTACAACAACTGAAGTGGGCAATGGAAAAAATGATTGAATAAATAACTTACAAATATTTGCTTCTCCAATGGTGTAAGTCTTGCCTGAGCCCGTCTGTCCATAGGCAAAGACTGTTGCATTGAAACCTTGAAAGAAGGCATCTATGAGTGGCTGAACAGACAAAGAATAAACCTCCTCTTGACAGCGAGTTTCTTCAAATAGGTAGTCGCAAAGGAAGTGCCGGTCGTGGCCCAGAGTAACACGACACAGCTCCGAGTCCACGGTAATACAGCTCTCGTGGCAACGTAAAAGCTCTTTAGGCAGGAGGGGACGTACTCGAACAGCTACTTGCACTGCAGAATAATCGCCTCTGCCTTGGCCACTGGGCACTTTAGGAGACATTTCTGCTGCACCGCTGGAGCTCTTCTGTGTTCCTCTGCTACACAGGAATCATCTTTGGGCCACTAGAGGGAATGGAAATCACTTGTCACTAGTTTTTTAATCCAAATCTTGTGTCATCTGGCTGAAGGATGTAATAAGGCTACAAATCAGAATGTGACTGATTACATGATAAGGCAATAAACTCACCTAGCAGCTCAAACACAATTGTTGTACAGGTAGGTGGCTATTTTGCTAAAAGACCATATTGTATAACACAGTTTTACATAGGAGAGGGTGATATTAAAATATACACAATATCAATAATATACAACTGGTGGTGGAATTTTACAGTACATTTACTCAAGTATTGTACATAAGTAAACATTTGAGGTACCTGTACTTTAATTTAATACAACGTTTTATTATAAATTAAGCTACACAACAATATACAGGCCTACAACTACAGCTCAAATGATTAGACAATTAAAGACTTAGTTGATTGACAGTAACTGTTTGGATCGTTTCCAGTTTCTAAAGTGGGAGTACTTTTATTTTAAGTTAAGTTAACTCATAACACTTACATACTTTTACTAAAGTATCATTTTAAATGCAGAACTCTCTTGTAGCAAAGTAGTTTTACAGTGTGGTATTAGAACTTTTATTGAAGTAAAGGATCTGAATACTTCTTCCCCCACTTTATACACCAAATTTGTGATATATTAGCTATTCTGTAATGTAGAAACTGTTATGGTAGATAAAATAACCAGAAGTCAAGCAAATTGTATACCTGACAAATCAAGGTACTTTATTGCATTCATGTTAAAAAATAAAAATAAAATAAAAATTGTTGCCATAGACCGTGGCCTGGCTCATTGGTTTCAGATAACAAAGAAACAGCTACTTCTGTATATATGGTATGGCAAAATATCCCTTTAAAACTCAACACATCCTGGAGCTGCTTTTTCAAAAACCTTTAAGTGAAAATGACTGACAAACAGATATGAGACATACATTTTACTTTTAAGAAACTTCATGTATTTAGCTAGGACCTGGATGGGCCAGTCCCGAACTAGGCAACCCTTCTTGTGCTTAACGTTATTTTAAACACATCACCCTTACTCATTTTGGTAGGCTTGATCTACGATAGATCAAAGTTAAGGACCCCTTGGAAATTGCCTTGTTGCTGAAAGGCTGCCTTGCCTTATTGTAAAAATAAAGTATTCCAATTTTTTATGCGGACCCTCTGGAACCCTCTCAAGGACCCCTGGGGGTCCCCGGTCCCCACATTGAGAATCACTGCTATGAAGTAAGTTAACGTTAACTTATTGTGGCCATGTTAGCAAGATGTAGCTAGCTAACCGAGGCCCCTTTACCACTGTTTAACAAAGTGAATACGGTACGTACCGTTGTCCATAACAAACACACCAAGGTTGATGGGCTTTTTCTAAATCTTCCTTAACAAGAAGTTTCCCCAAATCTTACACGTTAGCTAAGCTAAAGTTAGCAAGTTAGCCAGCCGTCCGAACAACAACATCAAAACATGAGGATGGGGCTGGATGTCGTTATCTAGAAGTGCTACTAAGTTACATTATCACGTAAGAAATGGCTAACGTTAAACATCATGCATTGATTGGGCAAATGATCGTAACCGCTACCAGTTAACACAACTTACTTTAACGTGGCAGAAGTTACACTAGGATGGATTCAGGATAACACTGGAGTTTTCTTCTCTTTTTTTTTTTAGTGTGGAAGTTGAGGGGAAGGCAGGGGGGTGGAGCCCAAAAGTTTGGGCTGAATTTTGGGTGTGGTCTTGAAAGCATCATGGCTGAGATGGCTCAATGTTCTCTTAATACATCCATGGGCTCAATGCAGAGAGGCAAAAACAAGTGACTTAGATCATCCTCACTCTTCATCACAAAAACAGGCACAAAAGCAGTACAATAATAGTCAGTGGCAGATATGTCAAATCTGCATGTGTGTGGTTAGTACAGTAACCTGAATTAAACATACAAATGTTTTCAAATTGCAGTCCCTTGTGCACATGTAAGCATCCCCACAAAGAGTCCAATGTGATCCTCACTGAGTACTAGCCTACATTTTGAATATTAAGGCAGACTGTGAATTGTTGTCTCAGGATTATACTTATAACAACAAAATCCCTAGTCTTCCAAAGCATTCAAAATATACTGTTGACATTGGTTCTGTTTCAAAAAACGATTTCATCCTTTGAGAAAGGGAGAAAAAAGGAAAGATTAGCAAAACACACACGCACACACACCTCAATACCTAATAGTTAATTTACCTGTCTTCAGTGTCTGTGTATCCGTATAGGTTTATGAAAATCATTTAATCTCACCTGCCTGTGTTGTTCCTCCGTGTAGTTAGCTGTCTGTCAGTCAGTCTACAATGAGCTGAGTGGTCTGGTGTTGTGTCCATTATAGAGCAGCTCCGTGACAAGGGGCCCGACAGAATCTTGACATCACAAGCCTAGAGCCCTAAATGCTACTGTACTGTAACCCTGGTACTTTCAGTAATATTACCTTTGTGCACCTATGATATAACACTCCAAAATCAAAAAATAAAATAATGACCTATATTAATGGGTGTCAGCTTGACTGCTGCTGTGTGAAAGTTAGGTGTCCTTGCCAATCAATGTTCTCTGTCATCACACTTCATATACTGTATATATTATATATATATATATATATATATATATATGTACATACACTGTATGTATTTAGGATGAAATACTCATTGAGGTGAGCCTGTTATTTATAAATATTTATTAATGATGATAATGATTATTGTCTGTTTTCTTATTTGATCATAGGGTGCCTATTCTCACAAATCTTGCTTGAAACAGAATAACTTTTCACACCCAACTATTGATTTGTCCTCACCAATCATCACCTAACTTTTGTCCTGTGGGTAGACAGGTTCAAACACAAAGGCATGTGGTGCTCAAACTTGATCTCCAATTAAGTGACATGCTGTGTGCAACATGATGCTGGAAGGGTAGAAATTAAAGCCAGGCATCTGGCCACAAACACAACTGTTAATGAAGGTCCCAGCAGGGTTCAGCCATTGGGTATTTAATTGAACTGTAGTGTGACTTCATTTCATTATCAGCGCCATGTTCAGTCAGACTAAATCGATGCATCTTCCTCTCACAAGATACAGTAAGGGATTATAATGGGGTTGTGATGTGATCCTTCATGAACGCAAACTGTGCAATATAACAAGAGAACAATAATGTTGACAAAATGGAAATTCATAAAAAAATATGAAAAATGACACAAATGAGAACAGTACAATTAAGTACAGTTTATATCAATCTTTAGCTAGCTTTTATAACTATAAATAGTGAACAGTCTTGACAGTGACAAAAGAGACTTGATGACAATCATCAATAAGGACAAACAACACTTGTTTCAAAAGTCTATTATTGGTGATTATTGACAATGACGTTTAAATATTTGAAGCTGCGAGCAAAAATGTTTCATCCTATCAGAATAGCCTTGCAGATGAAAATGAAAGAGCCAACTTGTGTATTAATAATTTAATTGACTCATCCCTGAAATATGCACAAACAGAGCTTCACTTACAGTTATAGATGGCCAAGAAAAAGACACAAGCCAGCTTTCCTGTAAAGCGTCCATTTTTCTTTTCAGTACATTACGCCACAATTTGAAGTAGTGTAAGACCTCTTCTTGCAACTCTCCCCTCTCTACAGCCAATAGGAAAACTTTCTCTTTCTGAAAGGACCTATGATTGGCCAAAGTCTCTCATCAGGCCCAGCTAGATCCTCTAAAGCCTGAAAACAGAGCCAGGAGGAAATGCAGGCATCTAGGTTTCTCTCAGACCACTGAATTGCAATATGTTGAAAGATTATTAATTATTTGACAATGTGAAAAATAAATTGCCTACCACAGCTTTAACAAATAACCCCAATATAAGTTCTAAACTATAGTGAACAACTATTTTATATCAATGAGCATTACATTCAAGCCACTGCCCATTTATATAAACTAATTAAGCCCATCAGCTCCATAAAACTCTCTCTGAATGTCTCAGTATGGCTATGTTTACAAAAGGATGCTGTCCGGCGACTTTTGCGTGCAGAAGCTTGAGATCTCACCACTGAAAAAGAAGGTTTGAGCTACGGCAGTTGGCCAGGAACCGACCAGCAGTAGTAGCTCATCTGCCTACTGAGGCAAGGTCAGTCACTACAGACCAATGGCTAGTTCAGAACAGAACCGATCCATTGGAACCTGCTCTAGGCCTCAGGTAAGACTGCTCAGAAGACACTCTTGGTTATCATCACCAGCCCATGGTGCATTCAGCACTGACATCGAGAAAGGTTTCCAAGTTTTGGCCAGTCAGTATGATCCTCTGGGGTTTATAGTGCCATTTACCACATGGGCTGAAGTGCTCATTCAGCAGCTAGGGTCAAAGAGAAGGGATTGGGATAATCCACACTTGCCTCTGGATCTCCGAAATGCATGGAGCGCCTGGGAGTCGGAGCTAGAGCCCCTCAGCACAATATCCATCCTGCACTGGTACTTACCTGCTCTGGATGATGTGGAAAATCTGGAGTTTGATCTCCACGTGTTCTGCGACGCATTAGAACCGGCCTAAGGCGCGGTAGCCCACCTGACCGTACAAAGAGAAGGCGCGGTTCGTGATGGCTAGGTCAAGGGTTGCTCCAAAACGACAGCAATCAATCCCCCGCCTGGGACTCTGTGCTGCGCTAGCTGAAGCTCAGCTGGCCAAGCTTGTGAAAATGTTTACTCTACGCCGGACAACACTGTGGACTGATTCCACAACAGTCCTTGAGTGGCTCCAATCAGATTCATGCTGTTTCAAGGTATTTGTTGGAACACACGTGTCAGAAATCCAGGAGTTGTCAGATACACGCGATTGGCGTTATGCTGATACACATAACCACCCAGCTGACAACATAACCTGAGGCAAACCACTCCTAGCTCTGGTTGAGTTTGGTCGATGGAGACTAGAGCCACCCTTCCTTAAACAGGGCACTGAACACTGGCCTAATAGACCTGACCCCACACTCGCAGTGAGTCATCTGAATTGAAAGGTGTTACCTTCTGCTGCTTAACAGCAGTGGACACCAGCTCTAATGTCCCTGACGTCAACGGATTCAATACATGGAAGGAGCTGGTTGAAGCAACCCAGAGAGCATGTCAGGAGAGAGCGAAGGATCCTGCTGACCAACAGTCCATTAGTCTATTTAGTCTTTACAGCTAAGAGAGTGCCAAACCCAAAGTTTTCCTGAAGAGGTGACTGCTCTATGGGCGCAGAAACCTGTGTCCTCCCACAGTCAGCTATCCTGCCCCGCCCCTGTTTGGAATCCTACACTCGGTATTGTTTGGGTCCATGGGAGACTACGGTGACTGCAAAACGCCAACTTGGAAGAGAACCATCCTATTGTACTGGATCCATGTTACCCAACCACAAAGCTCCTCATTAAGGAGTTTGATGAACCGCTGTTACACCCAGGAGTGGAGCAAGTGTATGCAGAGTTCCGGAGGCAGTACTATATTCTGCAAGCACGTCAGGCTATCAAGCACCACCAGCTCAATTGTCCAGCAAACCAAACATCCTCTTCATGGGGCGACAAGATGCATCTTTATGTCAAGCCCAGAGCTCAATAGCCCATGGTTAGTCAAGACGGATGTGTCAAAACAGCAGAGGTCCTTGTCAAGGGTAGAGTCTACCCAAGACCAGTCACACGCCTTATCCAGCTCCATGCTCTTAAGGATGACACCCAGGACACTTGATGAATTCCCTTGATTGCACATTTGGTACTCAAATGTGGCAGCTGTTCAATGTGGGGGCGGCTGCTGTGAATTCCTCACGCTACAGAGATTGTGTAGTTACAGCTACGTTAGTTATGGCTACGTTCGTAACGTAAGAAATCGCCATGACGCCTTGTACAGAAGTCAGAGACAATGTAAGTTGGTACTCTTTATATTTAGCTTTGAGGCAGCAGATTAAGGTATCCCTAAGTTGTTTCAGTCTGAAATGAGTTTTAAAATGTTACCCGTTTTACCCAGTGATGTTAAGCAGTTAGCTTATCGGTGTTTTGCAAGCTTGCTAATTTTCCAGTGCATACCACACATGTTGCTCCATCTGGTGACTCGTGCTCTCTGATAGGAGCTCTGAAGCAGTTATTACTCACCATCCAGCATTCACAGGGTTAAAAACCCAATAGCTTCTTTAATGTACAATTTTAATATTGCTATACATTTCAAATACTGTACACGTCTGCTACTGTGCATGTTACACATTGAGATAATAAACTCCAAAGTGATTAAACCAACATATCATTAGAGGCAGCATTTTGAGCTTGAAGCACATCTCCTCTGGGAGCAGCAGGGGGCAGTGTAACACCATGATTTGAAAATGCACAGGAACAGGTTTTTATTTTGCAATGACTTTCAGATTTAAACACAACAATAAATATATATATATATATATTGCTATTTGCCTGGACAGTAATTAAGTATGCACAGCAAGAGAGAGGTGTTACAGAGAATACAAGTAAACATCAGTGTTTTAGTGGTGCAAGAACCGACAAAATTAGGTACCCTGCACCCTCATATCCTGTCTGCTTGGTACTGCACCAAACTGTAGCTTCCTTGAGCACAGCAACTGTGGCAGCACTACTGGCATGCCTGTTATTCCCTCTCTTCCCTCTCCTTTCTTCTTTCCCTCACCTGCTTGCCCACATTAAATGGACGGGAGCCAAACTGACTGTGGAGTCCTGTCTGCACTCTCTGGAGCCTCAGCAGACCCAGTCACACTCTCCTTTGTTCCATTTAACTTCAGAGGAGACCGAGGTATTCCTTTTCAAAAGTAAGTACCAGTGATAACCCAGCCTGCTGTCAAAGAGAGTGGGCTGGTGTTCTTATGACCGTACCTTACAACCAGACTGAGATCAGGATATTGATTTCAGTCCCCGTACACACTGCCAGCACTCATTAGGAGGGATTTGTTTTATCTTTATGGTGTGACCCCACACATTGGAGACCTGTAGAGAAAGGGTGATGGCTGGATGAGAAGGTGGATGTAATACAATAAGGTAGAGGTGGGGAGGAAAAGAGAGGACAGTTAGGGGTGAAAAGTGAAACAGTGCAGACAAAACACCAGAGTTCAGACCAGGTGCTCTCAAAAGATTTTCTCAGAGCCTTGTTTGTATAGTTGTATGTAAGAGGCTATTGTGCAACAGGCTGAACTTCATATCAAGCAATACAGAGTAAAAAACACAGAACGCTTAAGCTGTAGATGAGTAGAGACGGGTTTTATGGGGGTCCCTGAGAGACAGACTTAAGCACAGCCTCGCAATTCCCTTCTCCCTCTGCCTATTTTCCCATTAAGACACAAGAGGCAGCAACAGAGTGAAGAACACTGAGAGGTCTATCTTGCTATGGTAATAAAGACAGCAGTTTTTAATTCAGTCTGCACCCCTCCGCCAGTAACTGGCTGGCTGGAGTGAATCGTCTTCTATTCAGCCATCACTCTCTGTCTGCCTCCCTATCTCTAAACATCTTTTTTGTTCACTCAGCGTGCAATCTGGTTTTAGGATCCCAAGCTCCCCAGCCCCCTCAGCGGTGAGTCTCAGTCACAGTATGGAGCCCCCTCTCCAACTAAAGACATGCTGATTGTCTCCAGTCAACCTACACTTTGCCACACTATCATACAGATGCACTTTTGTGTGGGTTTCTTTTTCAGACAGTTGTGTAACACCAAGGAGTAGATAGATGGTTGGGGCAGCACAGTGGTGACACATTTAATTACACATATCTAAAATGCCACAGGTTTTCCAAATATACATCTCGTCATGAAAGGGAAATGATGACACAAAAATTACTTGCAGGGTGCATGTGGATTTTTGTCTGTGTATATGTGCAAATTTTAAAGTTAAAGTTATTCATGTACTGTAAGAACACAGTGGCTCTTTGAGCAGCCTGTCTTTGGCAGTCTGTCTGCTGAACAGCACTGCTCTGTACTGCAAGAACTGAAGTGTTTCCTAAACAACCACCACCCACATATATCACTATATGTTTATATACAGTATATCATAAAGTAACATTTTTTTGCTTTTGAAAATAAATAAAAACTTTTTAGGCTTTATATAATGTTTTAATGTTTGTATAATAGTTTTACTGAAAGCACAATATAAATAAAACATGATAGCAAAGAGAATTACAAAATCTTCACAAGTCATGATTACGTTTCCAGTATACGTAACATAATGTCAACATAGCAGGACTGTCATTTACAAAAATAACACTTTCTTTCAGGGTGGACTACATATCTAAATATTTCTGGTTCCTCCAATTGAATGCTGTTTTACTGCTACATGTCATTCACCTTTCATATCTACTACACTAATTTTTGTGCAATAAATGTTTCAGTTCATCCACACTCTCGTTCTTATATAATTAACCCAAAGATACATTCCTGAATTTCTGTGGCTTATCACCAATGCTCCTGAAGAACCCATATTCAAAAATGTTTATTGCACACAGCAGTGCAAGACAGGTGTTAAACCAACCATCACATGAGAGTTCTTGTGCTGGTTCATGATGACTTTACTAGTTTTCAGACCTGTCTACAGCAACTTCTTTAGCAACAGCACACTTATACATCCAATTATCACACATGCATGACCAAATAGAGTCCTTAGCCAAATCCTAAACAACTCTTTCTTTGGCCTTTGTGCTCTATGTGTGTTTCCACTTTCATCTCTCTCTTTCTAGAACTCATACTGGGAAACAAACATGGTGACTTTCGTAATGTACTTCCCCAGCTGGACTCGTCTCTCCAGCTCACTCATCTCCACTTCTGCCTCCAGCGTGGCAGGGCCCTGCACGGGGCTTACCAGCATCAGCTGACATGTCACACGGTCTGAACGCTGTACTGTGAAGTGGCGCCGAGCTTGCCTTCCTCCCAGCAGGGAGAAGCGAAGTGTGTCACCCATTGGACGTAATGCTGAGACCCTGAACATGACGCGGGGAGCTGACAGGTTGGACACTGTAGCCAGGTAATGGTAGGAGAAGGAATTTGGGGTCTGAGAACATGCCTTGTTGTCCACAGGACAGGGGTTACGTTCACAGCGCCTGGAAAAAGAGTTCATCCAAGAGTGAGAGTTGGTTTTAAATGGAGTTTAAGTTATACTGTCAATGGTTTTATTTGGTCTAAGACATCGTCCCCATATCTACTTATAATCTCAAATGAAAAAAATCACACTTATTACAATGCGAGGTGAACTTGGAATGCAAAAAAATTATTAAGAATAATGCTTACATAGGCGCCGTCTTGACATATGTAGCATTAGGGATTTTGGGACAGTCCACACGGACACACTGGAAACCGCCATACGTATTAATGCACATCTGGTCCTTTGTGCAGTTGTTCTGTCGGGTGGCACACTCATCAATGTCTGTGAAAAAAAGAACATCCACACTATAAGACATTTATTCAATCAAAATGTTAGCTGGGATATCATTGTATGAATAAGTATAGTAATTAGTTTTTGATCTTCAGTTTTTTTCATGATTCTTAATGAAACCTGTTCATAAATCGATTTAAAGTTTCTCAAATGTACAAAGTATGAGCTCTCAGAAAAATAAATAATTTAATGTCTAGAGTTGATGTTGGTACTTAAAGCTTTAGTGCGTAACCTTGTGATATTAATGAATTTCTGTTACATCCAGGTGAGGGTTGGCCTCCGCCAGGGCTGCGCTTAGTCACCAATCCTGTTTGTAGTATTTATGGACCGGATATCGAGGCGTAGTCGGGGTGGGGAGGGGTTGCAGTTCGGTGGGCTCAGGATCTCATCGCTGCTTTTTGCAGATGATGTGGTCCTGATGGCATCATCGGTCTGTGACCTTCAGCACTCACTGGATCGGTTCGCAGCCGAGTGTGAAGCGGCTGGGATGAGGATCAGCACCTCTAAATCTGAGGCCATGGTTCTCAACAGGAAACCGATGGAATGCTTTCTCCGGGTAGAGAGTGAGTCCTTACCTCAAGGGAAGGAGTTTAAGTACCTTGGGGTCTTGTTTGCGAGAGAGGGGACCATGGAGCGTGAGATTGGTCAGAGAATCGGAGCAGCTGGTGCGGTATTACATTCTGTTTATCGCACCGTTGTGACGAAAAGAGAGCTGAGCCAGAAGGCAAAGCTCTCGATCTACCGGCAAGTTTTCGTTCCTACCCTCACCTATGGTCATGAAGGCTGGGTCATGACCGAAAGAACGAGATCCAGGGTACAAGCGGCTGAAATGGGTGTCCTCAGGAGAGTGGCTGGCGTCCCCCTTAGAGATAGGGTGAGAAGCTCGGGCATCCAAGAGGAGCTCGGAGTAGAGCCGCTGCTCCTTCGCGTCAAAAGGAGCCAGTTGAGGTGGTCCGGGCATCTGGTAAGGATGCCTCCTGGGCGCCTCCCTAGGGAGGTGTTCCAGGCACGTCCAGCTGGGACGAGGCCTCGGGGAAGACCCAGGACTAGATGGAGAGATTATATCTCCAACCTGACCTGGGAACGCCTCAGGATCCCCCAGTCGGAGCTGGTTGATGTGGCTCGGGAAAGGGAAGTTTGGGGTCCCCTTCTGGAGCTGCTGCCCCCGCGACCCGATACCGGATAAGCGGATGAAGATGGATGGATGGATGGATGGATGTTACATTCAAGCCATTGCCAAATGAATTGCTACAAAGCTAATAATTAGCTCCACACAACTCTCTCTGTATTTCTTAGTATTGCTATGTTCAGAAGATTGTGGTGCAGGCACGGCGTTTTCAATAGGCCCAACCAAAACTTTTCTTCAAAGTTTTGTTTTTAAATACATTTTATTTTTTCAAGATTTATTAAAAATTGGCTAACAATCTCATAATTTGTGCTAAAATATTTTAAATGTTTAGTTTTCAAAACATTTTAAAAAGCTGGTTATATCTATTCTGATGCTTCTGCGCAAGTTCAGCAGACAGTGAGGTTTGGGATCAGATGCAGCCTGTCGGTATGCTAGGCTAGCTCCAAGTGATCTGAAAGTGTGAAAATCATTTCCAGTGAAGGACGGTGTTGCATCAGTTGTTGTTTAGGTACCTTAAACGTGCATGAGTGGTATCAGTAATCTACAACCAGGAGATGAAGGAGAGTTCAAATCCACAACACATAGCACATCTTTGTCTCTACCACCCCAGAACACTTGCGCGGCCAGTGCCGGTGTTAGTGCCTCTGACTTGCAAGTGGATAATAGCCTGTAGATCTGTCTTTCGTGGATGAGTCCCCTACTCAACCAGTGCTAAAGTAGGCCTGTACGGTCGCTTCTTCTGCTTTAGCAAGTTTAATTGTGTGGGACCGCTAGAGGATGTGTGCAGCCAATCTGTTTGTATTATATTATGTTGTTATATGAGCTATATGGATTAAAATAATGCTGCAGGCGCATTTATATTTCTATATCAGCTTGTAACTGTTGTCAAGTTGTTTTTTCCCTCATGGTTTTCTCTTGTTAGGGCCAATGATGCTTTAGAGCTTGTAAATGTGATTTTTTTCCTTTTGTTAAACATGTTCATAACATGAATCATCCCACTAAAGTAACAGTTTGTCTAGGAAGGAAACAACGAGTCTTGTTTTACATGACAGATCACGTTTTTGATGAACAAGTTCTGTGCCCGAGTATTTATTCAAACTGTCGGGCAGTGTTGTTGATCTGTACTGTTGAAAACTTAAAACAATTAAACAGAATTGTCAAATATTCGGCCTCATGTTATGTGAGCAGAACTAAACTATGTTTTGGGGAAACATTAGATGCCTGACCACTTTTACAGTCTATAGGCCTTAGGTCTATAGAGAGATGCGCTATAGCGGAGCCAGGTATGGTGCGTAATGGAGATTCCAAAGCGCTCTTCTTTGGTCAAAGCAAAGGAGAGCAATCGCAGATAGGTCGGTCCTTTGCACTGTGACTTGAGAACATTTTTAATTCAAGGCCCACCCACAATGGGTCTGGCCCAACCAAAACTGGAATCTTGGCGCCGTGACTGTTTTGGCGTCCGGTGACTTTCCTGCGTAGAAACTTGAGTGAAGACAATTACCTCCTCTGAAGAGTCTGTCATGTTTTTTAATGCTCCGTGTCCTTCTTGACTACTAGCAACTGTGTGGAGGACGGGGTGGAGGCACGATCACAGAAGGCTTGTATCAGGTGGACATGCCGACAGTTTTGTTTTCATTACTTAGAATTCCTTATGGGGGTGACAGAAACTACACGCTATAGCTTTAACATATTAGGCTTTGTATTACATGTAGTCTAAGCAACACATGCTGTATATAGCAATGTTATATATAAAAATGAGACACCAGACCAGAGGTGATTAGTTGTTGTTTTGAGTTTTCTCAGCAACTTTTGGTATTACAGAAATTAGTAAAACAACATGTTTTGGAATACTTTATGTAATGTTGAGTGCAGATTTTTGAAATTAAGAAAGGGAAAAGTTAAACAAAACATAATAAAAGAAAAGTGCACCTTTACAGCTGCGTCCATCGCGGGTCACATTGTATCCAACGGGACAGGAACAGCTGTAGCCTCCAGGAGTGTTAACACAACTATGTAAACACAGTCTCCCTGCCTGGCCATTATGGAACAGCTCACATTCATCTATATCTAGAAGTGAACAATGCACACGCAGTTGACATCCCACATGGAAACCCAAATATATGTGTTAATTTAGTCACAGGTATTAGTTGTACCAGTGCAGGTGTTGCTGTCCCTGCCAGAGATGGTGTATCCTGGCTCACAGGTACAGTGGGTGGTCCCCTGTATGATGGTGCAACGTGATGGACGGACGAAGGGCCCAGTGGTGGCAGCCGGCAAGGTAGCAGCAGCAGCGGTGGCGGCAGAAGTGTTTGTCATGGTGACAAAAACTGAATGAGGAAGACAGGAAAGAGGAAAAGTATGTTTTCATTCCCTGCTGTAATTGGTTATTTCAAAGTTGTCTATTTTCAGTCCAATTAAGTATTGTGAGCTTTAATCCAATGTGCAGATGAACTTAATGTGCAAATTCAACATTGTTTCATGAAAACAACCCTATGCTTATGATTCATGTAATTTAGTTGGGCTGCTGTTTTTAAATCTTTTTTCAGGGTTTGGGACTGGAATTTGTCTGCAAGTCAAACTCACCAAAATGTTGGCATCACTCAGCCTCATTATTATTAGCCTATTTACACAAATTATGATGTCATGTTATTTTAATAGTATAGTCAGGTATCTAGTCACTACGTCTGACATGATTTGTCACCATGCATCCATGGGTGCAAAACTCCTTAGTGAGTGAGAGAGTGAGTGAGTGAGTGAGTGAGTCTAGCCATGATTGTGACATAATAAATGGAGCCTAAAGAGTGGGCTATTGGAAATATCAATTAAATAGAAAAAAAACAAAACAAACTGGGCTCCAGAGATTCACAGTCCACCATCTACATCCGGGAGCAGGCCAATGCTCAACCAGCATCGCCTTGGACTTCAAGCTGGAATTTAATAAAAACCCACTTTGTGGTGTGTAGCACTGGCAAGCCAAACTCCTGGTCAATATAATCTCCTTTAGCAGCAGACTGGGAGGATTTGGATACTAGCCTATAAGAAATATGCCCTCCAGTAAAGTGTGGATCTTATTTGTTGTATGTAGCTTCTAATATTAAGATATTAAAACATTTGTTGCAACCCAAGACCCAAATCTCAAGGATTGCAAATGTTAAATGCACTACAACTTCAACGTGTGTGTGGTCCGATTTTACCTACATGTTGGCATGGGGCTCTGGCAGGTAGCTCCAGCCCAGCCTTTGGCACAGACACAAGAGAATTGGTTCACTTCATCCACACATGTCCCACCATTCTGGCATGGAGATGATGCACACTCATTGATGTCTGGGGGAAAAGAAAGAAAGGAAGATTATAAAAAGTGACTCCATTGCTACACTTGAACCTCCTGGAGATACAAGAACATATGCTTTGATATTTTATGATAAGAAGATGTGACATCATTGCATATGCATGCTAGAAAGTGAATGAGAAAGAAATGGAGCAGATGAGTTAATGTTAGTGTAGGGCAAACCCTGTCTTGATCAAACAGCCTTTGAGCTGTTATCTTAAAGTCAGCAAGCTGTCAGAGGACATACAGATTGGAATATCACATGTCACGCCATTCAACAAGCTCTCTCAACAACTAACCACAATACATAAAGAGGAAATATGATCATGAGTCAAATGAGAAATGTATCTCTACATAGAAAAAATGCGTAATGCACAAAAAGAGGAATGGCAATAGAAAGCGGGAGATGGGACGGTTACAAAAGGACGATGACAGGGTGGTAAAAGTGATCAGTGGGTTAGATAACAGGATGAGTGATGGTTAGGGCAAAGAAGAGGAGAGACCCTGATGGGAAGAGGAATGAGGAGGAGCCAGAAGAGAAAGTGACCATCACAGTGAGGGCCAGGTAGCAGAAGATCCTTGCTGGACTCTCACCTCGGCAGGTGGGCTGCTGGCCGCTCCAGGTCAGGCTCTCCTGACAAACCCTGCTCTCTGATCCAACAAGCTCATAACCAGGGTCACACAGAACGTGAACCTCATGGCCCACGGCATGCAACTTGCCGAGTTTCCTCCCATTAATGGGAACGTCCAGTTTTGGGCAGGTACCTCAATGGGATTGAAAAAAAGCAGAATGGCAGATATTTCATTTTATTTGATTTATAATTTATCTCAAACAATCAACAATGTTGCAAAAGAAAACAAAACAAATTAAAACCACAAAATTAAAACACAAACAATCAGAATTTACCAAAGACCCCTCCAAAAAATACAGGATAAGTTTGAGAAGGAGCAGGCGGTAGCATACAGCTCATGAGGTCCTGCCCCTACTTCACAATATCATAACACTACGAAACAAATTGATATGCAAACAGCTGACATTTGAATGAATCAGTCTTTCTGAGGGTTTTGCTTACTGTTGATTGCTCTTGTGGTCTGCTTCCCTGTGCTGCTCTGCAACAGGTTTATTTTCTTCTTTAGGTTGCGAAGACTCTGCAAGTAAGAGGCTTCATGGGCTGAGAGAAGCTTCTGGACTTGCTTTAGGGAGCCCTGTATTTCCTGTT
The DNA here is from genome assembly GCF_008692095.1 of Etheostoma spectabile. Classification (NCBI taxonomy): domain Eukaryota; kingdom Metazoa; phylum Chordata; class Actinopteri; order Perciformes; family Percidae; genus Etheostoma; species Etheostoma spectabile. The sequence goes on along the minus strand of NC_045733.1, from coordinate 5,130,338 downwards.
TACTAGGGCAGTCCTGGAACAAAAAAGAGGAGATGACTAATGTCATTAAATGTTGATTAATATTTCACAACAGCTTCTTCAAAGCTGTAATTCACTAACAAGATCAACATATGCGTGTACCAATTCTTTTACAAACCACATCATTGTAAACAATTCAACGATGTTGATATGAGAAGTTCATGATTTTTGTTAAAACAGGAGCATTTAAGAGTGTATTGCACTGTACTATACATAGTGTTACTATTTCTTAAAAGGGAGTGCTGTTTTGCTGAATTCAAGAATTAATGAATAGAGAAAAGCTACTCCTCTGGCTCAGGTAAGTTAGAATAAATATTTGTCGACATAAAAAAGAGACTGCAGGACCACAAGCCAGTGATATCATTGATGCATTAGCCAGAGAACTAACTTTTCATTCAGTCACAAGACTCAAAATGTTTGGTTGATGACATCTTTACAGCCAAAAGATGTTATGGTTTGGTATTTTGTTATATGTTTTGTCCTTGTGATTGTGTTATTTTTTTGGTCTTGTATATGTTTTAGTCCTTGGTTGCTCCCTTGTCTTGTCTAGTGGTTTCTGTCTTGTGGTCTCTCGTGAGTGTCTGTATGTTCTGTTTCCTGTTTTATTTTGATAGTCTGGTTTTCTGTGCTGTCTTGTCTTCAGTTTTACTTCCTGTGATTTCCCGCTCTTGTGATTACCTGCTGTCTTCCACCTGTTTCCCAGCCCTTGTGTCACCTGCCTCTTGTTATCTCGTTGCCATCTGTATTTAGTCTTGTTGTTCCCCTTGTCAGATCATTGTAGTGTTACTGTGTACTGTTTCTTTGTTTTCTGTTTTTACTTTGGACTTTTTGGTTTCCATTTTTTTTTCTGCTTGTTTTCAAGACTTTTATGTGCATTTCTGAATTCATTAAGTCATCAAAACAACCTTCAGTTTCCACCTCTGCATTTTGGGTCCACCATTTACCAACCTTCTATAACAAAAGCTCTAAAGATATTTTTGAAAGTGTGAGCCCCAAATTTTTTTAGTAACCTTAAAAAAGCTTTCTGTAGTCACCACCAAACTGTCCATTTCATCACACTCAATTGTGTTGCACTTTTTTTTTTTGCACAGTTCTGAATGACTGAAATTTCAGCCACCAAGGTCCTGTTGCACAAAACCAGGATAATGGATTAAGCCAGGATATTCAAGTTATCCTGGATGAATTTGGTTTTGACTGGTTGACCAATAACGTGGTCTATATACGTATATAGTGTAGTGCACATTCAACACACAGGGAACGCCACAATGGTTCTTAGTCTTTTTGTTTTGGTGCTGTCACTTGTCAGAAGAAATAAAAAATAAACATGAATAATACATTGTTTTACATATATGCTTACAGTGTGTATTGAAGTCACTAACTTCTTTGCCCTGTTCTGATTTTTCTGTATGAACATAAATTGTAGAAAGATATTTAGAATGAGACTCTGCAAACGTGCAACCAATTAAGCCACGATGAGCGGATCACACTAAGTCAAGCTGCGCCTTTTCACTTATCCTGGATATCTTCATTCTACTTTTGTGAAGGCCCCAGATTACCTTACTTAAAAGTACAGTATGAAATAAAATGAAGGCTCTAATCAAAACTTGAAAAATAGTCTGCTCCACTGCATGCAAACAAATGAAAGCCTGCTGAAGTAGTCAGGCCCTTAAAGACCTGTGCAGTACAGAGGCTGGGCTGTTGTGCGAGCAAGTAAATGCCAAAAGATCAGAGTATGTTTGGCAACTGTAAGTATTTGCAAGCAGCAACCTCCTTGTCTCAAAGCTATATAACTCAGTCATAAACACAGGAACACTCTCTGAAGGTTTAATATTCTTGTGATGTTTAGGTGTGACCCTGTTTGGATTACAGAAGATTACAGTCATTTTAGAAGAGGCGATGAAATCAGCAAAAGCTAACTCGCTGCTTGTGTGCTGGAGGTAGGGGTTGGGGTCAGTACAGGGTATTTACTCCCTCAGCATAAACATCACCTGTGCTACAAACTCCCTTTCTATTGGCTGCAGGGGCAAGGGAGTGGCACTGCCTGGTTTTCTGGCCATGTCCTCTTCAACAGTGTCATTCTACGCCTTGTGCCCTGTCCTCTCATGTTTTCAGACAACCAATTAGTGTTTCGTCCAGCCAGGGTTATGTAAGAAGAGTCAATATTTGTTAAACACCTTTCTGATTTGGACAGAACTTGAGTCTGGAGAGGCTTGAGTCAGCCGGGGAGGGGGGGGTTGTGTTTATAGTGCAGTTGTCAAAGGCCTCTTTCTGCCTATGCTTAGCAACATTTCACATGGTTTCATATTAAGAGGATGCATGCAGTCCTGGAGCTTAAAATTACAGTAGTGTATTATATCTAACCAGAGTTACAACATAAATACATACACACCTAAACCATCCCACTCTCATTGTTCCTGAGAAACACAATAAAAATATGCTGGCCATGTTTCAGTAACACACATGCACAGCGAGTGTATTCATTCACTGGAGCCTCTGGGGACTTGTTTCTGAACCAAAGTAAAGGTGACTCCAGGTTTGCTCTGTAAAAAGATTTTTTTATGTAATGCCAAGCACGGACATTCACAGTAGGCGCTGTTATGATAAAGGTTACTCAGATTTTTGTGTGCATTTTTTGCCTTTTAAGCCATGCATGGAGTTTTTAAGATGCATGTTGTAATAAATTAATCAATTAAATAGAACAGAATATAACTGTCTTTTTTGAGCATGTGTTAAGCCTTTCAACTTAATTAAAATGAGGTCTTATACTCTAAAAACACCCAACTGCATTAGCCTGTGACATTGAATTCACTCACCTGTCCAAAAGTAGGATGGAGCGAGCAGAAACACAACAAGGTGATGACAATCGCAGCAATCATGTTTACACTGATCCCAATCCAAAGCGCAGTCCTCAAATGTGTTCGAAAGTTCAACGTTGTAGGCAGTGTGAACTTTGAGTGCGTGCATGGACTCCAGATGAGAAAATGACCACAGTGGAAAAGCTGCTGCAAAAAAACGTTGAGGAATGTTGGGTTTACTCTTCAGGAGCCAATCAGGGAAAAGAGACTTATTAATATCCCTTTACTTAACTTGGTGTGCACTTCCTCTCTGGTCAAAGCAGTTAGTTTATATCTTGTTTATACAGAAGTGGAAGAAAACTGAGCTCTATTGGTAAAGACGTTGATGATCTAAATCATGCGAGAGATGACAGTCATAATCATGATCTTACAATAATAATCTTATCTGATATTGTTAACTTGTTTACAGCAGTAATATTGTCAGTAATGTTAAATGAAAACAACATACATATATTGTAGAAAAAGGTTATATTCTATATTCTTTTTATTTATTATACCTAAATATCATCTAACTGATTTGACAGTAGGATCACTACAGAGAAGCTGTGCCCTCTGCAGGAATATATTTATACATGCATTCCTGTACTGTATATTAGTTATACTGAACAAAAACAGACAAAGGGCCATACCTGACCTTATGGCTGTACATCATGACAAAGGGCTCTGTGTAGCGAAATAGCTATGACAGTAGAGTCAGGAAAAACATTAATGAAGATGACAGGTAGTACGTATTTATTTTCCCTCTGGAGAATATATTATTACTGAAGGCCAATGGTACAATGGGGAGTTACAGCTGAAAAACAAAGTACATTTTTTTAAACCATATTAAAACATTTAAAAAAACTCTCATTTGCTTTTTGAAACTAAGCAGTCTTCAAAATCTTTCAAGATCTTTAAAATGTCATCAAAACCCTACCGCGTGTTTTTTAGGAATAGTGGACTCTCTCTGATGTGCTCTGCGCTGCAGACCGGCGTGAAAGCTGTCGAAGTAAAAAGAGGGAGGAGAGGAGCAGGAAGGAAGGCAGGATAACTGGGAGCAAAGTGGTCACTGTTGTTGGAGATACTTCGGGAGTTCACAATGGGGTCTAGAACAGCGTCCAAGTTTGTTGTTTTTCTGTGTCTGCTGCTCCCGTTTATCCACTCGAACCGGATTAATCCAGAAACACCGGAGCTCCAGAAGTCCGCCGTCCCCGGTAAATACACTTCAAGCGGTGCGCGAGTCAGGTGGCCACGAGGGACAGTAGCCTACTGTAGAATTCGTGGTGCAAGATACACTTTATCAACTGGCACACGTTTTGACTGCTAAATAGAATGTAGACATTTTCCTTGATGTTATTTAAGTTATAGCAGTTAGGCAATAGTAAGTGTAAGAGAATACTGTTTTATAACTGGAAGTTTTTGCAATCATGTGTAAGTTGGGGGCTCGAGTGGGATTTCTTAGCTGTTCAACTCCATCTGGCAAAGCACCAGCAGCCCAACTTTTCTGTCACTTGTTGCTGTGCTACAGAAGTTTGGCATCAGCTTAAAATGACAATTTTGATGGCATTTTGCCAAACACAAGGAAACATTGTCAACCCATCACTGAGGAACTGACTCTCTACTCTTTTTTGTAAAATAATAAAATAATAAATAAGTAATTTAAAGTAGTGAAGTAAGTTAATTAGATCAAAACAGATTAAAGTCTAGTCTAAAACGGCATTAATTCACAATATGTCCTTACATTAATTATTTAAGAATCTTGGGCTTAATTTAATGTAATATGGGAGATGTTCAGCATTGGCCTCACTTAACTTTAACCCTTTTATCTATGAGCAGTATACAAAGCTGTAATACATAATGTATTATTCTGCTTATACATTGTAATTAAGCAGAAATAAGGACATTTTGTCCTGTGTTGATGTACAGTACACTGCAAAAAAAAATCAAGAATACAAAGATATTATTGCCCAAATATTTCAAGACATGATCTAAATATAAATATATGCATAGTGGATATTCTTTGATCACAGAGGCAGAGTTCATGTTCTGAGCATATCCAACTCCAGAATGGGACCCATTATACTGCTAGAATCTGGAGTTTATGTCATCCCAGATAGTATAGCTAGTGATATGCATGGCATATGTACAGCACATATACAGTACATTGCAAAAATTATCAAAACATAGTTAGGAATTTTGATTAAACTTTGTTTAACCACGCTGACCCTTGAGTTGAATTGTTAGTGACAGAGTGTATTAACCCATGCTCCAAACACACACATGCACACATATACACACACACACAACACACACACACACACACACACATCCCGCCAACACATTTGTATTATGTTGCCATGGTGATGGCAGTAGAGGCACAGATACTAAATGAGTGTTTCTGTTTTCTTCCAGGGCTCGGGGTGAAGGAGCACTCACAGATTGTTGCCCAGCACAATAGACTGCGCAGCCGAGTCAAACCCATGGCAGCTAACATGCAAAAAATGGTTTGTGGCGTACATTGTCTGCTTCTTAAGTGTGTGTTTGAATGGCATGAATGCTGTCACCTAAATGTGAGTTTAAGGTAGTTTTACACTGTCTCCACGGTAACTGCTGATTCTCACACCAAAGTTTAGTCTTCTTCTGCAGCACATAGTTGTCATTTTTCAAGAGTTACTGTTCTGTACTGTAGACTCTCTCTCTCTCTCCACCCATGGAAGATATTTGGCCATGTTTGGAAAACTTAACCAAAATGCTTTTGAGTTCAAAAGAGCTTGCAACTGGCAGTGCCAGGCCTAGATAATAACAGTAGTGATCAGATATGTGCTGTGTGAAAATGTGAAACCCTGTTTTAGCCTGATGTGAGGCAACTGTCTTGAACAGCTTGCAGTGCCAAAAATCCGGAAATTTGGTTCAGAGCTCTGTTTTGACTGTTTTTCAATCTAACTGCACCAGGTAGGCTGCATAGCCACAGGCAAAGCCAATATCAATAACATGTTTACAGTTATCCCACGACAACATTCAGGAGCAAGAAGGAACTTTTTTGCGGTGGTTTTCTTTCAAAACCACCACAGTATTTCCAGTGGTGGATGAAATGATATTTTACTTAACTAAAACAACTTAGCCATATTCCATCAATAGTTGTTTCACAAAATATTCCTTTAAAAAAAAAGTGAAATCACTAAACAAAGGCATGGATAGAGGTTTTTAGTTTTAGAACTGTCTTCCTCTGTGGTGGTAATAGTCTCAGCAGTGTAAAATATTAGTGTTAGTGCATCATTTGTTTTGCTCTGCTGCAGGCTGAGTGATAGTGGACAGTCAGAACGAAGCCAAATCCAATTAGCCGCGGGTGGTCTTGTGAGGGTCGCTCAGTGAAATGATACATTTTTATTTTTTACCAGAACAAGACCAGAACGGCGCAACATTTTAATTTGTTACTCTTTTAGTACTGATGATCAACACATACAGGGGAAATACTGTGCACAAAATGAAATCATAAATTTGACAGAGCAGTCAGAGGGTTCAAGTGTTGCTGAATGTGCAGCAAGTCTTACTATTAATTTGTGACTCATGATCTCTAATCCCACTCTCTGCAAAACACCCCAGCTACAGTAAATCCTCTCCCTATCTCATTCCATCTATTGCTTCGCCATACAGTACTTATCTGCACAACTGTCTCACATGTATGTGATTATGACAGAGAGGTAACAATGTATAATGGAATTCACAATGCACTAGCTATCCTCAGGGCCTAATATGAGATTTGTGCCAGGGCAAAACTTTGTCATAGATTACATCCTAAAAGCCACCCGTACAGTCTGAGCCCCCTTTCTTTGACTGCGCTTCAGCTTCGCAGAACTGTTCTCAACTGATAAGGCAGTAATGAGAAAAAGAGGATGTGGATAATAATTCTGCATTCTCAACTCGCTATTACAGGTAATTTCTCGACAAAACCCTCGGAGCAAGCTTTGCCAAGTTGAAGAGGCATATTAAAGAGCTTTACTGATAAACGTTAAGCGGCTCAAGGCTTCGGTTGTGTTTGTGAATGTCTGGATAAGGATTTTTCTTCACACAGGAAAGAAGCAGTAAGAATTGTGGTGAGATTGGGTTGATGTGATTATAATATAAACCTTTAGGCTTTGCTTTCAGGGTGACATAAATGACCAATAATTTAGGAATGAATGATGCTCCTCCCTTTCGTACCCCTGTGTGGAGGGTTTCTTTGAACTCTTGAGAAAGTATAGTAATAGGGTCACACAGACAAAAATGAAAGTATTTACTTTTGATATGTAAATCATGACTTCTGTTTGTGAGATTGTATTGTATTAATCTCTCTCAGAACTTCTCAAGCTCCAGCACTTCAATGTAACACAGTTAGGGTGGAAAAAACAGAACTGCAAAGCTTCACAGTAAAATATGAAGCTTTATTGATTTTTCTAATTTGGTACACAACAGTGAGTAGTTGTTGATAATGCCACAAAGATAGACTGACGGATAAACTCTCATTTTTCATAATGAGTCATTCACATCTCCCAGCGGATACAACATGACATGCTTTGAAATGATATGTCATAGATGAAATATTGCCCGGTGACCTCTGGTGGCATCAAAGTGTGAGCCGATGACTTTGGCTGGCTGACATCAGAGAGCAGAGTGAACAATGATCTTAGTGGGGGCTTCGCCTTTCTACACCACACATCAGTGACATACCTCTGATGTCGTTTCTCCAAACTCTGTCTAACTGTACACAAAAAGACATTTGATTAGATTATTTAGAGGTTCTTTAACCTAAAAGAGATCCTACTTGTTCAAGAGTGTACCACTTTCTAATAAGGTACCATTTATAAAGGGTTTATAAGTAACTAAACTCTTCTTGTGATACATCAACAGACTCCAGAGGTCCCATTCCAACTGTTTAGCTGCAGAGTTCAGACATCTTTTCAACAAAACGAGGTGTTTTTTATGGAAGCCCATTTTCTCCACTGGAGGCAGAGAGACCAAAGAAATATCAACCCTCCATTAAACTCCCATTAACAAAACAAGTCACGAAATGTCAAATTAACAGAGCATTACTGGGATTAGGAACCAAAATTACAGAATTTCCACCTTTCACTACAAGTTACTGAAACATATCTCACATTATTGCAAACGGTTATTAAATTATGTGTTACTACCCAACACTACTCCTACTAATTTACAAAGCATTAGTAAATGATGTACTAACCCCTGATGAAGCTATTATTTACAATTGATAAACCCTAAATGAAGTGTGTCTTATTAGAAAAGAGTTTAAAACTAATCTGTCAGAGGTATAATACCTTAAAATTAAAGAAGGTGAACAAGTAAGAAAGTGGCAATGCAAAGATGATACTCTTTCAATTTCAATTTTATTCAACTTCACTCAATTGTATCATTTCATTCATTTAGTTTACGTAGCATGGTTTCATACAAACCTTGAATCTGTAACTTTCCACCTTCTCTCGTAGTGAGAGTATCTGAATGTGATGTTTGCACTGCAACAAATTTGGCCGAGTAATTGATTGTGGAAAGTTAGTGTGTTGTTTATTTGAATCAGCCACTGGAAATCTTGGAAAATGTGCCACTTAGTGAAGTATTTATATGAGTGTGTAGCACACAATGAGTGTCAGTCTGTGTTTGTTGGTCCTGCCATGGACTGGCAGCTTGGCCAAAGGTGTCTCCCTGCCTATTGCCTGCTGTACTCTAAGCTGGCTCCGACCCCTGAAAAGGATTAAGCTGGTAAAGAAAATCACTTATGCACTATTAGGAATGACCTTCATGCCAAATAGTTTTTCCTTTCATCCAGTTTTAATCAGTATCTACAAAGTACAATATGACCTTCCTTAGGGTAAGTCAGACCCATAGGCATCATTTACAGGGGATGGAGGGTTGCAACCCCCCCAACAGTCAAAACTGGCCAGTGTAACCCTCCCTCAAAACATATAATCATTTCCTTTACTTAAATAAAGACATTTGGACCATAAGTTAATGCAGGAAAGGCACAAATTGAATGCAGAAAATTATGTGTTTGACATTCAAAATTTAAATTTTTTCTTAAAAGTGGAAATCTCAACCCCCTCAATGTTGAACCCAAAGTTCCCCCCTGAACGGACCCCACTAACACATTTTGATAAATAAATGAGTTGATGATGGAACTAATGATGTGATTGCTAATGCTAATGATTAATTTCAATAAATACTTCATTCATTATTTATGTGGAATTGGCTAAGACTCACCAAAATGAATGTAATGTTATGAATTAAACAGTTTTAGAATTTCCTTCATTAAATTCCCAGGAATGGGGTGTGGGTGTGAATGCTGTGACAAATATTAATGGTCTAATCTGACAGAAGTGACAACAAAACATGATAAACATACTCTGAAGATTTGTTGGACCCTAATACTGAAAATTGTACAGAAAGAGTTGAAAACCTTAGATTTTATAAAACAGATCTGCTTACAAACAATTTAATCAAAATACAGAAAAGCTTCTAAAACACAAATGTTCCTCAGACTACAGTCAGTGTGCGGGTTAGTAGTAGACCTCCCCTGTCTGCACGTAAGATCCTGACCGAGAGGGCTAAAATATGTGCAACAAAATTACATTTTCTCTTAAAGGAGTTTTACTGTAATTGTTAAAAATGAAAGATGTGTAATGATATTATTAAATATTATTGTCTTTATAGGAATGGAATGAGAAGTTGGCACTACTTGCGAAAGAGAGGGGATCATTGTGTCACACAGACTCGCCTCCTCAACACTCCTCATCTATCAGACATGTTGGCTGGAATGCACATCTCTCTGCTTATGGTGTCACATCATTTTCTGATGCCATTCACTCTTGGTTTGAGGAGAGGAAAGATTTTCTCTACTTGAGTGGGCAATGTAGGGAGAACGCCACCTGTCAACACTATACACAGGTATTATCAAGCAGATGCAAACTGTACCTATGTTTGTGTGGAGTCATACTTACTACAGACGCCTCACAGACATTCAAACAGTATTTGTGTTTTTTCTTGAAAAGTGCTAATGTAGTGTGTCCAAACCTTGTGTTGTTGTGTAGTTGGTGTGGGCCTCTTCAGGTCATGTGGGCTGTGCAAGCCAGCTGTGTCTGAGAGAAGGAGACCTCTGGGAGATGTTTGTCTGTGCATATTACCCTGGGTAACAATTACACACTCTTCAAATGAAATGTTAAATTCATCTGGGAACAGCAGATTATACAATTGGCAAATGAATGTAATACTTAAAAAACAATAGTAAAAAATAACAAACCGTTTTGATCTGAATTCCAGCACACAAATCATTATAATTGTGGAAAACAGGTCAATACCATATGAAAGGTCAATACTACTTTCAAGGGAGTCCTTGGTACATATTAACTACCGGTTGAAGGCCTTAGAATGTGTTTGTTGTAAAATCCATGTTATGTGTGGATATTTTATTTGACATTTTGAACACTAATATGCTTTTAGCCTCCCTGCTGCTACTCTAGATCTTGTGCAATAGTGTGTCTTTTAGTTAGTGTGTTCTGCAGTATACATTTGTGTTGATGCAGGGGCAACTGGGAGGTGAATGGTCAGCTGGTGATGCCTTATAAGACGGGTCCATACTGCTCTCTCTGCACCTCTTCCATGTCTGGCTGCTTTAGACTGTGGGACCATGTAGGTGGATTATGTGGTAAGACATTGGTATGTCACACTATTCCAAAGGATAAAATGGAATTTACCACGACTTCCACTACCTCTGATGTTGTTATGTCCATTACGCTCCTCAAGGTCATTTCTCATCTACCACCAATGTTATGTTTTGTTCAGTGTTTCTACGAGTTATTTTAAATGCAGGTTTGCCATTCATGAAGCATTTAGCGTAGTCCATGGTATTCTGCTTATCTCATTCAACTAGAACTTTTGTGTGCGTTTTTGTTGGTGTCCCTGTGTTGGTGTGCATGCACATTTGTTGTCAGAGATTCCAAAGAATCCGTGTCGAATGAGTTGTGGTCAGCACGGCCATCTTAACATCTCATCCTGCAAGTGCACGTGTGACCTGGGCTTTACCGGACGTTTCTGCCAGGGTACCACTCATTAACATCAACATTATTGCTATCAGGCCTCATTAAATTGGTCTGTTTTCTTGAATGTTCTTAGCAGAGAGGAAGGTTTCAGTGTACCACATGTCTGTTTTTCAGTACGGTGCAGTGTGCAGTGTGTTCACGGTCGTTTCAAAGAAGAAGAATGCTCTTGCTTGTGTGATGTTGGCTATGGTGGTGCTGAGTGTGCAGGTAAGTGCAGTGTGTTTCTTTGTGTTCATATACCTCAGCAATTTGTACTCCTAGACACAGGAATGGTTTCAATTTCAAAAAGATGCACACATCCTGATAAAATTTTACTTGTTTGCTGCTACATTCTGTCTTTATCTTGAGGGATGCCACATTTGGTGACATGATAAAAAGACAGTGAAAGCACCAGGACATTGACTTGTTAACGGTGTCAACAAAGACCATTTAGCAGTAATGAGATTCGCAATATTTACACCTTACTGTATAAATTATATTTCTGTGCATATTCTAGCTCAATAGGCAACAGAATTATTTCCCATAGGTTGATTTGGGTTTCTTTTATTAATTTCCCTGGATATAATTCTGCAAATTTCATTAAACTTTTGCATCTGTAATGGCTTAAAAGATTACAACACATTTAAGACCTGAGCCATAATGCATGGTCAGCATCATTATTGTTAAGTTTTGGCGTATTTTGGTGGCCTATGTACCAACAGAGAAAGTGCAGTTTCCCTTCCACAGCTGTGATGTGATAATAGATGGTGACTGCTTCATGGTGTCATCAGAAGCTGACACCTACTATGGAGCCAAGAGTCACTGTCAGGTGAGAGACAGGTGTGTGTTGCCCCCTGAGAGAGTGAGACAAGCTCTACAGCCATTGTACCTCATATACTGTATATCTACATACAAGGACTTTCATTCTGCTTTCAGTGTGACTATTTATTTTGTTTACTTCACCAGGAACAAGCGGGTATTCTAGCTCAGATCCACAATCAGAAGGTTCAGGACATCCTTGCGTTTTATCTCAGTCAGCTGGAGACGAGCAACGAGGTCACCAACTCTGACTTTGAGACACGAAATTTCTGGATTGGTACAGTTTTTGATCTTGTTCATTCAAATAAATATTTTCTAACACCGGGAAGTACTCCCAGATTAGATTGCAGGCTCTCTTTGGACCAGATGCACTACCAGGTGGAAGTAAAAAACAGCAATGTTTTCACTTCATAGGTTTGACATATAAGCCTCTGAAAGGCTCATTTCGCTGGGACACAGGAGAGATCCCTAGATTCAGCAGCTTTGCCTTTGGGCAACCTGACAACCAAGGGTAAGAGACACATTTACTAACAGACATTAGCTACTGCAGAGTACATCATGAACATAGATGGCCAAATGAAATGGAGCTAAACAAACACAACACAGATCATCTGAAAGGTAGAAAATAACTTTTTTCTTTTGTATCATTCGTTTCGCTTTTTTTTTTAATCTACAGATGTGACTCTTTTGGATCTACAACATGTATGACTAGAATACTACTGCAGTAGCTACATACTGTAGTTTGGGCTTTCATTGGTTTTCATGTTAAAATTACATTATCCACAGTCTCAAATAAATTTCATTTTATACTATATGGAATAACCAGGACAGTGATGTTGGCTGACCTGCAAAGTGCACTCTGACCACTAGATGTCTCTCTCTTTCTGTCTCTCACTCCAGTCCTCTGTTCTATCTATCTATCTATCTATCTATCTATCTATCTATCTATCTATCTATCTATCTATCTATCTCATGTCATCATATCTATCTATCCATAACTATTTTAATCATTATCTATCATAATATCATCTAGTTATTATCTATTACTAACATTTCACAATAGCTAATTATGATTGTTAAGAACTGTTGTTTAACCATGTAGTCATGCATAAAGACATACTAAATCGTTGGATTTCAAATGTAGACTGAATCTATTGCCAAACATTAAAATGTTGATTTTTGCTTTTGATTTTCTAAGTAAAGACTACAGCAGAATCATGTCTTTCCTACACTGTCAGAAATTGAAACAACAAACTGGTCATGACATTTTTTCGCCCGATTACCTTAAAGTAAGCTTTCTAATCGCAGTCACTCCTTTCTATCTCTGTCTAGCTTTGGAAACTGTGTCGAGCTGCAGGCGTCAAGTGCCTTTAACTGGAACGACCAGCGATGTAAAACGCAGAACCGATACATTTGCTTGCATGGTAAGGCTCCTTCTATGTGAGGGTGGATCAAAGTGTTTAGGCGATGAAGATTGAATTCTCTTTTGTACAAATGACCCCCCCAATGTGATCGCCCTAAACATGTGACATTTGATATGGGCGATAATAGGAATTCAAAATAGTTAACACTTGCCATTGTCGACTTTGGGCACAAAACCAAATAGCTTATCACTGATCGCGTTGCTTTTTCTCTTGCATCAGAAAACTATACACATTTGGCTGCATGACTGGTTGGCTTTATTTCTTCAACTGCAGCATGTCCACATTTGATTTGCTAGGGAGACTGGCTTGTCCTCTTGTATTTCCCCCTAAACTTGGTATGCTACTGTATATCCAGCTGCAACTGATGCGGAAAAAACACCAGGCTTTGAACTTCATGGTGAAACAGATCTGTCCCCTGAAACAGTGGAGCTTGTACCATTAGAAAAGGATTCAATGCAGCTGATATGTGTGCCCCAACCTCCATTTTCCTTGCCTGAGTATGATTGTTGTTGATGGTGGTGACTGGCCATTCAGGCAGAAGTGCCGAGCGATCCTAGAAGGTGGCTGACCTATTCCCCAATAAAATAGATTGTGAGTGACTCCTGCAGCCTGTTTCCTGTCATGTTTGGCCATTCTTACCACCAGAAACCACCGTCAACTTCTCAAATAATAATACCTTTTAGCAAACAATTTTCTTTCACTCTTTCAATTTTACTTCCAACAAGAGTCTCCATCTGATGACTGGAAGTTTACTATTTTCTCAACTTTTAGGTCCAGTTTGGTCCACCTTCTTCTTTTTCATTGATCATTTTGGAGCATTTTAGGCATTCAGTAGAGAACAACAGATGCTGTGATTTGTGGTCAGCGCCTTAACCCCTAAGCCAAATAGGAGCCCTAGCCTACCAACTCCTGAGAAAAATATGTGGGTATTTGAATTTTTTTTGACAGAGATGTGAGACTTAGCCACAAAGTAAATGTGAAGGTCAAAAAACTAAAACAGTGTACCAAAAGTGTGGACTGCAGACTCAGGTGGTCAGTTCACCGTAATAAGTAAGTCTTTCACATTACACAAAGATTTATTTCAGCGTTCAATGTAAAAAATATGACTTATTAGAGCTTTACAGGGTTATGTATTTGTTTGGATAGTAGCACCTGCTGTGGTCTACTGTGTCCGGACAATTAGTGTTATCTATTTCACAGCGTCTGTCACTGATAATCACAGCAAGGTGATGTCTAAAATGTTAATCCAGTTTGTCCACAACATTGAAAGATCTGTGTGATCCTGCCTACACCTTCAAACATGGCACTCAGTCTAAATCAATGAAACTCAATTGCTCGCCATCCAGAGCCTTTGAGCAATCAATATGCGTCAGCTCCACAAAGGCCTGCAGTGTTTAGACACACACATACCACTTACATTGATTGTAAGGAATGAGACGGTGGCAGATGTTTAGTTTTATCCACTTGAGTGCATCTTTGCAAGTGGTTGATGTGTAATCTGGCATTGATTACCCATAGCTGAATGAGCAATCTACTTTCAGTGTGGTCAGGATGACGTTTTTACAACCAGCTTTGTGAAGACCTCTTAATGTCTCTCTTTGTAGTTTGTGTTAGTGTAAAACAGGACTATCAGATCAAGAGAGGGTTTGAGGGTCGGATTATATATCAGATGTAGTTAAACAGCAGCAGTATAGAGGTCATTAACAACGCTAAACATGTGAATATCCTTACAGCAATCATTTTCCCACCCTTCTTCTTGAGAAATAAAACCAACCTTTCACTGTAGCAACAAAGAGTAAAATGCATAAATTCAGCTGATTATAACAACACAAAGCCCTCCTTCTCCAATCAGATTAATTTCCGGCCTTCATTGCTGTGCTGTTTTACTGTAAAAGTGGCTATTGCACAGCCCAAGGCAGACACTAAGCTATGTTTCTTCAGAGGGAAGTGTGTGTTTCCGTATGCATTAAAAAGAGTCTATGTTGTGTTTTACAATATTAACAGTTTCATCACTGCCACATTTCAGTAGAATTTAAGAATTATTGGGGATTTATGAACACACTTAACAGGTTTCCTTTGTTTGGGGCTTTTGTTCTTAACATGCCAAATTCCATACATATTTGCATTGTTTCTAAAGGGTGTGTGTGTTTGTGTGTGTTTCACAGCTGCAGAGCACATAGCCCAGTGGGAGGATGGCAGGTGACCTGGATTTTTCAAAGGGGTGAAACTATGTTTTATATGTTGGTTGGGACAATGGCCACCAATGTTTTTTTCAATTATTGTACACAGATCCATGTAGTTTAGATGTACTGTATATACTGTACATGTTTGAATGTGTAATGCAAATGTATAAAGGGTTCTACGTTACTTATAAAACTACAGTATTTGTTTCACTCGTATGTTTTAGAAACTCAAGGACGATTCGTGTTTAGTCTATGATGGTATACTGCTTTTGTATTTTCATTTTTTACAGTGTGGTAAATGCAGTAAATGTGTGAAGTAAATCCAGACTAAATTCCAGCCAGGATTTAAACCTGATATGTCCACAAAACAACAGGGATGTGTTACCATTACACACCACAGGTTTTTAGATGTGTAGGTATAAAAGTGTATAGTGTACGTGGTTTGGTTTTGCTTTGTGTGTGTATATGGGGTTTTAAATGTGAATCAGGTCAGTGAGTGTTTAATGGGTCCGAGATACAAGGTCCAACACCAGACTGCCCTCTCAGTGACCAGAAGAGGATCCTGTTGGATGGTAGATAATGATACTCTCAGAGGGAAGAAAGGGACAAAGGCTGCAGAGAATGGGGTCACACCAACATGCAGAGCTGCAGCAAAATGGTGCAAATGAACAAAACAGGGATGGGGTCTCAGGATTAAACACCTGGAAGCAAGAGGAGCAAACTAGTACCCTAATTGTCTTTGAGCTCAACTGAGTTTCCACTTGAACCACACATTTTAGATTTTCCCTCTGCAAATTGACAGAAAATGATGCTTAAAGCCATCCTGAAACATCTCATGTCACGTCACATGCACCTGGCTCACACTGTGTTTACAAAAAACAGGCTTGTAAGGTTTGTTTACTTTTTTTTTTATATTAAAATGTCCTCTAATCCACCTTTTACGGTCATCTTAAAGAAATAGTTAAAACTTTTTGGGGGAATTACTTTTATTTAGTTGTTTACTGAGAATTAGACAGAAGATCAATACCACTCTCATGTCTTTACAGTAAATATGGGGCAGCAGCCAGTTAGCACAGCTTAGCATAACTGATAGCTGGGTGGAAAAAGCTAGCCAGCTGACAGCTGTTTGACCCTGTTTCCAATCTTATGCTAAACTAAACTAATCAACCTGTGGGTCCAGCCACATATTAGTGAGTTGTAACAATGGCATGTTGGGAAATTGTGAGCTAGCTTTACTAGAAAATGTAATTGCTGTCATTATGAACAATGTATGTTCGCACAACGTGTATTTGTAATAACTGAGCTACTGATGGATCAGATGAGGTTACATTTATTTTATTTACACTAAAAGGCCTTTTTCAATGCCACTGGTTAAAACATGTATCATGCCCACATTGAAAAAAACACAAGATTAATTCATAAATACAGTGTGTCACTGTATAAGAGCCGTATGCCGTGTAATAAACATTTTTTGCTGATGTGGTGGTTCACGCCTTTGGCTGCTTTTCTATACAAAGTATCAGGCCTGAATGTGTTTGTGTGTCTGTCTGTGAGTGTGCACCGCATGTGTAAATCTTCGCCTCAGACGCAACGCTTACGTAGCTTCCTGCTGGTCTCATGGTGCCCCCTGATAAGCTGGTGCTGCAGAGGGTTTCAGAATGGAGCTAGTGGCAGTGGAATTAGCTTCCATTGTCATGATAATGACAGTGATACTCTTGCCCCGTTCAACTCAGACCAGCCATTGTATGGAAACAGAAATGCAATTTCTCCTGCAGCAGCAACCGACAATCCTCTATGAGAGTGAAAGGTCCCTAAATGACTCCATTCAGATGAGGCTGAGGGGCCAGCAGCCAATTAAAGTGGGAGCAGCAGAACAGTGCCATCCCAAAGACCTAAGGCTGCCTCAATACCAAGACGCACACACACACACACACACACACACACACACACACATTAGCAGCGGTATTTTCCTTTTTACAAAGAACATCTAAACCCTTAAACTATCCTATTCCTTACAGGCCTGATTCTTTTTGGGAGCACAAGCAGTTTACACTACAGTAAATATAAGTTTAATCAGTACAATAAGCACACAGACTCAGGAACAGGAGTTATTGATTTGAAAATGCCTAAATATTGGAGTTGGGGGACAGAGTTCCTGAGCAAAGTAGTCTCTCTCCAACACCATCCATCATGGTTAAATTCTTTGCTGGTGTTTATGGTATCAGACATTATCCTTTGGGCGTTTATCTGGCTGCTGAGGCAGAGTCATGATGGAGGGTGAAGGGTTTTTTAAAGTAGTTCATGCTACTGAGCTGTTGAATAAAGTGGGTGTGTGCTGTGGGGCTCTGCAAGCTTTGAGCTGAGAAGAAGCCCATTGAGCCAGATAAGTTTGTTTTAACCAACACTACTGATTATCACCCATCACAGCATTAACGATGACTCAGATATTCCAGAGACAAAAACACTTCTCTTGAATGGCTCATTTATTCCGCAGCCACCTTCCCTTCAAAACATTTCCTCTCTTTATCTCTTTATTATTATTTTTAAGCCCCCCAGTTTTAACTATCTGAAAGCTACATGACTAAAACTATATGTATCTTAATCATTTAAAAGAGCAAATCTCCTGCTTGGCCATTGGTTTTATCATTTGTCAACTTTGAAAATTAATTTAACATAAGACTAAATGCTGTACCCAAGATATAGACAGTTTGACTTGTGAACTTGCAATATGAATGAAATCTGCTGTTGCATCATCAAACTGCTCCTTAGTTAGAATTATCTGTCAACCATGGCGGAAAAGGCCGGAATACTGTTACATCATTCGGCCCTGGAGAACAGTGTTGCCTCCTGACATTTACCGTATGCTGATGTTAGAGGGAAACACACATCATTAACAAGGACTTGTGAGGAATTGGGTGCAAGTTAAGTTGGCTGTTAACAGTACGTTGGCTAGCTCAGGGAATAATATGCATGCAAAGGTAGCAAAAGACACTAAGTACAAAATATCCATCAGATGATACAAGTATAGATGAAATTATAAATAGGGCTCTTAAGTGTTTAAGCATCTTGTGATAATCATTGAAGGCTGCAATCAGTCTCCAATTATCGCTCTTTACATCTCAACTGCACTGCAGGATTTGATGATACAGGAGGAGTAACCGTGTATGTTTATGAGGAGAGGTAGATGATACTTACAGACAGAATTACAGGGTGATTTCTAATCATCTGAACAAATCAAGTAAGGATTGCACTAAGTACTTGTTTTATGTCTCCACCTGTTTTTGTCCTCTGTTTACTGGAACTGGGACAGTGGTTTCATCTCTGCCGTGCTGCGTGTAGTGGTTTATGAGCATTGGCATTTCTCATTTGACGCTGGTATGAAAGGACATAACATGAAGGCATTTATAAAAGGGCCGTTTATGAATTCTATTTAATTATTTTCCCCGGCCAGTTACGCATCTCTAACTTCTTTTCCAGCTTCGAAAAAATCCAAACAGACAAATAAAGTATTGGTTTGTAAAAAAACATGCTTATCAGAGTTTCAGATATGAACACAGTTCAATTTTAAATCAAACCAATACTCAGTCTAGTCAGAGGACTGCAGTGATTATTCTGCTCGTCCTCAATCACCATTAAACCATTATTTCTCTGTCCTTTATCTACACGATGCCCTCTCCGTCTGCCGTTCTCTCTTTCAGCCTCTCTCTCTCTGTGTCTCTACAGCTTGCTTTGTCTTTTTCATTTTCTCTTTTCAGTGCAGTCTGTATTGAGCGAACCACAGCATTTGGATGCAAGATGAACTTTGATAAGAGTTAATGAGAACACAGCATTGTACGGGGAAAGAATGGCTCGGGCTGCACTCAAGAGCCTCCTTGCCAGGAAATGGACCATAAAGAGCTGCAGCCACCGAGGAGAGGAGGTGAGGAGAATTGGAGGAGAGGAGAGTCAGAGGAAGACAATAGAAGAGACCAGGGAAAGACGGGAGAGAATGGGTGTGAAGCATAAAGAATAGAAGAAAAGGAATTATATGATTAAGGTATGGAAATGTGTGGAATATATTCCAGAGTAAAACATAATGATAGATGATTACTGTGTTTTATATGAAACACAGTACTAAATTACATTATGCTCAGCAACTGCATGTCTCACTGTATTATTAGATTGGACACAAACATTAAATTGATCAGTTTCGGTGTATTTTCACTATTCCAGCGGAACACCAGAATATTCAGTTAAAAACCTTGCTGACTGTAAATGATTTAGAGCTGATTCAACTTAAAAAATAGTAGTTCCTCCGATGCCTTAAAACATGCTGAGGTCAAATAATTAGTTCAAAGTCTTCTCATGACTTTTGAAAATGTACAACCGACTTGAGTTAACTGAAACAAGAGGAAACAAATTCAATACACTTTTACAACAAGGAATTACAGCTGCTTACTGGAGCTATTTTGTACCAGTATTAGTACAAAGACAAGATGCTACAGAGAGCTGTTTGTTAACCTTAATGTCACATACAGGTATGATTTAAAATTATCATGAGCTAAGATTGTGGAATTATTACATACAGTATGCTACTTTAGAAGCCGTTAATCAGTTTGATTTCTTATTTTATAAATTATATTATCAGTGAAGTGTGACACTACCCAACAACCCTCAAACAAGTTCCACCAACTACAAACATTGCTGCTTCCACTGATAACCAGAAAGCGCACAACTAATGACGGCTCCATTGGTTAGCAAATTGCTTACCATTGTTACTCTGTCAGACACAATGTCCGTTTAGAATTGAACAAGCTTTTCTTGCAATTTCCAACAAAAGAACAGATACAAAAGAAAAACAGTGCTGAACAAATGAAACTCCTGTATTTACATCCTGGCTGGCTACAGCAAAGCCCCTGCATTAATATGCAGCAGTGAGTGCTTTCTACACACTTTATGGTGTGTAGTTCATTCCCTATTAAAATACATAAAAACACACAGTTTTGTACATTTGCAATTTTCTAATATTTTTATGCCCCTAATCTGTTCTTAAAAGGTCACATCTCATAGCTGGCTGAGCAACATGAAAGATTCATGGTTCACAGTTTAGTGCTTAAAAGACTTTATAAGACTTCTTTAAAAAGGAAACTAGAAGAAAATTAAATGAATATAGCATTTACTCTTTGAGTCCACACAGACATGCCACATTAACACCAAATAAAACTAACAGTTTGCCTTAAAAGACGGCCATCTTGGATATTTTTTAGCATCCATTTGTCAAGAAAGATCTCCAGCCCTAATTCACCCACCACCAGTCTCTTTCTGGAGAACAGTGTGTTTTTACAAGCTGCGCCAATCTTAAGCAGGAAAGCAATTTCCCCAAAAATCACAATTATATTTTTTGCTCAACCAAATTTTGAGCACTTTTCCCTTTAAAAAATCAATTAAAATCAATGGTTATTCCCAATTGTCAATTTCCTTGATCTATGAAACTGTTCTTTGCCAAAAGAGTTTGAGCACTTTAAGAGAATGCTCCTTTCAGAATCCCCCCTTTTTTTTTTGAAGAAATAGCTTTTGAGAAAAGATTAAGATAACTTTGATTCAAAATATATTGCTTTTTAAAGAAGTATGTTCAACCATTGAAGGTTGAACTTTAGCCACTCTGCAAATTTGCAGTTCATTCTTTCATAAATTTTAATACATTTTTCTATTTTAAGCAATTACTAATTTTAAGTTTTACTCACAAATGAAACAAATTTAGCTCACAAATGAAAATTTGTGAGCTGTGGAATATTTCAACATGTGTGTCCTATCTGCATTACGAGCTTACCAAACAAATGCCCTTACACAATTTGTTGAAATGCCAATCAAATCAATCACTTAAATAACTTAATCATGGCATGAAAGTTAAATAACGTTTCTTCACATCTTTGTTTGGAATGGTTTATCTAAGAGACAGAGAGGGATGCTGGTAGAAGAATAAGATGCAA
This sequence comes from Etheostoma spectabile, assembly GCF_008692095.1. Lineage (NCBI taxonomy): Eukaryota > Metazoa > Chordata > Actinopteri > Perciformes > Percidae > Etheostoma > Etheostoma spectabile. The sequence goes on along the minus strand of NC_045733.1, from coordinate 5,109,025 downwards.
TGTGGAAGAGAAGAAAGAAAGGGGAACATATAATGGGGTTAAATAATAAAATGTAAAGAGGCATGGCCTGAGATGATTATTAAATGTGAGTAAAATAAGGCATTATGGACTACATGGAGTAAATCAGTGGAAGTGCTCAACATGTGAAGGGCCTCCATCACCATCCTCCAACGAGAAGGTTCCCTAACAGCGAGAGAAGAGGAAGAGAAAAAGGATCAGGAGGCAAATGAGTGGAACATCTTGAGAAGGCTGCTGATAAATGAATGAATACAGAGTGGAGAGAGGAGAGGGCTTCTCAAGGATGCCATATCTTAATTGAAAATGACAGCTTCAATTAAAAATGTAATCGTTCTGTCCGTTTTTTAATTAAAAGCGAAACGACTGATAGTTTTGACTCATTAACTTCAAGGAGTAATGCAGTTTGACAGAGTGGGGAAAGTGTGTCATTTGATGAACGGAGAAGGAGCAAAGGATAAAGAGGACTGATACGTCGGGTGAGGATAATCGGCTACAATTACTTCATGTGTGAGAGAGACAGCGCTTGGTTAGAGGATGAGTGGTTAAATGAGAATTACCAGGAAGCAGTGAGCGACTACGTAGTATTGTCATGAAGGTTGTTAGGCCTGACAAAAAGCAAAACTCTTACAAGAGTGACAATTATTCTTTTTTACAAGAGCAGTATTTTCATCAAGCACGCATGCACACACACACACAGATGTACACACCACACACACACACACACACACACACACACACACACCACACACACACACACACACATACTTGACGCTCATTACCTGAGTCCCACATGTGATGATGTCATCATGAGGAGGTCATTCAAGGTCCACCCCACCTGTTGAGAGGTTGTTTGCTTTGTGTGAGGATAATTCACACAATAATAATTGCCAGGTGAGTGAGTCTGTGTCTTATTGGTTTGTTCAAAGTAAATCATAAAAAAAGCATATTATATATGCCACATACTCCAACATGAAAAGACATGTTGACATGTGTCTGGCAGATTTGACTAAAAAATAGCCAATGATTCAGCATCTTATGTGTCCTGGTGGATAGCCAGGATGGGAAAAGCAGTTTTGAGAAGTTAAACCAGATTTGGTTTGGTTGTCAGGAGGTAGCACAACAAGCTATAAACACAAGGACATATTGTCACCGTGTAAAGTTGATTTGGGGAACAAACTAGCAAATCATGGCTTACAGAGCAACTTAAGCATTCATTTGAACACGTGTTTCTGGCCACCTGACAAATCTACTGTAAGTCCTGCTAAATGCGCCTCCATGGTCACCAGCTAGTTTCTACCTTTGGTTAGGCAGTGCCATGTACTGTGTCAGTGGCAGTGGTGCTGGCAAGCTTCTATTTCATAGTACGCACAAAGAACTGCCCACCACATTCTCACACTATAATCATACTTTCACAAATCGTCGAAAGGACTTTCAACAAAACTATCAGGTCTAAATAAGCCACTGAGGGGCGTACGGGCGTGTAACTTTTGATTTGGCAATCCATTTATTCACAGTTCTTACACATGCTCACCGTAATGTCCCACTACGAGTCAGGTACAAGTATAAAGTTCCTGCATTCTTGCAAAACAGTTCAGACTAAAAACTTATGTTTTGCAATTATGCCTCACAGCGCAGCGCTCTTACTCAGCAGCCCCGGTAATAACAACAGAAATTACGTCACCAGCGGACACAAACTGCTTGGACCAGGTGAGAGGGGTGATGATGTTGGAGCCAGCAGATCTGAGGTATTAGGTAGGATTATGTTTGTGCAGGAGGTCAGAGAGGTAGGAGGGGATTAGGCCGTGGAAGGCTTTGTAGGTGATGAGAAGAGTTTTAAAACAGATTTTTTTTGTTGAATGGGGAGCCAGTCAAGATTTTGAAGGACTGGGGTGATGTGATCTTTGGCGCGGAAGTGGGTTACCAGAAAGGCCGCTGAGTTTTGAATGTACTGTAGTTTGTTGGGGATTTTGCTGGATGTTCTGCACAGGATGCTGTTGCTCTGATTTATTGGCATTTCTTTAAACCAATCACAATCTTAAGTGCCAAGTGGAGCCCCAGAGCCGTTGCAAAAAAGCCTCAGGAAGGAACTTGTTTTGGTGGAACATGTGTACGCAAAGGTTGTTTTAGTCATGCACCAGAAAACTCAGATTGGACAGATAATCTGTCTGGCTGTCCAGACATCTGAAAAGAGTGATATCCGGTGGAATTTACTGCAGAATGAGAGCAATCCTGGAAGTGGAAAGTCGTGGATACAGACTAGTTGTGAGGTGATGAAAGTATGGATGAGCATTTCAGCGGCTGAGTAGATTAGGAAGGGGCAAAGACAGGGGAACGTTTTAAAGATGAAAAAAGGCAGTTTACTGTAAAGTTGCATATCCAAGATTTGAACTAAGAACCAAATACTTGGCCTAACCAACATATGTAAGTAGTGTAATGTAGATGTTATTTAGGCTTATACGAATGTCATATTTGCCCAATTAAAATATTAATTTGAACAAATCATTATTTCTTTCATTTGTCCCTAGTGATATTACAGCAGTCTTGTTATGTCTTGTACAGTCTGCAGGAACCAAAAGACGTAATGAGACACTTTGATCATCGTGAAAAGGTGTATGTCAAATGCCAAGAGGAAACTCAGCCCTAATCGGTATTTCTATATCACATATAAAAGCAACTCACAGATTTTTACTTTGCTCTGTAAAATCTGTAGTTGCAAGAGAGAGGAAAACAATATGACAAACAAACTGTGTACTCGTATGTAATGACTTCATAATTCTAAACAAATTAACTCAATGAAAATAATATTATAGATCCAAGATCAGTGCCACATTAGAGGTATTGTTAAATACTCTAAAGTAAATGTGATTCTGCATAATTTGTAAAAACTTTATTCATCCAAGGAAGGCTTGGTGACCTTGTTTTTTTTGTTTTTTTTAAATAATACTTTCTACTTCACATAAATTCAGTCATAGACCACAGGTCCTCTGGTACTGGACACTGAGCAGCTCCACTGGAGCAACAGAGAAGAGAAGTAAGCAAGAGAAGTGTTTTTTACTTTTCCAATTGAAGTTACACTTTTTTTTCACTTGGATTGGCAAAACCTTAGTTGCATCATTCATTAGTAAACCTATTTTTGGACTGATCTCCTCAGATACATAAGTCCAAAGACAATGGCTCATTCACCTTTAGTCCTCAAAACTATTTGAGAATATATTATGACAAACCTGCAGATGTGCCTAGCATGAAAAAAAATAATATTCACAGGCACCAGTGAGTTCAGTGATATGTTCTCTTCATGTTGCTTCTTGAATATAAAAAACACCTCCGTGCAGCCAAATAAGTTCACATATTTAATACATCTTACAACTTACTCGTTTAATTGGTGTGTTTTTTTCTGAAATGATGATATATTTCTTTGTGTTGTGTTCAGGTTTTTACACATTTTCTATATTATCTTTTTTCCTTTTTCTGTTTCTGCAAGTTTACTTACTTTACTACAACACTGTTTCTTTTCTTCATAACCAGTAGGAGACATTTCTTTGACATTTGGACTTTCTGCAAATTCCAGAGTACAACAATAACTTTATAACCATTGATGTTGGTTCCTTGACAAAGGCTTGTGTGCCGAAACACGTCAGATTTAGTTTTTAAAGTTTTAAGATGACTAAGCCATAACAATTAAGGCTTTTTGATTTTTCCAGTGAGAGTGCCTTGGTTTTTTCCTGTGTTTTGCTATATATGTGATTGTCCCATCCAAAGAGCACCTCAAACAAACAATTTGAGTCCTGGAAGTGCTCCTCTACAGACATTTTTTTGAAACTTTTAACCATATTCCATGTAGGATGTGATGAATGCATGAATAACCTTTTTAGGTTTTAATCAAACAGGTGTTTTGTCTTCTCTCAGTACAACAACCTTGTTTACCCTCTGTGCTTCTAAGAGAGGGGAGCAAGTCTGGCCTTCACTTTCTGCACAAATATCCCCATCCAGATTTCACACTGTGTTAACCTCACAAGCCGCTTTTTTTCAGAGTCCTGCTGCTTGTCTGTATAGTCCTTTATTTACAACTGCATTTGGAATATTTTATTTGCATAAATGTAATGCATATGATGCTGATCCCACTCAGACAACAAAATACCACTTATATAAATACCACAAGAAATAATTAACAGGGATATAATTATTAAAACAAACAGTATATATGTATACAACATACATCCATACGCATCCACGCATCCACACCACACACACACACACACACACACCACACACACACACACACAAAAACACACACACACACACAGTTTTGCAGTGTTTGTAAACACTAATAGGCCCCACATGGCACAGGAAACACCATTATGATCCAAAAACACTGACATGAAATTGAAGCTGATCAGTAATCATTCACAACAAGCAGAGGAAACATATCATTACACCATTAGCTTACATAATGTTGCTATGTGAGGGAAGTGGGAAAACAGGGCTTGACTGACCTTCATCTGCCCTAAAAACACACAGTTTTAGAGATAGAAAGTAGAGAGGACAAAATAACTATCATATTCAGTAATTATCTGGTTTAGTGTCAGTGTTAGGCCAGAGAAAATCACCAGAAACTGAATGGTAAAATATCCATTACTGTAAGTCATGTATTTGTTCCTCTCTCTACAGCAGAGCAAGTAAAGTGGTGTGTAGTTTGCTCTGCAGCTGACATCATTTGCAGTTCATGCTCAGAGTATCGCCTGTCTTATACGTCCATGGCCTTTCCCCTGTCCTGTGCACAAGCATGAACGATTCTGTTGCTCTTTGGCTGGAATAGTGCTGTGTGGCTCGGTCCGAGACACTTTGTTTGTTTCCCCATTCACAGAACCAGACCTGTGCAAAACACCAGATTTGTTTGTCAGCGCTCACTCAGAACAGACAGCTAGCAATTGTGAAGAGATCATGGCTGAATTTGATAAAAAAGTGTATTGGATTAGAATCACAGATTCCACCTTTATAGATCTATATCATGCATTCTTGTGAAACAAGAAAGAACAATGTGTAAATAGGTTGCTTGTGAATCCACTCTGAATTAATAACTGACTCTACAGTTGCTCTGAGCTCAATGGAGCTTTCAGAACATTGTTTTGGGTGTTCTGCCATCCAACTACTGTTTTAGTCAACTCCACTTACAGCAGACAGCTGTTTTCAGAGTGAAAAGCTCTGAAGAACCACTGTACTACTTGCCCAGGACCAAACAGCAGACAGACACAGTTGGCGCTATGGGAATATAGAGGGCTTTTAAAATTAAGGCCGTTTTTTTCTCAGAATTGGTGGAACAAAAAAGACAAAAAGGATCTGTTTTGGATTTAACTATCGACATTTCCAAATTATAATATCCAAATTAGGTAAATTTGTTCCACTACTAATCCAGTCTTACCTAATGCAGTAGACATCAGAATAATTTACTTTTGCAATTTACCTTTGCAATACACATTATAGATCATTCAGCTGGATTCAGGAGTTTTACCAGTATATGAAATACAAATGAATCACTTGCAGTTTCTTCAACATCCAACAGTTAAAAATCTCTGTTGACAAAATATTTATATCTGTAGTTTGTAAGAAAAAAAAAAATTTTTGGTAAAAAGAATGGGCCCAAATTTAAATACATAGGGGAAAAATTTTTGAAAAAATGTATTAATTTTTTTTTTGATATAATGTTTCCTCTTTTTTTGTTCGGTATGTTTTTGTTGTGTTTCTGTTTGATTTCGTTAGGCTCCATAGCACCAGAAACATTTGTTGGTTAAGAATACTTTTTTTTTTTCGTCCAGTGGGGCCCCGGGCTGAACAAAGGGGTCCTGACCAAAAGAAGGGGGGTGGGGGAGTGAGGGTTGTTTTTTGAATGCTACTCAGACCCCACACTCTCTTTTGGGCTATCTCTGCACGGGCAAAAAGACGCTAAAGCAATTAACTGGTTTTTCCCCCAAATCCCTTCTTGATATTGATCATCCTTCTAATGCTTTTCAGAACGGCCCAAAATGATTGGTTTCCCCGAGGCCTGCCTTTTTTCGGAGCCGCTTTTTTTGCAATCTCACAATTTTTAAAAGGGGTTCAGTCATGGGTTTCTTATCCGAGAATGCCCGGGGGGGGCGCTTTATCCAAAACTGAGTGAGGAAGTGGGGACACCCTCTCTCACACAAAATTTCCAACGTTAAAAACCCAAACCAACAAAAAAGACACTTTAAAAAATGTTAAAAACGTGTGCGCTGGCCCACAATTTTTAACAAGCAGAAAATACATTTTATTCCAAGGTTTTTAATTTTCTTTTAATCTAAAAAAAAAAAAAAAAAAAAAAAACTTTACAAAAAAAAAGAAAAAAAAAAAAAGTATAAAATTCCCCTTAGTAAGTATCTATGACACCTGGATAAAAAAATACACATGGTGAAAATGTTTTTAGAGAGGTGTTAAGGTAAAAGCTGGGGGCCCGGGAAGCAAACCAGTAATAGGTCCACTTAAAGCCTTTGGGAAAATGTGCAGCTGCCCCCAGCCTTTTCTCACCCCGGCCCAAACACGCTGCCCGCCCCCAGTTTCTCAATCTCAAAAAAAAAAAAAGGGGGCATTTTGCCACCTGGGGCCTGTCACACTGTGGGGCCCTGCCGGGTTTATTTTTCCCCTCCCCATACAGGCTGCGACCAAAACGGGATGTTCAAGCGCATCCCACCCAAAAGCCCAGTTCTTAAACCTATTACATAAAGAGGGTTTTTTCACCAATGCTGTATTCTTTTACACTAAGGCCCGGGGGCGGACCAGGGTTCCGACCCGTGCTCAACCCTTATTTTGTCCAACCCCTCAAAAAAGGTTGATCCCGGACTAATCATGGTGACCTGGTCCAACCCGAAGTGTGCATACTAATACCTCACGTGCGGAAATGTGAGGGGGTTTACACTTTATCATATTTAGTGAACACATTTTGTTAAAAACTCCACCCCCTTATTTACCAGAACTAAGTTTGTAGGCCTACTTAATTCCTCGGCGGCGCAGAGACGGTTTGTGGGGTGTGTGTGGAGAGAGAGAGAGAAAAAGGGGAGAGAGAGAGAGATCTATTGTTTTACAGCATTAAATTCTAAAGCACAATTTAATAGCCTTCATCTAGTTTAATTATCCTCCTCTGCATTTCATTCATTGCATAAAATCTATGTTGCCGTTTTTCAAAGTGGGCTGCACCTGTAAGGATATTTACCTGGGGTGGAATGGGGGCCCAAGTGCAGATTTTAAAAGTTTTTAAGTTTAAAAACGTTTATTCAGAACCAACCACACGGGCGAGGGGAGTGTCCCCATTTCCAACCAAAGACATAATTTGTCCCGCCTCGGTTGTTGGAGACCTTGGTCCTGTGAAATTCACTTTGATATCGACCTGTATCTGACCCACCTCTCGACCTGGGTCGCGAAGCAGAATCAGTCAACGTGGGTTAACCCTTTCAAACACAAAGTCAACCCTGATTGAGCCTTCAATGTGAAACTGGTATGAGACACTCCAGCTAGAGAAATCAACGGGGGAGGACGGCGTGCGGGGAGTCATTGGGTGTGACATGGAGAGAAGGGGAAGAAAAAAGAAAAGGCACTCAATGATAATGTATGAGCTGTCGGCTGTGCTCTATGGTGGGGGAAAAGTGTGCAGTGGTGCATTTAAAAAGAAGATTATCATGTCAAGATACAGCAATACCTCGGTGGGCACTGATTTTCATGGGTGTTGGTGCTCTGCTCCGTCTGTCTGGGTGTAGGGGGGGACTGAAATCATATAGGCACAAAACCCGCTACGGGAGCTATTTCCACCAAAATAAGGGATGTCATCATATCAGTCATAACTTCTTTCTGCCTTAAAATCCTACTCTCAGAGAGAGAAAGAGCTGATGCTCAACTTGACCCATCTTTAAAACTACATTGTATCTGCTTAGGCTAAACTACAGTGCCTGGTTTCACTAGCATGAGTTTGTGGCCCACTCAGTTGTCCAACCGCCATCACTGATGGTTTCACTAGACATGACAAATACAGTATGGAGTTTTAGGATATTAAGTCAAAATAGACTTGACAATAAATAAAGATAATAAAACAATAAAACATTCAGACCATTCAGCAAAGCACACTGGGTAATAAGAAATTCAACACATGAACTGGTTGCTATGGACTTGTCACTAGGCTTTCTTAGTCATTGAATATTTTAGCATATAGGTAAAGCTGCCGAAGGTGAACATTATCCAAAACTCCATTTCTCAGATGAGCATCAATTTGGGAATTTGCATGCTACCACTCATTCCTTCTCAAATGTCTTGAAAAGGCTGTCGTTTGCACCATTTCAAATCACCGTTGATTTATGTTTTCCTCCGTGGGTACTCACAGGTGCATGCCCTTTAAAAAAAAAGTAGGCTGGTCAAAAAATGTTATGCCTAAATGTTGTTAGCCTACTGGCAGTACACGTGGATGCTCAGTATTTTCCGTGGGTGCTCAAGCTCGAGGAAACCATTGAGCCAGTCATCTTTATTGTATTCCATCTTCAAGTCAGTGATGATACTTTGGCATCAGGTGGCGTGGTTAGCAATAGGGTTGCATTCTCAAAAAAAGCAACTCCAAACTCATGTTGCTGTCGTGTTGCGTTTTTTTTTGGGTCAGACCCAGCAATGGCGGCCGAGACTGACAGCTACATGGAAAAGTATTCACCAAACAAGCCACTTTGAAATTTTTCTGTTTTCATAAATACAAAAGCTGGGTGACCCCCCCTCCCCTGAACAAAAAAAAGATTGGTGACCCCCCCCCAAAACAAAGAATAAAAAGGGACTTTGACTCTCCCATTTTTTCCTTTTGGTCCATTCCATAGATACAAAAATGGTTGGAAAAAAATTTTTTTAGGGATAATGCCTTGATCCATTTTTCCCAAAGGGAAAAAAGGGGGTTTTCACGGGAAGGGGTTTGAGTGTAAAAGTGCAGGCAAGTTGCGGGGGCCAATAGATGGGCACCCAAAAATAGCTGGTTTTTGTTTGATTTTAGGGGAAAAAAACCAATCCAGAGAAGGCGCAACAGTTTTTTTTAAAAACCACGCCCTTTTTTCCCGCCCCCAAAAACTCAGAAAAAACCCCTGTATCAAGTTATATTCACTTTTTGGCAGACATTCGCACTACCATTAGCTAACAGATGTAGGTAACAAACCCGCCTCCCAAGCCCGGCGTGATTTGTGATATTGAAGCACAACTAAGATCTACACTTTTGATCTTTTTTTCATTTCTCTAAACCTAAATTCCCTTTAAATCTTTATGAGAATTCAGCTGTGACTTGGTGTGGAAGTCTGTTCCTGAATGCGGTAGCAGTTGGTGGGTTCTGTGTCAATGAGAAAAAGGGTGTAAGAATCTTAGTTATCAATCTAGTACTGACTTCTCAAGATCCATCCCAAAAACAAAAAACAAAACCCCCGGTTTTTTTAAACTTTAATTTTCCCTGCAGGAGAAGGTTTAAACTTTTTTTGGAGGGCCACGTGCCAACTTTTTTTTTTATAGCGGGCTGTTTAAACCTCGCAGGGCGGCCTGCCTCCTCATGGGATTAATAAACAATTTTTTAAAAAAAAGTGCAGACCCCTGTTTCTTTGCGGTGGGGTCCGTTTTGTCAGTTGGCAAAGCACAGCTTGAATAGCGAAAAAAAAAAAACAACCTCTTTCTGCGGGATGGTTTTAGTTTAAACCCATAAATGCTTGTATACTATACCCAACATTTTTTTTCCACAAATTTTTTTAAAAATAACAGAAAACCAAATTTGTTTTTCCCAAAAAAAATCAAAAACCCTTGATTTTTTTTTTTGGGTTTTCTATTTCCATGAAAACCCCTTGTTTTTTTTAGGGGGCTTTTCCTCAGCTAGGCTCCAAAACAGTTTTAGTTTTTTTCTCCTGCATTTGTTTTTTTATTTCATTTTCTTCTCTCTCATAATTTATTTGTATATTGTGCCCAATATTTGAATCGGGCCCTGAAATTTCCCACTTTCCTCACCCTAAAAGGCTAGTTTTTTCTCCGGGTTCTGCCATCCCCCTTAGTTTTTCTGTTTACTTTGAGTCATTTAGCTGGGTGCTTTCCACCCCCGGGGTTTTCTCCAAACTACCTTTTCCCCCCTTATCCTTTTCTCACCCCCTTACCTCACTGCTGTTTCTCTTTTTAATTCCTCTGATGGTTGACAGTGAACCCAAATGCACCTATCTGAGACTCAATGAAGTCAAAGCCATAAACACATAAAGTAGGAGGAAAAACCTTTCTTTCACAGTCTGGAAATTATAAATAGTGAGGGCATGTATTTTTCTGCATAAAAAAAACTGTCGGTAAATGTTGTTGTTTTTCTTTTGGGTTTTAACAAGGCCCAAAGGGCACGCGGGCTGTCCCTGAAAAATTAGCACGGGAAAAATGTATTTCATGTGAAAAAATTTTACTTTTTTCTTGGGAATTTATCACTTTTTAAATGTGGTGGAAAATACTCAGATATTTTAGTTTGGGAAAAAGTTAAAATACCCCTTTAGAAATACTCTATTACAATACAATCCTGCATTCAAAATCTTAAGTAAAAGTACAAAAGTATCAGCATCGAAATAAAGTACCAAAATTAAAAGTACTAGTAAGCCAGAATGGCCCATGTAAGAATACTATATCATTGGATTATGACTAGCAATCCAGTAATGTGCAAAACGTCAAAATGTCGCAAATGGTTAAAAAGGGGGTTAAATTTTTAAATTTCGTTTAAACGCTGGGTATCAAACCTTTCAAAAATATCCCAACAAAAAGAAAATTTTTTTTAGGGTACTTTAATATTAACTTTTGGGTTTCATAGCAAGGGGTATACAGGTTTATCGATAAACCCCGGGGAAAAAGAAAAAAAAAAATACAATCATTCGTTTTATAAAGATTTCCTTGCCTCCTTTTCTGGTGCAAAGGACCTAAAGCACCTTTTGAAATATAATAAAATGAAAAAAAAAAATGAAAAAAAAATTTCCCCCAAAAAAGTTTTTAAAAAAAAAAAATGGGTTTAATTTTGGGGTTAGATCAGTAAACCAAAAAAGTACAATAAATATCTTCAAAAAAGGTTAGTGGTCATTGCTAGGAAGGAAAAAAGGGGCAGTATAAGGGGTTCTGGGTACTTGTATTAAACCCCAATTGGTACAAATCACTTTTTTTTAGTAAAAGCTTAAAAAAAGCCTACTACCATTTTATCCTCATGTTCTTGTTTCAGGCGTTTTATATCAATCTCAGCAAACACATCCAAGCTGAGAAGGCATGCATCCAAACAAGGCAGCAGGAGCCCTTAGGTAACAACCTGTGTATTTGAAGGGAATACAACAGCAGATTATCTTTTTTGAGGGCATGCCCTGTTTTTATTATTCCTGGTTTTTTGTTTTCTGGTTAAAATTTTTGGGGGTTTTCACTCCAAAAAAATGGTTTTTGTTATTAAATATGGGGAAAAACCCCAAAAAACAAAAGGGACCCCTCCGCATTAGGATTCCCAAAAGGGCTTTTGGGTTTTTTAAAAACAGAAAAAGTATTATTATTTTAACTCAGTGCCTTGTACCTTATAGATCGACAGCCCCGGGCTAATTTAGTTCCCCGCACCGACTGAGAGCCCCGATCCCAAAGGGGTTTAAAATTTTAAAAAATGCAAATTTTCCTGGGGGTTTGGTAGTGTGAAAAAGGGGGGGAATAAACATTTTTGAGTTGACCAAGATTTAAAATTTGGCTTACCGCCAGGGCTTACTCGTGTGGTTGTTAAAGAAGCTAATTTAAAACCCCCAGGAAAAACCTTCCTCAGGGGAAACCGAAAGTTAAAAACCCCCAAAGGGGGTTTTTCTCTTCCCAAATACAGCACAACAAAAAATGGAACAAAGATTAGGGGACAAATGCACAGGTTTTCAAAATGTAAAAAATGATTCAGGGTGGGTTGGTTTTTTGATGTAGGAGTTAATTTAATCAAGGGCCCCAGTGATGGGAAAATGTTGTGATAGTAAAAATAATGGGTACTGCAGGAGATTTTTAAAAAATTAAATTTTTATGTAGCTACCTGTTAAATTTGTTAAGGGGTTTTGTGTTGGGGAAAATTTAAATCACTGTTTTAGTTTTTCCAAGGGGAATTTCTTTGTTCCCCATGAAGTGAGACAGCAGGTTTTACTTGTGGGTTTAAACCCTTATTTTTTAACTTACCGAACACAAGGACATGTGGGCGCCTGTTTAGTGGTAATTTTTCCCGAATGCCTATCTTTGAAATCCCCATTTAAACAAAACATAAAAAATTCTCTTAAAACAGGGCAAGTCCCCTTTTTTTTTCCGAACCCTTTTTGATTATTGGCCCCCGTTAAATTTGTTTGCTTGTATGGTGCATATTTGGTAGTCCGGGGCCCTTGTCAGTGAAAATGAAAAGGGGTTTGAGGTCCCTGTCTTTGAGTATAAAATACACCCCAAAAACCACCTATGCTCTCCCCACAAAACACACCCCAAAAACACAACACACACACACACACCCAAAACCCCACAAAAACACGAACACACACGCATACACCCCACAAACACCCACACCCCGTACGCCCCCACACGCACACAAACACAACACCCACACACACACAACCCAAAAACAAAAAACACACCCCACACACAAACACCACACAACCCCACAAACACAACACAAACCTCGGCTTCCCCTTTTCCCGGCAGGGGAAACTGTAAACCCCGAGCTCCAGCCAGCTCCTGTTGCTGAGGGGGAAACCCCAGTGACCCTCAAAACAATCCTCCTTTCCAGTTCTCCCTTTTAATGGAACAGCCCGTGCCCCTCTATCCAAAAACCCCGGCCCTTTTGGGAAAAAATTTATACAAATTTCCCTTGGTGTTCACTAGTGGGGTTTTGGGCCCTGACTCCCCGTAGTTCCCCAGCAGTTTGCCAAAAAGAAATCAGAACCCACACACACCACACAACACACGACAAAAACCCATACACACACAAAACACAGCGAGACAAGGGGCGGAAAAAAAAAAAAGAAGCAAAGAAATCCTCGGGAGCCTTCCCTCTGTTTTTGGGTTTTGCATCACTGATAGGGCCCTGTTCCGCACAAGTGAGGATAGGGGTTTTTCCCTAGTATGTGGGTTTTTGCCTGGGTAAGTGGGGTTTGCATGCAGCCGGTGTTTTAAAGCACAATATTCCCCTGTGCTTCTAAATGTTTATTTCCTAGCCTCTTTTTTCTGCCTTTTCCTCTGTTCATAGGATCAGCCTGTGTTTGATAGTCTGAATCCCAGGTTTCTTTTTACTTTTGCCTCAGATCTGTTTTTCTGGCTTCCTCCGTACCTACTCACTGATCCAATCAGATGGTGGTTTTGAGAAAGGAAATGTGGGGTGTTTGAAGTTAGGATGTCAACATTGTTGATGCATTAAGAGGTATCTCTGACAACTTCACCAAAACTGTGCAGTACATGTGCTGTATAGATGATCAAATCTCTAACATTAGCAAGGTCAGCACTTGCTCTTTGGGCAAAAATGCTTGTGAAACAGAAATGCCTGAAGACCTAATTATGTCTTGTGGTGGACTAAAGCATGATTCCCCCCCCCCAGCTGTTAAATGAATAGTGCATCTCTTTTGTTGCATCTTATTGCAACTTCCACACTAGTTCAGAAACAGCACTCTACTCAAAACGATACGTCTGTTGGGAAAGTGAAGTCTTATAGAGTTAGACTTAGAAGACTAACTCTATAAGTCTTAGAGTTCTATAAGTCTTAGAGTTCAATACAGGACTAAAGACTCCACAAAAAAAAGTGAAACTCATTTTAGCCTATCTCTGTGGTTTTCAGTGATGTGGAATCTTTTCAAGGCATATAACTCCGATCATGTATGGTCACTGTAATGCAAGAGCTTTCATCCAACTCCGTTTTTGTTGCTTTTGGTGTACAGATCCATTTTCTTTCTGGCTCACAGCTCCGCTCTCAACATGCCATCTATTTACATTGACCTTCCCCATCTTTTCTATCTGCCTTGCTTTATTTATTAATTTAATTACATTCAAGTGAATTCAATCAAATTCAATTAAATTGTATTTATAGTATCAAATAATGACAATAGTTATCTCAAGACACTTTACAGATAGAGTATGTCCAGACCACATTCTATAAATTATATCCCAACAATTCCAATAATTCCCCCATGTATATGTGGGCGTTATAATCCATGTTTTATGTTGACAGTGACAGTTGACTGCATTTATCCTTGAGAGTCGAAACAAAAGCTTCGTGGTTGCCGCATGGCTCAGACCTGAGGTCATTTGCAGTGCAAGAAATAAAGAGGATGCAGCGTGACAGAGTGCAGAGCCTGTCAGCGAGGTCCATAGTTTGACTGACTACCTCCTCTTCATGTGTAAGGTGCCAGACTGTGGCTGAATAATCTGAATAATACTCTTTGAGGTAACTAAGGGCTACAAAGCTTTGTGCTTATTAAAGTGAAGATAAGCCAAGAATGGCCTCTTTTCTAATCTATGAAATGTATTAAACATCAGCATAATGCACAGCAGGGTGCAAATGGAATGTGTGACAACAAAGCATACAGATTATCTAATTAAATGGAAGTGTAAATCTAAATACAAGGCAAACAACCTTTGTCATATTTAAAGGATGGAACAAACTCAGGTGGAGGAATGTGTTTGGTTTATGTGTCACTTTCTGCTGCTTTATGGAAATAGTGTTTAATATTGACAACTTTGTTCTAAACCAGAAGAGTCAGAGAGTTATGGGTTTTAGCAATATCATTACCAATTCGATTGATGGAAGTGGCAGTAAGAAAGGGAAATGTACAATCCAAAAAAAGAAAAGAAAATATAACTTACTGCAACTTCATTTTTCATCAAGGTATTTCAGTTTCTTAAATCTACCAAAGCCTGTTATAGTGAAATTAATTTTGCAGTCCCAGTCGCGCTACTTGGTTGTTGCAGGCATTCAGTCGTAATTGCTTAATTGTCATCTTTTTTGGGTGGAATGTTTGTGAGCAGAATTGCAAAATGTTGTTTTTTATTAGATTGAAATACCACTGAAAATATTTGTCATTGGCTCATGTATTTGTGCTCTGTTCTGTTCTCTGTAAAAAAAGATGCGGTTCAACCATTACATGAAAAATTTAAGAATCAGGAAGAAAGAACGATGAAAGAAAAGAAAAAAATTGAGCAACATTTTTATCTGCTCATGTTATACTGTATGTTCTATCTCCCACACATCAGTGACTTCAAAGTGCACAGATGATAGAACATACCATAGTAAATTAAATCTTCTTGTGCGCATTACAATGTTAATGCACAGTGTGTGTGGTGTGTGTGTGTGTGTGTGTGTTGTGTGTGTGTGTGTGTGTGGTGTGTGTTTGTTTGTTTTTGCATAGAAGATGAGGCTGCTTGCCAGAAAAGGTCTGTGAACATAAAATGCATGCTGTGCACGAATTCCCCCAATTCATGTCTTTCAGCAGAGTCCATGACTGCCTTGATGTTTTGTTCTTGAGTTTTACGGTTGCATACATGAATCACCTGAAGCATAATTAAAAGCAGTGATGTAAAAAAATAAATGAAAGTCCTCTTTTTTCAAATTTAATTGATCCTGATAGAAAGAGAAGTTGTCTTTTCAGTGTATGCAGGGAGGTTTGGACAGAGCTGCTTTCCTGGAGCTGGTGGAGAACTCAAGGACACTTCAGCAGGGCGGATGCTGACTGACTGTCTGGGGTCTTCAAAGGCCTTCTAGTCTCCTGCCTCCTCTGGAGATTTAGAATCATTTAGAATTTTCCAGCTACTGTGATTCAACCGGCTCTCACTTTGGCTTGGTATGAAGCAACAGTCTGGCACTCTGCTTGACATCCGTTGGTACAAAGCACAGTGACAGACTGTAGACCGTGGCAGAGGCGGACGCTTTCTAACCTATTATGGCTGATCACATGTGATCTTGATTGTGTCCTCTTGTGCCCTTTGCTCATATTTTACAATGTGCTGCCTTTTATGCTACTATATGATCCTCTTGTATTGGAGTCTCTTGGGTTTGTCCCTGATTTAGCTGATCTGTAGTGAGAATAATGGTTTCCCATACAATGTTATCATGACATGCCGCCCATGATTATAATACTATCACCATACAGACAATTTTGTGATATGAAATACAACA
This sequence comes from Etheostoma spectabile, assembly GCF_008692095.1. Lineage (NCBI taxonomy): Eukaryota > Metazoa > Chordata > Actinopteri > Perciformes > Percidae > Etheostoma > Etheostoma spectabile. Next base: position 5,092,842 of record NC_045733.1, on the reverse strand, counting down.
TACAATAATTGTCTTTGATGCATACCACTGGAATTAGTTCTCCATACTATTCCATGCTGTCATTTCTATGTTGCGGTTCCAACAATCATTCGTTTTTTAATGATTTATTTATGTTAGAATCAAATGTCTTTTCCTCCCTTTTTTTAAAAGTTTGACCTAACTAAAACTCTAATAATGAAAATGAAAGTAAATAATATTAAAATGAAGGTGGAGTCTGCACTTCTTTTTTCTTTTATACCTCCATGGCCTTTCCCCTGTTCTGTGCACAAGCACAAACGGAACAAAGCTGTGTGGCTCAGTCCAAGCTGCTTTGTTTGTTTCCCATTTACAGAGCTAGGGCTGTGAATGAACAACAGATTCTTTTGCAGCGCACACACAGAACAGACAGCCAGCTTTGAGGAGATATTCTCTAAATTTGACAAAAAGTGTATTGGATTAGAATCTTAGCCTCCACCTTTAAAAGAATAATTGAAGTAACAGATGAGAAACATAAGATCAGATGTTTGTAACACATTAACACCCCCTATTTAGCATCTTTCATATGTTTAACACATAAAAAACATTTTCCATTTAATAAAAAAAGCAAATGAAGTTCATCACAAACCTCAAAATGGAAAATTACCATAACACATTGCAATTCACAATGTAAATGTACGGTTGTTTGCTAGCGTGCATGCACGTGTGCATTTGTGAGTGTGAAGTCTACAATGAAGAAGCTAATTGTAGCACATAGGATTTTGTTTACCAAATAACTGTCTGATTACCTCCTGAGGTTTTGCTCCCGTAGAGCGAGACAACTGTGCTCAGCAGCCTCCTCCTGTCTTCCTGTGTAATGGCTTATTCATGCTGTCAATCATACAGTCGTCATGTTGCTCAGCAAATGCATTATAAAACTCAGTTTTGTTTCCTTCTGCCCTACAATCTCTTCTGCCCCAAACTGTGAAGACGAGAAACTGTCTAGTATGTTTTTAAAGATTTGTTTGTGATACACATTGTTCTTGCCTTTTGTTGCCTAAACAGCAGAGTTGGCTGCAGAAAAACTATCCAGCAGGTCACTGTTTGACTAAAACTGCCTCACTGTTGTGGGAGGTAAAGGCATACACGTGTCTAAATTTCTTTTCACGCATTCAAACCCACACTTAATTAATTGTAGCTTCCAGCCATTTGACAGTCACGCTGTGTGAGTGTATGTGCAGCTGGCTCAGTCACACTCCATTCACCACCCATCTGTCCATGTCAGACCGGCCTCCTCTCCTCCTCTTTTTGCTCTTTCACTTTTTTTTTTCTCTTTTACACTCACCTTTGGTAAATCACTGCTGAGCCATGAGCAACGTGAGCAGTGAGCTGTTGGCATATCCTGTAATCAAGGTGGCTCGTGGTTAATTGGCCCATTGGATCATGTCTGTGGAGGTGTTCGCAAGACAGACGTATATGGAAACATACCGAGAGAGATTGGGTGTGGCTTTTGAGACAAGTCTAAAGTTTCACCAGGTTTCTGATGCACACTTGCAGACAGGAGACAAAAATGGAGGTTAACAGCTGGCTCGGAGTGGCAGAAGCAATTTAATGAAGAGTGATGGATGATAGATATATGTGAAAAACAGCAACAGTCAGTCTTAGCCAGCCCTTTAGTCATTATCATGTTGAATGATGACAACAACTACAAAAGTTCAGGTAAATTTTGCTCAAACTCAAGTGTAGGACAAACACGACCAGACAATGTGGTGGGTTTGCAGGTTAGTGTATATTTTTTCTAGGCTTTGTACCCCTGCTGTGTTGTGTTATGATGCTTTTAACTGTGTCAGTACAAAGTTAATTGGTTGCTCTTCCATGCAGACATGAGCATGAGTGGAGAGTTGAAGTCCAGCCGCTCCAGGGCAGCGAGTAAGAGAGCCAGCAACAACATTTATGGGTGAGTAGGACCCCCCCCCCTTCACACACATGCATGCACGCACGCACGCACACACAGACAGACACACACACACACACACCCGCACACACAGACATACACACTCTTGCCCCCACACACTCTAAGATAATGTACTCTATTATTTGCTGCAACCCTGTATCTGTAACTTAATGGCTGCAACTCGGCATTGCAATCAATGCAGCATTATTATTATTAGCTTCATACCAGCTGTGTGTAAGCTGCTATTGATTTTAGCCAGAGGTGCTGTCTCCATCCGTCAATGTTTTAATCTCTCTGTTGATGTAGTGCACACATATGACTGAAGCTCATTACTGTTTATAGCTGGCGGTTCAATACAGCGCTGTGGAGCTACACAAACATTGTGTGCTAAGATAGGCGGCGAAGGGAATGGAGGGCAATGGGAAAGACAACAGTGTGTGGACTTTCAGACATCAGAAATACTTTATTTACTTTAAATTCATTCATGCCTTCATTACCCTTACCTTCAACTTTCTCCTTTAACTGCATCTCCTTCTCTGGCTGCAGCTCTGTAGGTTTAAGATCTTCTAATGAGCATAAACGACTAGGGCTGTGCAATTAATCGAAAGTTAATTGTGATTATGATTTTGGCTCCCAATGATCACAAAAACAGAAAAATTGAGAAAAACAATTATTTAGCTCATTACGCTTTGCAAGAATACTGGTATTTTCTCTTGTGTTTTGAATGAAACAAAGTTTAAATAAGAAAAGTATTAAGGCAAATTTCAAAGTTGTATTACTGTTGATTTATTTAACTTTTCCCACTGTTTTTTAAGTTCAATAATTGCAACTTCTTTCCAGAAGTCAACGAGTAATTGTGTTAAATCATTGTGATTTCAATATGGACCGAAATACTTGTGATTATATTTTTTTCCATAATTGAGCAGCCCTATTAACCACACAAAGTACTCTGATGTTTGTGTGAAGTTTGAGCTTTTACCACACTTATTCTGATATTGCATTTTCTCGTACATGTCGTCTGAAAGTCAATATATCGTCCTTCACACAGTAATGGATAAGGAAACAATTAGCAAAGCCCTTATACCACTTTTTAAACTGAGTCAGGCCCGTTTTTATATTGTATGTATGTAATGTTACTTTTTCTAACTTTCCTGTATAATAAATAAATGAAATAAAATGAAAAACAACATCACATAATCAAAAAAGACAAGGGTGACACCATTATTGCAAAACAGGTTAACATTTATTGTGTTGCTGAAAACGCATTTTTTGTTCCACTTCCAAAGATGTAAAATAATATAATTATCCACACAAGAATGCAAAATAGTTTGGGAATACAAACAAGAGTAGTAAATGCATACTAGAAAATTCCGCAGAAATTTTATCAGTGTGCCTGTTATTGGGGCCCATCCACACACACACACACACAATGGAAACGTCAGTTAGGAGTCAGTTGGTCAACATGGCCGCCAGGGAACAGTGTCATGATAGGGGTGTGTGTGTCTGAGTGTGTCTGTGTCTGTGTGGGTGAATGTGTGTGTGTGTGTGTGTCAGAATTGGTTGCTATGATTCTAGCGCAAGAATTTTAAGTCTGACAGACTCCATACTTAGATATCTGCGACCGGCACAAGATTTCCGATATGTTCACCAAAAATTATGTCTGAAGACTGAAAACTGGAGGAGAGAGAGCAATTTGTTTGTTTCAGAGCATCGTCCTGCAGCCCCTCCCTCTGTCCTGTCAGTATCAGAACCTGTTGCTATGGTGATTTTGTCAGAGAGGGAGCCAGATTTTTTTTCCAGTGTTGTCTATCTGCATTTGGTGAGCCTAGCGCGAAAAGTTTTAGTCCGATAGACTCCATAGTTACATGTTTGCGATCGGCACAAGATTCCCTACATTTTGACCAACTATGATGTCTAAAGAATTAAAACTGGAGGAGAGAGAGCAATTTGTTTGAGAGAAAAAATCACTGAATCGTCCCCAGTCAAAAGATTTTGTAAATTCTGTCGACGTTGGTAGACACAACCAACAATTTAAGACCGACGACTCCATAGTTACATGTCTGCGACCGCAAACAAATTCCATATTTTGACAATAATGAGGTTGAAGAGTTAAAATGGGCGAGAAGCAATTTGTTCGGAACATAGATATTCGTTAACATGTATCAACTTGGCACCAATCTAGCTTCACATTTTTTTCACATAACACACTGGAAAATTACACTAAAAGGGACTACGAATGGTTTGGGAATTTGGCTAGAATATCTGAACGCATTGTCTCGAATTCAAAGTCAAATATGTCTCTTCTAAACATAATCAGTTAAGGTAAAGTATGAGCAGCGCATCCAACGAATTTAAATGTGAGAGCCCGTTTTTCAATGTAATGAGAATTTGCCTTTTTCTAATTTCCGTATAAAAAAACCTGGACAAAATTGAAACACAACACACATCCAATCAAAAGACAGGGTGAATTGTTGCGCGGTTAACTGGATAGTGTGGGACAAAATTTTGGCAAGATTAAGATGAAAATAATATAATGTATGCACAAATAATAGTATTGGGAGGGCTTAACAAACCAACGGCAACATGAATTAAGGATGTAATATTATTGATGCCAACTGTTTGTCCCAGTCCAAATCAGCAAATCTCATAATTATTCTGAAATAGGGGACTCCACATTGAAAATGTTCATTCCTGAATCAATAAAAAGTTAATAAAAAAAAGAAGAAAAGAAAAAAAAAATCCTGGCAGCACCATATCCTATCTCTGTGCTGGTTTTATCATAGCATACAGTAGAATGTGTATTGCAGTATTGGACATTATGTATTATGTCCCCAGCAAGTCTTTCAAAATCAGTTAATCCAGCTCTCTGCATGCGCACCCTTCTCCACTCTCTCTGACCATCTCTGACATAACCCTTAAACCCCCAAACGTTATTTACCCATTCCACCACACAGTTATTCAACACTGTGTGCCATGCATTACTGAGGTTAGTCACACACACACACACACACACGCAAAATGACTAACCACAAATGGACGCACCTGAGGTAGCAGCCCCGATAAAGACTGAGATAACTGGAATTTAAAGTTAATGATCACATTCAATCAAGTACACCAAGCTGAGAACCTGCCCGTACAAACACAGAAAAACAGAAAAGCAAAACTAAACAACTACAGCCCTGTGCGGCTCTGTGTGGGGATTGGGGGAAAAATTGACACAGCATAGTTTCGACAATATTTTCGGTGGCAATACTGTATCGATACACAGACGCCAAGTATCGATCTTTAATTATGCTGTATATGTGTTAGTCGGTTTGTCCGTTTGACAATCCTATTTTTTAAATTTGAGATGAACAAACAGAGAAATGTATCTTTTTAGATAAAACAGATGTTGACAAAGTTTCTTTTTGGGGGCATCATTTGAAATTGGGAAAAAATTTGAAGTTGGGAAAAAAAATAATACATTGCAATATGTTGCAGAATATTGCAATATGTTTAAAATCTCAATAATATGGTATTGTGACATAAGGATTGTGATGATATTGTATTGTTCTGATAGGAATGTTTATATATTAATAGAATTTTTAAATGATGGTGGCACTATAGATGAAAAGTCAGAGGATCACCAAAGGTATTATTAATCATCCTGAGGGCAGCTTGTATGAGTGTACAAACATTATGACAATCCATCCGATAGTTCTTGAAATATGTCAACAAAAAAGACAAATTACATCCTCATTGAGGCCCTGAAGAAAAAGTCAGTAGATCACCAAAGTCATTATGGGTTCATCCTCTATGCACATGCTATGCACCATGAATGTCTGTACAAAGTACAAAGTGATCCCTTTGATAAGTCTTGAGATGTGTCAGTCTAGACCAAAGTGGGCCATCCAACCGACATGCCATCCCTATGCCACTATCTTTATCTTAAACTGCAAAAGGTTCTTAAATTGGTTTTGCTTTCATGTTCGTTGGAAGGCAGCATCTAAATGTGTTTGATCTGCATGATCATTTCCCAATAACAAATACCACAATGCAGCTAAAGTCAGAAATGTAAATAATGGCGAGACAGCCACCAAAATTCTCTCTGTCCAATCTCCCAATAATCCTGCTCCATGCTGCTGGCAGCAGAGTGCCCCATCTCCTCCCTTCTCCCACTGTTCTCACAGCACTGGCCAACAAACACTGCTGCCTGTGGCCTAGATTACTTCGCAAACAAACTTTCCAACTCATGTCAAAGATGCTAAAGCAATGTAATTGGTTCGTGAAACACCACGCAGGTTTCCAGCATTTTACTATTGCTAGAAAGTTGGATTATTTAGGTCAATAAATAAAGTGTCACCTTCTGTCAGTAGTTGAACTAAAATGTTTTTTATTTATAACTTTTTAATTTTATATGTCTTAATGTAGTTAGAGTCATTTCTTGTCTCATGATAGCTGTCACAGCCATTCCCATCCCCGTCCCGTCCCATCCCCTTCCTCTCACTACCGCCATAAGTCTCTCCCCAGGCCATTTGCTTCAGAGCGACCCTGACAAAATAAGGGTTTTGACATAATTTATTGTCCGTGCTTTCTGACTATCACAGGTCCCCTTTAGCTTGGCGAGTCCCAGCTGTGGAAGAAGGAATGGGGTAGAGTAAGGCTAGCATTTCAAAACCCAGATGCTGCAGCCGTGGCCTCAGTGTGCTCCAGTGCACTACTACAAAAGCTCACTGTACTGTGTGGCCTTTATAAGGAGACTCAGGTGCCAGAAGGTGGTGTGTGTGCGTGTGTGTGTGTGTGTGTGTGTGTGTGTGTGTGTGAGTATGTGTGCGTGTGTGCACGTGCACACAATTATAGAATGACATTAATAGCTATATGGGTTAACCAGGACAAAAGACTGTTGTATTTTTTTTGCCTCGCTACCCTGTTTCACTCTGGAAATATCCGGCCTGTGTAAAGATCATTACTGCTCATTTTATTATCTGCTCCATTTTGCATCTCAGTGAAGAGGGGACTGGCCTGAACACCAAGTGGCAGAGCGTACTGAGCATCTGGTCTCTGGCATTTTTGTCTGCTTTCTCCACGTGCTGCAATCTTTTAACATTCTCTCATCTGTTTTAATTATCAGAAGGGCTGGTCATAGAGGAGTTTAAGTTAGGATGGAAATGGTGTAGTTTTGCTCATGTGTCATATGGGCTCAAAGAGACTATGGGAGCAGGAGAAGTGGAGGCATTAGGGTATGAAGTCTGCAGTTGCCAGGAGCAGTGAGTAATGTCCTATGTGTTTTGTGTGATTAACAGTAACTTAAAGGTTAATCTGATGGCAGATATGACAAAGATTGGAAATAGCATGACAAGAAAAAGGTCACATAATAGGGCCACTAAAAAGACAATTCTGGTTTATTACAACTTGGGTCTTTATTGTTATGGTTTTGGACATCAGTTTTTAAGTTACGGTTACTGTACTCATCACATTAATTGCTATAATAACTAAAAAGTAGGCAGATCAGACAAGAAGAATTAACAGTTTGACTGATCATGCAGTTTTTAAACAAATAAAAATAAGTCAAACTTATTTGGAAAAGAAGACAAAGATGTAAGGTAAAATCCAAACTGTTAGGGATGCAAACATCCATAAAAGTTTACAGATCGATTTCCCGTTTCAAATTTGGCTCACGCCTTACTGTAGTTGTGCATGGCTTACCTATCAGACTTTGTTATAGTTACAACTACATCTCAGCTGTTAGTTTGGTGAGTGTAATGTTGCCATAACATGACAAAATCTATAAAAATAAAAACAGACCTTGTAAAAAACCTGGATTATCATATAAGGTTTTTTTTAGAAGCAGTATGGCAGCATTGCAAATAGATCAGTAAAAAGCCACAGTATGCAGCTTATTTTACTGAATATATTTTTAGTCATGTCTTTCTCCATCTCATCTGTTCCCATGCAACACTTGTCACTTATTTTGTCAGATTGTATATGTGTATTTAGCCTGAGGCTTGGCTGGCTGGCATCTGTAAAATCCACCACAAGCTGGGAAAAAAGCAAAGGGCAAATGGAAGGCCATCTGCAGTTAGGAAAGCAATGTTGAAGTTCACTCATTTTCATGAACGGCATCTTTCTGCTAGACATATTTCTGTGACATCACTCTGATTGTCACAACACAGCTAACTGCCAGCTGTTATGACACCCACCCACAGCTATATCTGCATGCACAGCATCCCCATCATTTATTAAAATAATGACAGTTTTATACATCATTTAAAAAGAGCTGGTTGCATGATGGGCAGGGATGCTGACTGGCAGATGATAATATTTATGTGTTGTTAAAGGGAAAATAGCATGTTGCTTGTAAAAACACTTAAATAAAAGTATGTAAAAAGAGAGAAATCAACATAGTGTTGATCTCCTCTCACCCTCTTCCCTTTTCCCAGTGTGGATGTCAGGTTATGATGACAACTGTTCACAGGTGGCTCCTGATCCATGCAAAAGTCTAGTGTGAGCTCATACATGGGTCTGTGTGGCTCTGTGAATTGTACAATAACCATCTTGCAGGCTACCGCATTCATTTCCTTAAAGGACATAGTAGATGTCCTGTGTTTTCTAACTTAGAAGTCATTACAGCATGCATTTGATATTTGATTTGTGATTCAGAAAATCATCTAATAAAAGAAAGCAAGGCAAAACAGATCAACCAATGAGATCACCTACTGCAACATGACTTTGGTTTTGGTTGTTCATTTGTTGTATATCGAAAAGCACTCCAGTTCATAGTGATGAATTTTTCCCCATTTTGTTTTTCTTTACAAATAGCAAGAGTGTTCTGCTTGTCTGCATCTCAGCGGAATGAAGTTAAATAATGTGTGACAGATTTCCAGGCGTCAGTGTTATGGTTGGGAGTAGCAATGTTTTTCTAGCCATGTCAGACACTATGCGACCAATCTGGTCAGTGAGCGTAGAGCAAGCATAAAATCTGTTGTTTGGTGCATGTTAAAGAACCTGTTGTATCACATATATCTATACTTTTACCCCCCACATACCTTTCTAACATTAGCATTGAGGGGACTGATTACAACAATATGTTGTTATTTTCCGAAACCAACAATCTGATCAGCGGGTCCACTTGACACAGCCATTGACCAGATGTGCGGAGGTAAGAAAGTAGGCAGGATGTAAATGTGTCTCTTAAGCCGTCTTTTTTATCCTTACAGCTACTTTTGTCTCTTTTTATTTGAACAACTAAGTGCCTTTGAGGAGAGACTGTCCGTCAGTGTGTGTCTGCATCTCCATTTGTTCATCGCATCTTACTCCGCCTTTGAATGTGGTCATTTAGAACAGCTATAAACACTTGCCTTTAAACGTATTTTGATGTCACTTGGTACACACTAGTTCATTTGAAACATACCGAACCCAGCATCCTCACACCTCGTTCACGAGTGAGCAATTTGCCACCATTGGCAAGGACGTGTACAAGGCCAGCTTTTGCTTGTGTTATGGCAAAAAAAAACAGCCCACTAACTATTCATCAAAGCCCTCAAGACCTTCTCCTTCCATTTCTACATCAATTTTAGTGTCACAGCTACTTAAATTTTTCTGTCCACCTTTTCCTTCTGTTCTTTGTCAGCTTCTCTCTGCGTGGATGCACAGACAATGTGTTGTCTGCAGTCCATTCCTCGGAAAGATGACTGGGGGTGTACTGTAGGTAAAGGTCAGTGCAGTCAGAGTTGGGAGTAGTGCAGGGGAAAAAAAGGTCACTCTGTGTAGAGAAGAGAGGAGAGTGGATCTGCTGGTTTAAGGTCCACTGCCATATTTTTCAAGCCAGCAGAGAACAAATGAAGATAGGAGCCGGGTAGATAGAGAGAGATTGTTATGAGGAAAAGAGGGAGAGAGTGACATGGATGCAGTAGACATGATGATCTGTGGAGAAAGGTCATGAGTCTGTGATGGCTCAGGGCATGATGGCAATAATGACCATGATTGCATAACTAAGAAAATGAAAATATTTGTGTGTGTGTGTGTGTGTATTGTGTGTGTGTGTGTGTGTGTGTGTGTGTGTGTGTGTGTGTGTGTGTGTGTGTGTGTGTGTGTGTGTGTGTGTGTGTGTGTGTTGGCTTCTGTCCATTTATTTGCCTTACCCAGCCAGATGAGTTATCTCTCCTGTCCTGCAGGCTTATCACTCTACAGGGGTTGGTCCCTCTGCTAATAAGCCATCCCTGTTGCCTACCTGCCAATGGGAAGAGAAAAGTAAGAGAAGCAAAGAGAGGGAGTAAAAGAGGCATGAATAAGGATTGATGCAAAAGACATGCAGGGTGTAATACAGAGCAATTGCAGTACACTGTGAAACAACTGAAAGAGAGAGGAGTAGATAGGAAAGAAAAATGCAAAGAGAGAAAGAAATAACAGTTGGGAGTGTGAGGGGTGAAGAAAGCAAAGGAGGGAAAGCAAGTGAGCACTGCACTGCGTGTCATTGCCCCCCTGGCGTGAACAATCCATCTCAAATTGATCTTCCAGCTCGGCCCAGCAGGGCATTCTGAATCAATCTCAAATTGATCTCAGTGCCAGAGGTCGGGAAAACTAGCAGTGGAGCTTATCAGAAATATAGTAGTGTTGGGAGGATCTGACAGGGAAACTTATCACACTGCACAACAGGAAATGGGCTCTGAGCTCCGGGGCAGCAAGAGGACGAGCCTGCTGTCTGTACACATACACACAAACCACATACACACTCAGAAGCACACACAGATTCAATGTCTTTGCGTATACCCAACACAGCCATACACTGACACATCCTCCCTAGTGTTCAACACAGAATGGAGAGGGTATACTGTGCATAACACACACACACACACACACACACAGCTCAGGTATCAGTACACACCTAGAGGCTACGTCAATATTGTGTCGGAGCACAATATGTCAATATATTTTAAGTTAGACAGGGGAGATTTGAGGCCTCAAGCCCTAAATGGCTTATAACACATTTATTGTGTTGAGAAAAAGGACAATCAATACTAGCTTGCATTTAGACAGTCAGTCAGCTTAGGAGGAGCAACTTGCCTCTCCAGGCAGAGTGAAAAATAAAACCATATAAACAACTGTTCAAAAGTGATTTTCACCACATAGTATCTCTAAAAACACTTAGAAACAAATCCAGTCCAGGAGTGTAGGAACTCCACACAGCTTATTAAGCACACTGAACTTGACATACTCATATAGTTAAGCACTAATAAAAAAATTAACTGGCCGCTGATATTTGGCAAATTTTGGAGAGTGTACTGTTATTGCTGTCTAGTGGCCATTATTTCCATTTATGATTCTAAGCGATTGTGGAGTGTTTTTTTCTCACTTCCCATCGCTGCTTGTGTCACCTGATTGAAACTGACAGAAACTTTACAGAAAAACACACAGAAAACTAACTCAAAATTAACATGTTATACAGAGAGCTGCAAAATGAAATAAAGAGGCAACGAGAGACTGAGGGAGTGCAGTGAAAAAGAGTGAGGAGGAGGAGGGGGGGGGGGTGTCATTGGGCATGTCAGCGTTTGGGAGGCAGCAGGAGAGCCTTTTCTGTGGCCTGAACTGGAAAAGCTCTCTGTCAGCACAGAGGGGTAATGGGGGTTAGCAGAGAGAATAGAGGGAGTGAAGATGACTGTATGAGTATATATTTAAAAAGTGCATGTGTGAGTACAAATGGTTGCATGTCCTAAGGGGTACTACAGAATATAAGTGACCCTCAGGACAAATACAGTACCAGTCAAAAGTTTGAACATGCTTTTTCAATGGGAAAGCGTTCCAGAGTGTTAGGCAAAAAAAAACTCCCATAAGAGTGGGAAACCAGCAACTCTGCATAATCAACTGCCACAATTGAAAGACAGATGATGATTTAAAGAGAGATCATTAAGTGGATTCAAGATTCAAAATTCAAAACCCTTTATAAATCCCACAATGGGGAAATTCACACAGTTGTAGCAGAAAGGGATAGGAGGAAAAGTAGAAGATATATAAACAAACAAATGAATATAACTAAAGAGACTAAATAGTAAAATAGTAAAATGTATTTACAGTATTGCACAGTCACATTTTGTATTGTTTGTCAGTCCTGGTGTGTGTGTTTTGTCCCTGTGGTCCACTGGGAGCAGTGCAGATTGTATAGTCTGACAGCAACAGGAAGGAAAGACCTGCGGTATCTCTGTGTGACGCAGCGCGTGTGCAGCAACCTGTCACTGAAGGAGCTGTTCAGGGCTGGGGGCAGGAGGAGTCGTCTATCATGGAGAATAATTTAGCCACTATCCTCCTGTCTCCCACCACCTCCATGGCGTCAAGAGGGAACCTGAGAACAGAGTTGGCCTTCTTAATCAGCCTGTTCTGTCTTTTCCTATCTGCCACATTGATGCCACTGTCCCAGCAGACCACTCCATAGAAAATGTCTGGCGTAGGGCTGCACGATTATGGCCAAAATAATAATCACAATTATTTTGATCAATATAGTGATCATGATTAATTATCACGATTATTTGTTGATTTTTAACCAAAACAGATTTTATAGTCACATAGGCTATTTATAACTGCTTTCACATCCATAGTATGCTGCGTTCTTCTTATGTTGAAGTTGTATGTTGTATGGACATACAGCTGCAACACATGTAAATGAAAATTAGCTATCTGAAATAAATAGCGTAGGATTTTTTTTTTTTTTTTATGTATCTCTGAGAGAGCGCCTTCACTTGTTTTCAACAATAACTGATTAAAAGAGCTAGGGAGAGACAGGGAGTGTGATGGACGTGCTTACAGAGAGACGGCTGACTCATTATGAATGGGTCCAGCACGGGTCGAACGGTGGGTCAGTGGAGTTACACACGTTGTGTGTATAAAATGTCTGTATCGTCACTGCGCTGCATTTTTATGAACTGGGCCTAGGATATTCTGGCCGTGGGTCACATCTCTTGCAGGTCCAGCAGGCGCTGTCAGTTAGTTGCATTCAACAATTTCTTCTGTGTTTTTTACCGTGGCTGGTACACTGGTACAAATACAGGTTAACCTCTCATGCTTAACAATATACAGCTGTGTTAATAACAATTAAAACTGTGAACAAATGTCAGAAGTGTGGACCGGCGCCGCTGTGTGACGGGCTGCGCGTAGAGTAGAGGAGAGATCCAAACACAGGCACGGCTTTACAGAAGAAAGGGGTCATGTAATGCAAAATTAAACCATATCAATAAAAACAACATTGCAGCGGATGCGAGGACATTAGGTGCCGTGCGTCCTAGAGAAAAATATTACTCGCACCCTAGAGCCCTGTGAGCTAACGGACACTAACTAGCACTGGTCGCTGCTGTTGTCTGAAAAACAACACAGACGGGACAAAATGTTGTGTTTACTAGTAAACTGGTAAAACTTGAAACTAACGTATAACCGACTGCTATCTGTTGAATTTTCCTCACGTTACTCTGTCCTCTGTGACTGTCTACATCTAGAAACTAAGCTGCGCGGTGCAAGGAACAACTCTGACTGGCACATGATCAAACAGTGGTTTACGGAGCGGTAGATTGGATTTGCAACAAAAAAAAATTGGAACGTTCTATGAAATGACGCACTTAAAAAATCGCTCAGTCACGCATGGAACAATTATCACTCAGTACAAGTGCAAATAACACCGCTGGATTTATCTTCATGATAATGTGAATGATATGGAGAGAAAAAACGTGTGCGGCATCAATACTTGAAAATATGAAGAGTAATCCTCATTCACACATTTACTTTCTGCAGTCTGACATCAGTTCACCACTTCCCATCTGCGTCGCCAATTCCCATTGTCTCCAAAATGTGTGTACGCATAGTTTAGAGTTTTCCGCACATTTTCCCGTCAATTTTTTTTTTTAACCTTTGCGTGGAAGTGGCATTCGCAAATTTTCTGGCCCGTTTTGTGCATACCCCACATGTATAAATGAGACCCCAGATGTATGTAGCCCGCTCCTTATCTTTATTTGAGGCTGCAAAGCTACTACTAACATATCACACGCAAATCTCTGACCGAAATGTTGAGTTGCATTGTAGGTAACGTAGTGTGTGTCAGGCTTTGTCAAGGAAGAAAAATATATCTCTGGTTCAGCTGTATTTAATTGTTTTTAACTACCCATTGTGAATCCAATAATGTTAAACTATATGTGCATAGTTAAATCACATTAATGCAAAAATTGCATACAAATCCAATTTTGCCATCAATCAGTCCTTTTGATTGATAATGACCTAAAACGCCCAGAGATGTTGAAGGGATAGCAAGCATTATATAAACGGAAAAACAAAATCTGATGGTAGACAAATTTGTATTCTGCTGTTTATATCTCTAAATGTGAATACATTATCTTATTCACTATCTGTGAAAGTGTATAACAATACCATTTTATTGTATCTTTAAAAATACTTGAAACAGTCTATGTGAGCATTTAGTTCTGCTGCATTACTCTTGGAAGTCCTTAAGCTTCTGGTAATGGCTCCTTTTCTGCAGTACCAGCTCACTTAGTTTTTGTCTGAGCTGTACAAACATAATGTCTTAAACTTGTTGTATGCTTGTCCCCCCTCCTTTCGCTTTCCTTTCAATTTCTCTTTCAATCTCTATTGTAACAACAGTGAGGCAGATACAAGGAGTTTGTTGAATTAGCGCGGCTAATGTTAGCTGAAGTTAACCTTTTGTCCAGTGAGGATTGCAGACTGCAGTCTGACGTCGGCTTTGCAAATTTCAATGCTGTCAATCACAGTTACAACCACAGACAGCTCTTCTGAGGGCCTTTCTGAAGGGCAGCTTCTTATTTGCCATCATCATTGCCTTAAATGTTAAGATCCTCTCTTGCTGTCTGAAGAGAGAACTGGATTTGTTTGCTCCATGGCTGGATGACAAAGTCTAACTAGACAAAGTTAGACACGCACGCACGCACGCACACTTTGGTTCTGTGACAGTGTCTTGTCATTTTTACTTTCCTTTTGTAGCGAGCAAAGAAGTTAATTTTATCTTGGTGCTGCCATGCTGCTTTGCCCTTCATGGAGTTGAGTTGAAGTGACTTTTAGCTTTTAATTCTTCAATAATTTCAGGACAACAGCATAGTTCTGGACATGGAAACCATGCAGGGGCTTGACGGAGTTGAAAAGGCTGAAAGGATTAATTACTCCAGGCAGCCTCCAGTAACCTTTTAACTTTGCGTTCTAAGTTGGTTCTGATGCATAGTCTCCCCCTGTTAGAGGAAGTGTCTTGATATCTGTGCTCGCCAAGCTCTTTATGGGTAATAGGGGGAGGGGTCTCCGTGAGTGCCCTGGATGTCACCTGTCACCTTACTGATGCAATGCTGCTAATTAGCACTAAATGACCTGAACTCTGAAATTTCCAATTACTGCTCCCAGTGAGTCCCTGAGTTTTTGACGGTAAAGCAGTTGGCTTTCCTGGAGAGAAGCCACATGTATATTCAATACATGCACTGAATCACTGATAAGCGGATTAAATTTTAACCAGCATCTACTCTGTTGTGAGCAACAAGCTTTAATTCAAAGAAACTTTTTTAAAGTAATAAAAAATAAAGTAGCTTTGTACATGTTGAGTTCTGTGAAGATGGTCTCAAGTCAAGTGGAAGAGTTGGACTTATCCACTCCAAACACTCTGCCTCCAGGAGGATTAGGCCACATTGTCATCGCTACTGAGGGGTGCATGTTTTTTACACCACATGCGTATTGAGCTTAACCCACACATATCTACATATGCACATGTTTATGGTCTGCTGCAGACATACCTACACCCACATACCGTGCATGCACACTGGCACAGAAATTACTGCAGTACACACACACACATAGATTACACTGTGATGTATACTGTCTTCTAGTGATTTAAATTCAGAGGTTGGAGTTTTGCTCTTTGATCTTATTTTTAGACTTGCTAAATTATATCTATTTCACTGTGACAACAAAACTTACAGTACAATTCATTTATTCATATGCTGTTCTGCATTGCAGTAATGCAATAATTATAAAAGCTCTGGCCTTTTAATCTCAGCACACACCTGTAAAACCACCTGATGTAAAAGGGCAGATTATGTTAATCTTTTGTTTAGACAATCCAGGGTCATTTAGAGTAAGCTCTCCTCTCTTCCCCTCTCTTTCATACAGTATCTGCAATTCACTGTGTTTCCTCTCACTGATGTGTTTCTTGTACGTATTTTGGTGTTGTAGAGCTTCTGTTCAACCTTTTGAAACTTCATTGTGGTCAAAGTCTTTCTATATAATAAAGTTGAATGGCTACAGACTGTAAAGATACTTCCGTCTTCTATCCCTCGTGAGGAAGCATTTAAAAACACTGTCTCATGTGACTTAGTTTTGTCAAATACAGTATGTACCACGCATCCAGCTATGATGAACTATCCGTTTTATATCACTGTTCTCTGGTAATAATGCTAAAAACACAGGCTGATTCATGGGACTCGCTCATTATTTCCAACTCTGACATTTATTGGCTAATCAAACAGTAACCATACCGTGTTATACCCGCCTCGGCTCTGCCATGGCTGATCCTACAAGCCTGCTGCATCAGTCAAGAATGTCCACACCCCGACAGCTGTAGGGGAATCTGACTCATTCCTCTCTCTGTCCCCATCCTCCTTGTCTCTTAACAAACTCTCCACTCCACCCTTTCTCACTTTCTCTGTCCTTTCCATTTTATCAGCTCTTGTTTAAGAACTTGGTGACTGTGCCTCCTGCCGTTTGAATGTTAGTTTACCACGGATGAGTACACCTATCAGAGGACAAGAGGGATGCATTCTGATTAACTAATGGAGGGCCAAAAGAAAAAAACATTTTTCTCCTATGGGACACTCTTTATTAAGTCCCCTGCTCCCTGACACATGTCTTCTGTCTGATATGTATTGCCTGTAATGTTCCAGCTCTAGTCCTGGCTCCTGTTCAATGCCTTATTGATGCAGCAGCACTCCCCAGCTCCTCTCCATCAATGCACTACTCCTCCGCTCCACTTTCTGATGATGTGACTGCAATCAAACCTAAAAGGCTGCCAGCCATTCAGGGCTACTTAAACTACAGTGTGGTAGGAGGAGTGCAGTCTTACACATAACCCTTATGTACCTTTATTTATCAGACTGAATAAATTGCTCTCAGGCTATAATTTAACCTTGATGCACGTACGATATAAATTTATGAGCTCCAGGAGTTTCCATTACACTAGTACCATGCTCTGGCCTGTAACTTTGCATCACCATCCTGCAGTACATATAGTACATCCACATGATGCAGACCAGTGGGCAAAGTAGTTAAGCATGTCAAGCAACAGATCTCAAGAAAAAATAAAGATGCTCTTGTCAAAAGTTAATTCTCCCTCTGTGTGTGTGTGTGTGTGTGTGTGTGTGTGTGTGTGTGTGTGTGTGTGTGTGTGTGTGTGTGTGTGTGTGTGTGGTGTGTGTGTGTGTGCGCATTGTATACTGCAATGTTGATATTATTAATTAAACAATGCAATATTGATTTTATGAATAAAATGATGCAATATTGATATAAAATTAAATAACCAGATGGTGAGATCAAATAATGTCAGATGGTAAAATCAAGGGACTTCATTGCTAAAATCCTGTAAATCCAATATTGCCATGAAGCAGTCTTGATCATAATTTGCTATATTGCCTCCTGAGAAGCACATATATTAAAGGGATAGTGTGGTGTATACCACAGTGTAAACCGTATAGAAAGGTCTCTGGCAGTTGACACATACAACAGAATATGTCTTTGTTTGTGGAAAAACCCCACCGAAGCAAATTGGTGTATATATATATATCTGTGGCATATAACAAAAATGAATATGAATCCATCAGAAATAATATACAGTTTTTTTGTTGTAATCATCTTTGTCTGTGTGCATAATATTTATATGCCCTTGTGTGTTGAATGCAAGTAGGTGTATCTGAAGCATCACAAGAAAAAGGCTCAGAGGAAGAAATTGTGAATGCAAGTAAAATTGAGATAACAGCTACAGTGATTAAATGAAAGGGAAAAAGGGAGTAGATTAGCTCAGTCTCTCTTTAGTGAGTGTCTGAGAGAGAAAGGGCTGCCAGCACTCTCTTCATCTTCCCCTCCTCCTCCATCAATGCTGCTCTGCTCTCATCTTGATCATACTCACCCTTAACATTCCATGGTTTCTCTTTCTTCTTTCTCGCCGTCTCTCCCCTAATTGACAATCCATGAACACAAAGTATTCTTATTTTTGACAAGGTTATAGGAAAAATCCCACTGCACAGTTTTAACACACAATAATCCCACATCTACACAGAGAGACTGACAAAGTTGCCAGGTTAAAATTTGTATTAATGTGCAAAAAGAAGCCAAGAAAAGATGGAAAAATCTCCAAAAGGCATCAAATGACAGATTATACATTCGTATAATATGTCACATAAAGTTAGATTTTATTTCCATCATTTACACTTTCAAAATAACAGAAATAAAAAAAAAATGCTGTCTGCAAAAGTTTGGAGTTTATAGCATGCACCGCCCCCTTTGGAAAGCTGAGACCTGACAGGGTCATGGATTGTTCTCAATCTTCGTCTGGAAAGACCAGGTGATGTCAACCTTAAGGTTTTAAATGCCCAGACTCATCTGACCTTGCCCCAACAATCAGCACCATGGCTTCTTCTAAGCAGTTGTCTAGAAAACTGAAACTGAAAATAGTTGACGCTCACAAAGCAGGAGAAGGCTGTAAGAAGATAGCAAAGGGTTTTCAGATGCCAATATCCTCTGTTCAGAATGTAATTAGGAAATAGCCGTTATCAGGAAAAGTGGAAGTTAAAGCAAGATCTGGAAGACCGAGAAAAATATCAGATCAGAACAGCTTGCGGGATTGTGAGAAAAGCAAGTCAAAACCCACGTTTGACTGCACGATCCATCCGGAAAGACCTGACAGACACTGGAGTTGTGGTACACAATTTCACTATAAAGAGATACTTGTACAGATATGGTCTTCATGGAAGAATCATCAGAAGAAAACCTCTTCTACGTCCTCACCACAAAAATAAATAAATCAAGAAATAAATAAAAATAATTAACTAATACATTTTCAGCAAATTTTGGACGCTAAGTTGATGCCATCTGGGAAAAAGCTGAAGTTAAAGAGAGGATGGCTTCTACAAATGGATAATGATCCTAAACACATCTCAAAATCCACAGTAAATTACATCAAGAGGCGTAAACTGAAGGTTTTGCCATGGCCTTCACAATCTCCTGACCTCAACATAATTGAAAATCTATGGATAGACCTTAAAAGAGTAGTGCGTGGCAGATAGCCCAGAAATCTCAAAGAACTGGAAGACTTTTGGAAGGAAGAATGGGCAAAGATACCTCAAACAAGAATTGAAAGACTCTTGGCTGGCTACAAGAAGCGTTTCCAAGCTGTGATACTTGCCAAAGGGGGCAGTACAAGGTATTAACTCAGCAGGGTGCCCAAACTTTTGCAGATGTCACTTTTTTGTTTTCTGTTATTTTGAAAGTGTAAATGGTGGAAATAAAATCTAACTTTTTGTGACATATAATACGAATGTCTAATCTGTCATTTGATGCCTTTTGGAGATTTTTCCATCTTTTCTTGGCTTCTTTATGCACATTAATACAATTTTTTACCTGGGGTGCCCAAACTTTCGAGCCCCACTGTACTTGCTTCTGATTCAACAAGGCTTTCAAATCTACTAAACTAAATATGTTGTCATGCCCTACAGAACAACACATGAGAATTGCCTTAAAATCTGTAGGCACTAAAACAGCTTAATGGAAAGATTATTAAAACATGTAAGGTTAAGGGACCAGCCTTGTCAGAGTTATAATAATCACTCGGTTAAGTTTAGGGAACAATCAAGATCATAGCTAGAAGGAACCTTCATCGACTGTGGGAAGATGTTTTGTTGAACCATTGAGGCATCATACAGCTACTTTAACGTAATTGGATGTATTACAGTTTTGCGGCTTTGCTGAAACCAATATTTTTAATCTCTCTTCTAATTGTCTAGAAGATATGTGTTGAAGTTGTACCATATATGAAAACTTATTGTTGTTAAATCATGGCAAAGAGTAACTTATTTGCCCTCAACAAATTTTCTACTCTGCAGTCTAGCCTCAGTCTGTCTTAAAGTTTCATCATCTGGATTTTCATAATGTAACTATCACGGACATAGGAAAATGGACACACAGATACACAACTCAGGTACAACAATGTAACGGTTTTTATCAGCAAGCTAATAAACTCACAGGCAGCAGTGTCCAAAAAACAACTGTGGTAAAAATCCAGGGAAAACACTAAAAAACGCTCAAAGGCTGAACACAAGGAGGCAGACAACCTCGCGCTGGGTTAAGGGGAAGACTGAACTTGAATACACTAGACAGGGGAGACAATGAGACACAGGTGCAACACATTAGGGTGGAGACTGGAAATATACAACAGGAAGTAAAACAAAACAACACAAGGGAGAACCTTCAAAATAAAACAGGAATTGAAAAAAACAAAGAAAATCTAAACCAAAAACAATAACTTGACACAGGGACGGGACATGACAGTAATAAGATTTTCTGACCTTTGCGCCTCACTATTAAGCACAAAGTGGGGTAAGCAGGCTTGTAACAAGTACAAAAGAATAGAAAAAATAGATAAATACTAATAAGCAGGACAGGAAATGCACCAGTTTGAAAAAGCGATGGAATAAAACATTTCCATTTCCTTTTTTGTTTTTAAAGTCCATTAAATTAGATGATCATAATAGAAGGAAACTATGCCAGATAGGAGGCAAAAAAAGCTAATGCATAATCTCTCTTATGTTGGTACATGTACTTGTACACAAGCTCAAGCAATGCAGAAATGTAAAAGTACTTCACCCTGTAGAACTACTTGAAAGGTAATTATCAAGTTTTATGTTTAACTCTAAACTCCACTGGTAGATAATGGAGAGAGGCCAACATTGGAGTAATGTGCTCCCGTTTTTTTCTCTTTGTTAGAACATAAGCTGCAGTGTTTTGAGCCAGCTGAGGGTGAACTGCAGCTCCTTGGCTGAGGCAAGCATGTAGAGAATTACAGAACTTACTAAGCATGAAGACACAAAAGCATGGATTAATTTCTCAGCCCCTTGAAAGGAGGGAAATGTCTCATCCTAGAATTAATTCTTAACAGAAAAAAGCATGACTGAACAACAATTTGTTAACATGTGTGAACAAAGTCAGACTGGAGATAAGAAGTAAAAGTGACAGAAGCAGGTAGTCTGCCTGCTCTGATCTTATCATTCTCACTCCATTTTATTACATTATTTTTAGATGCTGTCCCTTTTTGTTTTCAGTGGGGGGAAAAAACATTGAAGTCAGGGTGAATGGATGCTTTCCGTGTTTAGATAGTAATTTGATGAGCTGGGATTCACAGGTCAGAAGAACTTAGCATATTACATTCAGATTTCAACTTGAACGGCAGCTTTATTATCAGCAACAGGCACACCATAAGCTCAACAATAAACCCACCTTTGTATTCACATAGGTCACCAACTGTCACACAGCATCCCCCCTAATCTGACTGCATTTTCTCATATGACTAATTGTGTAACAGGTGAGATGTGAAAACAATGGCTATATTATGGAACACAATGAGGAGCACATTAACACTATTAAAAATGAAGGCACACATGTAACATGAGGAATATGTTCATTAATCCTTTTCTACAATGCATGCTGGGAGGCTTCACTACACACTTACCCCCTGTAGTGCTACAATAAGAGAGTAAAAAGTGCTTCTATATTAATAAATAATAATAACTAAATAAACTCTGTCAGCTTCAGGGATGATGTCCGTAACTGGCCCAAGAACTATGATCAAACAGAAGTCAGTGAATGAGTCAGATAATCTGTGAGGTTTGTGCTGCTCAACATTTTTACACTGTATGTTGTTGTTTTGTCTCTTCTTTGCAAAATTTTATATACAGTAGATTGTGATAATTTACAAATACACCTGTATGCTGAAAATACAATTTTATCGATGTTACTAATTTTATTCAATTAGTCGGTTTGTGCTGGATTATGATGTGTAATTTAAAACATGCTGCTTTAATTCAGTTGATAATTCTAATTTTACTCTACTTTAACGATTCATTTTCCACTCTTCACCTGCTGCGACAACTAGCTGCTGCTTTAGGAACCCTTCAGAATTGATTTAGGAAAGACTTCTGCTGATAGTATGGTGGACTAATGTGCCTGTCCTAAATTGAAATATAAATCAGTGACAATCACATTTCCGGGAGGTGGAGGAGAGAGCACATAATAAGTGTTGAAATGAAGTAATTGGAAGTAATTCCTTTTTTCATGCAACAAGCATGCTTTACAAATCTTTGTACTAAGCACAATGAATACTATCTAATTATTATTACATTTCAGTAATTCTGAAATATTTTAGTTCATTGCACGCATTGCTTAATGGATTGTGTGAGTACAACTGAGTGTGTTTAAATGTCCATGCACACCTAATTTCATGTTAGTCATGAGTGTGTAGGAACATAATGTAGCCTACATAAAAATGGCTAAAAAGGGATAGTCTCAAATAGGACTGGTTAATTAATCAAAAATGTATCTACATCGAAATTCTGAATCTGTTATCGGCAAATTTTTTCCATGACAATAATTTCAATAATTTGTTTCTGTTGATAGGCCTACTTTCGCCTTAAAAACATTCTACAACGTGCGGGCTGACATTTACCTTAAAAACATTCTAAGAGGATTCTACTAAAGATTGACGCATTTGTGGTTCTTCACTATATTTTTGCTATTTTTAGTTCTTACTTCTTACAGTAGTAACCTATTCAGCTTGGGCCTAAACTCAGCTTTGGTTTTTCAGATTTATTGTCCAACTGGTGGTCTATGTTATATAGACCTGCTCCATGTCTATGGTACTGACATAATGATGATATTGTGTTGAGGCATCCTTATTCAATTTCAATTTTATTTGTAAGGGACAATGTGCAATTAAAACATAAATGTAAGTCTGCAGTCCCACAGGAAGCACAAGTACAAACACATCATTTTAAAAATCAAACATCACATCAATTTGTGAAAAAAAGTAACAACAGCAGTATATCACATTTTGTATCACAGATACACACATGCAACACATGATCAAGGGGTTCAGTGGTATGCACAGCACGCAACACAACCCCCCTATACACACACACACACACATGCAACACATTGTCGCATGTTTATAGATTTTCACCAACGATAGATGTGATTACTTTCAGGCAGGAGCTGAGATTCCGCCATTATTTGTAACATAATTTCTATGGTATTAATTTTAACATTATATTATCTGTCCAGTCTGATAATTAAACAAAGAACAATGTTGTAAATTGACTGTAAATGAAGTGCAGGACTAAAGACTACAGCAGTGATTATTTATCACTTCAGATTTTACCACAATTGAGAAAACAAGAATCTCACATAAAATGTCATTTTGATCCATTGTCATCGAGATTTAAATTGCATCTGTCAAGGCTCTAAGCCAATTGAACTACATCGCTAATAATTCATCACACACACACACACACACACACACACACACACACACACACACACCTTTGAGGTTCTCTTATAGATTCAGCTGCGGTGAAACTGATGGTTTTCTGCCTATGGCGGATGTTGAGTGTACAGCATGTTGGAGGAAATCTCTGAGAAGCTTTGTTCACAAAAGCAACTCGTCATTGGCTAATACACACACACAGACAGATGGGCACACTGAGGCTGAGATGATTTATAGCCAGTCATGTCTAATGGATTGCTTTGGCACTTGAGAAATTATGAAAAGAAATTAATTAGCCTTTAGTGACCCTGCTCTCTCTCTTTCTCTCTCTCTCTCCCTCACGCTCTCTCTCTCATACACACACACACACACAGCTCAGACACAGCTAAAACACACACCCAGTGACCCAGGCACTTGGCTGTTCACTTTGGATGTAATTACGATGGGTAAATGGGCTGTGCTAACCTGTCACAGATTTAGCTTCACTAAATCATATGAAACTACCTGTTTGTGTCACATCATCGGTGCACCATGGTGCCATATTTAGTGACCTATCATCATTTATATATAAATAACGAAATATGTACAGAATTTTTTAACAGATATTGGTTAAATAACAACAAACATAATGCATGTGATTTACACTGTTTACATTTTTATATTGAATTATTCATTAAAATCTTGTAAATAATGTGTAAGATTTACACTATAATTGATAATTACTTTTAAAGGGATTATAATGAAGTAATAGAGAGATAACTGACTGACAAATATAAAGTAGAATTTAGATATTAAAAAATGCGGTCAAACGAATGAGACAAGAGAACACAAGAAATAACAAAAAAGAATTACTACTAAAGATTACAACAATTCTTCATAAAAAGAAGTGTTTTCTCAAATTATCATTACCCTGACTTTCACAGAGCCCGCAACACTACTATGATGAAGGTAAACCAGTGAACACCAATGTGAAAGAAACAAACAGAGAGTGAAGCAGCTTTGTTCCCCCTCAGTGAGGATTCCGGTGAATAGCTGTTTTTTTCTCTTTCCTCTGGCTGAATTCACCCAAGTGTTTCTTTCTCTCGTCATTTTGCCTCTCAATGTGTTCTTAATGGGTACAGGATCTAGCACTATAAAAGGACAATTTACTTGAAATGCATTGTTTTACTTGCATGTCCTCCTATACATGAGAATCAAGACAGAAATGAGCTAAAACAGCATGTAGAGCCTCTCAATTTCAAATGGGATACCAGAAGGCAGTCTTTAAAAGCGATTAATATTAGGCTTTGCATTTTTTTGGCAAGTGTGCAATTCAGACATAAGCTCTGAATTCTTGTGTGGTTTCCTTCCTGAGCTCTGAAAACAAGCTGGTGTGAGACAGAGAAGAGTCCGCTAAAGTAGACGGGATAATGGTCCACTCCAAAATAAGTCACACACAATCTTCAGATCCAGAGAACCACACACAAGCACACTGATTCTCACAACCCAGTGTGTGTGTCTGTCTATATTTGTATAGGTGTGCAAGTCTGAATGTGAAGTATTTGGTTAAGTCCCCCGTTATTTAGCTTGACATGCAAAAAATCATGTCTTCTTTGAGATGATCTGCATGACAACCAGGGAATCACTGCCTCCCTGGGTGACAGATAAGCAGATGGCGAGGACTGTGGGTGTGTTAGTTTCCCAAAATATGTTGGAAGTGTCCTAAAAATATATTGTCTGAAGCTGTCACTTGGATATGGTAATAAGTCACTCTAAAAGGTCTCAGAGATCTGTTATTGCAAATTACATGATAGTGTTATTTACTTTGTTGTCTTTGTATGCAGTCTTTTCATGTTTGCTTACTTCAAAACAGCCATGAACTTTATTTTATATTGAAAATGGATCTATATATATATAGAACCTATTGGATTATTAGGAACTAAAACTGTGTTTGACCTCCTTTCGCCTTCAGAACTGCCTTAATTCTACGTGGCATTGATTCAACAAGGTGCTGAAATCATTCTTTAGAAATGTTGGCCCATATTGATAGGATAGCATCTTGCAGTTGATGGAGATTTGTGGGATGCACATCCAGGGCACGAAGCTCCCGTTTCACCACATCCCAAAGATGCTCTATTGGGTTGAGATCTGGTGACTGTGGGGGCCATTTTAGTACAGTGAACTCATTGTCATGTTCAAGAAACAAATTTGAAATTATTCGAGCTTTGTGACATGGTGCATTATCCTGCTGGAAGTAGCCATCAGAGATGGGTACATGATGGCCATAAAGGGATGGACATGTTCAGAAACAATGCACAGGCAGGCCGTGGCATTTAAACCATGCCCAAATTGGCACTAAGGGGCCTAAAGTGTGCCAAGAAAACCTCCCCCACACCATTACACCACCACCACCAGCCTGCACAGTGGTAACAAGGCATGATGGATCCATGTTCTCATTCTGTTTACGCCAAATTCTGACTCTACCATCTGAATGTCTCAACAGAAATCGAGACTCATCAGACCAGGCAACATTTTTCCAGTCTTCAACTGTCCAAATTTGGTTAGCTCTTGCAAATTGTAGCCTCTTTTTCCTATTTGTAGTGGAGATGAGTGGTACCCGGTGGGGTCTTCTGCTGTTGTAGCCCATCCGCCTCAAGGTTGTGCGTGTTGTGTCTTCACAAATGCTTTGCTGCATACCTCGGTTGTAACGAGTGGTTATTTCAGGCAAAGTTGCTCTTCTATCAGCTTGAATCAGTCGGCCCATTCTCCTCTGACCTCTAGCATCAACAAGGCATTTTCGCCCACAGGACTGCCACATACTGGATGTTTTTTCCCTTTTCACACCATTCTTTATAAACCCTAGAAATGGTTGTGCGAGAAAATCCCAGTAACTGAGCAGATTGTGAAATACTCAGACTGGCCCGTCTGGCACCAACAACCATGCCATGCTCAAAATGCTTAAATCACCTTTCTTTCCCATTCTGACATTCAGTTTGGAGTTCAGGAGATTGTCTTGACCAGGATCACACCCCTAAATGCATTGAAGCAACTGCCATGTGATTGGTTGATTAGATAATTGCATTAATGAGAAATTGAACAGGTGTTCCTAATAATCCTTTAGGTGAGTGTATATATATATATACTCAATCTGCAGTTCCTCTTAGCCCTGTAGGGCATTGTAACATCTTTCAGCTAATTGTTTTGATTTTCTAGCCCGAGCTTTGCTGTCTTGGTTTTTGGTCTTGGTTCTCACTGCTCTCACCAGTGCAGTTTTTGGCAGCTTTTTTCAGAAAAAACATTTTAAAAACCCACTGTGCACTACATGCCCAGCACCAAACAGCAGACAGACTCTGCAACTAGTTGTTGAACCTAGTGGAACATTAAGCAGCTAAAGAGCCAAATATTTCCTTCAGGAGTTGGAAGAGACCAAAAATAAACCTGAAGGAGAGTGAATGTTGAACTTACATTAATCAACTGAACAGGAACACAATTTCAAATTAATGAAAATGTGGATATGATCAAGTTAACCATATCAACTTCAAAGGAGATATGTCAATGTTGTGTTCACAACTTGTTTCCACTGCCCCCAAGTGGCCAAACAAATCTATTTCTGCAGGTTTAAGTCATACATGTACAGATTCAATATTCTTAGATGCAAGAAAAGTATGCAGGAATCTTCCTTTTCATCATAGATCTGCTTACTTTTACCGTGCAAATTATCGCTCATCTTGCAAGTAAGTAAAGGTTTTGAGTTGAATTGAAGTGCAAGACTGATTGAGTAAAAAAAGAGAGAGTGAGTTCAGTTTAAATAAAGGGGGTGAGTCAGAGAGAGACAGAGAGAGAGAGACAAAGAGAGACAGAGGGAGGGTGAGAAACATGGAGGGATTATTAATGACTCTTTGTGTGGATTAGAGAGGAACGTTGAGGTCTGACACACCAGAGTGTGATCTCACTCTGGCTTAGTGTCACTTTTCTGTCCTCCACTTCCTTTGGTCTGCTTTGCAGGTACACTCCAGCTACCAACCCATATACGTTCACTCCTGTCACATTACTCACCTGCTTCACTGCTTGCCTCACCAAGCCCACACGTGGAGATGTTCAGTGAGTGGTACAGTTGGCACACAAGACAATTTATGGATTTTCTACCTTGGATGCTGCAGCAAATCCAATGTCTTTTTCTAGCTGGCTGGAGATCATGAACACTGCATTCTTTCCAGATGAAGTGATTGTGCCATATAACTGGGGCTTACACACATTTAAACACCAACCAAGCTTACTGTTTGTTAAGTGAAATGTGTGATCGCCCCAGTGAAATTGCACTGTGTAGATTTGACAAATACTTTACCAACCACCTCCTCTGTTTGTATCTCTTTCTTCACCTCTCCTGCAGACCTGAGTTTGACCTGGACTATGACAGTTACCACGAGGACTACTATGACAGGTACTGTTAGAAAGCCACGCATGGTAGCTCACAAACCGTATTGCTTGTCTGCGTGTGACACAAGGCTAAAAGAAGAGGCAAGAATGAATTCTTCATCCTTGCTGTCTCCAAAAGTCTCTGCTCCCCCTCGCTGCCTGCCACACAGCTGTCAGTCATCCTGTCTTTGCTTACAATATGTCTCTGCTACTACTCAACAGCCAGGAGCTCACTCGTCACACACAGACACCCATATTGTGGATTTCGAGCATCCTAAATCAGGCTTAATCTCAAATGACTCTGTATTTAGCAGACATTTATTCAGCTGTATCCATGTAGTTAAAGATGTTGCCTTGAATTCTAGAAGCATTACATTACGCATTAATTGCAGCATATAGCTCTAAATGACCATATTACTGTATATTAAGTGTTAAATATCAATATAAGTGATTCTATGTTCACTCTGTTCAATTCACATCAGTGTGCCCTATAAAAATGAAAGCTAATAACTATATTTTGTTAAATGTTGCAAGATGAGACATTTTTGGTACATACATATATGTTGTCACCATGTGCGTCTGTCTCAGTATGTTGACACTGAAGGAAAAATCTTCAACAGCACACTCTGTAGACCAAACTAACATAAAACCTGTTTCTCTCATCTCTGCCTTAAAACAAACTGTTTTAATTTACTGGAGTCTATACTCGACCAAATTGAGGGTATGTGAGGGACCAAGCAGTTAGGTAAGAGGAGTCACAAGGGAAGTTCTAAAGTGAGGTTTTTTTTATTTCCAAAAAATGGTTACAACAAAATGAAGCTTAAGTTAAAGGCCTGTAAAAGACGTCAAATAAATAGACGGTAACTAAAGCTCTGAAAATAAGAGACTCAAAAATACAACTGACCTACTACAAAAGAAACAAACGGGACTTATATATTGGCTGATCAGACCGATTTTGACACTAATCTACAAATAACAGCAAAACCTACATAAAAACTTATTCCAAAAGAAATGTACTTTTACTTAACCTTAACTCAACAAAAATACTCAATATAATATAAATCAAAACCCCAAAATATCTAAGGAGAGAATAAAGCTACCCCCAGGATGACAACAACCATACATTAGTTTACAAAATGCCCCTAAAAAGCTCTGAAATTTAGCATATTGTTTGGGATTGATCATGAACTCAGTTAGTTCCCTCTTCCCATGTTACTGCCAAATAGACTCTTGTTCAGTGTACAGTACAGTATGTGTAGTGGTTAGGTAGATGAGGTAGTTAGTTAGACTGAGAGTCACTCAGAGTGGTTCAATTGGTCCTCCATTGAAATTGCACAGGGACCTTCCCACATCCCCCAAGAAATACTCATAACACTTCACTCAGCACATCTGAATAAAAGCACACACACACACAGACACACACACTATACTATACTATACACTTCAAGCGCCTTTCTTGCACATATCGATGCTCTGTTGCTTTGAGAATAACTGTCAACTTTTCTTTGTTTTTTTTGCATTGGGTTAGCTCGTTCTGCATTTTTCCGTCTTTGCTCGGGGGGAACACTCACCACTGATTTTCAATTTGTTTTTAACACAGTGCATGATTATTCCCCATTCTGTTGGCTAGCACTACTGACAGCTCTGTGTGTGTGTGTGTGTGTGTGTGTGTGTGTGTGTGTGTGTGTGTGTGTGTGTGTGTGTGGTGTGTGTGGTGTGTGTGTGTGTGTGTGTGTGTGTGTGTGTGTGTGTGTGTGTGTGTGGAGGGGGGGATGGAAGTGTAGGCTATGTGTTCATATTTTTGTGTGCACACATGTTTGAATCTGGGTGAGAGTGCATGGGGACTGTGTGTGTGTGTGTGTGTGTGTGTTTCTGTTTTTGTTGTTTTGCTGAATATCAATATATGGGAAAGAACAAAATGACTTTTTGTCCACTGTCCTCTTGTGCGAACACGATAGAAAAGTGTCTTTCAACACACAGATAACAGCTCAAGCTGACAAAGCTGTTTTCCGTGTGGGGTCTAGTCCATAGAGACAAATACGCCCTCTCACACACACACTTTTCTGTAAATCCTCACTAGTCTACGGTCTCTCATTGTCTGAGCTTTCATTCTCTGAGATGACACTTCAAAGCCGGTGTAACAACACATTTTCTGTTTATCTGCCCCTGCAAGCTCCTCTAAAGAACTTTAAACTCCCAAAAGACTTTGGTCTTTGTGTCTCACCACATGGACTATACTGAAAGGCTCTAATCTCACACATTTAGGTGGCCTAATACACTTCATCCTTATGTGACATTGACATTGTGTGTGTCTGTAGACTGAAGAACACAGTCCATGCAGAAATATCAGTATCAAGTAGAGAGGCTTTAGAGAATATAACAATAGAGAAAACTTTTCAGTAAGTTGGGCTGCATTTGACTGACTGGCTAACAGCCCAATCAGTAAATCTACATTACCGTTCCAGGTCCAACTCCTTGGAGCTGGCAGCTTGCCTCCCTGTTGTTGGCTGGTGACCTACAGCAGGATAGCCTCTCTCAAGGGCTTTGCTGTGCTCAGACTGTTCTCGATCCAGATGTATCCAGATTGAGATTAGATTGAGTTGATCAGAATGATCAAGATGTTGTTATCTGCAGGTCTGAAAAGCACTCAATTCAGTTCCCTCATAAAAGTCTAGGATTTAATTTGCAAAGGTCTTGATGTATTTTATATATTTTTTCTTTGTGTGTGGTTGCGGGCTGTCGAGAGACGTTATATATTGTGCGTACTGAACAGTAAGATGTTTTTTTATTTTTGTTTTAGCCAGCACCATTAAACCGAAAACAAACACTGTTGTGCGCCAAGACTGCTCAGTTGGTTGAGCGGGCGCCCATACAGAGGTTTACTCCTCAACGCAGTGGGCCGGGGTTTGATTCCAACCTGTGGCCTTTTGCTGAATGTCATTCTCCCTCTCTCTCCCCTTTCATGTCTTCAGCTGTCCTGTCAAAAATAAAGGTAGAAAATGCCCCAAAAAACAAAAACACTGTCAATACTGCTAGCTAAAGCAAGAAGCTCATCTTTTTTCTAATGGGCAAGTGTCAACTCTTGCAAAAAGTTCAAATAATTCAATATTAAAATTGATGGTTAACCCATCCATACATTTTCTGTCACTTATCTAGACCAAAGTCCCGTAATTAATTATACTACGAATTATACTTATAAACACCTGAGAAGTACTGAAAGAATTTACATAAATGTCAAAGAATTAATGTCCAATAGATAATCATAGGTCCAATTGCCCCATTCTTTGACCGGTATGACCATTACATTTTATTCTATGTGGTATTAGAAAGTTCTTAAAAAGTCTAGTAAGTAAATTCTTTGGTGAACATGGCAGAAACCCGGCTATACGTTTTGGTTGTTTTTTAAGCCCAATCGCTCTCTCAATGCTACAATTAAATAGAAATACAGTAGAATAATTCATAGATTGGATTGGCCCAGTTGCTGTGTTTCACCTGGTCAATGATGTCGCATTGTGTCCATGAGTGCTGAGGTCAAGTGTGAGATCAAATCACTTTCTGCTTCAATCACGACATCACCTCTATTTCTATAGAAATACACAGGCATGCACACATACACACACAGAGTAGGTTTTGTAAGCACTTTATAGAGTTTGACTATGATACACCCCCTGTCACCAGCACTACCAGTGTGGGGTAGAGCTACTGATTGGCCCTGACAGAACCAATTACATTCAGTGACAGATAGAGACATGGAGCTGTCCACAGGAAGGAGGCAACGCCAGCGCAAAAGAGATAGAAACAGAGATAGAAAGTCAAAGCATAGAAAAACATAGAATTTAAATACCCATATATTACCTATGATTGCTTGAACAGATGGTTTTCTCTCAATGTCACATATTTCCTTTAATTACTTTTTTTCCAGCTTGTTTCACCTTCTTGTTTGAGCTCGGGCTGGGTTTGAACATTTTCAGCATGCCAATCCAGTACCTGAGTTTCGACACTGACACCAAAAACAAAACATTTCTCGATGCCTTCTTTTTGTTTTTCAACTTCATGTTTATTGAACAATTTCATACATAAACATAAATTACAGTATTTTCAATATTTATTGTTTTAAATCCTCAATGCCTCATTTTAAGAAATATAAACATATTTTTCTACAACATCCTTTCTTTTTCATGTAACTAAAGCCAAAGTTTGCAAGTTTAAGCGTAGCTGAATAAAATGCAGTCTAAAATTTGCAGAAATTTGATTGAAATCACAAACTCCATCCTCATGCACAACCATGTTTCATCTGATTTTAGTCAAACACTTGCATAAATTCACAGCACACCTTCAGACAAATTAAGAAAACTTGGTGCATGCACATAGTTAAAGATGAGTGGTTTTAAATCTATATCTACTGGATTTCTAGGGTGTATGACTACCAGCGTGTGCCGGCATCTCTGTCTCCTCTGCCCCTGGGACCCAGTCTGGCCAAGCGATCCCGTTCCTCCTCCTACTCCTCCGGGCACAGACGCAGTCGAGACAGAACCCACTCTAAAAGCTCCAGAGCCCACTCCACTTCAACCACAGCCAAGTGTGAGTAATATGAATGTAGTAAGTCACAAAAAGGTTGCATTAGATGCTGCAGATTTATACTGTTCAAAAACTCTGGTAAGGGGAATGCCTCCCTGTATGAACATTGAAATGATAAATAAAAAGCTTAGATCCATAGATCTTTTGCTTCTCATCTTTTCACTGTAAAGCATTCACAGACAAAATTAGCTGTGTGTAGTTTACTAGAGTCACAGTACACAATTAATGGGTATTGAAGTTCAAAC
The DNA here is from genome assembly GCF_008692095.1 of Etheostoma spectabile. Lineage (NCBI taxonomy): Eukaryota > Metazoa > Chordata > Actinopteri > Perciformes > Percidae > Etheostoma > Etheostoma spectabile. The sequence goes on along the minus strand of NC_045733.1, from coordinate 5,060,168 downwards.
AGTCAACAGTTTCTTTATCTATGAAGCTACAGTACTCTGATGAGAGAAACGGTACACTGGAGAAAATTAGCTGTATTCAAACCACAGCTCCATGACACCTAAATCTGAGCTTGAGTGGCATATCAGAAATGCTAATTAATTCTGCACATGCTGCCCAGCCAAGTAGTATAACTTTAAATAGTACCAATAGGCACTGATTTATTATTAAATACCCCAAATGGTTTACTTTGTAAGCTTTTTTCTTTCTTTCATTGTTGTTATAGGGACATTTTAGGACACATGCTTATTTGCTTTCTTACAGAGTTGGATGGGAAGATTGATACCACTCTCATGTAGTAGACAAAAGCCAGCTACTTAGACTTGAAACAGGGGGAAACAGATAGCTTTGTCTGCGGCGGCTGTGGCTCAAGAGATAGAGCAGGTCACACGGTTGGTGGTTTGATGCATGTTAAAGTGTCCTTTAGCAATTCAGTGAACCCCAAGTTGCGCCTCATATGTCATTTCTTCCACTATTGGTGTGTGAATAAGAGCCAAATTGTAAAGTGTTTTGTTAGTAGGCCAACACAGAAAGGCGCTACATACAGTAAGTAGAGTCCATATACTGTACATTTCTTGAAAGGAAGAAAGAAATCCACTTACCAGCACCTCTCTAAAGCTCACTAATTAACACATTAAATCTTGTTTGTTTATGTAAAAACGACAAGTTGTGGTTTTATGGGGGGTTATTATTTCTCAGTGACTTCCTGGAGTCTCTGCTGGTTGCTTGGCAACTTCACAGTCAGGAGAAAACCAAAGGAAGTTACTGCTCCCAGTTTACAGATTTCACATTTCAGTTTTTGTACTGATTAAACAAACATAACATCATGTGTTACTCAGTGAGCTTTACAGGTGCTGGTAGGTGGTTTTGTTACCTTAAAACAGAGCCATGCTAGCTTTTCCCTATGTTTCCAGTTTAAAAAAATAATAATTTGGCTAACCTCCTACCGAGGTAGCTTCATGTCAACTACAGGCTGAAAACATAAGAGTAATTTTGTAATTTCCTGTTGTGTAAATGTCCTTTACGAACTCTCTTGGTCTCTGCAGTAGGCATGGAAGAGTTGCAGGTGATTAAAAAGGAGCTGACTCTGATAAAGACACAAATCGATGGGCTGCTTGACAGTCTTGACAGGATGGACCCACAGAGGAATGACCACAAAGGTGAGACACTCATTCACAAAGACAGTGGCAGCAAGTAGGTGCCAGATCGAATGATAGCTAATCTATTCGCACATCAAAAACATTTTAAGGCAGACTCCGCCACTTTCAGATTTCTGCTTGATTAGCCCCACCAGTCACAACCCCAATCAAATGATTTAGGATCTGTGCTGCAGGGGAAAGTGGGGGATGGGAATGCACTGAACCACCAGAGCTACCCCCATTTTACCTGACAAACCAATTATTTCCCTCCAGTAAGGGATTTTTTAAAAGAGTTGAATGAAGGCCGATATCAACTGGAATGCGGGTGTCTGAATTTATGGTTGTGAGCAAATTATGGAACATGCTGAACAAACAGTGCGGTTGAAGGAACTGACTGATGAAGCTTCAGAAAACAGAAAATATCAAGGACTGAGAAGCACAGCAGACCAGTGTGCATGGGAGGAAGAGCTGCTGCTGCCCTCATATGGACATTTGACCACAATACAGTTATTGCACCTGCCAAAAACAGCCAATGAAAAGCACAGGGCAAAGCTTTATCTTTCTTCCTATAGGAATTGGTTTTACTGGATTCTTAATTAAACTGAAACACAGTTTACACCACTCATTTGGTGTGGTCCAACCTCCTTTGAGCACTATATCTTCAGTCTATGCTAAATTAACATGTAGACTACTACTTTGAATGACCTTGGACTGGCCTATTTAAAAGCTCTCATCTTCATATTAATTTAGCTCCAGTTCTACTTGATTCCCCAGTCCCTCACTATCTAGCTCTTCTGTCTAATGCTTTCCCCTCACTATCTCCTCATCTATCCTTCATCCAGTCCCTCCCACTCTCATCGATATTTTCATCTTTAAACCCACAGAAATGTATTTTCTTTACACTTCAAAGAAACTTAATCTCCACACCTCAACTCCATGCATGCATCTGTTTTATTCCTGTGTTGAAGGATCTCCCCTGAGAGAGGACAGTCCAGCTGGCTCCCCGTACGCTCTGTCTGCCAGCAGCCCAGAGCACTCCCTCTCCTCCCTCTCTCCACCCAGCTCCCGTCATCGAATCCACAGGGAGAAACCTGACCCAAGGGAGCCAGATGATGACCACCACACGGTAAATGCACCTGAAGTTTGTCTGCACTTGTTCAGGAATGACTTATAAGTGCTTTAGCGCAGTCAGTCCCTCTTGCTTTTCTTTTCCTGTTCCTGGTTATTTTATTGAGATTCACTACAAAGGTCAAAATAGTGCTGCAGCTGTTGTTAAGTATATGTGTCATGGCCACATTTTGTGGCTATAAATATATTAATACACAGGAAAACTCAGTGTTCTCTGGAAATTAAAAAACACCCAGAACAGATTTGAATTTTAAATTAATTGCAATTACATTATTTATTTCATTTATTTCATCTTTTTAAATATATCATTTCAATAAGAACATTTTGCTTTGGCTTTAAACCAGGACACAGTTTTTTGACACAGACAAGATAACCATCTTTCTGTCCTGTGAGGCGAGATATGACAACAACTACAGAGACTCCACTACTGTAAAATGAATTTCTACTTGCACCATTCTGTTTTACTTAGTCATCGTGAGCTTGCAGGTCAATGAAATGTCTCTTTGTTTTGTTGCTCATTACCCTGTCTTTGTCTGTCTGTCTGTCTGTCGAAGATGAGCAACCACAGCTCTGACCCCGAGGAAGAAATATGAGGGAGGAACATAAGAAGACGTAGAAGACATGGATTAAGTGCCAAACATGGAGGAAGAGAAAAGCAGACGCCAAGCTGACACTCATATCCATGGCTCAACAGGGTGTAGCCTACATATCAGAAAACACAAAGCGTTTAATTGTATCACAGCAACTTGGTTCCTGTGACTTTTAAGTAAAACTAAAACACTGATACAGGTGACTGATATAAATCAAGTACACATCTGATTAAGAAGAATTTGGTATGTTGGACTGAGAGAGTAATTATAAAGGACAACTGGAAGCAGTGGCAAACTTATCTTTTCTAAATTTGGCCTAAGTAGGCCTTCCCTTTGAACTGTATGAGAGGATTTGTACCAATGCCAGTGTTCCAGTATTAATCCGAATATTGCAGTATTAATCCAAATGAGACAATAGGGTTCTCTGATTAAAACCGTGTAAGCATTTTACCAATTTACCTTCCTCACATTCACATGTTCCACATTCTGAAACAGGCAGCACATGCCAGAATCTGATTGTACATAAAGTAATAATTTATGTGTGGTCTTATATCTAGAATTAGATAATGTACAAACATTATAGAACCGGGAATATAATTGAAGCATGGTCAGTTTTTCACCATGTTAACAGCTTACTTATATATAATTACTTTCAGAATAGGGGTAAAACTGGCATTGTGTGCATGTACTTTAATGTGAAATGAAAATAACTTCTGTGGATCACAAAGTAATTTGACTTGTGAAAGCAAAATAAATCGGTACACTCTCATATATGATCTGTCAAGAAGGCTTCATGTTGATGCTCAACCCACCTTTTCTACTTATTGTATACTTCTATCAGAGTTTAGCTACTCAAAGTAAACACAGTAATCTTTGAGAGATTAAATAGTCACACATGTATTAGAGGAATGTTATTACTCTCTTCCACCATGTATTTGGCACTTTTAAGACATGCAGATGCCCAGGTCCGTGTGTAATATTGTGTATTATTGTAAACTTTACTGTAATGGTTGAACTGTCTGATTTTAATCTTGCTGTAGGTCTTCTCATATGTTTTTTAAAAAGAAAAACAAGTATGTTATTCTTATGGTGTTAGTTGTTTTTGTTTGCATTCTTCAGATTAGCAAAGTGGAAATACTCATTGTCACAGTAATAAAAGTATTTTCATATTGAGTATACATACAGTACATGGGAGTGTGTTTTTTCATTCTGAGAGACCAAGATAGACAGAGTAAAACATTATAAGAAAACACTTATATAAATAATGTGAAGAATCCATAGTTATCTTTAATTGATCAATTTAAAAATCCTGAAATGTTGGAGGCATGACCTTAGTTCAGTCTCACCCTCAAACAAAAATTGTGCACATTCTCATCCATACTGTGCGGTTTTGAGGGCTGCTGTGTGCCTGGTTTAGGATGATGCCATCAACACTGCCCAGACTGCAGCAGTTTCCACCAAGAGCAAGTTGTCCATTGCTGATTGGACTCCAAACTTCTGTGACAACAACATGGCTGCCAGGATAAAAACAGATCAAAAGATACATTTTCTGCTGTAAGTTATTTAGAAACAAAAGAGAGAAAATATTACAATGCTCCCAATTTACCACTCTCTTCAGCAAAACATTGTGTTTCACTGACTCACTATTCTTTATTAGCAAATTTGCTAATAAAGACTAAGAAGAAAAAAAAAATAGGACTATCCATATGCATCATGGTCAAAAAGCCAGATAATTTTCTGTCATGCTCAAAGTTATAATTTTTCCTCATTATATTATCAGTGATGCACAACATGTTTTAATGTGTTTACAGAGCTGTGCTTGTGTAGTGTTCACTAACCCAGCAGTCAAACATACCAATGTCAGAAAATGATTCCATCAATTGTGCTCATCTGCATGCGCCTCGGCCTCTGAGCAGTCCACTTTTATCGTCCCTTTCCACTAAGTTCAAAGTGCTGAAAGCATAGTGTGCCCAACCAGTCTTCTGTTGACAAAAAGATAAGCACATGTTTACTGAATGTCATGCTTAATAGGGCAGTGTGCACAAATGCAGAAGGACAATGTGACAAATATCTAATACTGTTTAATAAAACATAAAATTAGTTTGATTTGGTTAAAACGGCTGAGTTTGGATTTTATTCATCAGTGCACATGAGTGCATACAGGGTGCATCAACTCAAGGGTCATATTGTGTGTGAAAATAAGGTAAGCGAACCATGATTAACACATATGTGAAGTGATGAATATGAAATATGTTGTATTGTACCGGCGTACACTATTTCATGGCAACAGGAACTTTGATTTGATCTGGCATTTGATGTAATAATTGTGGACTGCAAAATCTTAAATCCTGGGTTACTATTCATCAGTTAGATGTTAATAATAGTAATAAGCTTTTCAAGATAATTACATTACCTTTTATATGATCATCCTGAGGATTACTACATAACAAATCACAACTTGCATGTTGAAGTTGCAATTTTTTTCCAGGATTTCAAATTTTAATAGATAACAGACAAAACTATAAATCTGCAGAAATCAGCTTATGTGTAGGATTTTTACTCTGCATTCCCAAATATTCCGACATATTATTTAAATACAATATTTTAATTTGAACACATCCATATTTGATGGTTCTCCCTTTAAATGTCTAACTTTTGATTACTACTGAAGGAAGCAGAAAGCATAGTATTAAATTGTGTATATACATCAAAATACTCTCATATTTCAACTTAGTTTTTGACATACCATTGTCTGAAAACTTTGAAAAAGCTGTACTATACATTTAATATGGGGTGTTAGAGTGTGAGTCTTGTCAAGTTGGAATAAACTGCCAAAGAAAATTAAAAAATCCTGTGAGCTCAATGTTGCTTTAAGAAAAGTAGGCCGGCATTAGTTTTTTTATTTTATTTATCTTGTATTTAGCCAGGAAGGTCCCATTGAGATAGAAGATGTCTCCTTCCAGGGAGTCCTGGTCAGTATACGTATACATCACGTTTTTGCCAAAAAAGTATTCACCGAATTTTTAATCTTGTGGTCTAATGTGATTTCTTTAGATTTAAGTAGATCCATTTAAAGTCGTACTTCCTTGTTCTGTAGATCCCGGCAATGGCAGGCTCACCTAGTCCTCTGACCATCCATGTGCTGAACACTGCAATGGGTGTCCCTGGCTCAAACATGGCCCTCAGTCTCTATCGACAAGACCCCTCCACTAATGCCTGGAGTTTGATAACCACTGGGTAAAAACCTGAGAACAAAAGCCATAGGCAAAATATCATATATAGTCACAAAGTTTGATCACAGAAACATTTCAAATAGCACTACTGGAATATATATGTTTTTTATTCACCCATATGTTTTCTCAACAGGACCACTAATGCTGATGGACGTTGCCCAGGACTCATCACAAAACAAATATTTACTTCTGGTGTGTACAGAATGCGTTTTGAGACTGCTCAGTACTGGGAGAGTATAGGGGAGACCTGCTTTTACCCGTATGTTGAGGTGAGGAAAGGCTTAAAATGTTGTGTGTTGACATGTTAATTTCAGCTTTCATTCTTAGGAGTAATGTTGCTTTACTTTTGTAGGCTATACCATATTTTTGTTACTAGATTAGTGAATTTGTATCCTCATTTAATCATGTGTATGCTGTTAATAATCTAAAGACTATCGGTCAGTTGTTGATCTCTTTGGTGTTTTGTTGCAGATTGCCTTCACTATAAATGACCCAGGCCAAAAGTACCACGTCCCTCTACTCCTGAGTCGTTTCTCTTACAGTACATACAGAGGGAGCTAAAGATCAAGTGAGATAAACATCCTGCAGCTCCCTCCATCTATCCGCTGTTGAACACATCACAGGCAGAGGCATCTCCACCAAGAATATTCATCTCAGCACCATCCTAGCTGTCAAATCTATCATCAAAACAATACACATTTTGAATGATTCTTCCATTTAAATAATGATGCTATAATCAATAAAAGAGATTTAGCAAATCAAGACCCATATTACTTATATAGACTACTTATTATGCTTCCATAATATGTATCTCTTATTTCAAACAGTTATTAAGACACACAGTGGTTTAATTAACCTATCAAATAAGAGATCAAATCAGGTCAGAGATAAAATCAAATGTGTATTTTATCACTCTCTCTGAACTTTATGCAAAGTGAAACTGAATAAAATTCACATTTTGTATAAACAGCATTAAATAAGGTCTATCATACATAGAGCCTACACTGTTATCAAAAATAAAACCTTAAAGTCAAATTATGTCACACTTGAGGCCATCCCTAATGTAAACAGTATTAGATTACTTATTGGTTAAAACCTTGAATAAATTGGCCTATAATACGAGAAATAAGTTATCTGGAACAAAATGAACATTTATTTCATTTCCAGAAATGTGTCCAGTAAAGTAGACCACACTCCAAACCTCGATTTCTTCTTCTTATGTGATCCCTACTCCGTGCTCGACTGCTTTAGCCTGGGTGTTGGATCGGTTTTTTTCGATGTTGATTACGCTCCCCTGAACCAGCTAGGTAGGGCCTTGCCACTGATGGGAGTTTAGGGTGCATTTCACTACGTTACCTCATCCCTTCTAAGTCTATTAGGTCCATCCTACTATTAAACATATTAGTAAACCATGGCAGACGACGAATTAGATGTAATTAGGCGGCAAAGAATGGCGGAGCTACAGGCAAAGCACGGGGTAAGGACAAAACATGAGCTGAAGCGTGTTAGCGGCCGCCTTAAAAGGAGATGCTGAGTTCGCTATGCTTTTAGCTAATGTGGCTAAACCAGTCACCACAACTCAAGTAGTTTAAATGTCACTCAAGGGGCTATACATAGCCCATTATTGAGAGCCATGCTCAATGTAAATATACTGTAATTTACTCTCCAAGTCTCACGGGCATTGCGCACGCCCCTCTGTCACAATGACCGTGTTAGCTGAGCAAAATTGATCAACGACTAATAACAAATGAACCTTTAACAGTGTTTCTGGTAAATTCAGTGCATAACGTAGACTGGCGAGCAGTTGTGGTTGAGTATTTCCTTAGATTGTCGGTAAGATTTCGGTTTCCTAGCCACATAGTCTTATACCTGAAACATTAACAAATAAAAGGTATGTTTGAGGTGCTTAGGGCTCATCCCATCCTTTCTTCAGCTTTCAGTTCTCGAACCAAACCAGAACACTTTACAGACTCATCAGAATTGGGTATATTATTATTTTGATTGAGCTAAATAGTAATATAGCAGATTCTGAGAAGTCAGGAATAGAAGGAGAGGAAGAAAGGTCCTTGATTTTTATCCGTTGTTGTGTTTGTACAATCCACCACTCTTATAAAAATGTATAAAAAAATAGGAACTAGAACTATAATAATATGAACAATCACTAAACATAATGGTATCATAAAAGTTTGTACGACATACGGTATTTCACGCTGCAAACATATATGGATTAGAAGGTGAAACAGAAAAACAATACTGCAGCACATTGTGATATCCATCTAGATTAAGATCTATACATCTGTTTAGACATTAAGCTATAATTATTGAACTTCCTGATGCAATGTGGGTGGATGTTAATGACATTATCTTTTAAACTAAAATATAGTAAAACGTGATTTTAGAAATGTCTCTTGGCTCCAACTGTGCTCCTTATTTTGAACCATGGAGGTCTTTATGATTTATTTCTCACATGAAAAACTTGATTGAAAAACTCAGGTTTAATCAAATAATCAAGCAGCGTTAAGAAAGTCATTTTGACAGTTATTAAGGTCATCTGTGAGACCGTTACCAAGGGGAATATTGGGCTGGTGTTGAAATAGTTTCTTATTAGGTTATAAGTCCTTTAGTTTGCTAAATGCAGAAATACAACCTATATATAATGCTGCTGCTGTCTCACATGTTCTTTCAGGATGCTGCAAATAATCAGCAGCAAGGAGAGGAGGCCAAGCAGAGGTGAGATATGTTAATTCATTTAAAGCAGACACATTTAGTGATTTAACTTGTACTTATGTACAGTACAGTTTCTTTATTACTTAAATATATAAAGTTTACATTAATCAACACCTGTGTACTGAATTAGCTTCAAATTATTGTGAGATGATTACTGTTATGGTTACAGTATATTGGAAAGGAAAGTTAAGAACACTTTATATAAATTATTTTGATGGCTTGACAGTTTAATATTAGTATGTTTTATTTTTGTTTTCCTTTTACTGGTCTCAGACTTAGATCCAAACAGTAGTAAGTAGTGCTGATGTGGTAATATTGTTACTTTTTATTCACAGGGAAACAGACATGAGGAACTCTATACTGGCTCAAGTTCTCGACCAGTCTGCCCGTGCCAGGTGTAAGTGTGCTCTCAGATTTTATGTCCAGCCTGTTGAAAGGAATCTCTTTGGAAATGAACCATTCTCTTGTAGACCAAATGTGTATTTATTTAGCATATTAAAAATGAGTGAAACACAGTAATGCAGGAAATATGTGTGAAAATCAGATTGTAAATAAGTCTAGATGATGAGAGGAACACACCTTGTGAAAGCTGTTTCAAACTGTCATTTGCCACTGTACAAAGCCAAGTCACCTATGGCATATCACCATTTATGAATGTTCTAGAAAAGAATCATAACATAAGTGGCTTCTAGTCACGCCAATGAAAGTGTCATACAGGACTCAAATAAGGAATGTCCTCTCACTGAATTCCAGTGCTCCATTGAAACCATATTGGGTGATGATTAAGCTGTGATGTGCAGCTATACTGTAAATACCACTCACATGTAAACACAAGGTGGCTAAATCAATTTCTTTTCTTTTTTTCAGTGAACAATCTTGCTTTGGTGAAGCCGGAGAAAGCCAAAGCAGTTGAAAACTATCTCATTCAAATGGCTCGATTTGGAAAATTGGGAGCAAAGGTAAAAAAAAAAGACCTTGTTGTGTTTGGAGTAGGCTAATGATATGATGTTAATGTTCTTCCTAATGCCAGCAGTGCAATAAATGGATGTTTTCTTCTTTTGTCAGATTTCGGAATCAGGCTTGATCGAGATTCTAGAAAAAGTCAGTCAGCAAACAGACAAGAAGACGACTGTCAAAGTAAGTTCATCAAATCAATCCAATACACATAGAACTGTCAAAACGGGTCAAAAATTGCATTTGAATGTTCCTTCCAGAAACACACAGGTTCGAACTATTGGAAAAACTATTTTTGTACATTATGTCCATAAGATGGCAAGCATAACCTACAAGAAGATATGCATAACTACTTGTTTAGGCATATTTATTCCAACAATAACATGTCTTTTAAAAGATATCTACATACCTACACATTACAAAATTAACTAACATTAATAAACTAATAGTCCTACACTGTGATATTTGATATAAAGACCGTAATAGACCTCTCTCTGCGCCCTCTGGGTCGCTAAACAGTCAGCCCCAAAAACGTCAACTATATTTGATTCCTTATCAGTCACTTCTTGCCTCCCTCTTACATCTTTATGCTCTGTACTTTTCAGTTCAACAGGCGGAAGGTGATGGACTCAGATGATGAGGAGGATTACTAACTTCAAACATGAGCCCAGGAACAGGCCAAGAAATTGGGAGAGGATATGCTTCACTGGGACTCTGATGCTATCTTTGACCTGTTAGCTGAATCTGGGATGCCGGACTAGCTTCTGTGTGTCTCTGGAAACCACATTATCAAGAGGGAAGAACAATGTGGAGTTGACATTGTGAGGGGGATGGTGGGGGTAGAATACACACACTGTCAAATAAGGGGCTCTTTTGCGATCTCTTTTCCATCAAGTAGCTACTAATGTGCTCTGCTTGTGTTTTACCCCTGACTGCTCATGGCATTGTTTGACTCCTTTAGTCCCTCTCAAGTTTGAAGTTTTTTGAAGTAGTTACTCTCTTGTTCTTTATTTTCCCCAGGCTTGACTTCTGTTCCTCAATCACAAGAAGCTAGACAAAATGCAAAACACACTGCTGCTGATTCAATTTGTCTAGACTGTGAATACAGTACATTGTTCTCTGGTCAGGGCCAGCATCCCATTAGCTTTGGATATTTTCTTTCTGCTAACATGTATCGTAAAGGTTTACATAAAACAATTTTAAAAAAGCCTTACATTTCAATGTTTGTTTTCTAGTGAACCACTTCTAAATTTTGAAAAGGTTTGTATTTGTTTTACAAAGATTATTTTCCTTTGGTCAAATCATCACACTGTATCCTCATTAGCATAGAAAAGGTTGACTTACTGTTTCTTTATAAATGATTGACTATTTCTGCTGAAATTGAACAATTTCAAGAGTTAAAAAATTGCCAGGTGTATCCAACAACTTTTAAAAATAAAAAACACAACGTAGAAACGTGATTTAATTTTTTTTTCTGTAAGAAATGCACTGAATCAAGTCCAAAAGCAAGCTTTTCCCCACAATAACGGGTTGCATTGCCGTGAATTAGTTAGCTGGAGTTTGCATGGCTTTACAGTCAATATTCATTTTTACAAACACGATAATTTAGTGATTCTTTAATTCATGTTCTTCATTGATTTGCACTTATGTCTTTCTGCATTTCACCACTGGTGGAAGACTTTTCGGATCGTTCATTAAATGCTCCATTACAAAAATTCTGTATTGGAAAAAGTTTACTTAATTAAAGGTTAACCTACCTTAGTATTATCCACAACATGTACTTAAAGTAAAAAAAATAATCTATACTGCCATGTATGGCTTAGTTTAATGTACAGTATAACAATGCATACATAGTTCATAAGGTGCATTTCATTATGTACAATTTGCCTTTGAAATGTAATGGAGTAAAACAGAAAATAGTACGAACTTGGAAATACTTAAGTGTAATTATTATAAAATTTTACCAGAGTACTGCAATATTTACACAGACTTTGAGTTTTTCCTTGTAGGAAACGTTTGATATAAAACGGTATTTACAGTCAGATTTTTTAATTTAATTGTGTGTCATATTATTTAAGTCCCTAACCATGGATTTTGTTATTAATATACATTTCGTAGATATGAATAAAACAGGTAAACTATGAATGAACTAACCCTACCCCTGTGGGATGGCCTCTGTCCTTGCCCCACTTTCGCACGACAGTGGTCAGATAATTTCTCATTGGCTATTAATCAAAACGGCTCGACTCTGATTGGTCGCAGGGTTAGCCACACGTAAACCCAGCCAATCGGGAGACACGTCAAGAAAAAGCAAGGTACGGCAGCACAAGAGTTAGCTAGCTTAATTGTTACTGCTGCTAAACACTAACAGGAGCTTGGTACAGGGTATTACAAAGTGTTCAGGTACAGTTTTATCAATATAAACACCGGTTTACATACACAGCTCTAACTGGGGATAGTATGGACAAGTCAAACACAGTTACTTGCACCGCTCCTGTGAACATAGCTGTCATCAAATACTGTAAGTAACGTTAACGACATTACCTCGACTTATGCTTCAGGTGGTTTAGCTCTAGGACATCATGATGTGACATCCATCTAGTTTGCTATGATTGAAATATCTTGCAAGATATTTAAATCCTGTCTAACATTAAACAACAATAACGTTACATGTTTTTCTTGTATGGTGACTTGTGCATCATGTAATACTGGGCATTAAATGGATGGAGCAACTTCAAGTCTGCTTCAGTCTAATAATACCTCAGTTATGCATTTTGTATAAAACTTACTTTTCAGGGGGAAAGAGAGATGAAGAATTGATTCTACCCATTAACTCATCGTTGAGCGTCACATTGCATCAAGACCAGGTATTTATGTAAACAGCAATGTGTTCAATCCGACTATGAAACATTAATCTAAGTGTTGTTGCTCCGGTCCAGAGCAGCTATAGTGAACGGCTGGGGTTTCTTGCCACGGGGCTCCAGCGCCAAATCTTATAGGTTTTTAAAGAAATCGATTATGATTGAGTAAATGTTCTTCTGTTCGCCTACTATTCAAGTCAGTATTGAAGACCCCAGTTACTCGGCATTGTTGAGGTTTCTTGATTTGCAACTGGCGCAGCCCATATTATTATTGCATTGCAATTCAAATGTAGCAGATTTGTCAGCTAAACACTCATTCTGTCAAATGTACTGCAGCATAGTAGAATAAGATTTAAGATTAGTAATGCTGTTTATTTCATATTCCTACCTTACCTGTGTTATGTAACTCAGAAAAGTAACATCTCTCTTTTTAAGTGGCAGGAGTGAACATTTGTCATTCTCAGCATTTGTTGTGTAATGGTTTCAGAATGTTAAAGTCAGTTGGAGAACAATTAGATACAAATAGGATGTAGGATCTACAGGATGATTTTTCCCCCCTTGACAACTGTCATGTTTTCTCTAAGTGATGTATAGATTTTTAATCATTCTTTTATCAAATGGCTTGAAAAATAGTTCATATAGCTGCTATAAATGGAAAAAGAATCTCTCCAATGGACCATACCCCAAGACCCACTAAGTTTGTGCTGAGACCAGAATGTTTACAACATCTGGCTCTGACCCAGGTCACTTGTGCTATGTCTTGCATTTTGTAGTGACAAACTTTGTAGCAGAGCTGGCAATAGAATATAGTGTCAAAATTTGTGTGAAATTGTCGCTGTAAAAGGTTTCTTTGAAATATGTAATGAAACAGCACAATTGCTATGTTGATGGCAGATACACATGCATGCATGATTATAGAAAATAATACCCTTTTAGTTGAATTGTACCGGGATAATGGGAAGCATACATGTCATTTATGACAAGTTTTCTAATCTGGCTTTGTATCAGTGATTAGATGTCTACAATTTGATATAGATCTGTCTTGTCTTCTATTCAGCTGAAAACAACTACAACAGTTGCAACCAGCAGATCATTTCAGGAAGATCGAATATGGCTAAATGGCAAAGAGGAGGACATAACCCATCCTAGACTACAGTCCTGTCTGAGAGAGAGTGAGTCCTGTCTGTTTCCTCATAAAAAGCACAGAGATGAGAACAACTTTGCGTTTGAGAGTGCGCAGGCCACCGCATCCTTTTTCTGTGTTTTCTGTATTTAGTTCGACGACTGGCAAGAAAGAGAAGTAATGACAGGGACCTCGCTTTGGATTCAACTTGTTTGTCTCACAAAGTCCACATCTGCTCTGTAAACAACTTCCCCACTGCTGCCGGGCTCGCCTCTTCAGCCGCTGGATTCGCTTGTCTAGGTGAGAATGTGCCCTACACTGATGTCACTAGAGTACTCATTTTATTAGAAGCTCGACAGCTGATCTTTGAATGAGAACAGTTCGGACTTGTGTGCCCATTCTTCTAAAAACCATGTCTATCTGACATTTAATAGATTCCCATTTTACCCAGTCTCTTCTGCTCCTACCCATTCTTTCTTCATTGTCATGCAGTTTACACTCTGGCTCGGGTGTTTGGCGTAGAAGGGGAGTTGTCTGCCATTGCTCGGCAAGGCTCAGGCAGCGCATGCCGTAGTATGTATGGAGGGTTTGTCCAATGGATCATGGGACAGAAAGACGATGGCAAGGACAGTCTAGCCCAGCAGGTGGAGCCGGAGACTCATTGGCCCGAGCTCAGAGTCCTTGTACTAGTGGTAAGTCAGTATGTGTGTTTGAGAGAGAGACAAAGGAGAAAAAAAATGTCAGGCAATCAGTTATGTCTTGGCACAGTTGTGCTCTATTGTGAAGGTCACATACTTTTTTTACTTCTATAAATGGCAGTATCTTGTGCTACATGTAGGCCTAAAGCAAGCATCTTTACTAGTGAACACAATGCACACATTAATTGAAAAAAGTAAAACGTTATATAAATCAATGCACTTTTTCACAGGCCAGTGCTGAGAGGAAGCCAGTGGGCAGCACCTCTGGGATGCAAACCAGTGTACAAACAAGCTGTCTCTTAAAGGTACTTTGTTCACTTACATTATTCAGTGCACTTACTGTCAATACTGTTGAGGCGAGTAGTTTATTTACACTGTATTGAAAGCTAACTTGTTGTTACTCACAAGAGGGTCTATGTCACTGGTCTCTGTGTGCAGCACCGTGCCGAGTCTGTCGTCCCAGGCCGCATGGCAGAGATGATTGAAGCGGTACAAAGAAAGGACTTTGCTGCATTTGCTGAACTAACCATGAAGGACAGTAACCAGTTCCATGCAACCTGCCTTGACACATACCCTCCCATCTTCTACCTCAACAGTGTGTCTCAACAGGTTATCAATTTGGTGCATCGGTATAACAGACACTACGGGGAGACAAGGGTGAGAAACTTTATACTTCTGTATCTCAGAATACCAGAACATATCAATGTAGTTGTCCTTCTGGTATAGTGTTGGACAGCTATGTATTTACCTTTTTATTTTAAATACTGCATTATTACGCAACAATGGTACAACTCTGACAATTAAAGAAAGCAAATCAAATGTACTTTGCATAAAGAAATACAGTAATAAATGGAAAAATGGCTGCTTTAAAGCGTAACTCTCACCAATATGCAACCTAGGGTCTTTTTGTGAATATACCTGAGTCAAACTTTTATTTAAAAGCATAATTAGGACGGAAGTGCCACTCACTGTAGCTGTTGGTTTTTCCAGTCACCGTCCATCTAGCAAGTCAAAAACAGTCGAGGGAGGAGATTAAAGATGGAAAGCTCCTGAAGCTTAGTTCCATATAAATGCATGGATACTTTGTTGTTTGTCATTAGAAAAAAAAAATATTGACCTTGTAGTTGAAAAAGGAGCCTCATATAAGAATAACATTTCCTCTTATGGAGTCCGTTCATTTGCATTCGAAGATTGATTCTTTTTGACTGGCAAAGATGGCTGCTAGCGGAAACAACAACAGTTACAGTGAGTTGTTCAGAACCTCTCTTTTTAGTAAACTCTGTGTACACAAACAATGTTCTCAGTGCTAGAGTTCATGTGTAGAGCCCCTGGTGAGACTTTGAGTAAAGTCCCATGTTGTGTTGAACCTTCTTGGTGTTTTAAAAATAGTGATTTTGATGCTATAATAGAAGTGCCCCTAGCACTCCCATTCAAAAGGCCATTTGACCAAAAAACAATAATAAGGTAAATCTTAAAAGCGGTACTTCCATCCTACTTATGCTTTTAAACAGAAGTTTGACTTGGGTACATTCACAAAAAGACCCTAGGTTGCATTTTGGCGAGAGTTACGCTTTAAAGGTTATAAATGAATGAATTATAAAAAATGTCCAATTGCTTGGAAAATAGCAGTTATGCAGTACATGCTTTGTAGTTAATAAAGCTAAAACATGTAAACTACAAACATACTTAAAAAGTTCTTCAGATTGTTTGTGGCAGTGTGTATGTCTTATAATAATGTCCTCCATACATCATGTATAACTGTAGCCACTTTTGTATCACTGCTATTAAGTGGATGCTCTTTCTTTCTTGTATTAGAAATGTGCCTCAGTTCATACAGCTGATTTTCTGAGATGGTGTAATGAAGATGTGAAACTTGTGGGGTGGTTTTTAAACTCTTTATGTGACGGTCATGGTCTGTTTGTCCCCCTCTAGTTGGCCTACACATTTGATGCAGGACCAAACGCTGTGATCTACACTCTACAGCAGCATGTTCCTGAATTTGTTCAGGCAGTTGAACATTTCTTCCCCCCAGAGACAAACAGAGGACAGTAAGTTAACAGTTAACCGACTTAATTTGATTTAGCTCTGCATAGTATGACTGACATACAAACTAATTAATTCTTCGAAAAATGTGATTTATATACATAAATACACAGTGTTTCTTTGGCTCCTTATACTGCTGTTTATTAGGGTGTGTTTGCTTTCAGCCTCCTTGAAGTCATTAAATGTTTCTTTCATCTCTGCAGGTTTATTAAGGGTCTTCCAGTTAACCGTGTTGCTCTTTCTGAGGAACTGAAACAGGCAATTGGTCTAGAGCCCATGCCAAAGGGAATAAGCTACATTATTAGTACCAAGGTACACATATACACACAGATGTTATCACTCTGTACCTCAGTTGTTTTTATCAGTTCACTTCAAACAGCAACTGAAAATCAATGTTATCTGTTTTTATTTAAATGTCTTGGTGTGTCTATCTCAAGGCTGCACGTTATACATTATATTGCGAGACACCTTCAATTTATGTCAACATTTCCTTTTGACATTTCCCTTAACGCAACTTTGTGTTGCACTACTTCAGTTGGAAATTGTGGCATATATTGTGCTATACAGTAGTTCCTCTGCTTCACAGAGTCTTTGACCTTTGGATGTTTATAACAGGTTTAGACTTTATTAGAACAAGATTTTAAAATAGCATTTTTACATGTTAACCCACAGACAGACTTACAGATGATGCGTTATTTTGTATAATGATCTTTTTTGCGTTTTACATTTAAGGCTGGACCAGGCCCTCGTGTTGTGGAGGATCCCACTCAGCATCTACTTGGATCTGATGGGCTGCCCAAGAAAATTATGTGATGCCCTGCAGCCCAAAATGGACAAAGTTCCACAGAGCAATAGTGAAACCAATTCAGCAGAAATCAAATCTGCAGTTACAGTAGTCATATGTAACTAGGTTTTTACAATCCAAGCAACACCAGATACCTTCCTTACAGTTGTGGATGTTTATATGTTGGCCTTTAATTATCTAACTACTGGTGTGCCTCTCCTCAGCTATTTATTGCACATATCTCAGTATCTACAAGTGAATACTGTTTCAGAGGTATTTGACTTATCTGTTTAGTCATAGACATGAGCATCTGCTCCATTTTGAGGCGGTAAATAAATGGAAATGCTGATATTGCTCAAAGGTACTGCCAATGTGCACTGAACCATGAATACAGTTTAGCACTGCAGCTGCAGTGTGCTCTCTGTCCTATCTGAGCACATGATTATGTCTAGGATGTTTTGAATTTATGTATGTATCAATGTATTTAAGGAGGGAGTTATAATTATGGTCACTTTGTTTTCATTTTTCATCTTGTGAAAAAAGAATTTCAAATTTACAATACATTCGTAAATTATGTCAATTTTATTCAGTAACATTAAATAAAATATATTTTAGTCAATATAATTGTTTATTGTTTTTGTCTTTTGCCATTGCCATTTTTTAAGTAAAACCCGCCTTGGTCGAATAGCTGAAAAGCTGGTTCGAGTCCGACCTGTGGCCCTTTGTTGCATGTCATGAGTGAGGGCTTTACAGTTTGTAACAAATCTCAGTGCACTGTGATATACAACAATATGTAGCCCAGCAAGCACCACAAATGTGCTTTAACCCTTGTGTTGTCTTCCCATCAGCCAATTTCAAAATTGACCCAGTCTGTTTTATAAAGTATAAATTACCATCCATTTCTGTGTTACATCTTCTTAGCCAACTTCAATCCAACATATCACCGCTAGTTATACACGTGTTTTTGGAATTCATGATAAATACACCTATGATGATTATGATAATTATTATTTATTTTTTTAGTTCAGAAGAAATTCTAATTTTAGCTAATAGTTATGTAAGTATGTTTATGCATAATTACAATCTGGTTTGTGTATGGAACTACCCATGTTATTTTTAAGCAATGTAGTTGCAAGAAAGCCATTTTTTGATATAAATTTGGCCCGAGGACAACTTAGGGGTTAAAAATCACTTATGACACAACTATGAAAACATGAGATCACTCCTTCATCTATGGCAAGCAGACGTCGTTGAAGAGATTTGTTCATTAAAAACTTTATGACCTCTTTAAAACAATTAGCAAGATTTGTAAATAAGTCACGTACAGTGGTACCAGCAACACCTGCTCGTTTTATAATTACTTTCACCTGTCTTGTGATTGGTTATCCCCTCCTCCCACTGTAGTCCTGCCCTATTCGGAAATGACGACGGATACGAGGATTGGGCAACGTACGCCTTGCCTCCCAGCGTACACACACACACACACACACACACACACACCCCTCACATCTCACATCTCACATCTCGTAAATTCATTTTCTTCCTTGTTAGCAGCCAAAGCTGTGCGTTTCTGTGTAGTGAGATCCAGCGGTTGGCAGAGGGCTGTTTAAGTGAACGCAATGGGGAAAATAGAGTGGGCGATGTGGGCCAATGAGCAGGCTCTGGCTTCAGGACTTAGTGAGTACAAAAACATTTTCTAGATATATAAAAACTGTATTTACTGAGGTTCATGGAAATTTTACAGGAAATTGTGTTTTTTTTAGCTACCTTTTACTAGTTTTTTTTTTTAACAAAGTCTGCTGCATATTTATTTTTGATACATTTATGTTTACAGAATTATTACATTACTTCAATCAACTGTGAAGTCATGCCTGTTTTAAATAGAAACGAAACCACATTTCAGAGTCAAGTTGATGTACAATTTACCACAGGCTTGTCTCTTTGAGTGAAATCATAAAAAGTATGTTGTTTGTTAATAGTTTTAAGGTTATCTTCCTTCTTCCTTCTTTCAGTTCTCCTCGCTGGAGGCATTGTGGGGGTGGCTGGACAGTTCAGAGGCTGGCAGTTTGCTGCTTATGCTGTGTATCCTATCATACTTTGCACAAACCAGAACAATAGAGTTTGAAGTGACACTCAAGTTTTCTCTGTTCACTATCCAGTTTCCAGAGTCCCACTTCAAAAGATCTACCATCACTAATGTGACATTTCTTTACCAAAACGCAAGTCCGTGCAAAATTTTAACTATATATTTTGCTGCTGTTTTTCAGGCTTTATGTGACAGCCTTTTAGTATGACTGCATGCTATGTAAGAATTCATAAATCAAAAGCTTAAAAGTACCAAAGTGATATAAGAAGTTGAGTAAATTAAAGCAAGTACCGGTATTTACATTTGCCGAGTTAACTTTCAAATCTGGCCTGGAGGCATGCTCCAAACGGTATTTCATTGCCATATACCTGTACATGTGTAATGACAAAATTATCTATCTATCTATCTATCTATCTATCTATCTATCTCTAATATTCTATTTAACCAATAATAAGTCTAAAATGTTTCTGCTTAGGGTATATCTGGTTACATGAATCATTATAGTTTTTCATTAGTGAAAACACAACATAGTAGAAGTATTTTTTCACATATTCTTAGAATATTCTGTGTATAGTCTCTTTTATATTGGAAACAATCAGTCCATCATGTTTAATACCTACTGAACCTGCTCATGAACACAGCTGTTCATTTAAATCAGCTTTTATTTCCAATCATTGTCATTGTTTGGCTTAGTGAACCTTGTGAGATCAAACAGCCTTGACAGATAACTAGTGCTGCTGGGGTGTTTGTGTGTCTACTTGAGTACCCTAGAAGCAAGAGGGCCAAGGGCACAAGTGTAGAGAGAACGTAAGTAATGTAATTTTCATTCAATATTTTTCAACATGTAGGCTGTACTTTATTGGGGTGCTGTGATGATCGTCTGTGAAACTTATTGCGCCCTCCTGTCTTTTGTTTTTCCTCAGGGGCCAGTACTGCTTCACCGTGTGTGTGAAATCCTTTGGGCCATTGACAAGAAACTATTACGTTAGAGCTTTTTTACATGCCGCGTGAGTTCATTATATCACTTTTGCTAGACAGCATTCCTCTCATTCAAAGTCAGTCCCTCAAACAGGAGACACATGATTTGTCATTGTAGTATTTAATCATCATAGTCCCTTTCTCTCTCTTTGTTAGAATCTGTGTACCTGGAGGTTTTATGCTTGCAACTGTCCTCGGATGTGTCTGCCTCGGCATTGCTAGCCTCATCTATCTTGCAGTAAGTTGGCAGCTTTTACCACATGAAGTGGCCAGCTTACAGAAACAAGGAAATGGAAACAAGGAAGAGATTGTTTCATTACTGGTACCTCTGTTGAGACATGGCCCTGCCCTTATGAAATCTGATTAGGGGTGTGCCTGAATTCTTCAACAGTACTAGATGTGCGAACCAAAGTTTTAAAGCTTTCCAGGCAGCACACTTTATCTAATTATAATTATGCTTGTATTTCTCTAGCCAACTATTACTAACTTGTATTCTTTGTCATTTTCTTGCTTTCTAGGCAGCTATCCGAGGTGAACACTGGGAACCTATTCTTCCACAGAAGGAGACAACTCGAAAGACGGACCCAATCAGCGTGAGGAATCCCCCGGAGATGCCACCACCGAGACCTCCTCCTGAGGTGCGCAGGAAACGGGTAGACGACCTGGAGGGAGCAGCCTATGACAACCCAATCCCTGTTAACGACAAATGAATAGTGAAGCTAGTCTAGACTGGACTAGATGTTGGGTCCACACCATACCTCAACCTGCAGAGAAATACTTTTCTTAGAGAGAACTGAAAATTCAAAGATGGGTAAAGTGAATTTTACTTTAAGACGTGTCAGAGAAGATACAAAGTTCTAATGTGTTGCCATGCATAGATCTAATAATAATAATAATAATAATAATAATAATAATAATAATAATACATTTTATTTGTAATGCACTTTACATTTAAGACAAACCTTAAAGTGCTACAGGTAAGATAAAAGCAAGATAAAAACATCAGTTTAAAATACATATAAATAGTGCAACAACATTGTTGTGTAAGGTTAAAACTCATAGGTTCTGCTAAAAAAAATGTTTTTAGTCCTTTTTAAAGGACTCAACATATTGTATTATGTATTCATACTATGTACTTTACCCATGTGTAATTCTTGAGGGCACCTGATCAAAATAATGTAGGACATCATTACACTGTTTGCAAGGATTACATTTACATATTACATTTTTGCTGTATTAGGCTGATATTATGCATTTATTATATTGTGTCTGTACTTGGATGTCTTGTAAATAAAACCCTTGAGCCCCCTGAATCATGAGCTGACCTGGGTTAGTGCTTTCTTATATTACATGTTTCCTTTGGATGGCTATTTTAAGCAATGACATTTGCGACTTCCCCCTTTCACAAACACAGAATTTCAATACATCAGAATTCCCCTTTCTCATGTCAGGTGTTTCTTTGATTATTTGTCACATTGTTGTCCTTTGTTGGCTCATGGTGGAAACAATGGGGGATTAACATCTGGCTGGTTTTCAGACAAGTTCAGCGTGTTTGTCTCCTTTCTTTTCTCATGTCTCCAGACTTTCTTTATGTTGGTCACAGCTGACTGCCTAGCAGCTGTAGTCTGCAATGATACAGATGTGCAATGATACTTCCTCATTGTATAGTTTGTGGGGCTGTGACATGAGAGACACACAGCTAATGTACAGCTTTAAATGGATTTACATTATTATTATTATTAATGCCTCTTATGCATACTTTGCATAAGTAATATTTCTGTAGTGTCATACTGAGCACAGTGTCTGTAGTTGTTTCTGGGTTTTTTTAATTACCATTAATCAACATAAGATGTAGTTTCCTAAATTTTGTATATTTTCCAGCTTATGATGAAAAAATGGAATTTAAGACGTGTTTGTCTCGTTGAGGCAGTTTTACTCAGGTTAATGCTGCCACCTTCTGCTTCATGAGAAAACCACACACAGACTGAGTTGATTTGGAACAGTGTGTGTTACATTAGAGTTTTAGGCAAAGTGAGGCAGAACAAGTTCATTCATACAGCACCAATTATACAGCAAGGCTGTTTCGAAGCATGTTTAACTTTAGAAGAAATTAAAAAAATGGAGTACAATACAAATTTCAATGATGAAGTGCATCAACAAAATGCCTGTTTAGAAAGACTGAAAATATGAAAGAGAAGGAAAATTATAACATTCTCAGAAATTAAATAAGTGACAGCCACCAACTAAAAGGCAATTACAGTTCCTATATGCTAGGACTGTATGAGTATGAACACTACAGTCTTTATGGTTTTATTTATACTGTGCCTGCTATTATTATTTGCTTGTGGTAGTTGACACATTTTATCTGATTGCGCCAACTGTTTACATGATATGTCTTTGTATGTATCAATTGCTGGCATTGTGTATTTTCTAATATGCATATTGATTGTCAAACCTTTTAGCTCTTCGTCCTTTACTCCTGTTTTTATTTTGCGTATTGTCTGTTACATTTTTATTTTAATGGATAATTTAATATTTGGCCCTAAAGAAAATAGTTTAAAATCAGACCCTTGGCTAACATTGGCACATTTACAGTGTTGCTGGATTGAACCCTTCAAAAATACAAATACGCGCCACAAAATGAATGAATACTCATTGATGCAATTTCCCATCTATCCTATGGAGGGCAGAGACAAAACCGGAAGCGTTGAAACATTTAGAAGAAGAAGAAAAACAAGCCAATGGAATCGATTCCTCGTTGGTTTGCTGTGTCTGTCAGCTAACAAAAAACTAATTTAATCGCAAATATAGTCGTGTATGTGCTCCATGAACAGTGGACAATGTCTACCCGTGCCCTACGAAGGCTCAAAGGAAAACAGCGGGGTCAGGAGGCCTTGGACCTCGGGGATCTGAGTTTTGGTGACAGCCCAGAGGAGCAGGCTGCGGGTGAAGAGGAGCAGCTGGACACGGCTAATAGCAAAGCCAGCAGACGAAAGTCAAAGAAAAACAAGGCTCCGAAAAACGTCAGCAACATTTACGAATTGGTAAGGTGACTGTGTTATTCCGCAAACTAACTAACTTAGCTAGCTAGCTAGCTAACTTACATGCTAGTTAGCTAACTTACATGTTACTTTTAACATAACGTTATGGTTTCGGCAGATGACATCAGTGAGCTCTCTGTTGATGCAACTTGCTAACAAGCTAGCGCCTAAAACGCTAGTCAACTTTAGTTCGTTTCTCGTTCTCTGCTTGTTTAACTAGTTAAAGTGGATACATTATAACAAGGTTAAAGTTAGCTAGCAAGCTATCTATCGCTTTAGAAAATCACTGGGAAGTAGTCTACAGCACCAACCTGAAGAAAACGCTGACAAACAGCATATTTATTAACGTTAACCTTTAAATTGTATACTTAAAGTGACACTAAAATAGAGACATAGGTTAGAACGTCATTATTTTTTGGGAATACCATTATCAATTCATTTTTATTAAATGTTGGTCAGATGAAAATGTTCAAAACTAATTGATTGTGGAATCGTACAAGCCTTTTTTTAAAGTACGTAGTCATTCTCATTAAAATGTTTAACTATAAAAAAGAAATTTAGACAAATGATTTTGAGCAGTTATGAAACCACATGTGCTTAGTGTTCCAAGGATCACTGTAAATCTAGACATCACCTCGCTGTTATATCAAGACTAGATCTACTTCGCATTAACTTTAAAAAAAATATAATGCATGACTGAATTGATTGATGACGTTTTTTACTGTGTAAAATAAAATGTTCAAGTATGCAAGTTAATATTAATAGTTGTCACAACAGCTGTTTACATCTAGATCTTTTTCCTAATCTTACTTTTTATTCACGCCATAAACCATCCACAAGCTATGGTTCACAACATTGAGTATGTATTTCCTTTTTCTTGTCATCTTGAACATGCATATCTTGTCCATGTCCATGAGTAGTGCTTGGTATTAGATTGTTGTAACCATGACATGATTTCAGGAAGAGATGATGTTGTCTCTTAAGTCTGTTGCAATGTGTTCCATCTAGCTATGGGGTTTTTACTCACTTTTAGCACTGCTTTACCCAATACACTCTCTTGCCAATGTCACATTTGTACTAGATTGGTGAGGCAGACAACGAGGCAGAGAACATCTCACCTGATGAAGAGGCAGAGAAACCAGATGGAAATAAAACAAGTGGCACAGAAAAGAATGATAACCGAGGCATTAAGAAACCAGATCAAAAGCAAGAGGATGCGTCAACAAAGGTAAAGGTGAAGCAATGTGAGAAGGCTATCTTTCTGCAATTCTTTGATTTGGCTCTCTGACTTTCGGTTCTTATGATCTACATTTGCATAAATTACACTGTCCTCTCTCAAACAGTCTTTATCTGGAGACGGAGGTAAAAAGAAGAAGAAAAAGAAGAAGACTAAGACGACTTTAGAAGGTGGACAGGTAAATTTGTTGAAAAAGGATTCTATAACTGCTCTGGTAAGACATTAAGCACAATAAATAACAATAAATGATAACCTGCACTATATTCTTAGAATTAATTACCACGTTATTAATATTTTTGTTAGCATTCAATAATACTCTTGCAATCACTCTTAAGGACCAGAAACTACACACAGTATACAAACTGTAGTTTCTTTTGGGAAGTGAACAACAAACAGAAGCACTCTTATTTTTTTATGATTTTCAGGAGGCTGTACCAGGTGATAACATTGATTTATTGCTGGAGAACCTGGAGCAGACCAATGGTCTGAGTTTGCAAAATGAGGATTGCGGAGGCTGTGACAGAAGATCTGTGCTACATGTGGAACACAGGTGAGGAGCCCAACATCTTTCATGTACACAGAATAAATAGATTCAAATCAGATATCTTGGTCAGTGGTCAGTTCAGCATCTTCACATACTATCACTATACATTTCTGTGTAATTCCTAATTGCCACCATGTGGTAGCGCTTGCCTCACACAAGTAAAGCCAACTATTTGGAGACTGTCTCAGGAAATGCACTTCATTGAATCAACACAGAACTATAAAAGGTTAAAACTTGTTGAAATATGTTAAATATCCAGAAAACCAGTGATGTCAGAGCAGATTATCTGTTGATAGCAAAGCATGTGATGTATTGTGGGTGTCTATTTTCAAGTTTGCTCACGTGTTGTTAAGCATGACGGCCCAAATTAAATGTGCAAACTCTGCACAGCCATTATGTCATTGATGGATTGTCCATAATAAAATTCTAAATATCACTGATATGTACTTTTATTTTAACCTCCACGGAAACTTTATTTGTCAAAATGTGTTTTCATTGGCAGAAGATACCTTTTAAAATGTAAAAGTTGATTTTGCTAACCTTAAAACAGGCAGAATATTCTGCACACTGGTAAGATTAGTTACCTAATCTTGCCTATCATATGTTAACTTTTTGTTTAGTTTGTTGGTTGATGTTTACCAGTCAACCATGTGAACGTTGCCTCATTCTTAATGTGACAACTATTTTAAATCACTATTGACTGGTTACCTACATTCCTTTTTACTGAGTTGTCCATGTTTTATATAGCCTGCATGACACAACACTGTAGAAGCACGGGAAGTATCTAAGATGCACTTTTAGTAGTCTTTGGGACCTTGTAGTTTCACCACAACAGACCCACATCAATAACCTCCCCAGTTGCATAATTACAGAGCCAAGTGTAAGTTCAGTCGGATTCTCTTAGCACCACAGTTGTCTTTTTATAAGTCCTTATGAATTCTGTTTTACGTGACCTCATGATGTTTTCCATCAAGGTCAATAAAAATATTAAATCCGACCGCAGCCCCGGACTCACGCATCTAAAATATCTAAATCAAAAAGCCCCCTTGTATCCCTTGGAGTGTGTTTCCTCAGCCGGCCCACTTGTCATTTAGCCTGTAAAGATCTGAATGTTGTTTTCTATGTCAATGCATTAGAAACCTCAACCCAGAGACGGAGCTGAAAAGATATTTTGGGGCTCGAGCTGTTCAGGGGGATCAAAGGTAAAACGTTTTGAGATTGTTCGGATTAAAATGGCCTACATTGTTTGTATGTATGCAGTATGTTCTCATGCTCAATTTAATGTTTTTATTTTATATTTATATATTTTTTGAAAGACCTCGACAGAGAAACAGACAGTTTCACCGTAGCACCTGGATGACCAGTCCTAAAGACAGCTGGCCTCGCTTCAGCCGCCCAGGTAGGCTTTTCCTCACGGTCAGCTGTTTTAAATGTATCATTTCAGGCTGAAACTGAGTGTTGACATTTTAATGACTCTTTTTGTTGTTATTATGAGCTGTTGCACAAAACAGTAGAATAATACAATACAAAATGTAATATTAGCTACTTTGACTCCACTTGACTCCTGTTTTTCTCTTAATATATGTTATTTAAAAATTAAAACACTGTTGGCGTCATGATGGCTTAGTGGCTTTAAGATTCATACACCAAAACACAAACTCATATAAAACTCAGGAAGGCCGTGAGGGAATTTCTTCAAACTTGGCACAAACTCAAGGAAACTCAAACTCCCTGGATGACAACCAGCACATATTCCAGTTCCTCTGGTCGTCCTCCACAAGCTCATTGATTTAGCTGATAACGAGCTTTAGATTATTGTTGTTGCACCATGGGAAAAAGATCTCAATCAGTCCTTCTTACTCCTCTGTAAAAATTAGTCTCTATAATGTCAATATAGCCATAACTTCCATTTAGTCAAAGTCTACATTGTAGTCTTCATATATAATGAGTCTGGACAGACATGGATGTAAACTGCAACTTGACTGGTTGGCAGAGGCATACAACCGCAAGGCAGTTATTCTTCTACACTATGTAATCAATTGCTCAAGCTCCATTTGTTATACACTCTCGCTCATTCAGTTAGTGTGAATTAGGTATTTCTTCCCCACTTAACACACTGTTGTGTCTTCCTTTTATGTGTTGTTCTTAACTCCGTTTGATGTCTCCATAGGAATCTCAATGACCTTACTGCAGTCAAAGGATGGCATTCAGTTCTTCACTTTTGAGCACGGTCGGGACTACCAGCAAGTACAGTTCAAGTTCCTAGATGCTGTCGAGTCCATGGATCCCAACAACATTGTGGTAAAAAAGTTAATTTCTGCTGTGCAGTTTGGTGTCAGGGAGTTTGAGGATGATGTGGTAATATTTTAAATCAGTCACCGTCAGTATTGATGTTCCCAGGGATGCATTGAAAAAAATCAGTGATATGGGGTGACAAGAATGGTCACGTAAGATTGCACAGATAATGTTAACAATTCTAGCCTTTTTAAACCATTGAAGCAGCATCAAACAATTTTTTTAAATATCAACTGACAACTGAAATTAAAATAGCCTCATTCTAAGTCATATAAGACTGTATACCTAAAACCATTGGAGCTAAGTCATTGTTCAGTTCCAATGAGCGCTGCAGTTGAAGAAAAACAAACAATCCATCCACCAAATTTAAAATTCTGCTGCCCACATCTTTCGTGAGGCGAAGTTAGATGTTGAGCTTTGTCGTTATTATTCATGTGTTTATTTTACAGTTGAACCCAGGCCAATGGCAATTAGCCTGTGTACGTGTGCAGATACAATGCAAAATCTACAGGAATCAAACTTATGTTGCTGAAAGTTTTTTTATGTCTCCGTCGATCTCTGTTAATTTGACCATTGTCTCTTCTCTTTTTCTGTCCAGGCATTGCTACAGCTCAACCCCTACCACATTGATTCCTTGCTGCAGCTCTCTGATGTCTGCCGCATACAGGAGGATCAGGAGATGGCCAGGGACCTCATCGGTGAGGATCATAGGCTCCTTCTGTAAATCACATCAACTCTAAACCAAAGACTAAATGTATTTAGGGTCCAGCAATGACCCATACGGATGCTATTTGTTGTATTGATTACATGGCGATGATTTATTCCTATATATTCTTAAGATATTGGCAAATAGTAAACGTAGACCAAGTTGTTCCTGGCTCAAGAAGAGCTCCTTCCGTTCCAATTTCATCAGTTAGATCAACTCTAGATTTTGGAGTGTGTTAGTTTCATCAGTGTATTGCTAGTGCTTGGTGTTAACATGTTAAAATGACTCAAGATGTTGATATGGGATGCAAAACGGGCTGTACTTAAATTACTGATGATTCCTAATTTGTATGAGATTATCAAGTTTAATATTTATGGTTACTTAGGGGCTCAGCGTCAGCGTGCTTTTGGAAGATGTAAACCAACCAGACAGCCATTGCTAAAAAGTCAAAAGTCCTTGCTCTGGGCAAAGTACAATGCTACATTTATTACTACAGGCCCTTTCCTCAGCTGAATATCTGATATTATTAATGTAATGTAGAAGACTAGGGAGATAATTTAACAAAGGGGTTTTGTCTCATTTCCTGGATAATTTATGTGTAACACAACATCAGTTGAAAATTAACATAAAAAGTAAGAGGTTTTCCCTTCTGGTCTTTGGGATGCAAAGCCCTGCTGGTGAGGTTGATTGACAGAGCCCTGCAAGGTCCAGCAATGACCCATACTGATGCTGTATGTGTTTAGTACTGATTTCTGTACATTGTGCCCAGTTTTCTGATGATTTTGTTGTTGTGAATATAAAGAAATTATGATTTATTTATTTTTTATTTTCCTTCAGAGCGGGCCATGTACAGCTTTGAGTGTGCCTTTCATCCTTTATTCAGTCTGACCTCGGGTACCAGCAGACTTGATTATCTGCGACCAGAGAACAGGTCTGTCCTTTTTCCCCTCTTTTTTGCTTTTTGTTAGACAGCTTGCCTCTGTGAGACAACTCTCAATGATTTAGTCCTCTCTGTTTGCAGGGCATTTTATCTGGCTCTTTATAAGCACATGGTGTTCCTGGAGAAGAGAGGCTGCCCACGAACGGCTCTGGAGTACTGCAAACTGATCCTGAGGTACAAAGGGAAAAGCTCGAGCACTGGGAAAGACCATTTATAGAGGAAAACATTTTTTTTATTTATATATATATATATATACCGAAAACCCCGCACACATCTCCATGGTGTCTTTTATGAATAACTCATCTACTCTTTTTTTTTTTTTTCCATTATCTCTAAACACCACGCTATTCCTAGAAGGAAGGGTGCAGTTTAAATTGTCTTTTCTCTGTGTGTCAGCCCCCAAAATTATGTATAAGGTGGTAAACAATTGAACAAGTTTCAGACAAGACCTTCAAAATTCCTTATGTGCTATTTTATTGATGATGAGATGTTCTTTAAAATACATTGAATGATTTAAAAAAAACTATAACCGGGATCTAGTTAAATACAGGCTAATGCTAGATAAAACATTGATAAAATCCAGAAGCAATATAAATGTTAAAATCTCATTACGTGACATAGAACCTTCCTTATCCCGATCACTTCATTAGGCTTTATCGGGCCGTTCCCTGGCACTGTTTGCCATGGCTTGAGCTTCACAACCTAACTACATAATGGTCAATTCTTATCTTTGACTTTTATCAAACTCTGACTTCCTTATGTAATGATCGCTATGCTCTTGTTCTTTTGTAAAGCAACAGTGTGGGAATGAAGGGTGACAGCTGACCCTCTCTTACAAGCAGTGAATAAATCTCTGTTGGCAACATGATGGATAACAAAATCTGTTTCACATACATGATGTGATTTACACTGTCAATCTTGTGTTTTAGAGAAAAGAAACAATACTTAGGAGTATTTAATGAATGCATCATGGTGGATATTTGAAGGAAACCAGACAAAATAACAGATCGCACTATCATTGCAAGTAGCAATTTGTTCACAGCAGTGCCACTTTATATTACTTAAGCTCAAACTTTAAAATTACTGTGAAAGCAAATAGATCTTTGAAACTATCTAGTTTCTTTCTTATTAAGAATATTTTTTGGGCATTTATTTGCACAGGAAAGGTGATGACATAAAAGGGGAGGGGGGGGGGAAATGCAGCAAAGGGCCACAGGTCAGAGTTGAACCTGTGACCGCTGCGTCAAGGAGTAAACCTCTATGTATACGCCTGCTCTAACAACTGAGCTAACCCGGCCACAGATACTATCTGGTTTCTGATGTCCTATTCTTCTATTTAAAGGTGGATTCTAACAAAAAGTGTATTGGATTAGAATGGCAAATTCCGCCATTATCGCCTCAAGGTCGGCTATCTGTCAGTTCTGTGTGTGCTAAAACAAATCTGGTGTTCATTCACAGCCCTGGCTCTATAAATATCAAACAAACAAAGTTGCACAGACCGGGCCGCACAGCACTATTCCATTGTGCTTGTGCACAGTACACGGGAAAGGCCATGGATGTATAAGAGAAAGGCAGTGGGAGTGAGAGGGACGGTACATCTGGCACATGCTAACGAGCTGAAGGAGCTGTTACATGAGGGGTGTATTTGATTGGGTGTTGAGTTCAAATATATCAACAATCTTTTTACAGAATCGCAGACTCTACCTTTTTTTTTTTTAACAGTGTATCACACGAGTTCTTTTTAATGTTACACCCTAGAGTATGGGATGAGAGTTTTAATTGTACTTGGTTTCAGATATAGCTTTGGTTCAAGTTTCTGTAGTATTCATTTGCTTCTGTTCTGCCACTCTTTTAACTAGTTTGGACCCTGACTCTGACCCACTTTGCATGCTCCTGCTCATCGATTTCCTGACGCTGCGCTCTAGAGAGTACCAGTCTCTCCTCCAGTTACATCAGGACTGGGAGGTAAAGTGTGCTATAATGTGCAGATGTGTGCATATATGTGTGTGGGGGTGTGTTCCAGTGTTAACGTTTCAGTCTGATACAGAAATGGTTTGTTTTTATGTTGCAGGAGCACAGAAATCTTTCTCAGCTGCCAAACTTTGCATTCTCCACTGCACTCTGCCATTTCCATCTCAGTCTGCAGGAAAATGTGGACCCTGAAGAAAGTGAGAAGGAAAGACACAAAGCTGACCAGATGTTGCAAAATGCTCTCATCATGTTCCCCGGAGGTTAGACTCTTATAAATGAACCACTTCCAGTCTATGAATATTTAGATGATTGCCCTTCAGTCACTTCTTGACATTGTTTATGGCATGACAAAAAATACACTATATTACCTCTTTCACACCACTTACCAGGGTTGTCTAATCTGTGTTCAACCCTCCTCCTTTGGAAATTTAAACCAAGCCAGTCAACAGGGGTATATCCCTGGGTCAACCCAGTACAAGTCACATATACACACATACAATATATATGTATTTTGTTCTAAAATACAACTAAATAACCATCAAACACCTTTGAGGTGATTTTGTGCAGTACTAATTTTTGTCTTGTTTCCATATTTATTGCAGCATTATTCCTTGAAAAGGAGATAGATTATTCTAGTATCGATTTTAAAACTATTTTTAGACAAGGGGAGAACATTTCTTTTTGATTGACTTAATTAAAAGTAAAGTTGGGAATTCCTTTCGGCTTCACGACTCATATTAAAAAAGAAGAGATTCAAGCTCCCAAGCAGCCGCACTACACTGCAGTCTGCACACGTTGACTCTTGCCAGAGAGAGGGAGTAAGAGCTGTGGTGCCGAGAGAATTAAACAAAACAAATTTTTATACGTTTAACATTCTAATGCTATACAGTTTAGCCTGTTAAACTCTGCTATGGCTCTGCAAAAGCCAGACTAGTGAACATCTGGGCAACCGCTGCCAGCGGACTGTTTGGAAATCAATTGAACCGCTCTGCTGTTGTTGAAGCTGCCTGTTAACATTCTAGTTTTTTACAGTCTGTGGTGAAAACCTAGCGTAAAGCACAGTGAGACAAAATTTAAGTTGTTGTTTTTTTGAAGTGTGCGACGACCATAGGCCGCGACCTGTGATGACATGATAATGATGACCAAATACATAATTTGTCTCACCCCAGCTGATAGTGACCAAGGTCATAAGTAATTTACAATGAAGTCGAGCCTAGTCTATCTTGATCAAACCCACCTCGCTACCTGAGTCACAAAGCAGAGTAGATCAAGGAAGGTTACCCCATTCAAACACACAGTTCACCTGGGTATAACCCTGATTGAGCTATTGGTGTGAAAGGGGTATAAAATAGTAGGGATTACTTGTCATTCACAATAAGGAAGTTTTAAATATGTACGTTGCAATACTTATGTTGCTGTAAATGTGTTTCCTGCAGTCTTGATTCCTCTACTGGATCTCTGTACTGTGCAGCCAGATCCTACTGTCACCTCTCATGCCTTTTTTGGCCCAAAGAGCCAGATAGGGTAATGCATGCTCCCTTTGTTTTCTCCAGTTTTTTCAATTAATCAATTTCAATTTATCAATTTAACCCCATAAATCTATTTGTAGCATGCCATCATTGAAATGTAAGACTGTATAGTTATTAGTTAAACCAATGTAATATATTATTGCTATAAATCTTTATATGGCCTTTTATTTTTATCCCAATTTTGTATCCACTTTGCTTTTCCATTATGTTTCTGTTACCCTAACTTTAAAAAACGTATCCTACACTCTTTGTCTCTAGGCAGCCCCCAGCCCTGGCTGAACTGACTGCCCTGTATGTGGGGAGAACTCACAGCCTGTGGAGGGAGGCAGCAGTAATGCTGTGGTTGGAAGAGTCTGTGAAAGAGGTGCTGCGTCGAGTTGATGCCAAAGACCCACTGGTGGAGGACTGCCAAAACAAGTAAGATCTCAATAAGCTGCTCTGCTGTCACATTTCTGAGCAATTATGCTCCATGTGTTCGCATAACTTCATTACTCTGTTTTAGGAGAAAGCAAAGGTACCAGAGTGCACCAAGGAACATCCATCGTCACGTCCTCCTCTCTGAGATCAAAGAAGCCACATCAAGTCTGCCTCTGGTAAGAAACGATCAGCAACCGTACTTAAACACAACTCACTATTACCACAATGTCCTCAGTCCACTCACCAATAGACGATAAAGGTGTGATGGGCATCAAATCACAATTTATCACTTTTCTTATCCACTTTTAGGTTTTCCAAATATCCTAACAAGCTAAATAATTTGAATGAATTCATAATCACACTACAAGAAACAGGTGGTCTCCTTGAGGTCCCTATCTGAGTTCATTCAGATACAGTGTATGTGAGTGCATGCTCCCTGAATTGAATCAGTTTTCACGCTAAAAACATCTGTGGATCTAATTTAAAATGACGGTAGGTGGTGGTAGCTCAGTCCATAGGGAGTTGGGTTGGGAACCAGAGGGTTACTGGTTCAAGTCCCCATACGGACCAAAGTATGGTGGTGGACTGGTAGCTGGAGAGGTGCCAGTTCACCTCCTGGGCACTGCCAAGGTGCTCTTGAGCAAGGCACCGAACCCCCAACCGCTCGGGGGGCCTTTCCATGGGCAGCCCCTTCACTCTGACATCTCTCCATTAGTGCATGTGTAGGTCCTGAGCATGTGTGTGTAATTCAGGCCTGTGTGTAATGTGTGTAATAACAGAGTGAAAAGTGTAGTTTCCCCTTGTGGGATTAATAAAGTATAATAAAATTAAAAAACATACATATTGCACATTCATTGAAATAGTTCAACTGTAACATTTGGCTTTTCTCTTAGTTTTCTTGTATTTTTATATATACCAAAATCATCGAAAGATCGAACTATCAAAACTTCTCTTAAAGAAATTACTTTTCCTAATTTTTTTTCTTCTTTTTTTTTTTTAAACAGGGATTTACATAATTAAATTATGAAATAATAGAAGACAGTGCTCCATACACAAAGCCTTGCTGCTATTTCTTAACCAGGTCATCACCCCGATATCAGCTTCCAAAACCTGCTGCTGATATGGAAAAGCATTTAATAAATCTCAATCAAGGATTAAGGATCAAGCAGTACAGTTTAACCACAGTCTTTTGTCATGTAGTGCTATCCCAACTCTGAAGTTCCTGTCTTTCTGAAGGAGTATTTAAACTCATGCTGGACAAGATCAGAGATAACCAAATAAGGTCCGTCACTTATCCATGCCTGTTTGAAGATGCTACTGAATCATTTACAACTATTCTTGCGTGCGTAACAAGTCACGTTGTTGGTACCCCAGATCGCATGCAGCACATTTATCTGTGACTGCCTAGGTCAAAGGACATCGCGTGCGTGTGTGTGTGTATGCGTGCGTGCGTGCACGTATGTGAGTAAATGTAACTTCCTCCCCTGACCTTAGCTGAAAAGGAGCGCTTGAGGCAGCACTGTCTTATCATACAGATCAGCTGTTATGTCTCCCGTTATTGAGACATAGAGATGAAGACAGCTGCTGTTATGTTTGACACTGACCTGAATCAGACTAACCTACCACTGTCCCAATTTACACCATATAAGCTTGTAAACTGGAAAATTCTACCACAGCGGAGATATTGAGAGAGAGAGAGAAAGACCAGACAGTTATGCAATGAGGGAATTACAAGAAGCATACAATCCGTGCTATACATCCTCACAAGATTCTCACAAAGACTCCAATGAGGGTCTTAATTTGTAATTGTCGGGATAACAAAGATGATAAAATGAGGCTCTATAACTTTGTTCCACACCTGGCTTTTAGCTAGGTTTTACAATACTATACATACAATACTGTAGCAGAAAGGGCAACTTGGCAGATCGCTAAACGTGCAAAACGTGCATGCAGGCTGAAACTCAACCATGCCGTTTTATCGGGATAAAGCTATAAACAGAAAGACACTCCGCTAGCTGCTAGGCTAATGTGCAATGGTAAACACTGCAGCTGTAACGTTAATGTGTCTACCTCAACTGACAACGGAGAAATGTCTTTGCCTTCTCCACCGTGTTTTTATATGTCATGTAACATTTCACTCCCCAACTTGCAAAAAGGTCGGATTTGCTCCATCTTTTGATATGTTTTGTTTAGATGTTCAAATGTCATCAGACACAATCCATTTGCAGGCCAACGTTTTTTTTGCAGTGATGACGGTGTCAAGCTCAGACCGTCACGTGACCATGGGATTGCGGTAATGCAATAACCATCCCAGCCCCACTGATCACCTCCTTAGTATTCATGTATCTCATGCATCCCTGAGAAGGTGAAGCTAATCTTGTGTATTTGTTTGATACACTCAGGAGGTGACCAGTCAGCCTCTGATGGGCTTTGACCCTCTACCTCCGCTGGACTCAGTGATTTCGTACAACCGACCAGAGAGGTACTGGAGGAGCCATACAGCTGTGCACATGAAATACCATTGTACAGTCAAAGAAGACTCACATATTGTGCTTTGATAACAAACAGGCTTTGATATCCTCTATTTGCTTTTACACTATAATAAGACTTCTGTCTGTTTTTGTGTACATATAGGCAGCACATTGGTGCAACCAATGAGAGTACATTGTCGCTGTTTTTCCGGTCTTTGCTTCCAAACTTCAACTTTCAGGTGAGTTGCACAGATCAGTCACGTGACCATGGTATTGATTGTTATTGCCACTCTTCATTCTAACCCCAACCGGTCGTCAGACATTACCTACCAAGAGCCTGGGTCTGTCCGAGGTTTCTTCCCAAAGGGGAGTTTTTCCCCTTGCCACTGTCGCACTGTTGCTTGCTCTAGAGGAAACTACTAGAACTGTTGGGTCCTCTGGAGTGTGGTCTAGACCTATCTTTAAAGGGTCTTGAGATAACTCTTGTTATGAATTGATACTATAAATAAAATTGAATTGAATCAGGCAAAATAGCTCTGGCAGGAAATGGGTCTGGGGAAAATGAATTGATCAGGGGTTATACAGTGCATCGGACAAAAAAAACAAATTGGTTGTCTTCAGAGGTGGGTAGAGTACCCAAAGATTGTACTCAAGTGAAAGTAAAAAGTAGTCATCCAAATAATTACTTGAGTAAGAGTAAAAAAGTGCTTGGTGAAAAACTACTCAAATACTGAGTAACTGTTGAGTAACGTCTACATTTGCGTAATCGAGCATTTTTTTTTCTTTTTCTTTTTCTTTATATGTGCGTCATTCCGTTCATAGAACGCAGCAAGTTTTTTTTTTTTTTTTGCAAAGCCAATCAACCGTTCCATAAACCACTGTCTGATTATGTACCAGTCAGTTGTTCCCTAACCGCGCAGCTTAGTTTCTAGATGTAGAGAGTCACAGAGGACAGAGTAACGTAAGCAGTCAGTTATACGTTGGTCTCAAGGTTTACCATTTTACTAGTAAATGCAACATTTTGTCCCGTTTGTGTTGTTTTTCAGACAACAGCAGGGACCAGTGCTAGTCAGTGCTAGTTGGTGTCTGTTAGCTCACAGGGCTCTAGGGTACAACTAACATTTTTTGCTCTAGGCCGCACCGGTGCACCTAATGTCCTTGCATCCGCTGCTACTCCACAAATGAAGCAGTGCTGTTTATATCGATAGAGTTTAATTTTGTGTTACATGGCCCATTTCTTCTGTAAAGCCGTGCCTGTGTTCGGCGCTCTCTTCTTACTCTCCGCGCAGCCCTGCCCCCATTTACTCACACGGGCTCCCCAGCAACAGAGACGGAGCCAGTGTTCCACCAAAACACCGGTCCACACTTCTGACATTTTTCCACAGTTTTAGTTATTATTAACTCAGATGTATATTGTTAAGTGGCAGGAGAGGCAAACCTGTATTTGTACCAGTGTTTCCGCTGGTAACTCCTAGGCTATTTATTTCAGATAATTTTCATTTACATGTGTTGCAGCTGTATGTATGTACAACATACAACTTAAACATAAGAGGAATGTAGCATACTTTAAATGTGAAAGCAGTTATAAATAGCCCATGTGACTATAAAATTTGTTTTGGTTAAAATCAACAAATAATCGTGATAATTAATCGTGATCTCAATATTGATAAAAATAATCGTGATTATCATTTTGGCCATATTCGTGCAGCCCTACCAAAGAGGTAAAAAGAAAAGTGACAAGCTCATTGTAGCTTAATGTAGCAAAGTAAGAGTACAGTTTCTTTGTCACAAATCTACTCAAGTAAAAGTATAGTGATTTAAACCTGCTCCTATTATACTTGTTAGCATCTTAGTTATAATTTGTGAATTTGAGCAAGTTTCTCCTCAACCTAACTGTAGTGATGTCATCTAAAGACAAATACTGGTGCTGCTGCAATGAGGTATTAATAAAAACTTCATTGAATTCTAATAAACAACCCATGGTGTGGATGTGGGCACGTCATATGATTAATAGCTGTGAGCACTATATTCAAATAGAACTCATTTGTAACAACTTGTATAACCTCACAGTTGGTGAATGATTCACTATGAACTACCTGCTCCAAAGCACGGTAACTGATGAAATGAGAAATTATCTTCTGGGTGTACTGATTTCCTGCCAGATGTCTTACTTTTTTTTTTTAGTGAGTTTACTTTTCAAAATCATAGAATGAGTACAGTGTTGATTGTGTTTATGGTTGGGGTTTCTATTTAACGTTTACTAAAATAACACACTGTGCTAATTAATAACAGGACCCTCCAGGGCTGGTGGAAATATAAACTGGTAAAAATTCTTGGAAAAAATCTTATCACACATGCTTGAATGATGGAATATTGCCCCCAAAGACTCATGGTTACCCTAAGGGGATGACGGCTACAAAATATGAAAGAAGGCTTATGACCATGTGACTGTTAATTCTGTCCACCATTTCCCAGTGCCACGGAAGAACAAAACAATAACCACATTCATAAAGTGCAAAGTTCTTTCAAAGTTTTGCCCTCACTTTTCATAATAGTGTTTTTTATTTTTTTATTTAATTTATAGAACCAAGTCAAGTTTACTTCCCAATAATTATTGTGGGACATTTTCTCAATCTTGAATGTTACCTGTATAAGAACAACATCCATTAAATAATGCATCCTGATAAAGTTCCCTTGGCCTTTGGAATTAAAATAGCCCCATATCATCACATACCCTTCACCATACCTAGAGATTTGCATGGGATATTTTCCATAAAATCATCTCTCAATGCAAATCAAACCAGCTATTGGTCTAACTGAAATAAAACCATGCCAATCTCTATGTATGGTGAAGGGTGTGTTATCATATGGGGCTATTTTAATTCCAAAGGCCAAGGGAACTTTATCAGTAAAGTACTATGCATAGTATCCTGATCCATGAAATAACTGGCTTTTAATAATAAAAATGTGCCTGCCTCTATGGGAATTTAAGATAGGGGTATGTATACTGATGCCCCCTGTATTTTAAGGAAGAACATTTATTTACAATACATTATTCATTCACAAAGAAAATTGGTATCCTTAAAAGGTTGAATTTTACTTCATTTTTTAATTAAGGCATTAAGACAAATTTCCAAAACATGATTTTTTTTTTATTCCACTTTTTAGTCAACGTAAGCATTGGCATGTAAACTTATGAGCACCACGGTATATTGGTCAATTTAAGTTGGCGATTACATAACTTAAACTGTTGCAATTCTCGAGTCATCCTTAGTACATATTTTTCTCAGCAACAAATGAGTGTTTGCTCTTTCTGTTTATTTACTCCACACCTTCAACACCACACCATTGACGTTTAGGCATGAGGACTTGTGGGACATCCAAACACACACTGTGTAACTGATCTGAGTTTTTGTCATATTTGCCCAGTTGTGGCCCCATAATAAATATGGTCAGGCAGTATTTAACTTATCTGACTTTTTTAAAATAAAAAATAAAATTAAGTGCCATCAGCATCAATGGGCAACTTTCTAAAATGTTGCACATGAAGTGCAACAATTTGCCTGCAAAGGCAGGGAAGAAGATGGCAAGCTAGTAAACAGGGATCTAGACAATGCACACATGCATTTTTATTTACTTTAAAAATCTGCTTTGCAAACGTTTTATATG
This sequence comes from Etheostoma spectabile, assembly GCF_008692095.1. NCBI lineage: Eukaryota > Metazoa > Chordata > Actinopteri > Perciformes > Percidae > Etheostoma > Etheostoma spectabile. The sequence goes on along the minus strand of NC_045733.1, from coordinate 5,020,967 downwards.
GAAAACACATTCAACAAATTTGTAAGACCTCCAAGATGCTGACATTTTGTTTAGTTGAGCAACACTGAATGTTGTCGTGAAAGACACTGTGAAAAAAAAGAGTTGTTGCAGATAGGATTGTATTCGATGAATCGGCTGAAAGCAACAAATAGACTGAACCCATTTCCACTGCGCTCTTTTGTATTTTTCCAAACCTTCTGTGATAACAAAATAAATGTGTGTAATGGTCCAGAAAATTGAGTAGTCAATAATATTAAGACATCAACGGCTACTTGGTGCTGGGAAAGGACTCTGATGGTGCCAGACCAAGCACAGAAAACATTTGTGTGGTTTATGTCCACAAAGCAAGCATTTACGATAATTGAGTTGCAACATAAATGTTATTTAAAGAGTTATGTGTTTAACTCCTCATGGGCCTTTCAGTCCACTGTGGGTGTCAAGCCAACCGCAGCCACATTAAAATACATTAATCAGGTAAACCCACACATTGAACATCCTGTGGGTCAGCTATACATGCTTAAAGTTAACAGATGGGCCCGAGGCATGTTTCCATTAGGACAGTTCCATCCATCCTGATCATGTTATCCACTTATGTAGAGGAAGAGATACAATATAGATAAAGGAAATAATGTTAAGACTAGGGAAGATACGCTGCCCTGTTCTTTTACTGAAATAAAGTTACATATCTGCAAACAACAAAATGTTGTTATATCACGCAACCCTAAATTATCCTGGTATTGTTCTGTTACTGTTGACCATTTCATTGGGTTTCTAAAACCATCGGAAAATTACTTGGAATGGGATTGTTTTGTGTTCATAACTTACTAAATAAAATTGAAAAACTGTGGGACCAAATCCTTGGTCTGACAGCTTTAGGTGTCTTTCAACACAATCAAGTGCTTCCAGCGTGGTTAGACTGTGGAACCACTGGTAACTATTTGCAGGATTTTCTTAAAATAGACTTTGAAAAAAATTATAAAATACAACAAATAATTAGATATGTCAATGTTTTCATTGTGATAGCCATGTCAGCAATTCACTGTATATGAAGGTGACACAGTCAAGCGTAGTAAAAGGGCACAAATTGTCAGTTTGAGATGGCCAAATGCTAACATAATTCTAGATAACTGTCTATGAACTGATGCCTCTTTTCTTAATAAGGGTGGACTGAGGCAGGAGGATGACATGGAAGTGGCTCGAGCCGGACAGGAGCTGAACCAAGAAGTGAATCGTCTAATGGTGGCAATGAGGGACATGCTGGCAAACATCAGGTTTCAAGAGCCACCGAGAGAGGACAACCCCTACAGAGATGAGGAGGAGTGGGACTGAGAGAGGAGGGAGACCAAGGTGGAAAAAAATGACATTAAGAAAAATTTCCATATTTAACCGTGTCTATAATAATTAAGACGACATGAAATGGGACTACTGAATAGTAGTTTTTTTTTAATTGTCGGAATTTCAGAGTACTAAAGTGAAAATAAGAGAGGACTTGGTGTTACGAGCCTGTCCACTTCTCTGCTTTAGTGTTATTGATTAAAAATGTTTTATTCTGGAACAATCCAGACAGTTATGAACATGGGGAACTTTGTTTCCATAGTCCGAAAACGGATCTCTTATGAACCTGTCCTGTCGCTGAAGTTGACAGTGTTATTTGTAATAAACATTTAGCAGTGCCAACATCTTCAGTCACTGTCAGCAAGCAGCACTACTGGCGCTACTGTTCTACTTCTGGTATCTGGCTTTCACAGTTTTTCATATTCACAAAGAATTGACTGATTTATGAAAGAAGAACAACGTTAAAAAACGTTCTTATGTTGAGTGGAAATTCTGTATTACAAATTCAAAATGGCAGCACTACAACAACTGAGTTTTTTTTTTATTCCCTTTGACTTTAGGCCACCAGCTCTTGTCACTTAAAACACGTCGTTTGGAACTCACTTCAACACTTTTGGTTAAATTCTGAGCCTGACAAGCATTTAGTTCTGGGATTTTGTGTTGGGAATAGCACATATTTAGCAAGTCCTACCCCTCCCTTTTAGGTCTTTAAACACAAACTTATAGTTTATTTTTGAAACCCACCCAAACATTTTGAAGAAATTAATTTACATTTTTAAAGGGATGCTGTAACTAAAATCATATTGTACAGATTTTTCTCTGCTGAAAAAGATATGTTAAGTAAAACAAATCAGGTAAAAAGCCAATATGCGTGAAGTTCTTTTTTTTAAATTATTATTATAAAATGTGACTTAAACTGTGTTTAGTACCCTCTCCTCAGACCACAGTGCTTTCCTACTAAATAATTCAGATCTCATTTTCCATAAACATGAATGAAGTTTAGTCCTACCTCCTGCTAATTTCAGCATGTATTAAATCAAAACTATCATCATGGCAATCTGTTTTTCGGTCTTATTTAGAAATAAATGTGGTTAAATGGTTATTTTGTCTAAAAGTAATTCTATTGGAAAAAATGCATTCTGAGAATCTTATACGTTTATCGTGGGCCTCTCGCCTGTGTTTTTTATTCTTGTGTAAGTCTTATTACTGCAGGATGTCTGCTGTTGACCTCTTATGTTGGCTGCCGCTCACTGCTGCTCTGTTTGGATTTTCACTTTGAGTGACTTGCCAACATTTGATTATTTGTGGCTAACTCCACCCAATAAAACAGTACAGAGCATTTTTTCCAGTAGTCTGCTATTGTCCATCAAGTTATATTCAATGCAAGAGTATGGCAGATATTTTATAAATTTCGCTTAAGTTGATTTTAATAATTCTTTGCAGGCTGAGTCAGATACTCATGACTTCACTCATGCTCGCTACCTAACTGCAGGTTGTAACCGAGGCTATAACTGTCCATCTGGGAGCTTTTCAATCTTGTGTTGCTGCTTTTTAATCATAATTTCTTCTGGAGTGAAAATCAGAATCCGATTTAATGGCCAAGTAACACTGTGTGAACACATACAGGGAATATGACTCTGGCTTTTCTCAAAATACATACACCGTAATGGACATACTGTAGCTTAAAAATAAGGACAACAAAGCAGAACAAGGTTAAAAAAAAAAAAAGCAATTGATTTCTATGTACCGATATAAGATTATATATAAAAAAGTGTATTACACACATGCAAATTCATACATAAAGTACAGGCCAAAGGTTTGGAGACACCTCATTCAATGCGTTTCATTTATTTTCATGACTAATTACATTGTAGATTATCACTGAAGGCATAAAAACTGAATGAACACATGTGGAATTATGTACTTAACAAAAAAGTCTGAAAAAACTGAAAACGTCTTATATTCTAGTTTCTTCAAAGTAGCCACCCTTTGCTTTTTTTTATAGCGCTGCAAACCCTTGGTGTTCTCTCAATGAGCTTCATGAGGTAGTCACCTGAAATGGTTTTCACGGTTAATTAGTGGAATTTCTTGCCTTTTTAATGGGTTTGGGACCATCAGTTGTGTTGTGCAGAAGTCAAGTTGATACACAGCTGACAGCCCTATTGGACAACTGTTAGAATTCATATTATGGCAAGAACCAATCAGCTAAGTAAAGAGAAACGAGTAGCCATCGTTACTTTAAGAAATGCCGGTCAGTCAGTCAGTCCGGAAAATTGTGAAAACTTTGAATGTGTCCCCAAGTCCAGTTGCGAAAACCATGAAGCGCTACAACGAAACTGGCTCACATGAGGACCGCCCCAGGAAAGGAAGACCAAGAGTCCCCTCTGCTGCTGAGGATAAGTTCATCTGAGTCACCAGCCTCAGAAATCGCAAGTTAACAGCAGCTCAGATTAGAGACCAGATGAATACCACACAGAGTTCTAGCAGCAGACACATCTCTAGAACAACTGTTGAGAGGAGACTTCGCAAATCAGGCCTTCATGGTCAAATAGCAGCTAGGAAACCACTGCTAAGGAGAGGCAACAAGCAGAAGAGATTTGTTTGGGCCAAGAAACACAAGGAATGGACATTAGATCAGTGGAAATCTGTGCTTTGGTCTGATGAGTCCAAGTTTGAGATCTTTGGTTCCAACCGCCGTGTCTTTGTGCGACGCAGAAAAGGTGACCGGATGGATTCTACATTCCTGGTTCTTAATTTTCAAATGATGTCATTGTTCCAAGTTCACCTGAGCTATGGATGAATTTGTGATAAGTTTGCATATGATTGTCAGCAGTATAGAAAGGCTTTCATATCAGTTATTCAGGAAGCTGTGTGAGAGGATCAGACTGTCTAATGTGACGCTAATGGTACCACCACTGCTGCACAGACAATTAGTAATTACTGTATACTTAATGACAATGTAAACCGGTTCTAGACCTCAAAAGTTGAAAAAAAAGACAAATTAAAATAAATGAATACATGTTTTATATAATTCCAGATTAAAATATTTTTGGGCGTTTTCCGCCTTTAATGGACAGGACAGCTAAATGAGAGAGGGGGAAGACATGCAGGAAACTGTCACAGGTTGGACTCAAACCCTGAACCCTGGACCTCTGCGTCGAGGCATAAGGCAGATTTAGGTTTGACTCAGTCTGCGAGGTCAAGAAACCAAAGGAGTCGAACTTAAATCTGGAATTTTTACAAAGCATGCATTCATTTTTTTACATCATATTTTTTCTTTTAAAATAATACTGACATATGTTGGCATGTGAGTACTGTGTTAAGATACACTTGGAAAAATGTAAACCTATTCTATAATAGTGATTTAAGAATATACTGCAGATTCAGGAGTTCAAAACAATATATTTTTGAAAGAGATGTACAGAAAAAGTTCACAGTGCATTAAGCAATGATCAAGGGGGGCCTATTGGTGAAGTGGTCACACACACACACACACATTGTGTTTACAAGGGATGAGAGGATTAATCTATTATTGTCATTGTTCAAATTAACCACATTCCTGAAGCTAATTGGAAACTGCAGCCAGTGGTGGGAAAATTAATCAGATCCTGTACTTCAGTAAACGTAGTAATACCACACTGTAAAAATACTTTGTTCCAAGTAAAAGTACTGCATTGAAAATGTTGCTCAAGTAAAAGTATGAAAGTATCGTCAGGACAATCCACTTAAAGTATTACAATTAAAATGACTCAATTCAGAAAAATCCTCACGGTTTAGAAACTTGAGATATGAAATTGAATTAATTAATGAAAATTAATAATGAAACATCGTATTTTATAAACTACATGTGTTTTTTTGTGTGCAAAAGTCTTGATGTGTACAGTAACTGGTAACTTAAAATGTTAGATTATCGTAGTGGAGTAAAAAGTAGCCTACAATATTTCTCTGTGAAATGTAGTGGAGTAGACGTAGAAGGTGGCACGAGAAGACTCCAGTAAAGTAGGCCTAGCCTACCTCAAATTTGTACTTAAGTACAGTACTTGAGTAAATGTACTAAATTACATTCCACCACTGACCTTATCAGAAAGATTGACAAACATGTCAAAGAGATAAAAGATGAAATAGGGTCTAAGAATCTGAACAGCGCTTCTCACCGCCCTGCTTTCCTTTCTATTTTAGTTTCCAGCAAAACATGCGCGCGTGTCAGACATTATTGAGACAGGATCACAGTCCAGCTGACGTTTGCGTGATAGGAGGAGTCCTTCAGACAGCATCACTTTGATAAATGTTCAACCAAGTCACCGAGGTACCAAAGACACTTTGTTCACTCTCACCATGTTGGTAACAACAGTCCGAGCTGATACAAGAAGTGGATGGCCGCGTCGTGCGCCCTATAAACAAGACTTAAAAAACCATGAACTGTGATTGCAATGTTTTGATGGAGAAGGACATTTTATGGATCTCCGTGCTGTACAAGTTGCATCCATAGGAAGGAAGAAAACTTGAGGCGAGGAGGAGACTGACTTCACACGGTCAAAGGCGCAGTAACAGCTTGTAATTCTGTTAATCATAGGGTCAGAAAAGGCGCTCTGTGGATATTTGAAAGTCAGCGCATTGATGGGTTCAACAACTGAACGACTCGCTTGAATTTTCCAACTGGCTGGTCCTCCGAACTTGACATTACTGCGCTGCAGTTAGTTCCAGCAGGGCAGCATCTAAACCAGCCAGTCATCATAGAAGTCGGACATGGTAATGACCAACAGGTCCCATCGTAACCCCTCCATCCTCCACGTTGAGTTCAGCCCGCTAAATGACTTCATGGAAGACAACGAAACGAACTCCACCGCCGGAGAGCAAAACTCAATGGGCTGCGTGCAGATCAGCATCCATCAGGAGCTTTTCCTTGCACTGGGGCTCATCAGTCTGGTGGAGAACATCCTGGTGGTACTGGCCATCATCAAAAACCGCAACCTGCACTCGCCCATGTATTACTTCGTATGCTGCCTTGCGGTGTCCGACATGCTGGTCAGTGTCAGCAACGTGGTGGAAACCATGTGCATGCTCCTCAACGACCATGGCCTGATGAACATGCACCCTGGTATGCTGCGCCACCTGGACAACGTCATTGACGCGATGATCTGCAGCTCCGTGGTGTCCTCGCTCTCCTTTCTGTGCACCATCGCTGCGGACCGCTACATCACCATCTTTTACGCGCTGCGTTACCACAGCATCATGACCACCCAGCGCGCCACCGCCATTATCGTGGTGGTGTGGCTGGCCAGCATCACCTCCAGCATCCTCTTCATCGTGTACTACACCGACAAGGCTGTGATCGTGTGCCTTGTGACCTTCTTCTGCATCACCCTGGTGTTTAACGCCGTGCTGTACTTGCACATGTTCCTTCTGGCGCACTTGCATTCCCGACGCATCGTAGTTTTCCACAAAAGCAGGCGCCAATCTACGAGCATGAAGGGAGCAATGACCCTCACCATCCTGCTCGGGGTCTTCATTGTATGCTGGGGCCCCTTCTTCCTGCACCTCATCCTCATCCTCACCTGCCCCACTAACCCCGTCTGCAACTGTTACTTCCAAAACTTTGACCTTTTCCTCATCCTTATCATCTGCAACTCGCTCATCGACCCGCTCATCTACGCCTACCGCAGCCACGAGTTGCGTAAAACTCTGAAGGAGTTGGTCCTGTGTTCTTGGTGCTTCGGTGTGTGACATTTAGGAAAATAACAAAAGCCTCAGGTTGTCAGTACATATTCTTCTTAAATGATGTACACTGTGTCAGAACCAGTGGCCAGGCAATGACCTCGTCATTCCAGTTACCTGATACCTGCTGCCTTCAGATGGCTGTAAAGAGAGTCACACGTAAAGAAAGCCTTCTGGCTACTAAGACGCACCCGGACACAAATACAATTTATTTTATTCTGCAATGAATTGGCCTGAATAGGCTACTTTGTTCAAGCAAAGGGCAGGAAATGACATCGTCGTATATGAGAAAAAGCACTGTTGTGAGCCCACTAATAAAATAAAGCATATCAAAACATTAGTTGCTGTCTAAATGGTGGCGTTGTGTGAGAATGACTCCCCCCCAAAATAAAGAAAATAATTGATAGGGAAAATCACATGAACGGGCTCCCTTGGCGGGACAGAGGCATGAGAGGGTTTATTTATAATTATATTTGTGGAAGTGTGTGTGGTTCGCTGAATTGTGCAACAGGGCGCGGCTTCCAAAAGATGTGGAGCCTTATTTCAGTGACTATGTGGGTTAAACAAGTGGGACTATGTAGAAGTTTTTGTCATTTTTTTTTTTTTTATATCAGACCAATTCATATACATGCGTATCTACTTGCGTGTCTATGTTGTGTGGTGCAGATGCACAGGAACAGCCAAAACATAAAACAGACTTTTTAATAATGTCCATAGATAATAAATGAATTGTTCTGAAATGAAGATACAACATATTGATCTGTAAAATAAGAATCTTACTATTTGCTTTATCTTCTTTTTAATATTATCCTAGGATATTCTTTCTGTATTGATCCTAAGGATTTGTTGTAAACAGGACCTACATTTTAGACTCTTAACTGCCCTTTAGAAAAACTGAAATGCAGTCATATATGTGCCTTTGAGCCATAAAGTGTAATATTGTATCTCTCCATTCATAGTGCTAGGGTATAAGTGTTTTGGCACAGTTGTTTCCAAAATACGGAAAAAGATTACAGATTCTGTAGTATTTGAATAATGCTGCAGATTATTTGCGGCTGACCGTTGTTGTAACTGAATTCAGTGTAATTTTTCAATCAGTATGGAATTATGACTCAATTTACTTTTAATTTTTGCTGTATAATGGTATTTGTTCTAATACCATACCTTATTTTGTTCTGTTTCTTTTTAGCGTGGGAGTTGTTACAAAGGATTGTGAATGTACAGTATGGTCGTCTGATATCTGCTATATAAATCTTATAAGATAACTTTAAATGTAAATTAGAATGTGGTACTCTGCGCTTCATGATCTGAGGCAAACCTGATGGATTCAACACATGTTTGGGTATAAGAAACTGCAGAATGAATCCCATGTTAACTTGCAAAACTGAGCAAAACAGGATGTTGTACAGTTATCTTATAGGGTTATATGTGTTATGTAATCATTGAACTATTTGTCTCAAATAAAGAGGCAAAAACAATAATCTTGTGATAAATTAATAAAACAGCCTTATCATTGTTTTCTCCTCCAAGATATTTTCCATGATTTTGCTTTATGCTATTACATAGTATGCTTGTCTTAGAAGGCTGTTTTCCTTATGTGGAGACTAAATATTCACCCCAAAGGCTGGAAAGATAAGAGTATGGAGATGGCTGTGTAAAGAAATCTGGATTCATTAATAATAATAATAATAATAACAATAACAATTGCTTTTCACAAACTCAAAGACCTTTGCCATATCTGTCGAACTTTACCACACGTCAATTTTAACATATTACATGCAACATCAACAATTTATTTCTGCCTTGTTGAAAAACAAATGCAATTTCACATTTACTCTCAGCAGACAGAAGGGCCATTGATATATAAGACAACAGAGACATTTTTGATATGCTAAAAAACTCATGATCAAGTTCAGTCGCTGTGTAATAAATAACACCATTGATAAGAAGGGGAATTCCAACTGGAACAAACTCCTCATCCTGTTCTCAAAGGAAGACATTTAAAAAAAATCTAAAATGTTTTAAATAATTCCAAAAATAACTGGGTGTTTTCAGTTCATTGACATGGGCACCATTGAGAAGAACTAAATTAAATTCCATGTCCCACTTTTAGCGGAGAACAAGCAAGAGAACAAAAATCTGATTAAACTGTTATTAAAATGTAGGCCTTTTGTGTGTTTTGTTTTTGTATGCAGTCTAAATGTTTTTGCAATATCAGTTTTTAAATTCTTTCGAATGTTTACCACTATGTCCCACCTTCAGACAAAAGGTCACATCCACTTCAGCTCTCATTGCACTGGACACAAACATGACTGACAATATTAAATATATATATATATATATATATATATATATATATATATATATATATATATATATATATATATATATACATATATATGGGCCTAAATATATTGTTTTTAATAAGATGAAAGTTTGTTGCCTGAGGGCAACATTTTTAACCTGAGGCGCCAGCTGGTTTTGTAACAGAACCATCTAAGAAGACCCTTTAGGAAAGGGCAGGCACTTCAAAATACTGGTCCCATAATTTCCCAGTTAGAGAGTAAATGCCGTAAACATAGTCTTTGTAAAACTTTACAAACATTGACCGAGAAAAGCAGGCTGGCCTTGTTGCATGATCCAAATCCTCTTTAAAAATTGCCATTTTCAGTGTGTGGCTTGCTAGCTCAAAGTTTGTTGTTTCCCATATTGAAGCGATTTTGAGAACGGCAATACAAAGACAGCGGATGGTGAGGGTCAAAGCTTGGCGTCAGGCTTTTTCCTTGAAGTTTGGGGGTGTGGCCTTGACCAACTGCCACTTTGCTCATTTGAAAGCCACAATATCGCTCTCTGTCACAATTCTCAAATTACATTAATTTATCATCTCATAACAAAATAAGCCGAGGTGACTTCTATTAGCTTTCCCTCATGTTCACGGCTGGTACCCAGTGAACAGATTAGGCCATAAATTCCGATGTAAAAGCAGGTAAAAACAAGAAGCAATGAAGATGCGGCAAGTCCTGTGTTTCCAGATCGCTTCTGTGTTTGTTTTTTTAAACAACTCAAAATCATGTAACCAATTTCTGCTGAAGCACTTCAGTTAAATAATGTCAACACATTTCTTTTCTACGTGTTTCTGTTAAATCCTGCACATATAACATTTATGCTTTCAGCACTTCAGTTTGATTACGTGAATATTACATGCCTGCTCTAAGCACTTCAGTTATGTTATGTCAACATTACATTTATGCTTGAAGTACTTTAGTTCAATTCTGTCAACATTACATATATGCTTAAAGCAATTCAGTTAAATTAGGTAAACATTACAGATACACTTTAAGCATTTCAGTTAATTCATTAAAGCTAAACCTCCGTTTTAAGCACTTGGTTCTGAGGACACTACATAGGAAAGTACAAACTAAAATGTAAATGTATCCAATAACCTAAAAATGGTAAGCATAATAATTACTTTTAAAACTTGTGATAGTATGTACTGTACATGCTGATTAGACATTAAAACAACAATTTAACACAAATGTGACCACACATATGTGGGTGTCATACTAACATTACATAGGAAATAAAAACCATGCCAAGCTACTAGTGGTGGACTTTTCATCAGATCTTTTAACACAATCCAGGCCCACATTTTAGTTGACAAATTTATCAATAATTTTAGTTTAGATTTTAACATTGTAGGCTGGATTCTTGATTTTTCAACACCCAGAACTAAGAGAGCAAGGGTAAATGGATGCATGTCTGGGGAGTTGATATCATCCACTGCGTCACCCTAGGGCTGTGTTCTTTCCTTTCTTCTCTATAGTCTTTGTACTGATGACTGCCGCAGTCAGCACGAAAACAAGTCAATTTATAAGTTCGCTGATGACTCTGTAATAGTCAGACTCCTACATGAGAGTGAAAACAGCCACGGTCATGTAGTTGAATCATTCGTAGATGTGACAATGCATTTCTTCACTGGCCTGACATGTGTGCAATCTCAAATACCACAATTATTATTATTATTATTATTATTTAACTTTTCACCATTCCAAATCCTTAATTATGTGAATTATGTAAATAATGTATAATAACATTCCTTTATGTAAATACCGTACGTATCCAATTCCTTATATTTCTTTATTTCTTGTATTTCTACTCTATTTATAATATTGTGCAACTACAACACAGAGTTTCCCTTCGGGGATCAATAAAGTATTTCTGATTCTGATTCTGATTCTGATAAATGTCCAGAAAACTAAGGACATGTGCATTTATTTTTTTAGACAGAAACCCACTAACACCAACCAAAAAAACATTATCAAGGGACAGACTGTAGACTCTGCTGAAACCTATAAACATCTTGGGACTATAATGGATAACAAGCTTAAATTTACTTTCCACTCTGGAGCTTTATGCAAAAAACAGCCAATTAATACGTCACATTATTGCATTAGGTTTCTTTTAGTGTTTAATTTATTTGTTGTGTGATTACTAAATTCATATTTTCTACCCATATTTTTTAATTTTTATTTAATTATTACATTTTTAATAACATAACCTTTTAAGTCAGATTTAGTGCTCCAAACTGGGAATGACATAGAACTATTAGCCAGTTGGCTCATAGATGAAGTGCTTAGTTCTCATCAGACGTAGAGAGAAAGAATGACTTGTTAGTACACTGTTAAAGCTAAAGATGTCTTGTGCCTTATGCTCGTTGTAAGAACATGATGGACACTCGGTGCAAACACTCTCTGATAATACCCTATGCCAGTTTGGCCAAACTTGTGATGCTGTAAATATGCTCAACAACCTTGAGTTTCATGGACTACAGTCAGAAATGTCATGTAATGTAATGTTTGTGACTGTAATTATTGCTGATTAACCCAAAGGATGATAATCTGCAGGGAGCAGCATGTTCACAGTTAGGGTTTGGACTTGTTTCTGTTGTGTAGCCAAAGCTGCTCGGTTCATAGCAAAGACCCAGGGACGGACGCAGATGGACACAACTAATACTGTATATTTACTGTGATACAAATACCAAAACAAGCTTAGATGTAAATGTAGCCTGCCAATTAATTGAAAATACTTAATGCTGAAATGAAAAAAATAAGTCTGCTCCCAGCTTTCTGCCTCTACATCAAAGCTACCCTCTAGCAGAGGACATTCTTCTCCAATTGTTTTGTGGTTTTAAAGGTTTCCTTTTCCATGGTAGAAGTAAACGGTGCTCGGAACTCAGCAATCAGATTACACTGTTGTTGTTGTTTAAGGACTTCCTTTCTTCTTTTTAATCACCTTATGGAAGTTTAACACTAAAACCATACTATAATGATGGAGGGTCTGAGAATGAGTAGTAGGCCTAGTAGCAATAGCAATCTAAATTAGTAAATTGATAATGCCTTCTTCAAATATGTGGTCATGTTTTTACATTGAAGATACCAGCGTCAAACCGGTTTTGTCCCTGCCATAAACCCAGGAAATTCCACATTTAACAAGAACCTGGAAGGTACCTATTATTTAATTGAAAAGGAAAGATACCGAAAGCAATGTAGGTTTATTTTCAAAGTAAAAGCATCAAACAGAATGTAGCTTAATATGCCACATTTTTACAGGCGGCAAAATAATAGTGTCTCTATTTAATGTTTTTGTCAAATACTGTTCATGTGTCGAGATATACGTAAGTATCTTGTATTAATCACATTACTGCATAGTAGACATAAAGGTTCTTAGCTTTGAAAATACTAACCGGAAAGCAACGTTTTAAAATGACTTGACGCTTTTTGCTTTAGTGATCTATGTTTGTTATGCCCTTGCTGATGGCATAGGGGGAAAAAACAACACGGGAAGAACTGTTTTTTTTTTAAGCCACAAGCTAAACATATTTTACAGCTGCCGAGTCCCTAATGTAATAATAAGGTCAAAAACGGGGTAAGTTTATGACCAGACCGACCTGTTAAGTTAGCTAACATTAGCATCCAAGCAGATGATTGTAGTTAGCTGGCTAGCTAACTGACTAACGTTAGCTGTCTGTTGACATGTGTGCAATGATGTTGATGTGCCCCTTTTTTCAAATGAATGGTAGCATAGCTGTGATTAATTATGTTAAATATCCTACATGGTGAGCAGTATTAGCTACTCGAAACAAAAAGGTGACCGCTTTACTGTCAACAACAGCCCTGATTGGTTACACCCGGTGAGGTTAGGCTTCAACCTGTGGTAATCTGTTTCTCAGGCTTTGCAGTGTTTGTTTGACCCCATCTACTGAGATCGGTGATAAAACACTGTACGATAAAAAGTGATAAATAGGTATTTTGATTATAACACTTCCTGCTAACCATCATAACAGCATGTTAAGTGACAGTATTGTTATTGTCTATCTGAATACAGCACATATATTTTCATGAGGGTGCTGTGGTTTATATTTTTTTGCCATTTTATTTGACATGCATCCTAAAAACACTAGCATAATGTAAATCATATAGTTGTTTATGTCATATCACACCACAGCCTTTTGGTAACAAGAAACAGGGACTAGAAAAAGTTTAAGGTGAGGTATTCACTTGTGTGTTTAGGTTTCCTGTTGTCATTTAGCTACTTCAGATCTTTTGCAGCTACACATTTGCAATTCATTGATAGCCTAGCTAGTTCTTTAAGAGGCATTTTTCCTTGTTGAGGTTATGGAAAGCAGTCAGTCAAAATTTTAGTCATGCTATTTTTGTACTTAAAAGATCTGTAAACCAGTTTCTAAACCCTTTTGACATAGCAGTACATTATTTAATTTGAGCATTTGTAACAAAAAAGTAAATTTACTAGTTAAAGGCAGAACTACTCTAAGCTTGTGTAAACGGTTGTATAATGTCTTCTCTGTGGCTCTGGTGTGGCTTTGTAAAGTTACCTCAGCTTGGGAAGTTAGACTACAGCATTTTAAACAAAAGTCTGAATTATAACCAAGTTAAAAAACAACAACAACCTGTTTACTGGTTAGCAGCGACACAATTGAATTAGATCTGAATGGGAACATATTGCACAATAAGCAATAACCACACAGACGCATTATGTATCTGGCTTCCATTAAAAGAAAAGTATAGTCCACCTTCCTGCTTCTAATAATAATTACAACAAAATACACATAAATTAAGCAAACTGTCAGTGTAACTAATGTATTTTCTCTTCTTTAGATGTAGCCAATGAAATGGCGTATGATGAGAGACTTGCTCTTTTCCGCCAAACTCGCCTCAATCCCTTTGATCGTGGAGAAGAAGAAGATGGTCCCCAAGAAGGCAAGACGCCCCCACTGCACGGTAAAGTTCTTCACAGGCAAACCATGACACAGCCATCTCAAGAGTAGAATAACACCTCCCTTTGAGGTCACTTTCACACCTGTAGTTTAGTGGTGGGCGATACTGCAAAATTTGGTATCGATCCGATACCAAATACAATACTTTTTACTTAAAAAAATACTTTTGTGTAGGGGAGAGCATTTCATTATTTCTGAGGTGAATGAATGATCAATTCTTTAGGCAATATTTTTTTATTAATGTATTGAAGTGCACAAAATTATTAGTTATTAGGCACTGTAGAATGAATACAGCGAGTCGCTGCTCCTCTGCGCGTTGTGTCAGTGAGTCACGTGACGACACAACAACGAATCACAGCAGAGGAGCAGGAGGAGGGGGAGGAGGAGCAATGTTGGCCAAGATGTGAAAGCGGCGTTTGCTCAGGAAGGTGCAAGCAAAGTATAGTGAACGTAGAGGAGAGATATCTAAATTAAAATATCGATTCAATTACAGTTGTATCGATCAAATACCAATACCAGCGTTGGCATCAATACTATAGATATTTAGATCAATCCGCCCACCCCTACTGTAGTTAACTTTAAGGAAAAACAAATATTGTTGCTTCGTGTTCAAGTCTGTTTCATGTACACTCTGTTATTACTAACAAAACAAAAGGCGTACACATGAAGTCAAATGGACATTATTTATTGGACCTCATTCATTGGATAATTTTGGTGACTGTTGTCCTGCATCATCAATACCACTCTGATCCTCAATGTAAAATGAATGATTTCCAGCTCCTATCTTGATGATGCTAATTTTGACCTTGGCTAGGAACTGTGTCTAGTGTACTTTTAACAGACATCCAGCCATTGTTTCAATATTCTGTTATGCTCTGAATAGATGTCTGGTTTGGTAGACTGTGAAAAAAGGTCAATTAATTTGGAATCTTATTGGCAATTGTTGTGTAAAAAAATAAGAAATGTTCCTTCCCTGTGGTTTGTCGTGAGGAAATGGGTGCTGCAGTGGGAGGTGTTTTCTGAGATGATGGTTTCTTCTTTTCTAAATGTCACTTACTTGCAGATGTAGACTTGCTCCCTTTAGTGCCAAATACAGTAAGGCTACTATGTGTTAGTTAATGTCACTATAGCTCAATCACTGTATGGGGCGGTTAGTCCCTCGGTAAACTGATTTTTACAAATTATATCCCTCAAGTATTTACACAGTTTTAATCTAGTTTAGAACAGAGCCTAATAGATACATAACAAGTACACTGGACTGTAACTAAAAGCTTATGAACAAGGAAGTTGGAAATACGATAGCTCAACCAGAGGAAACGAAAAGCATAAGTGTAAGCAGCACTTCAGAAACACTTCCTGTATTTTAAGATTTGGGAATTGAAGGCGTTTTTGTTCAATTACAATAATTTTGACTGCCAAATGTGATACATTAAGCTGATTTCACTAGTGTTATTTGTTATCTTCCGCTTCATTATCCTTTCTCTGTCTGGCACTGAGAAGCTGATCTTATCAACATGTTTTGTTCTGAGGTGTACGCAGGTAACCACAGCATTTGTCTGCACTTTTTTCTCAGTAAGATGGAGAGTACGTTTATTTTTTATATGTGATTAGTGTGGTTTACTATTTATTATTTGAAAGATTATAATTGAAGGCCTCTTGAAATTTGGTTTCATTTTATAGATTGCTCAGTTCAATTTTTGCTTGATTTTCACATTTTTTTAGTCATCATACTTAATAATTTCAGTATACTGTAAACTGTTGATACCTTGAGATACAGACTTGGGTTGACGTGTGCTGTATATTGCATAATTTTGTTCTCATGTTTTCCTTTTATAATTTTTATGTAGACAAACAAAACCTCAAAAAGTACTTCCTAAATTATACATTTTAAAATAAGTAAAGAGTGGAGGCTGATCAAATGTTTTGTTTGGAAATGTGTTGCATTTAGCAAACTCAAGAGCAAGATGTTTATCCTCAGGAGCTGGTGAAGACCAAAACAGAGAATAAGAGAATGAATACAGGACTTACATTTGTCAGGTGGACAGAAACATGTCTCCAGTCAGATGAATGGTACTGTTGCTCTATTTCTGCTGGATATACTGTATATAAAGGTATTAGTTTGCCATAACAACTTTGTGAGGTGATAAGTCAAATGTGTTTTTAGTCTGCTCTGCTGCCCCCAAAGTGGCATAAATTTAAAATCTATTAATGCAGGTAAGTGGTCACATACATCAGAAAGCACAAGCTCATCCCTCTTTAGTAACCAGTCTTTGCATCTCCTAAAACATTGCTATTTTTATTAATATTGCATCATACAATGATTTTTTTTGGAAGTATTAACTCTTGATCTTACAGATATTTGTAAATAATTACTCATACACATAAGCATTTCACTTAATGTATAACATTAAAGTTAGGATAATGGTTTAAAGTCACGTAACTAACAATGATCAGAATCATTTCTTATTTGTAAGGACTTTGATAGAGCAATGCACATGGCACACATGCAATTCATACTACTGAGAGCAGCAGCAGCAGCAGCAGTAGAAGAATTTTAGCACAATGATTAAATTGAGTTAAAAGCATGCCATATGAATGATTACAGAACACATATTGTACACGTTTAGATGTGAAAGTAATCCATATTCTGAAGTTCATTCAGCTAGTTGAGCAGCAGTTTTATTAACACAGTAGGAGTCTGTCTTGTCAACTGGCTTGGTTACACATTATCCTTCAGTTCAATTCCATTTTGAGCTTTGGTCCTTCTAGACTCCTCGAGTGTAGGGATCGTCTTGAGTGGCCACAATCATGTGCGTTGAATTAGCATGCATGACTGAGTGCACTTACCACATCGTATTGTGTATGCTTTCAAGAAGAACAGTGCTTCATGCCACGTTGCCTCCTTTTTAGAAGCAAGGCCTGAGCTGTTCTCTGCAACCAGAACCCACAGTTCAGACCGGACCATGGACCTTGGTCTAGCTGAGGACCACTTCTCAAGGCCTATGGTAAGTAAAGCATTGTTCCTGCTGTCTGCCTGAACTACAACTAATGTGTCACACTACGTTAAAGTGATTAATAATGTAAACCTTAGAGTGCTTTCTATTGTATTTACTGTACATGCTTTTGCTCTTGTTCACCTGTATTCAGGGTTCGTTAGTTGCGTCCGATATTGAACAGCTGAAAATGGCCATAGAGGAATGTAAAAAGCTGATCTTGGAGCTGCCAGAACACTCTGAGAGACAGAAGGACACTGTGGTGAAGCTTATCCACCTTCGTCTGAAACTGCAAGAACTTAAGGTTGGAACTGAGGAGTGAATGGAGAAGGGGATAACATAGGGCTGCACGATTATGGCCAAAATGATAATCACGATTATTTTGATCAAAATTTTGATCGCGATTATTCTCACGATTATTTGTTGATTTTAACCAAAACAAATTGTATTGTCACATAGGCTATTTATAACTGCGAGAGGGAGTGTGATGGACGCTACTCACAGAGAGACGGCTGATCATTATGAACGGGTCTAGCACGGGTCGAACGGCGGATAAACACGGCGTCTGTATCTTAACTTAACTTAACTTTTTATTAACTATGATATTCTGGCCATGGGTCACATCTCTGGCCCAGGTGCGTCCAGGTCCAGGTCCAGCAGCTCCGTCTCACACTGTTACTCTACCAACTGAAGTTAGTTGCATTCAATAACTTCTCCTGTGTTCTTCGCCGTGGCGACCGCAATATCAGAGTTACCCGCGGAAACACTGGTACTAATCCAGTTTTGCCCCTCATACTTAACAATATACAGCTGTGTTAGTAACAATTAAAACTGTAGACAAATGTCAGAAGTGTGGACCGGGCCACTGTGTGGCGGGGCGCGGAGAGTAAGAGGAGAGAGCGTAGAAAGATCCAACACATGCACGGCTTTACAGACGAAATGGGTCATGTAACGCAAAATTAAACCATATCCATATAAACAGCATTGCAGCGGATGCGAGGACATTAGCACCGGTGCGTCCTAGAGGAGCTAAAAGCTAACAGACGCTACTAGCACCGACTAGCACTGCTCACTGCTGTTGTCTGTAAAACAATACACGGGACAAAGTGTTGCGTTTACTGGTAAACTGGTAAACCTTAAGACCGACGTATTACCGACTGCTATCTGTTGAGTTTTCCTCACGCTACTCTGTCCTCTGGGACTGTCTACATCGTGAAACTAAACTGCACGGGGTGCAGTGAACTACTCTGATTGGCTCATTAGCAGACGTTAGTAGCGGTAGATTGGCTCTGCAAAAAACCCAGAGCGTTCAATGAAATGACGCTTTAAAAAAAAAAATCGCTCGATTGCGCAAATTTGATCGTGGGAAGTCAAAATCGTGATTGCGATTAAAATTTGATTAATTATGCAGCCCTAGGATAACATGACATTGTAGTTGTTGATTTTGGCTTAGAGGAACAATCATTAAAACTAATTTTTGCAGATAGAAATGTATTATGTAAAAGCGTGGCGTTTTCCTGTATTTCTGGAGAAACACTTCCTGCTGCAACTACTGCTGCTTTCAAGTGCATTTGTAATTTAGGGGTGAAGAATTATCTAATGGGTGCAAAAATCTAGGACAAAATTAAATCATATTGTAGTTGGCCAGTAGCTGAGAAATGTTGCTTGTGGGTGGAGATCAGTGTCAGAGAGCATAATAATAAGTTACTGTTGGGCACATTTCAAATAAAGGTTTCCTTTGAATATCTTTTGGGCTTTTAGCCATTGCCCTGTAATAGAGCAAACGTTGCAGACATTCTTGGAGACTGATTAGACGATAAAAATGTTTGTGGAGGGCAGCAACTTCCTGCAAAAAAAACTCCTTATGTATCAAATGGCACAGTCTGTTCTCTAAGATTTTCTTTGAATTACAGAAAGTACCGTGTAATTTACAATCTAGTGTCTTGCAGAAGGCTGAAAGTGACTATAGATAACTTTTACAAGTTTTCCAACTGTGTAAAGTTCCATCTGATGACCATAAATGACCTGTAACAGCAAACGAGACTAACCCTGAAATAAACGCTGGTTTTACATAGTTTTTAGTAAAGCCTCTGCCCTGGTTTGATTTTTCCCGCGAAATAACAAAGTGGATTACAACAGGTAGATAGCGCTACAGATCACACATTTTGACAGGTCACAGATTTTAGATGAACACCGGAAAGTAGGCTAAGTTGCCGTATGCAACACTTGAAATGCAGCTATGCATCTGTAACATGTTCTCTGTTTGTAAATTAATGATTTCTTTTGTCTGAGCAACATATTCATCGTAGCCACGTGACCGCTCGGTAACGCTAACTCAGTAATCTACAGTGGGCAATAAAGCACCATAAAGAAAAAACCTTTAGGTCAGCGGGTGTGGTAAAAACACTACCGCTTTTGTCCAAAGCGACCGCTAAAATCAACACAAACTGTAAGTAACATGTAGCCACTTGAAGCAAATCAATCAAATAATCAATCAATAAATAAATCAGTTACTAGTCCAGTTAGGGTGTCAATGCATTTCCTTTTTATAGAAAAGGGAATGCTAATTCTCTTCTGAGGAATGTTTGAGCTCTGTTTTTTGTGTATTAGTTTATTTCCAATAGCCAGGCCCATCTTTAGTGTTTTTTAGGAGAGATTTATATTTATGGGCACCTCATTAATTTCCCCACCTTTACAGAACCTCTGGTATCGTTGATAAAACTGTCCAGGTGGCATTCTAGTTATGGTTCTGGCTTATTACTGTAAACCTACAAAAAATGTTAAGCATAACAAAAAGCTTTTTAACGAATTAGGCTGCAATGGTTTAATGATGTTGCTAACCATACTTTGAGTCAAAAATTGAATCACACTGCTTGTTTATCATTCACATCATCTTGTGTAGAGGGCTCTTTACTGATATTGTGTCATTTGAAGCATATTACGTGAAGCAGTTGTGATATCATACAGTATACAGTGCTCTATACTTTTTTTTTCGTTAAAACTGATTTTTCCTGAGCATTTTATGTAAGCAGCTGTTTTGCCATGTGATGCAAATTGTTTTCCTTTGGGGAATACACATTTGTTTGACTGGTGCTTCAGGGAGGGTCATAGAGGAAGTACTTAAAGACTATGAAACTATTTAAAAATAAATAAGTGCAAATACTGCATATTTTTTTCATATATTTTATTGAGTTTTTATCATATCACAACTTTTAGACAAACACACATGATAAAACTTATAATATATATACTTATAATATATGAAAATCTTATTTAGTCTAGAAGGAGGTGTTAACGGCTCACATATTTTGCAGCAATCATTCTTTTACCACCGTACATGAACTGTGATACTGCTATGTTAGTGGTCTTGGTGAATTTGGTTTTTGCCACTTTGTCCCTTGAAAGGATCCTGAGGATGATGAGCCTAATCTGAGAGTCCTACTGGAGCACCGCTTTTCCAAGGAAAAGAGCAAGAGTGTGAAACAGACGTGTGACAAGTGTAGCGCTATCATCTGGGGCCTTATTCAGACTTGGTATACCTGCACAGGTGAGACACTCTATGCAGTGCATCAGTCTGATATAGCACTGTGGAGATATGCAAGTTCCAAAATTGTAAAGCATGCCATTTTTACATGGAATAGGATGTGTAAAGGGCACAGATTGTTCAAAACTCAGACTTCTGTGCAAGATCATACTAGCTCTATCTGAATAACTTTTTTTGTTCCCTCAAATGTCGTGTATAGGCTCACAAAACTTACTCAAAATGGCATACTATTGTGTTAAAATATCTGAACCAATCAGTAATGGGAAAATATACAAACTGCCTTACAGCGTAATTAAGTAGTAGAACAGGAATTCTGAGACTATGATTCATATTCATTCAGTTTCATTAAATATTTGTAGGTTTTCATTTTCAATTATCAGGTTTTTTCTTTCCATTTTAACTTTCTCAGAAGCCATTTCCTGAATGGTGGACTCAGTGGGAGAATCTTTGTGCAGCCATTACATGCCATTTCATTATCCTTTTCTTGTTTCAGGTTGCTATTATCGTTGCCATAGCAAATGTATGAACCTGATCACCAAGCCCTGTGTCAGGTCAAAGGTCAGCCACCAGTCAGAGTACGAGCTCAGCATCTGCCCTGAGATAGGACTAGACCGGCAAGACTACCGCTGTTCAGAATGCCGCACACCTATTTCCCTGAGTGAGTACAAATAACTGTGTTGATTTATGTTTGGCAAGTTGAAATTGAAAAATGGAACATCTAAAAGCACACGGTTGCAAATCTACAGCTATCCACAAATTGATGACTGTAAATTACAGAGCTACAAAAACGTATATACATTTCAGGAAATCTATCTTTTTTTACATGTCTAAATACTACATATTTAATTTTTGTTTTAAATGTATTTAACTACATCTTGCTTTTTTGTGTCATAGTTTGACTGTACTGTCCCATATTTATCTTGTAGGAGGCGTGCCGGCTGAAGCCAGACAGTGTGACTACACAGGCCAATATTACTGCAGCACATGCCACTGGAATGACACCGCCATTGTCCCAGCTCGGGTCATCCACAACTGGGAGTTTGAATCACGCAAGGTACCCTAAACAGCTACAACAAAATACACTCCCCATGTAAAAATATCCCTTCTTCTTTTATATATCAATAGGCAGATACAGGTTTAACCCCTCACTGCGTTGGTATTAAAGGGGTTTTACTATGTTAATGTGGGCATATTAAGCCAGTCATTGGGTTTTGACAGTGTATTTATGTTTCAGGTTTGTCGCTCCTCAATGCGCTACCTGGCCCTGATGATACCACGACCTGTGCTTAAGCTGAAAGAAATCAACCCGCTGCTATTTAACTTTGTGGAGGAACTAGTCGAGATCAGGGTGAGTAACTTCACTTTTTTGGGAGAAACTAGTAAGGACGCTAAAAGAAATTGTGGAGTTTGAAAATGTTCTCTGTGTATCTGTGTAGACAAAATCCACATTTCAACATATCTTTCACATTTGTGTTCTCAGTTTTAGCCCATGCATGTGGCGTGCGTACCTGTGTGCATGTGTGTTTTCCTTTACAGAAACTCCGTCAAGATATTCTGTTGATGAAACCCTATTTTATTACCTGTAAGGAGGCCATGGAGGCTCGGCTATTACTACAGGTGGGCATCTCTTTACTAAATTGACTTTGCATGGTGCAGAAGCTTCATATACATTGGCATGACATATGTGAGCAATAAGTACTGTTGCAACAGCACCACCATGTGGTGGGAGTAGAGAGTTTGAGCTGTATCGAGAAAGGTTCCTGTTGTAAAATTGAGACAATGTATGTGAAATACCGTAAACTTGACTTGACTGTTCTTGGTCTTTTGTGTTTGTGTTCCCCAGCTACAAGATCGGCAGCACTTTGTGGAGAATGATGACATGTACTCACTACAGGATTTGATTGACATCTCAAGTGGCAGACTCAGCTGTTCCCTCACCGAGATCCACACCACATTTGCTAAGCACATCAAACTAGACTGTGAGGTGAGCTAATACATACTTTTCACTAGCTTATTTCCTGTTTATGTATCACTTATAACTTTATCTTGTAGTATCTACCATTAGGCAATAAGCACTTGATTGGCAGAATTATTTACTAAATGAGTAGAGAACATGTAGCCTCCCTAAAACCCTGGTGTGTGTGTGTGTGTGTGTGTGTGTGTGTGTGTGTGTGTGTGTGTGTGTGTGTGTGTGTGTGTGTGTGTGTTGTGTGTGTGTGTGTGTGTGTGTGTGTGTGTGTGTGTGTGTGTGTGTGTGTGTGTTGTTGTGTGTGTGTGTGTGTGTGTGGTGTGTGTGTGTGTGTGTGTAGCGTTGTCAGGCCAAAGGATTTGTGTGTGAGCTGTGTAAGGAAGGAGACATACTGTTCCCTTTTGACAGTCATACCTCAGTCTGCCACGACTGCTCTGCTGTCTTCCACAGGTTAGTCCCCACCAACCAGTCAGACTGAAAAATACAGCAAATAATGTGATTGTTTGGAGTTTAACAGGTACTACTAGGAAATATTAAAGCCTTAGAACTTTAAAAAATGTTTTCCCTACTTTTGAGTAAACCCCCTTGTAATCCCAAAGACGTTCAGTTATTGGTCTAATCTAGTCTAAAATCACCAGTTAAAGCTACCGTTGGTAACTTTCAACTTTTTCCCCAAACTGCCACTGCATCCCACGAAATACATGAAGGGCTCATCGTAAAAATCCTCTGTTTGGTCTTAAAAGGGCATAAGGAAAAAACCAATCAGATGAAAAGTTAAAATGGGAATTTTGACAAAAATCAAAATTTTGTACTGTATTATGTTTTTTTTCTATCTAAATGTAACATGTGGCCGGGTCAAAATGTTCTGCATTTGCTTTCCCATATTTGTTGTGAAATAGGGGGACCCGGGGCTAAGTTACCACTGCCAAGTCATTTTTCCCAGCTTTTTTGCCTCATAAAGGGAAAAAAACAAATTTTCTGTGTCTCATGACCTATCCTGTCATTGGTGGCTACCATGGACTTTGCGCCTAATCACTGCTTAGAAAGGGGCCTCCCTTGAAAATTCCAAAAAGGCACCCTTTTCATCCTGGGCGGGGGACCACAATACTTTTTGATAAAGTATTAGGGACTTAATTAACTTGCACCACAATAAGAGCTCCCAAATTTGGTTCCCTGTACTCCATTTGCTTTTTCCTGCATCCCCGGTTTTGATTGGGTCTTTTGTGGGGTTTTCACAGTTGCGGGGGGAAAAAGGCAGCCCCCTGCTGCAGTGAGGGCGGATAACAGCGGCAACTTTTAGCAGTTTTATAGAAAAAAAAAGGTTAATGTACTTAATTTTTAAAATTATACATTTTGCAGGACGGTTGACGTTTTGACTTATTTTTTGCTGACGTTTTTTGGTAAAGGAAGTTCCATGTTTCATTTTCTTCAAAACAAGGAAAAAAAATTTGCCGTTACCCCCCCGGTCGTGGGGCTGTACAGGGAGGGGGTTTGTCGCAAGAATGAAAATGCGTGGGGGCCCCCGGCGTCAACAATTCTTCCGTCATGCGGGGCCGTTTGTAGTTAAAAAATGCGTCCCGTTTCCCGATAGTTGCAGTCTTCCCAAAAGGCCAAGGGAAAGGATTGACGGGTTTTTACCTGTCGCTGCAAAAATTCACCCCCTTTTTTGGCGGTGGTGGGTTTTTTTAGGCCCTTTTCTACGATACCATCTTCCTCTGGGTACTTTTTTTACTTTGCCCTTTCAGGATAAAGTGCAGTTTTCACAATAGAACCGCTTTTTAAAAGCTCCCCTTTTTAATTTTTAAAAACGTTAAAACGGTTTAAAAATAAAATAGAGACTTTAAATGAATTTGTCTCCTAAAAAAATGGTAAAATTTGCTAAAACACTAATAGTACCCTTTAAATAAAAAAAATCAGGACACCATTAATAAACATTTTATGCAAAAATTTTGGGTGTTTTTATGTGTCTTTTTGAGATTTTTACAGAAAAACTCCACAATTTTCCAAAGGGTCCCGAAGACTGAACCAAAGGACCTTCCAAATGTAAAGATGAAAAATTTGGGCGGCCACCTGATTTGCGATTTGCACTTGTTCATTTTGGTTACCGATCATAAAATATAACAAAGACATTTTTGCTTTGTTTTGGTTTTGTTTTTTTATAATGTTTATTGTGTCTTTAATTTCCGTCCATAGAAGAGCGGGGTATCAGAAACCCTTTGGAAATTATATATATATATATTTTTTTTTTCCAATTTTTAATTAAACAAACAGTGTTGAACAGTTTTTGGGTGGGGATTTGCTGTTGCATTGTTTTTTAAAAATGTACAAAATAAAATTCCTATGGGAAAAAGCCACCTTGTAGTAGGGGGTTTGAGCAAGTTTTTGTATATAACTTACACCTGGGCTGCTTAAACCTATGCCAACCATGAACAAAATTTTGAGGTTGCCAATTGGAAAATGATTTGAATTTTTAAAGGATTTTCCAAACTTTTTTCCCAAAGACAAATTGAAAATTTACTATCCAGAATTTCCTTCCTCCAATTGTATGTTTTGGTTTTTTTTATAAAAAAATTTTGTAAACGGGTTAAAAAGAAAAAATGGGTTCCTTCTTGTTACTTTTCAAGCATCTGTATTTTGGGTATTTAATTTGTATCACACAAAAAAAATGTTACTTTTTTAATTTTTTCAGAAAAAAATCATTTAAATTTGTTACCTTTGCAAAACTCCCTCTTTGCCTTTATCTCACCCCAAACACCTTTCGTTTTCCACCCCCCTTCTTTTTAAGCCTTTTTTCCTTTTCAATTTTTATCAACTTTATTTTTTAACATTTTTCAGAAAATATTTCCAAGCCTTAAAGCAATATTTGGTAACTCTTTACAATAAGGTACACAAAAAAAGGGTAGTTACTGTTTTTGAAAGGGTAACGAATGATTAGTTATCCTTTTTCAAAAGGGTAGTTACTAAAAAAAAAGGGTAACTAATCATTTGTTACTTTTTCAAATACAGTAACTACCCTTTTTTGTGTACCTTATTGTAAAGTGTTACCTACATTTTTCTTGTTTTGCAATTTTTTGATGAAAAAGGTTGTCTACACAATCATTATACTATCATTTGAAATATTAATACATACTATATATTAGCAACACATATATAATCAAAGCATGCATTACCAGTACATAGAGTACATACATACAAGACAAGGAATAAGAAGTTAAATTTGCATTCCCTTTATTCAAAACTATGAACTCATTTTAAACAGTTTACTCTGTGTTTAATACGGTTCAGATTAATGCATGTGTAGCAAATACATGTGAAGACTTATAAACACTTTGGGCCTAAGATAGTCCGGTTACATTGTGGTCCTAATGTCTTAATACACTTGCCATCATGTTTATGGTGTTAGTCTTAAAGTACCCAGAGCACATGTTGTCCAGAAATGACAAAGATGTTAAGTGACACCTTTGGTAATTTGTAAATGTTGATCTCAAGTATTTGTTTTAAAATAAGGAGTTGTGGCTGTATTATCTTTCAGCATGATGTACTGTATTGTATTTTTTTTTTTCAAACTAATTGACTTCAGTGTGTAGGTGAAACCCATGCCCTGTTATAAAACGTGGAGTTGTGCTTGAATAAAGTGATAAAATGCATTAAAGCTGCAGTGCTGTGGTTAACTCTAGTTCAATTTTCACCTGTTTATGGGTTATTTATGACTAATATTATTATTGCAGTGGGCCCCTTTGCCATAGATGTGTAACACTTCCATTTTAAAACTAAGCACAGCACACTTCATTAGCATTCACACACTAGGCTACTACTGACCAGGCGTCCGAACTGGTCCTATCCTCTGAACAATCCCCTAATCCTTACCTTAACCACTCGAGTTGAGATGCCTAACCCCAACCAATCGAGCTGCTTCGTAGGGGCGGGACTTGGCGTGGCCATAGTGGGATTCGCAATTTTGTACCGGTACAACTTGAGTCGGAGAACACACGTCCAGTGAAGCCCGTGTGCAGCCGTCTACATGGTAGCCAGAGCCCGAAGTACACCGCTGTGGAGATAGGTCTGGCTAAGCCGAATGAAAGTAGCTGACACACGATGGGGCTGCTCTCTGTGAGTATCGGACCCTTCCGGAACCGAGTGTGGGCTCTGCGGACGTGGATTCGAGACGTATCCACTATTTCAGCTACTTTTCGCAACGGCGACGTACTCGCGTCGGTACGGTGACATTGTTTTTGTACTTCTTATAATGTAAAGTCGCTACGGTCCTCTCAAAACTTGTTTTGCAACAGATAACGTTGCTCGTAGAAGTTGGAGACCTGTGTGACATTAGGTTTGTCGTGGGAAAGAAGAACACATTGTTCCTCTATGCAGGAGGCTGCAGAGCCCCCCCCCCAACCTGTAAACAAACAAACAAACTGCAGCACTGCTTATGTATCATTCCTCAGTTGTTTGTAGTCTCACGATGTGTCCATTTGATAATGTTTAGTTTAGGAGTCAGCTTCATAATGTTTTCTCTAAAGGGGGCGTTTCACGGTTGGCCCGTGCATTCTCAACTTTTTCATTCATTCAGTTGCATTTACTTAAATCATGGTTATCAGACATGCAAGTTATTGAATATAAAACAAACTTGGTTGTATAGAGGTTCGCTGGCTGGGATGAGGCATCTTACACTTTGCTGACTTGCTTCCGTAGGCTTTAACTGCTTTTCTATTGAAGTAGAAAAATCAAACCAGAGAAACTTCAAGTTCAGTCTGATTTATTTTGCCTGTTGAGATACATTATTTTGTTGATGTCACATGAGGAATATTTTCCACTGGGAGCTGACACTTTATTACACAAGTAATACATA
Source organism: Etheostoma spectabile (assembly GCF_008692095.1). Classification (NCBI taxonomy): domain Eukaryota; kingdom Metazoa; phylum Chordata; class Actinopteri; order Perciformes; family Percidae; genus Etheostoma; species Etheostoma spectabile. The sequence goes on along the minus strand of NC_045733.1, from coordinate 4,993,268 downwards.
GAGTTTTCTCTCTGGTGGACTTTCCATGTAAATAGAGCCCAAAAAACATTACATTTTTGTATGTAAGTTGTAAGTTTAACTTATTTTGTTATGTTTTTATTCATAGTTAACTTAATATGTCGGGCATCTTTAATTAAAAATAGATTATTGTTCAACAATAACATATTGTTTACTCAGATATATTTTGAGATGTAAACAAAATGTCAGATCAGTTAACATAATATTGTATTTTTTATGATTTTCAATTGTCAATATTACATTGGCTGCAAAAACGAGAAACCGCAATCAAAGATTTTGCAGTTGTGTGAAAGGAACTGATATTTAAGATACTACCAAAGGTGTTTAGTACCTAAAATTACCCCTTAAATATAATTGAATCTGTGTTAGATATGCTCACGCTGTGACAGATATGTGAGTAAATACCATGTCAGCTATAAAGCAACTGTTCACTATATAAGTGGGTTATCAACAGCGTTGCATTGAAATTAGGCTTACACAGACCAGTGTGCTCATGTTAAAATGAGATTTCAGTAATCCTGTGAATAATGTTGTCGCAGGACAGACTTCTCATATTAACACGGAAGCTGGTCTGCCAGACTGATTCAGAAGAGCTGTAGAGTACTGTGGATTATATGTTTAGTTTTGGCTCGCCTATGAACAACATCTACTACATATAACATGTTTAATTGATGCCTTTCTGCTGTATATTTCTTCTCCACGTGTCTTTTTATGACCCTGCCCTGACTGCTAACATATTCATGATATGATACATTATCTTCATTTCAGAGGGCGTCACTGATCCAAAGGACACGTGGAGGTTTATATCGACACAGTCTCCCCCTTGTTCGGTTACTTAGCTCAAACAAACCACCGAGAGGTAATGTACCTCGTTACACTATGTAATGTAGCTAAATGAGTGCACACAGTGGCCTAAATCAATGTGAGCCAGTTGCACTTAGTTATTTTGTTGTTTGTGTGTTTGCTCTTCAATGGGTTCAGGTTTTGAAAAGTTTTTCCCAAAGAGTGAAGAAAGCACTGGCGTCAACAAATCAGCTGAAGGTGAGGGAGGTTTGAGTCATCATCACAAGCAGCATTTAGACATCCTTTGTTTTCATTTCCTCTGCAGTGTATGATTGATTTTCACTTACTATTTAGATGAAAATAGCAAAGAGCAAGAATCTCTTGTAAGGGAAGAGCGGGACACAAATGATGGCGGGGACAAAAGACAAAGAGGAGGAAAAAAGGAAGGATCACACTGGTGGACGCGCTTCCAGGTGTGTTTACTGCTCATTAAAATGCACCACACACAAACACTTCCATATAATAGATTTACTAAAATGCTTGTATACTGTGTGAGATCTTTTAAAAGTCAAATTGAAGCCTAATTTTACTAATTAGTGCAAAATTTAAGTTGCATTTTCCATAATTTGGCATCCTTTGTTCACATGATGACTATTCAAGTGTATAATACTCTTATAGTTCTCTAAAATTCTAAAATGTTCCACTCATTACATATATTGGTCACCTTTTACTTGTTTATTAACTTTAATTGATTCTTAACCAAAATGTATGTTTATGCTGTGTATTTATGTTAAATTAGCATAAGATGATATATTGTCAGACTTTCCAACGGTCAAACATTGGAATTGATATTTTCCTAAAAACATATACTGGTCATGCTCTACTTTTTAAAGGGTGCTAATAGTTGAAAGGCAGCATACTGCCTGGATTGTCATGACATGCTGACAGCCTCTTTAATCAATTCATCTATCTCTTTCACCTTTTTTATTATTTATCTTTTTATATCTAACAGGATGATTTTCCCCTGGAGGAAAAAACAGTGCGGTACTTTGCAATCGGTGCTGCCGGCATGACCTCAGCTTTTTTGTACTTTTACTTCCAAGAGACGGGGATGCAGATCTCCTGGAAGGACTTTGTACAGCACTACTTAAACAAAGACTTGGTAAGAGGCAGAGAGTGTTTTAGTTTTGGTATCTTCTGTCTTTTATCTGTTTGTTTTTGCAACCATGTTGACAAATTGGTTTTTGTGCTCTCTACACAGGTTGATCACCTAGAGGTGGTCAATAAACAATACGTCAAAGTAATTCCTGCCCATGGAGTGAACACGTCAGAAGTGGTTAGTTGCATAAATATGCTTATGTCCTTTTTCCTTTCATATAGGTCACTCAGTTGGTTAGGGTTAGGGGTATTTCAAATTGTTGCTTAACATTAACACAAGCAGAGAAGAGTCATAAATTTGACAAATTATCTTAATTTAAGGCCCACTTACTGTGTTTCTTCTGAATTGTCAATGGCGACTGAAAACTGAGGGAAATCCATCCAAATCCAATTCACTAGTTAGGTTGATGGCATGCGATCCTACCAGAGCAAGTCTGACTGTAGCAGCAAAACCCTAGAGTGCATTGAAATGAGCAACAGTGCAATTTATTGCTTATTTCTATTTGTAAAACAATTTATGTCCTCCTTTGTTATTTCTTCATGAAAAAGTTACACAGTCTTGGTTATGTTTTATGTTGTGTGTATGTTTCAGAGCTATTTGTGGTTCAACATTGGCAGTGTGGACTCATTTGAGCATAACCTGAGGATGGCACAGCAAGAAATGGGTTTGGACTCACAGAAAGTTCCTGTATTCTACAGCAGTGAAAGCGATGGGTGAGAGTTGAATCTGATGAGTTCCTAAAACTTTCAAATCAAAGTAACTCTTATGCAAATTGCATTGGTTGACGATGTCTTAATTGAGCTTCTGTCTCCCTCCCCACAGGGCACTCCTTTTCAGCGTTCTACCAACCTTACTGCTGGTTGGCTTTTTACTTTTTGCCATGCGGCAGGACCAATGGCAGGAGGTTCGCGAGGAAACCCCTTCAGCATGAGTGAAACCAAAGCCAAGGTGATAAAAGGCAACATCGGCATTCAGTTCAAGGATGTCGCAGGCTGTGAGGAGGCCAAAATGGAGATTTTAGAGCTTGTCAACTTCTTGAAGAACCCGCGGCAGTACCAGGACCTAGGCGCCAAGATCCCAAAGGTGTGACACGCTGTATATAAAGTATTGTGGCATAAGGTTGGGGGGTGAAGGTGACAGGAACATTTTAAATTGATGGATTGTTTCCCCCTTCTAAGCATAGCTATGAATTGAGTTTTGAAGTTTCTCCACCTAGTAAAGTATTCATGGAGATACTGGTAATGATCATTAAGCAACACCTTTCTTTTCAGGGTGCTGTGTTATCAGGCCCACCTGGCACTGGCAAGACCTTGCTAGCTAAGGCCACTGCAGGAGAGGCCAACGTGCCCTTCATCACTGTCAACGGCTCGGAGTTCCAGGAGATGTTTGTTGGCGTGGGTGCAGCAAGGGTCAGTACCGGGTTAAATGCAAGACTCTGCCAACGCGTTTTGATGCCATATGATGGGTTGCATGCAGTTCATGCTGCTGTTTGGCAACATCATTTGTAACACAATGATTCTTGATTCTCAGACTTCATGGGCCACACTCTCTACTGGGTGAGCTAGAGGTTGCCTCAATTTATAAGATTATGTCAGTGATTTCTCTTGACTCTGTCCTGTATTAGATAAGGGATACGTTTGCCATGGCTCGAAAAAATGCCCCCTGCATTCTTTTCATTGACGAGATTGACGCAGTTGGCAGGAAGAGAGGCAGGGGGAACTTTGGAAACCAAAGCGAGCAGGAAAACACCCTCAACCAGTTGCTTGTGGAAATGGACGGTAGGTAGTTATGGGACCACTTTTAGTGTTCAAGCCTTTCTCCCATTCTGGGTGCAATATTTCACAAGATCTTTACATGCTTTTTGTTTTTGTCATTACAGGGTTCAACAGTAGCACCAACGTGGTCGTGTTAGCCGGCACCAATCGAGCTGATATCCTGGATCCAGCTTTGATGAGGCCAGGACGCTTTGATCGACATATATACATAGGTAATAAGTAGCACTTGTCTGAGGTCGGCTTCCACACTAGCTCTCCCCTGAATAACTCTTGCTCTCTACATTACATTATTAATGGGTCAATTTGTCAGGAACATTTCAGTTCATCATTTGCGTGCACTTGAAGAGTTTTTGATGTAAATCTTGCCCCTGAAATCATACCAAATAACCAAGCTCATAATACACCATATCTTTTGCTACGTTCACACCTCGCATTCACACTGCTCTGGGGCCTCATTTATAAACGTAGCATACGCACAAAAGAAGACATATGCTGCTCTCTACGCAAGAATTGGGATCTTACAATTAATATCCGACACAAACACCTGTTTTAAACATCTGCAGTAAAAAACGGACTAAATAAAACAAAATAGTATCATAAATTCAAATAAAGATATATTTGTGAAAAAATAAAACTCAATATTTTGTAACTATATTGGAATGTAATGGAATGAATAATACGATAAACAGGACAATAATGTTTACACTGATGTTGTTTTTGATGCCTCCGTCTGGCGGAGCACATGGTTTTGATATGGTCATCGTATTTAGTATTAGTGTTTTATACAGTGTTTATATTTATGGCTTTAGGTTGTCTTATTTTTTATTTTAATGCTTGTTTTATTGTAGGTCTAAAGCATGTTTTAACATTGTGAAAGGTGCAAGCAATAGAACGTTTTACTAATTACATGCTCCTTGCGCTGAACTATTTGTCATTTGCAATTAGAACAAATTTTGACACCTTTCGCTTTTTAGTTGCAATCAAATTGATGGTTGTAAAAACACATGACATGCGTAACGACAGACAATGGCTGGCTTTGCAATATTGGAAGATGGGGCAAATGGCAAAAATGCATTTCTGCCTGTCTGTGCTATTTTGGGCCTAGCGTTACAGAGGAGCATTCAGAGAAACCCCGCCGTGCCTGGCCCACTTCAAGATGGGTCAGCTCCGGCGTCCTGTGGCATAAACACTTTCTCTGTGTAGCGCTAGGTGTTTTTTTGCATCAACTTTGCAAAGGCCACAGTCCAACCTTTTGAGGCTGTGGCATTAACTGCGTCTGCAACATGTTGCCATTCTACAGCTTTTTGGCATTAGTAATGCCCCCACTGTGCCCTCCAAATATATTATCCTCTGTTTCCACCTCTCTAACAAGAACGTAAACTTCACTTTGAGTGAAAGTCCTTTGCTTTGTTTTCCTCTCTGATCATGATGTCGATATGATTGAATGTTAATTTGTGGCGTTTCACTGAATATTTAAGGGAAACTATGGGCGTGACATGAAGCCGCCAAAGCTGCGCCACATTTATAGTCAAATGCGATTTATAAAGGGAATCCGGCGTAGGACGTGCGTTCGCACGGTTTTTATAAATCCAAATATTTCTGTGCAGAGCCCCTAAACCGCAGAAATTTGAAAACACTTCTGACCCTGTTTTGGAATCTTGGGGATTTTGTTTCAGTCTCAAAGGCCGCAAATGGAGAACTTTGACAACACCAACGCTGACGCTATTGTTTCACCACCGGATTGGGTCATGATGCCTCGTTCTCTCAGACTAAGCTACTAACGTTACCATGGCTACTACCAGCAACGGGCCGAGTAGACATGCTGCCTACTGTTTACCCCGGCATGCGCATGCCAAGTATACGTGAATGGTCATGGTCACTAATGCATGCAGTTTTAACTGTGTTAGTGTTGTTGCCTGCGCTTACTGTATAGTTGCCATAGAAATTAGCTTCAAACGCATAAGATTTCCGTCTGTTCTTTTTTTGCACCTGTTCACTTGTGATTTCATTAAAAGCGTGTGTTGCATACTGTGCGCTTTTATCTTTGTGGTTAAAATGGTTGATCTATTTCTGCCTGCTAAAATCTAATTTGCTTTACGCCAGCAGTGCTGGACAGTGGTGGGCAGGGAGCAGTTGTCTATTTGACAAAGAAAACTGGGTCAAAATGAGAGAGCTGGCTTTCTATAAAAGAAGGATTAGATGCCAACATAAGAGATGGGATACACTGCTCTTCTCTGTTTTTAAGTCTTTGTTCCCTTCCCTTCAGTCTTTTCTTTTTACATGTAAACAGTAAGGTTTAACAGTACGTTTATATAATACAGCCACACTACTAATTCATTTTTGGGCAGTAATAAGTTAATCATTAAGTCACTCATTGTGAAACAAAAATAACTTTTGGGTTAAGCCTGAATAACAATGCATTTTTTTGTTTTGTTAAGGTCTTCAAGGCCACACGTTCAACGATTGCTTAAGGACTCAGATTTAATGGGTTCTTTAAATGTTCCTCAAAGTGCATAGACAACCATGGTGTCTATAGCTATGTATTGCCTGCCTAAAAATTTGTTAGTAACATTATCATGTGATGGTGTTACTTTAGTATCTGCTTTAATTTCATTTTGCTCACTCATTATTCTTTTGGATTAAAAAAGAAAATGTCCTGAAAATTCATGATGTTTTTTCTTCTTCTTTGTCCTTTTTCTTTCTACAGGCCCACCAGATATTAAAGGCAGGGCAATCCATCTTTAAGGTGCATTTAAGACCTCTGAAGTTGGACACTATTATAGAAGTAGAGGCCTTGGCCAGGAAGCTAGCTGCGCTAACCCCAGGTTTTACTGGTAAGAACAAGAGCTGTGTGTTGATGTTTGCATGTGAACATACAGCTCAATCTTTGGATTATCTACAGGGATCATACAGTTTGTCTTCTGCATCTCTTGCTGAATTTATCATACCACAGTCTAACTTTGTTGTGGTGGCTCCTTTTGTGTTTCAGGGGCTGATATTGCTAATGTGTGTAATGAGGCCGCTCTAATAGCTGCCCGACGCCTCAACCAACATGTCAATACTAAGCACTTTGAGCAGGCAGTCGAGAGAGTCATTGGAGGTAAATTGGCATGCACTTGATATTATGTCAACACTCATAGAATGACAGTTGGATATGGGTTTTACACCTTTAATCAAGTTAGTTAGTAGTAAAAGCAATTGCTATACATTTCAGTAATATGGAGTTTTAATCAATTGTATACTGATTGTACAATTGTATATGATTATTTTTATATAAATCCATAAATGTGAACTTTGTGCTTTAATTGTGTTGATGTATATATATATAATATATATATATATATATATATTATATGTATGATGATGATGTATGTATGTATTAATCAGTATACTCAATTCACCTCCTACTCATACTTACTTGGATGATATACTGATGTAATGTATGTTGATTAGCTGTTAATAATGCAGACACCGTCAACTTACACCTGTTCTTAACGTGCATTGAACTCCAGATAAGGTATGCTTGAAATAACGCACTATACGTGCATATGTGTGACTTCCGTGTACTCAAGGTCTAGACAACCCGACCCCTCATACTGTATCATGAGCTGACACGGGCACGTTCTACACATAACCTTATCTTTAAAAGACACACCCGTGCATTTTCTCCTCCCACGTGACTTACATGGTTCTCAGCCTGCAAAAGACTGGTTTTCACTTCTACAAAAACTAGATTGACGGTATTTACCAATGTAGTGGTTAATGCTGTGGCAGTGTTCCTGTACCCCTCAGCTGTCTTAGTACAAGGAAGGTTGTTTTCCGTATCTCCTAGGAACATACCTTACACCAGGCTGCAACTCTTGAAAATGTTCTGTGCTGGCCTGGGTCGAGTGCTGAGTCAGGTTTTCTTCTCGGAATCACACTAGGGGCCGGTATGTACCTCATCGGTAAGGTACGAGTTGCGTATGCATAGGTATCCCCACAGTTCAACATCTGTAACAATACAAGCAGGAAATTGTTGGGTATACACAATATTACTGTAATGTAAGATTGGACCAGTGAGCAAAACTTGTGTGATGTGAAATTTGTTACCTTCAGATGCTAAGTGGTTCAAGATGATTTCTCAAAGTGTAGTCGACAAGTAATTGTGGCAAAACAGCCATCTTGGGCATGACACTAAGCAACTCTAGCTATATTCGTGATTCTGCAACAGCAGTCCTGCAGCACAGCGTAATACCCACAAATTAACAATCATTTTTTAACAGACTATTTCAGAAGTCAGCACTTTTTGTGATAAAAATAATTGTACTGTAAATTGTAAAAATGATTTGGAGCCAGTTGATCATAAACTTTGTGGTGATTTGGTGAAATTATTGCTTATCCTTCAGTATGCTAAGTGTGTTTCAAGATTGATTTTCTCAAAAGTGTAGTGACAAGATAAATATGTGAAAAAGCAGCTCTTGTGACACTGTACACTAAGCAACTACTAGCTATTATTTCCGTTGAATTCTGCTAACAAGTAGCTTCCTGCAGACAAACCGCTAAAGTACCAACTTGAAGATTAGACTATATTCTTTTTTTACTGCCCAGACTATTTCAATTAGAAGTCACTTTGCACTTTTTGTTAGTCAGAGAATGATTTTGTAACCAAATGCACATAAAAAGCAGTACAGGACTCATTTTTTTTCATATTTTAGGTTGTACAGTTTGGAATGAATGAGGCAGTGGGTCAGATGTCCTTTGACCTCCCTCAGCAGGGTGACATAGTAATTGAGAAGCCCTTCAGTGAACCCAAAGCCCAGCTTATAGACCAGGAGGTCCGCTTGCTTATAGATGTTGCCTTCCAGCGAACACTTCAGCTTGTCACCGACAAGAAAGAAATGGTGGAGAAGGTGAGAAGTATTATCACTGACGAAAAAACGATGGAGAGAAGTTAACATGAAGAGTCTCGTACTCCAAAGCAGCTCCCTAAACAGTACGATGCAGCAACATGATAGCTCTTTTATGTTCACTTTAAATTAGTATTTTTAAAAACTGGAAGAACTGTTACTTTTACTATTAGTTGTAACTACTGCATCTGTTGTTGAACTCAGCAATCAGTAATGCCACTTGCTTTTTTATTGATGGAGTTAGCCATCATCTTTAAAATGCTTCTTGTTTACTGTTAATGGTCATGTGTTGCAGGTGGCAAAACGTCTGCTAGATAAGGAGATTCTAGACAAAGCGGACATGGTGGAGCTGCTAGGAAATCGTCCCTTTGAGGAGAAGTCATTGTATGAGGAGTTTGTTGAAGGGCTGGGGGAATTTGCAAAAGACACTTCTCTACCTGAAGGGCTAAAGAACTGGAACAAGAACAAAGGAAAGGAAAAACACCTGCAGAATCAATAAAACTATTACTAGATGAGAGTTTACGGTACCCTAGGAAGCTCGACAAATACCAAGAGCTGGTGGAGAAGAGTAGGAGCTGAGGCTGGCGGGCCCTTTGTGAGCCAATCAGAGTTGGCTGCCAGGGGTTTGTTGGGCGCTTAATTTGCTAAGCTCTGACTGGGCTCAGAGTAACTGGAGCTGCAAAGAGGTGGGCCATCCTCACCATAACTGAAGCCGCAGAGAAAACCACAAGGTGGCTTTGGATAAAAAAAGCAAGCCCATAGATTGGTGCTAGGGGGATGCCAGCAAGGATCTGATCAACCAAGGCTGTGTTAACTGGGGAAGGGGGTATGGTGTTGAAAGACCCAAAACCCCCAATGACCCCAAGAGCATCACTGATGATGATCATCCCAGTACATCCTAGAGATGTTTCTTGAAACCTGAAGAGTGCAATTATGGCTCATTTCACTGGAGGTGCCTTAATTCAATGCTCTGAGGCAGTCATACAGGGCAATGACACTGACAAACGTACCACAGAATAATCTGTACAAAACTGATTTCACATGAGATATGCTTTTTAATATTCAGCATTAGTTGACATCATGTGATGAATACATTTGTTGTGGTGGTATCACATGAGTTGTATTTTTATTCTGAGGCTCATTGACCTTATCCAACCTTAAATCTATAAATCTATTAAGAATTCTGTCTTCCCTAAGTGGGGGAAACCAGCTTTCTTCTTGTTTCTCAGATTCCAAAGACTGTTTTAAATATTTCTTTACACTATTGTACAATGTGACATTGATAGCATCATCATTTGTCACAATACTTACACTATAGTCTGGTTATGCGTTGGTTTTCATACTGTTTATTTTGTTAATCATATGAAATGACATCCAAAACGCGTAAGGACTCAAAGTACGGAGATGATAAATCTGCTTTTCCATGGCTAGATTGGGTGACCATCTCCATCTCAATACCTTGAGCCCTTTTCCAACATTTATAAACATGACAACACATTGCTGTTAAACAGGAAATCATTTGTTTTTGTGAATTGTGGCTTATTTTTAAATGTTTTCTCTTATTTTGAGCCAAGCGATCTGAGCTTGATAACTACTCATGTTGCATTCTTATACCATGTATTTGCCAATTACAGCCAAAATAAACTGCACCAATGAATTTTATACAAGGAAGACCACATATTTGTATTCAGTAGTGTAAATGAACTGTATATCACAGTTAAATGAATTAACTTTTTCAAGACTTTTATTTCTTCTTCTATCATCCCAGAGTCACTTTTGATCCATTGTGTCATAGCATTCAGAATTGTTGGCACTCCTGGTAAAGACAAGCTCAACGTAAGATAAATAAAACAAGTAATCAGCTATAACCTTTGTTTACAAAGATGGGACATATTGCATCATGAGTTTAATTCTTCTTTTAAAAGATAAGTACAAAATCGTTGGCACTCTGTTGGGTTTTTGGCATTCATGCAAAGCTCATGGAAGTCCACCTGACAATGATACAATTCTCCCTTAATTATCACCCATCAAATTAATGCATACCAATTTTAATTACCTAAGCAGCAGCAATTCTGTTGGGAATTATTTTATTTTTCAGTGATAAAGAAATTAGAAAACAGTTCTCATAAACAAATTTTGAAGAAAAAGAAAGTACTTGAATATGGAAATGTATATTGCATATAGTTTGCTACTTGGTCTGTTTATCTTTTGTGTCATCTGCACCAAATGCCAATCATTCTGGAGGGCACTGTCAATACAATTCAGTGAGATAAGTGCAAAACATTTCATTTATGCAATTTTAATAACACACATACTTCATTAAGATGGAGAAAGTGTGGTGGATAAAAAGTGCACAAAAAAACCCTGTCACATTTTCAAGTCAACGCATTAAGTACCTCACAAGATATTTGATTTTTAACAGCCCTGTTGATTTATGTTTCCAATCGTATCTTGGAAATTCAGTGTGAATCCCAGTGTCTAATCTTAACATAGAAGGTCTGGCCACACGCTGTGGACACAATTTAGGACCAATCTCAGCGTTCAGGTCATTACTGAAAGGCTGTAAGGATGGAGGTGCTGTTATTCTGCTGACCGCATACCCTGGCTGTCATTGAAGAACAAAGCTTAATCATCTGGCAGCTCGGAGTACATTAAGAACCCCTTTTATGTACGTGTGTTGTGTGTGTGTGTGTGTGTTTGAGAAGGAGAGGGAGAGAGGAGAGAGGAGGAGAGGGTGTGTGTATTGCACAACATCTCAACATCTTTATTAAGAGTATATAGCACATTGTCCAGAGCTCAACCTGAACTCGTCTACTCAGCACCATGAAACGTTATGTGTGTGCTCAACGGCAGATGGGGGCCTTTTGGTCCACTTTGTGTTCCCGCTCTGGCTGTGTCTGTCTGGCTCTGGGTTTTCTCTCTCTGCATTCCAGCTCTTTCAGATCAGAATCATGGCTGCTTCGGTCTCTCCAGCTTCATTAAGGGCTCTGCGGTGTCCGAGTCGCTGTGGTGCTTTCTTTCACGTGGTGGCTCAACTTTTCTGCAGCGTGTCCACGAGGGGGAGCGCATGTACCCACCTCTGGGTAGCACAGGCTGGTGGGAACCTGGAATCCAAACACACAATCCAAACTTGTTATTCAGAGTTTTGGCAGATAGACATGTGTAAACAGACACAAGGAAATCCCTCTGCACACCCGTTATGTTTTACACAACTTTAAAATAGCTTTAAAATACAGTTCCTTATTTGTTAGCATACACAGCTCAACATCTGCTACAAGAATATTTATAACTAGGGGTCTTTTAAGATACACCTGCTGCTTGCTTTTCTTCTAGCCATTAAAAGCCTTTAGTCTATATAGCATGCCTACACACACACACACACACAAACACACACTTCTAGACAGGCCACAGAATGTTGTTTATTCAAGATCACTGGGATCACCCTCATTATTTATTTTTAAATTATCCACAAAAGTATTCATCACACAAAAGCTGCTTTCTCTTTGTATAAGCCATCATATACTTACTGTTTGTATGTTAGACATATTTTATGTTAGCCTTGTGGTTATGTAGCTTTACACCACTTGGTGCCAATGTTCAACCTACCAGGAAGACAAAAAGGAAACTGAAGGAAAGACTGATAGAGAGCTAGAAAAATCCCTTCCCAGTCTAATGTTGGGTCTCTTAAGTGAAGGTCATATTCAGTACCTGGCTTATATTACTTACCAATGCCACATCCATAGCCTCACACACATCAGAGACAAAGAGAAAGGGGCAGGTAGATAAGGCACATTGATCTTGGAAGATTGATGTTGTCTATACTGGATTTTAATGATGGACAACAACCTCCTCAGCAGCATGAGTCTGCTGCAGCAAGCGCCAAGAACACCTGCTGATTGACTGCTTGTTGTGTTTGTGTAGTTTTATAAACGTGTTTCTACAATGTGTGTGTTAGGCATGACATTTTATGCATGTTTGCACACGAGAGGAAAAGTAATTACGTACCAACCCACAGCTTTTCCCTTTTTCTCTGTCTCGCTCTCTTACAGTAACATACACAGAGTACTCTGAGCTATGAAGTACTGCACTGTATTCCTTATGTGCCGCTAGAAGCCATTAGATTCTTCAGTCAGCATGTTGCTGCATAGAGAAATGAGATTCAGCCTTAATGTAAATGTAAATGTGCTGTATTTATATAGCGCTTTTCCAGTCTTAACAACTGCTCAAAGCGCTTTTACATCTACAGGAAACATTCACCATTCACACACTGTGGCCGGGGCTGCCGTACAAGGTGCCACCTGCTCATCAGATAAACATTCACACTCCGATGCGCAGCACCAGGGGCAACTCAGGGTTCAGTGTCTTGCCCAAGGACACTTCGACAATGACTGCAGGGGCGGGGATCAAACCGCCAACCTTCCGATTGGCAGGCAACCGCTCTACCACTGAGCCACAGCCGCCCCAATGCTTCTGAAACACTAGACTCCTACTGAAAACCTGTCAATGCACAGGAAAAACATCCCGCACATATGTAAAATGTCACAATGACCTATTTTCTCATTAAACCCATTGAAAGGGAAACAACACTTGTTTTATTTCATACTAACTCTAGCACAGCCCAACTAGTGTTTGTGAACTGCGGTAGTATAGAAGTATTTTTCAAAGATAATGATCTGTATTGTCTTTAAAAAAAACTAAAGCGACCCCAAAGGCAGTGAGTTGAGCTGGAATCTGACCTTTTACATTGAAAGGAGCTTTTATAGAGGGTCTATAACAAGTGGTCTTGTGGTCCTAAAAGGTAAATGGATAAAAAAAAACACAAAATGACCCAAGACAGAAAGATACTGCTGCACTGCACCTTGATGGGCAAAAACTGTGCTTTGCTTCACTTCTGACAAACAGTTACATCACTGCAGAGGTTTGACAGCAACCTGCTTAAGGATCACTGATAAGGGGGTGCCCCATTATGTTTTTGCTTGTGTCTGTTCTAGAGTTGTGTTTCCAGTGAGATGTTTCTGTCCTTCCGCACACACCAAACAGTAACTGTCAGAGATGGGACCTTCTTGTGAGACACTGTCTTCTATGAATGGACAATGAATTTTTGTTTCTTTTCCTACTTTCTGCATCACTTCATCTCTCTGCATGTCTACAAATCTTTGGCCAAATTCTTAAAACAAATTCCCATTCTAAAACACAACACCCATTATTTGAACATGAAAAAAATCAACCAGACAGAATGTAACACAATAGGTTATAGTCTGCAATGTCATCAGTTAAAACCTTGTTACTGCTCCAACGACAATGCACAGGAGGCCAAAGCTATGCCCGTGGTAGTTTTTCAGGGACGTGGGTAAACGCTGTGGTTGGTCAGGCTCATTTGAGTATAAAACAAAGAGCAAACCTACTGGACAAAGTCAACCTTTTGCAGCCTTTGGAGCTGCTTGTGGGACGATTGATAAAGCACTAAGTGCTGTATGTTTCCAGCTACTCGGCTATTAAGTACAGCTGATCATGTTCACTAACTGGGGTTGAATTTTGCATGAAATCAGGCTTTAAGCTGCCAAATAGCTAAAAGTAAAGGAAATTATCATGGGAATGGACAATGGGAAAATGTAAGACAGACAGCAGAGTAAAAAAAAACAAGACACAAACATCTATAAATAATGTGGTTGTGTGGTGACTCAGATTATGATTATGGTTTAAACGGCTTTAAGGACGAGGCCTTGTTTCCAGCAGTGAAAATTGAATTATTCAAGAAGAACCTACATTTAGCATGAACTCCCTTTAACCTCTCCCTCAACTACGTGCCCTCAACACAATGGCACACACTCAGCAGTTTCCCATACAGAATAATGCTCACACAGCACAGCTCAATACTACCACATTTGCAATGCAACCTTTGACAATAACTAATTAAATCAAACACCTTCTATTTCTCCCACCCTGAACTCACTTATGACTATGCAAATAAACCAATGTACTAAAACTCATAAAGGGCCTTGCATGAAGTGTTTAATAATGAGGGAGGTTTAAGGGAATCTAGATAAAACAGAAACGCTGGTCCTCACAGCTGAGATTTGTGCAATAATACGCTGTTTGCATAAATCCTTTCTTTTAAACACACACCCCGCCTCTGACTATACAGCACAACATTTGAATAAGACGATAGAATATATTTGTTCATGTGGGAAATATATGGTTTAGCAATTTTTTAATAATCCCACTGAAAGTATTTTTTATAATGACAATGCATTAAGTTTCAAACGACAAAATGTGACAGTGTAATGACTCTGTACGACAAGCATTAGCATCATATTTTATCTTCTGCCCAATATATCAGATGTTGTTTGATGGACACTTTCATCCAAAATTACTCACAACACCAAAACTCCATGCAATTGCAACTGCTTAATACCAGAGACCATTATAGAACAGCTGTGTGTTTCATGTCTATTGTGATCATATGATTCTTTGTACATCTTGTGTAGCCCTATATGCAAAACACTTGTAGGCTCTACAGTATTTGTTTCAGACTCTCTACAGCAATGTTGGTGGCTGCATCTATCTGGGACGGTATCTTTCTCTGTACAAGTTGTATCTGAGGCAGACATAGAGACAGCAATTGGGAATAAAGACAATCTAAGGGACAGGAGAGAAGGATCGTGTCTGTGGTAAGTGTGAGACAAAACAGTTTGCAGGTAGAAATGAAAGATTTCTGGAAGCAAGTCAAAGCAAGTCAAAGAAAAGGCGCTGCACAAAAAGATCCATCATCCATTAGTCGAAAGGTTAAAGACTTTTTTACGAGGAAGAAATGTTTGCCACATTTCCAGTTGGCTGATCTATTTTTAATCACGGTTTATGCAGGTAAAAATACAAGATTGACAAACTGCATTTATTAACAACAGAAACAGATCACCTCAATCCGTCACCTGAATATGTCATTCTGAGAGTGCAAATATTTAATCATTGTTGGGATTTTGTTTTTCTCACAGGTCTGAGGCTGTGTAAATAAAACCATTTAACATCAAAACGCTGAAATACGCTGTGAAATACAGCGGTATGTGTCGGATGTGGGGCCTCGGATTGAAGGCCTCTTGGCTGTTGCATCTCCCGCAGCTGACTACTGAAAAGCAGCTGTGACCTATGACTAACAATAGGCTGAGGGAACTTGGTGTGGTGGTGTTGGAGAGGACAGCTGAGAAGAGTGGACAAGCTAAAATTTGTTTAGTCTGCTTGGCTGTGGGAACATGGGTTCAAAGTGTAAGGAGGTAAATATGTATGTCACATACTGGAATAATATATTGACTTGTTGTTTGAGGCCTAAATTATGCCAGTCAAATTCAAGATTTGGCAGTAGCCTACATGCATTTGCATTTAAGAAGCTGTAAAAAAATTTGGAGATATCACCATTAATCAAACTGAAACAAAGTGAATCAAATCATGGCAGAATGTGATTTCTAATAATGCATCAAATCTAAAAGAATCTAATTACTGTTGGGATAATTTGTTCACCCCATTTTATATAAAGCCATCAATTCATAAGTAAAACAATAATATAAATCCCCTGATTTCCCTTTTTAAAGTAGCATACTTATTTTATGTGTTTAACAACAAGATGATAAAACTGATAAGAAGTGATTATATGTTATTATTCTTTGACTGTGCAACCCAGATTAGCAACTTGCTTCACATTTGCATCACAAGACATTTGAATCTTGAACTTAAACTACATGCGACCAAGCCAAATTATACACTACGTGCTCAGCACAAAACAGCAGACAAACACAGTTAGTGACTGGCTGGTGAAAATCATGGAGCATTTAGCAGCTAAAAAGCCAGATATTTCAATCAGCCATTCATCAGGTGGCCAGAAACACAACTCCAAATTAATTATAATGTTTCTCCACTGGATGCAATACTAGGCAACTGTTTGCTAACAAGTTCATATCAACTTAAGGTGTTAATATGTCAATGTTGTGTCCACAACTTGTTTCCGCTTCCCCTGAGTGGGCAAACAAATATTTGGTTGCAGGTTTAAGTAAACTGGCTGCTATGATCTAGTGTAGCTCGGATGGTATAGTAACTCCATGATGGTGATGTCTGGACACTACATCTTAGCACAAGGAGCAGTGAGAAATAAACTGTGTGCGCCATTGAGAATCTTCTCAGAGTATATAATAAACTGAAATATTGTTTTAAGTTTTGGTAAAAAAAAGAGAGTTTTCATTTAACTTTAACACAGAGTTCTATACACTCAACAATCCACAAGGTTTTAATAAAAAACAAAGAACATGGGTCTATCTAGCACATGAGATGAGCCTCTGTGCTTTAATTTAAATTACTGTCTGTGGAGCTGCAGACAGCACCATCAAGCCAGATCGCTCACTGGGACCATAACTCACACTTAACAAGCTGTGCCATGATATGGAACATTAGTAATAAACACAAAAGAGACGGAAGGGAGATAACGCTGTTTTTGTTAAAGGAGGAGATGCTATAATAAGAACTATAACAGAAAAATAAAAGCAATAGAAGCATTTAGAAGGAGTATGAGGAAGTTTTAGATAATGGTTTGTCTGACAATCCAAAATATGGTGGATCAAACAGTGAAGTCCACCATTAGGTTCTCTTTCAAATCACTGTCACCAGAATGATAAATATCTGTTTTGATTCTATTACGTATTCTCTGCCAAAGAACGAAAATTTGTTACACCCCTACTCAGTGACAGTATCACAACTGGAAGTCTGACATTTTTACCAAGAAAATTGTGATGTTTTAAACTTGGACAGTCCATGCCCAGAATACATAATATTTGCAAGACCTTGTCTAAACTGTGTTGATGGACCTTTAAATCTTTAGGTGGCATGAAATCCTGTGTAAATGCTGAGAGGCAGGAGCGTCGGAGGAGGAGAGAGTTCACCGTCCGCATGCAGGATGAGGCTCACAGGTCATAAATAAAACATTGGAAAGATTTTGTGATTCCTTGATGTGGATCAGGAGAAGGATGTTTATTTTTAGCAGGCCTTACCTGCTGGTGACTCATGGCTCTCCTCATCAGAGTCAGCAAAGACTTCAGCCAGTTCCTGGTCAGACATGTCAGTCAGCTCAGTCAGATCCAGAAGGTCAAAATGCACTTCCAAAGACGACACACTACTCAGTGGTTCTGAGGCAGACAGAAAACAGCATACTTTTAGTCTAAAAGGAGATTATGAGATTAAAATGATCCACTCACTTCTTGCTGACAGTGGAGAAGAAAAGCAGCTCTTTCAAAAGAAGTTGGTGATAAACTGTATTTATTCTCACAGAGCACAGAGCTCCTCAGCCCATCACGTAATGCCCTTGACTCTTCATTGTACGCATAATCAGATCAATAGCTGGCTCTTGCAGCATTATTGTAAAATCAATTTCAACTAAGCCTTTTTTATGCTTTAACTTTTATCTGTACATGTCTTGCTCTCTATTTCTGAAGAATATATCACACAGTAAATTTGAACCTTGAATCTAGGCCTTAGAGAGTTTGTCACTGTAGGAAGTGAGAGTCTCTGTTTCAGCAGCATCACACCTGAGTGTTAACACAGGCAGTCACTGAAGAATTGAAACAAGAGCTAAAGTGAGATGAGAGGAAAATAGGCAGTTCTTTATCACACTGTGGTCTCCTCCATCTTTCCCCTGGGTGTGTTGCACCTGTTCATTTCTGCAAAATGTTGAAATGTTGAAGGTTATAAATCATTGAATGACCGCAAACTTTGAAGTTGTTGTTGTAGATATAAAATAGCCTATTATGTGCCATGTGTTATATAAAAGGATAAATACATATCAAGTATGTCTGCTTTGTTTTGTAGGGCCAAAATTGAACATCACAATACTTTCAACAAGGATGTCATCCTTCTTTTTAAGCCATCAAGCAGTGTCGTTGTCAAGCATTGCACTAAACAACAATTACATGAACACAAACATATATTGAATGGGTTTGAATTCTAGAAGTCTTGGGACCAGAAGACTGTCACTGAACAAATAAGGGAAACCTTTAGAGAAAAACTGTCTGCTGAAGTGAGGTAAGCACTTTTATAGCACTAGTTTATTGGCTATATCATGTCCAATCATCACTTTCAATGTGTTGTACATTTTGCCATTGATCACAAAAAGAAGTTGCCCCTCCCTCTTTTTTTTTTTTTTTTTTTTTTTAATAAAACCATGTTTACTCTTTTTTTCAGCCATGAGCTTCTGATGGCATGTGGCAACAGGTTGATTTCCCCAAAACTGCGTGCTGGACAGGAACTGGATGCAAATCTCATACACAAAGTATATAAATCAAAAGCTCTATACCTCAGACCATCAAAGCCAATTTTGGAGAAGTCCACAGAGTACTCTTAGAATAATAACCCATAATTGGTGCAGACACATGCATACATGATGATTAAATGCTGTCAGTTAGCGCTGACCTCTGTAATCTGTTGTTCTTGAACTTTAGTTTCAGTTTAGTAACTATAAACATTTTGTGGAACTGTACAAATAATTGTAATGTTTACAATGTTCAATCTAAGACCAGAAATTTACTTAATTTGGCTTCTTCTTTGTTGGAGTAACATAAGCCTCTTTCCGACCAAGTAGTTACAGGAACATAGTTATGGGGCCACTTCTTAACAGTTCCACTAACTACTCTCCCCCAAAACCGGTTTTGCCAAATGCACTGGCCAAGTGGCTATAGAAGCTGACATTTTGTCATTACAACACAGCCAAAAGGGAAAGGACCCTGCCCTGAAGTACGTTCTACGTACGGGTTCTAGGAACTGCAAAAATCCTTCTGGTCGGAAAGCGGCTTTTGTTTATAATTAGGAAGGGATACTGGTACTCTTTGGGAGATGCCACTTTAAAAGATGGATGGTAGAAGTAACTCTCAGAAATATAAAGACAAATCTTGATGTTTCCAGGTGCTGGATGATGATCCTCTTAAGGATGATAGTAGCGATGACGACAATTTGAGTTCAGCTCGCCAACTGCGGCCTTCATTTCTAACACAAGCTAGACCGGTCCAACAACTGCCTCCCCATCAAACAGTACTTCTGCAGTTCAGTCTTTTTCCTCATCACTTGCACGTGAAGTCTTATCCACTCGTACTCCAGCCTCAACCTACCACAGTAATATCTCACCTAACACCACCATTTCAGCAAGCGGTTCTTCTAATCGACTGCCAGTTTGTCCTTCCACCAGTCAGCCTTCTGGCCTACCATTTGGAGGAACAACTTCAGCTGATCCAACCCTGGTCCTGACTAACCAAACAGTACAAGCTTACCTTGGAGGGTTTTTTTGTGTGCAAAATACACATATCTTTTGTCTTTTTTTAAAGGAAGGTTCATAGAAAGTACAGTTCAGATTGTCAGTTAAATTGTGAGTTCAATGAAGGTAAAATAATATTTAATGCAGAAATCTATTGTGGAGTAAGCTTAACATTTTAAACTTGGCTTGGTTTTGTTGCCAGGATAATCTTGCCACTAATATTGAAACTGCTTGTTTTCAGTGATAATTCATATGTGTGGAAATTGCAGCAAGATGCAATAGACAATTTCTCACGTTGAGCACACGAAAAGCGTGGCTCGTTTATTCAACAGGAGAAAACCATAAAATACAGAACAAGGCGCTGAGCCTAATGCCAACCTCATAACGTCCCACGTCATCACGGATTCACAAGATTTAAAGGGGCTGTGTTCCCTGAACAGTTATCACTAACTGTGGTGACTCAAGGGCAGTAAATTACATGTCTAATTAAATGTGTGTGGAACAACACTTAGCAACAAGGTGAATTATGTATGTCACAGTCACTACACATGCATGTAATTTTGATAGTGTCTGCTATAATCATCTCTGCTTGATTGCATTACATACTCCTACATTTATTTGCATGGACCATTAAAACAAACACTTGTTGTTGCAGCAAGTATTTTTGAGCTTCAAGAGTTCAACTCTTACTGTTGGGATTTTTTTGAACATACAAACATGATACAATTATACCATGACCTTAAAACTATAACAGTATCTTTAAGTAAAGTGGTGTTCTGTCACATAGGCAGAGAAAGGCAGATTTGCTTTATGTTACACAACTATAGTAAGTAAATATATGTGCTTCTTCTGTTGATGGGAACATAATCTTTGTCAAGTTATGCAGTATAGCAACTGGATGGGTTTAATTTCTCTTTTAAGACTGCATTATGATTACAATATTAGGAATGCCTCTCAAGAAAATGCACAAGGTTGCAATTTCCATCATCTTCAAATGGATCAAAGGTCTGCTGAAGTGTCTCCATTGTTGTGTCACTGATAGTAATGTTAACTGATGGAACAACAACAACATTGTTTGTCTGTAACTGTGAGAGTGGTCTGTCATCAATAGCAAGGTCCCTGTCTATGTCATGAACACCATTCATACTTGGGTTATGCATTCCAACATTATTCACTATGCCCCTTTGCCACAGCTGAAGTGGAGTTTTCCCCCCTTGTGTTGAGAGACCATGGTTGTTCCACTGGTTATGAAATTCAGCAGCCCTTTGAATTTGTGGCAAATAAATATAATGAAGACAAAATAAATGGATTGCATTAAGTGAATCTAATGCATTATTCTGTTAGATAAAGTTTAAAAGATTAACAAAATGAAATGACACTACTCGATTTAGCTCTGCCCATAATCTCTCTATTCTTTGATTAGGGACTGATCTGCTGGTGATAACGCTATGTCTGTTTAACCCTCTCCTGTAAAGCATGGAACGGGCAACACCAGTGTTTTCCATTCCATTGTCACATCTCACCCTGGATGTTAATCCAAAATTCTGAACTCCAGTAAAGAAAAGTGACAAAATACCAGAGGCCCTGTTGTTGTCTAGACAAGCAAGGTAAATGATGGTTTGACTGAAACCATCTACACAGCCGTGGAACACCATCCTCCATCTCACAAGTTTGTGGTTTCCATCAATCTGCCTAAGGAAATAAAGGGGGGAAATATATTATATAAGTTATTATATAACTTTGCGTCAACAATTGTTAAAAAATATTTCCCACAGAATGTCAAATTTAGTTATCAAATTCATAGGACCTCCCAATATTCCTACTCCAAAATCTTAGTTATGTTTCTGAAGTCTAGCCATTGGAGATACATTTAATCATTTGGTTACTTTTCAGAGGGTTGGGTTGAAATTTGTAATAAACACCCAAGAAATCCCAAGTTTGTTTCCTTAAAACATCATCACTGAGATTTTAGACAAAAGACACCACATATAATGAATACAATTGTATAAATTACTTATATATATATATGTATATATATATATATAATATATATATATATAAAATGTACAGAAATGTTAAATAAAATTGTAAGATATTTTGCCAGTATATTTTCCTCAAAGGGGTTCTTTAAATTTCCCTGGAATACGGGGAATGAAATCTGAATTCTGGGTGACTGACTTTGTGCTTTTTGATTTACATTGAGTTTTTCTGTTGGCAATTTACTCACCATAATTCATTGGGAGTTGGAACACTGTATATTCGTTGGCGTATTGCATGGCGTCTTCTGAGGGATCGCCCAATGGGATCAATTTCTTGCAGACTCTGTCTAACACGCCACCTTTGAATGCATAGCCCTCGTGACCTCAACCTCCCCTGAACATATCGTTCACCTGCATTTGTTGTTTACTGAAGAATTTCAGCGACAACTCTGTTTAGGTTGTCATCTGACGGTGTTGCATATGTCAGTGACTGAATACCAAGCAGCTGTCTATGCATGTAGAGAGTCCGACAGCTAACTCCTAAGCATGTTGCGATGCTTTGCCAGTTCATTCCAAGGGATACTAGATGAGAGATTTGATCTTGTGAAATGCTGTATTGAGGCCTTCCTTGAAGCCCAGTCATCACAGGTGGAGGCAACAGGGCATACCTGTTCTCAGACCTGGTTCTTTGCCTGCTTTCATGAGAACTCACTAAAAATTAAGATGTCCATATAAAGACTCTAATGTATCGCTCGTTTCTCCTTTTCTTGAATCTTCAACAAATCTTGAGATGGACAATGATCCAGATAAGGTTTCTCCATACAGCCTCTCATGAACAAAGAAATCTGTAGCTCTTCTTTGGATATTTTCAACACATTCCAATAAATTGATAAAAAAATGTCTAATGTCATTTTAATAGCTACTTACTCCCAAAATGAGATATTGAACTTGACAAGAAAACAGGATAAGTTTGAATAGCATCATTGTGTAGGTGGGCTCCTTAAATCCAGGTTAGGACCAAGCTAAACAAGTCTCGCACATGTATTTTTTGGTTTGAGAGTGACTTCCTGTTTAGGGAGGAACTTCCTGTGTCAGTGAAAGTAATGGATACAACAAAAGATGAGCGTCAAGAATATACATGTGCTAAAGTGACAATATAAGTTTGTGGCTGAGATACTAAGTATGTGTATGTGAGAAAAAGGTTATACATGTGAGAATGAAAATAGGTATACGTAATAAATAGAATGCATGTATGTAAGAGTAAAGAATATATGTGCATGAAGGTGTAAATATATGTATGTGAGAGTGAA
Organism: Etheostoma spectabile; assembly: GCF_008692095.1. Classification (NCBI taxonomy): domain Eukaryota; kingdom Metazoa; phylum Chordata; class Actinopteri; order Perciformes; family Percidae; genus Etheostoma; species Etheostoma spectabile. The sequence goes on along the minus strand of NC_045733.1, from coordinate 4,970,077 downwards.
AATGCATGTATGTGTTGAAAAGTAAAATGTATATTTGTGAAAGTGAAAATATATGTAAGTGAAAGGAGAATGTATGTATGTGAAGGGAGAATGTATGTATGTGAGAGTACCAAAATGAATAATGTCTTATACGGCCCCCCATACACCTGGCTAGTTCACCTGCAGTGTGTGTCCATATACAGAAGTTTGTTCCTTGACGCAGCGGCCACGGGTTTGACTTAACTTGCAGCCCTTTGCTGCCCGTCATCCCCCCTCTCTGTCTCCTCTTTCATGTCTTCAACTGTCCTATAAAAAAGGCCTAAATGCCCCAAAAATTATCTTTGAAAAAATTATTTAAAAAAAAAAAACATTCTAATGTTGGATATCTGAGGGCAAATTAAAAGCAAATTAGTAATAATCCAATTTGGTTTAATGTGATCATTCATGCTATAATACCCATTCCTGTTTAGATCATAGAAAGTTCTAACCACTGACAAAAGAGACCATGTGTCGTTTTAGCACCATGGTTTCTTGTAGGCTTCCAGGTTACTGCTTGAATATAAAATGATTTGAAGCTTCTTAGCCTGTTGTGATATCCTAACAATGCCAATTTCTAACTTCTATATCAGCAGCATATCTATTTTATTTGAGTGAAGAAACTAGAAGCAGTGAATCAGGGAAGTTGAAATTTGTGGGGGAGGACATAAAGAGAAATGTGGGTGGACAGGATGATGGGAGAAGAGGGAAAGATGAAGCTAGGTAAGAAGGAAATGTTGCAAAATAAGAGGGGAAGGGAAAAGAGAGAAAGTAGATGGAGAGGAAGGAAGGAATTATGTAAAACAAAACACTTACTGCATTAATTTCTGCCATTATTTTCAATTGGCTACAAGGTTCCCTTTTTGATGCACTTGTTTTTAACCACCTATTCCCCATCTCTTTTTTCCTCTCCCACACCCTTTCTCCTTGAATAATTGATCAATACAATTTCTCTCCCAGGCAGACACACTGAAAACAACTGCCTCCATCTCAAAAGCAATTCAGAGGAGCTTTGAGACGCACTCACACTGAGACAAAAAAAAAGATGTGCCTGAAGTAGAAATGTAAAAGACCACTGCCTCTTTTTCTTACAGCAAGCATACAGCCTGGTGGCCTGTAGAGTCAAATTTGTGTCTTCTGAACTTCTCCTTGGCATATTTTAATCTCAAACTTACCATGTCTTTGTAGTTAATGTGTGTGTGAAAAGTGATGTTTCCTTTAATTACAAATATCAGTGAGACAAATAATTTGTTTGCATGCTGTCGGTTGGATATTATATACAGTATTTGACTTTCATTTTGATTTTCCTGCATGTAGAAAGGCACAGATAGATTCAACTGATGGAACAAAGAACAGGGAGGATGGGTTAGAGGGAGGAGTTTACATCTGAGAACAGGATAAAGGAGTAGAAGGGATGTGCCTTGCTTGCTGGATCTGTGTAATCCCCTTCCCCTATCCAATGGCTCACCTGGGCTTTGCGGTCATCAGTCAAGCTTGAGCAGCTTGTAATAATGACCGGGAGTGAAGATCATTGATTAAAGGCTAAGGCACTGAGATGGTATATTAAACAAGCAATGCCAAAGAATGGGTTCTCTAAACAACATATTTAGTTGCAAGTATTATTTTTTTCTCACAGTGACTGAGCATTCAGACACTTGTCCATACTTTTTCAACAACAGACAGTAGTCTCCATGAATTTTTATTAATCAATTCCCTCCTCCCAATCACAATAACAAAAGGAAAATGTATGTACTGTACCTGCATGTTTTTTTTTTAGTGATTTAGTTGTCAGTTGGTTTGTGGTACATCTAAACAGGACGTAAAAAGAAATTTCTATTTCTATACCACTAACAAGTCAAACCACAAACGCAGCGAAACCAGTAACCAGTAACATGGTTCAAGCACGGAGTTCGTTGTTCGACTGGTCATGACTGTTTTCCCAAGATGGTGCCTGCCTGTATACGTGAACGAGTCTTTCTAAACTTTCTGTTCAATAAACTGTCTGTGCACTTAAAAAGTTCTCAATGCTTTGGTTTGCATGTAATTTTAATTTTTTTAATTTTAATCTGTTTATTAATCCCCAATGGGGAAATTACAATGTACACTCTGTGTCCACACTTGTTAGAGTCACACACAGTCCTGAACTACACACACACACGTTCAGGATCTATACATGCACTAATGGAGAGATGTCAGAGTGAGTGGGCTGCCAGCCAAACCAGCGCCCTGAGCGGGTGGGGGGGTACGGTGCCTTGCTCAACAGCACCTGGCAGTGCCCAGGAGGTGAAGTGGCATCTCTCCAGCCACCAATCCACACTCCCTACTTTTTGGTCCATACGGGGACTTGAAACAGGGACCCTCCGGTTACCAACCCAACTCCCTATGGACTGAGCTACTGCCTAATAATGAGGGACCCTCATTATGCTACCATGGAAGTCTGGTGTTATTTTGAGCCTAGTTAGTGGAATAGAAATAGCGATTTCTTTTTACTTTACCAGTGCCCCGACTACTAGCGTTACAAGCTAATTTGCGGTTTGCGCTTAAACTGGTCACGTTCAATTAACATATCCCAGATGAGATAACTGTTGACTTGTTACCCATGTGTTATTAACCCCTAGGTTAATTTTGTGCCAGAATTGTCCTTTAATGAATAATCTCCATTACATTTAAAAGCAGGTATTTTTTTTTTTTTTTATTTAATTCCTGATCTCTCACTTTCTTTTCCTTCTCTTTGCTTAATAGCCACATACTATTAACTGACCTGCCAGGTGGCACAGCAAGCTAGTGTGTCATGTTAAATCATTAAGACACCTCTGAATGAGCTGTCTCTCTGAAAAGTTGTTTGGTTGGTGAAGCAGATAAAAGTTGCCTTGTCACTCGTGTAGCCCCAGTATCTGTGTCTGTGCCTTGGGCTCTGAGTCTGGCACGTACGGGTCAGCCTCTGATGCACAATGAGTTCTTTCAACCAAGCTGCAGTGTTTTTTGAGAATGTGGGACCTGAAAACCTAAAATAGGCAGCGATCAATCAGTGTGTTTAAAGCTCAGTGAAAATCAACCTGGACTCTACTGTAAGAGGATGTAGATAGTCCAGAATTACATGCATGAAAGGGTATATGTGAGATTAATTATGTGTTACAATATTTTACTGTAGATCGATCCAGTAGTGACTGTCACGGATGAGATGCTTTTTTAACAGAAGCAGGATATCCTAATATCTCACTTCCCTCTGCTGTCTGTCTGTCACCTTGTCGTGTTTTATGTGTTATGTGTTACAATCCATATGTGGTGCTTTAATCCCCCTGCCCTGATATGGTCACAGGGTCTCATTAAAACGGAGTTGAATGGTCATGGCAGGACAAGAGTAAAAGTACTGAATGTAATTCTAAATCTGAATTTAAAATATGGTGTATATTAAAATATATATTGCTTTATTAAAAATAAAGTTGTCCTCCAAAGAGGGGGGGTGGTGGTAGAACAAAAAAAATTAATAAATAAAGAAGCAGGATATCCTCTGCCCTCCTTATTCAACATTCCTCTTCTCTTTCTTTGCTGCAGGCATTTGCTATTGATCAGGTATCTTGCTGAAAGCCTTTTCCACCCATAATTAGCCTGTAATGCCTCCTTAACACCAATGAATATTCACATTCTTAATATCGCCTTCTCTTTAACCTCGTTGTCTGGTACTTACGTCTCTTCTCTGTGATGTGCAGCAGGCTTGCAGTGTGCCCTGACAGGCCACCCTCCTCCTCCTCCCCTGCTGGGTGGTGGAAACACTCCCTGGATAGGTCACCTGAGCTGGAGGGCTTCAGCAGCTTCTGGATATCTTTATTGGGCTCTATCAGCACACAGAAACAGTAACAGATAGTGAAAGGGAGCAAAAAGAATTAAAAGGTGGAGATATTAATCCTACGCTTTTAGATTTTTAATAAAGGATTACAGAGATATTGGATTGTTTGCTCTCCTTACTTGAACTGTAGTAACTTAATGCAGCAAGAAATTGCAACACAATCTACAAAGACACATCTTGGGATATTACAGGGGAAGGATTCACTTAAGAGGTCCTGATGTACTGAAAGAGGTCAATGTTGGTTCTGTCACGTCTCGTCCCGATGTCAAGTTTCAGTATTTAAATTGTTTTCATGTTTTCTGTTGGTTTTCCATTTCCTGTTTTGATTTGCAGTATCTTTGTCCCCTTCGTGTGTTGTCTTGTTTTACTTTCTTTCTTTTGGTTTTCCCGCCTTTGTGATTCTCTGCCCCTCCCGGATGTCTTTCACCTGTTTCGCAGCCCTTGTGTCACCTGTCCCTTGTTAACCCTTGTTTACTTCTGTATTTAGTCTTTGTGTCCTTTGTTGTCATTTGTCAATTTGTCAGTAGGCTTTGTGGAGAGTTCCGTCCAATGTACTGCTGTGGTTCTGTGTTCCTGGAGTTTTTTTCCTTCCGTGTTCATTTTTTTCTTGATTAACTCACCTGCTCAGCTTAGATGTTTGTAAGGCTCTTTGTGTTCACATTAAAGTATTATTATTTCAAACTGCTGCGCGCTCCTCACCTTCCTGCACTTGGGTCCAAGTCTGCACCGTGACAAGTTCCAGCGTCTGTCAGTTGTGTTTGGTGATTGTTATGCTTTCCCACTAAATTACCAAATCCAAACCTAGCATTAATCACCTGCCCATTGTTATGTTTGAGTATTCAAATGTTTGTTTTCCTTTAATAGATTCTTTACAACATTCAAACAGCAACTCTACACGCTCTGCCTTTTGTCAGTCCTGTATCCATTTCTGTTTGCATCTATGTGCATATGTATACACAGTGTCCATAGATGGGTGATTACTTAAAAGGAGATTGGTTTACTCTACTGTGGGCAGACATCTAATTCAACAGTTGTTGCATTATGTCATTTCATTTCCAAATAGAAAATACATTATGACAGCCTGGTCACGCTCCGCAATACATTTAAAATAGAAGAAAACGGTTCACACAGGCTATAACCAAAGTCTGAAAATAGAGGCGTCTTAAAATAGCATCCCTTCAAGTATGCACAACCTTCGTTTGTCTGTTCAACACAGCTGAAACGTAGTGAGGTACAGTATGTGATGAGGCTGAGTGAGCTAAACTGTCAATTTCCAAATTGCAGGAGGCTGAAGTGATGTGGTGAGAAATAAAGCATGTTGCATAAAATCATACAATACGTTTATTAGCAAAGTGAATGAGTACTACATGTTTGAAAAATATGTTTAAAAGGAAATCATAACTGAAAAAGACCCGTCTGTATGTAGCAAAATTTGGCAAAATTGACTGCAGAGCCGATGAAAGAGGTGTGGGAGTATAGCAGATTCCTGATGGACATCACCAGATGGCTGCGATGCTATTTCTACTTGCAGTATGCTCCAAGACAGTTGAATTTCCCAAATCAGATTAAAAGTGCTGTTACAGTTAAGGCTAAACCAGAACACGATGGAATCTGCTTTCACCCTGAGAAGCACAGTGTTCATTGCTGGCTATTGATCGATTTCCCCAGCGAGGAGCCACAGAACTTACTATAAAGTTACCTCTGCTGTTATAATGACATGTTTCTTCAATATTTAGACTGTTTGTCCAATATTTAGACTATCAACCAGCAGCTTTGGTTTCCATTTTCATCACCTTCTTCAACAAACACTCATTGCAGAAATATTTGTTTTCTTTGTTTTGAGGCAGTTTATCATCCCTCCATCCAAGCTCTAATATACCCATTATTCCTAGAAATCCATTTTGTTTCCTGGGGAAATGTCATCACAAGAGTAGTGGGCTGTTGAGTGAATTTAGTGAATTCAGAAAAGAAAACACATTTCCCATGTTTTAATAAGCTATTTGTGTTGTAGAATACACATGCCATTTCTGAATGTTACATAAAGAAATGAGTCCTGTTTTAGACTACAGATACACTAATCCTGTGTAGCTATACTGCTTCCTGCTGTTCTATTTTCACGTGTGTGTGTGTGTGTGCTCATACGTATATTCCCGAGTGTTTTGTATTTTGGTAGAAGTCTGGCTTTCAGTCAAGATTTTTTTTGGTGACAGAAAAAAAGAGCTTTCAAGAAAGTCAGAGGATTATCTGTGTGTAAAGGAGGATACGTTTACACAGATTGACTGATCTAACCACCACCTGCCAATCTAGCTGTGAAGAAGCTAGAGCAAATAACAAGAGTTTAAGTTTATGCTGGTAAAAGACAGTCAGCAATCAAAGATGTGGTGTTTTCAGGCAATGGCTGACTCTGTCTTGAGGTGTCAGCAGTGGCTGGCTGTGAATCAGCTAACCCTAGACAGATAGATTCCTGGAGATTAATTGAGAGAGAGAGAGAGAGAGAGAGGATAAGAATGATGTATACGTTTGCCAAAAGTTGAATCAAATTTAGTTGCTCAGTTCAATAAATCAAAAATTTGTAGCGCAGGCAAGAAGCGGAATTATCATCCTCTCTCAACACCCTTTTTGCTAGGTCATTGTGCTTGCTGAGGGCTGTCCATCTTGATGGTCATTTGTTTTTTAATTGTACAATATACGCAGCAATGAGCATTTCTATACACAATTCTCTAAAAATATACGTATAACCAAACTGTTATGCACACGGAATGAGTTAAGAACATTATTGACTCCAGAAATTAATTTTCAAACAGTTAGGATTTTTTTTTCTTTCAATATTTCATTCTAAACCTCCCAAGTAGGGCTACAGATGTTAATTTGGTACAAATACTGTCACTTTTCCCTATCCTTATATGACCCTATCCTGTGATACATCATTGTAATGGCATTGACTCTAATTCAATGTCATCCTAATGAACAAATAATATCCCAATTTGTCATGGGCAGGCTGTCAGCATGAACACATGGTGCTCATATAGTGTCCGTAAACAATGATAAGTGGAACAAAGCCATGCCAGGAAAAAACATCTCCCATTATATCTGCTGAAATTGCAACTTATAGTGACTGCAGATACATAGTTTGACCCTAAGGTACAAAAGAGTAATAAAGCAACATTGTAATAATGGTTGAATGCACATTGTAGGTTCAGAGGCAGGCGGCTAATGTAATATATTGACAAATAAACTACCCTTCTACTGTTTTGCCTCACATTATGTGATAGTTTTTAGCAAAGAAAATGGTAATACTCTGTCATGTCTTGAGACTTTGATACCATACAATACTTAGCCTTCAAGGTATATAAACAAAGATTGCATACATTATCTTTTACTTTGAATGATTAGATGTTACAGAGCAAAACTGGCACAGAGGCATTGTGCAGTGCTACCACACAGCACAGGCTTCTCTGGATGGCCTTTACACAAAGGCCAAAAGCATCCACTATTGTACTGCAATTTGTATTTCATCAGTCCAGCTTTTGCATGGTTGACCTACAATGTGTGGAATTAAAATGACCTGTACTGATAGGCAATAGGTTAAACATGAAGATAAATGTAGAAATGAACCCTCCATAATTTAAACCTAGGAGAGGAAATTATCAAAGACTACTGGTGGTACTGGTGGACTGCTACGTATGTATAAACCTAACATATACCAGTGACTAAATCTTGCATAGACAATCAGAAAAATGTAGTTACATGATTGAAAACCAGCTCCTCTGACAAATAGTATTATTCCCACCATCGAGAAAGTGTCTTTATATTCAAACATGCTGTTTTAAGATAGACACCAACTTAACAGCAGGCAGGGTATCTAGCGCACAAGTTATTCCAAAGACAAAGACTCTCTGCAACAGCCATGCTAATGTGGCAAAGCAGTAGCACAGGGAAATGAAAGAATAGAAAATGTCTCTTACCTGGGCTCCCGGCCCCTCCCTGTGCCTCCATGCAGCTCAGCCGAGAGTGTCCTGCTGTTCACCACACCAGCCTCGGAGAGCGGAGGAGACAAACAGGGAGGGAAGAAGGGAGAGGAGATGGGAGAGTGTGTCTGTGCATATGAGAGAGACTAGGGTGGGGTGAGTGGGTGGGTAGACACAGCGAGACCTCAGCTCTCCAAAGACTCTGCTCCTTCTTTTTTTTGTCCTCCGTTGCTCTAGATTTCCCAAACAGGTGATGTTGGTTTCTCCTCTCACTCAGTCCACCTGCCCCGCTCTGCCATCAGAGCCGTCTGAGTGCTGCACTGCCTCACTGAGCGACTCCACCACCGAGAGAGAGGTCTGGGAACAGCGACATCACTGCAAATGGGTAAGCCACTTGTTTTAATAAATGCAGCATTGTGAGGCTTGGCTTGGTATGTACAGAATACAGAGAGAGAGAGAGAGACAGAGAGAGAGAGAGAAAGACAGAGAGAAAGAGAGAGAGAGAGAGAGAGAGAGAGGAGAGAGAGAGAGAGAGAGAGAGAGGTGAGAGAGAAGACAGAGAGAGAGAGAGAGACAGAGAGAGAAAGAGAGAGGGAGGGAGGGAGGGCTGAGCTGGCAGCCTGCCCAGACTGAGTGAAAGAGGGGAGCTCTATGGACCACTGGAGGGAGGGAATTGTGTGTGTGTGTGCCTGTGTGTGAATGAGTACCCCTGTATGTATGTGCTGGACTGTAGCATTACAATTTGTGGAAACACTTGAAGGTATTAAACTTGATGGGTCATTCAAATAGACATTACAAATAATAGATGTAACCATCAAGGGATTACTTGTCTGTGATACAAGATGGGAATCTGAATTCCATACCTTCAGGAAAGTAGGAAATTATGCTTCCTTCTGCTGAAGAAAATCTGTCGGTAGAGCTCACCCTCTAGTGGCAGGATCTGACTCCTTCAGGTATACGTGATTTGTTTTGTTCATATGTGATAATGGTGTCATGCCTAAAAACCACCAGAAACCATCATCATCATGGCCACACCCATTGTCTACTTCTGTGACTAGAATCTGTCACAAGATGCAAAGAAAGAGCAATCAAAACTTCTTTCTACTTTCGTTTAAATATGGAGTGTGGAGAGCTTGCCTCTTGGGCCTTTTGCCCTTGATGTTGGCACCGAACCCCAATCTGCCCAGGGCACCTGTCTATGGGCAGCCCCCTCGCTCTGACGCATCTCCATTGATGCTTGTGGCTAGGCAGGCTGTTTATGACAATGTGTTGGTAGAGGTGTTTGTGCATGTGTGTGTATTTAGATAATGTGTGTAATGTGCAAAATAACAAAAGGGTGACAAAATTAATTTTCCTTCAGTAGAATAATAATGGTCTGCTTTCTTTCCTTAACATTGTCGTTGTGAGCATGTTATCATGTTGACGTTAGCATTCAGCTCAAAGCACAAAGTCTCACACTCACAGAGCTGCTAGCATGGCTATAGACTCTCGTTGCTGTGCTGTGTGTCCAGTGTTTTTTTCATACATGTTCCAGCACATTTACTGTCATAAACATTACACTGTAACTTGCAGTATGTAACCTCAAGCGCTACAAACATTACAAAAAAAAAGTTTATCCATATGTCATATAATGATATCGTGTAGGAATACTGTATTTTCATTTAATAAAATCAATGAACAAAATCTGTGTCCTGGGATCAATTGTGGACCTCTACTCTACGCATATTTCCATAGATGACTTTTCTTATTATGTACCTACTGTTTATGCAATTTAGTTACTAAATATTTCGCCATACTGCAAACCACATACAAGTACTATTCTCATATGTTTACTAAGTGCTAGATTGTGTGGTGTAAATGTGTTTAATTCACTTTAATTTAGATTGTATCCAGTTAAATACAGTTGGGACCGTTATGCTTTTAAGTGATAAAGATCCTTATAAGTTCACAAGTAAATGTTTCCCCCCTCATGTCTGATAGCTCCTTGTATAGAAAAGTGCTCACCAGCAGAGAAGGACTCTTCTCATGTTCTGAATACCAGTAGAAGAATGTCAAACAGTTCTTGTTCCCCAAGACTTCTGGCTTCACTGGGATACTTCAGACCATCTGCAACTACTTCAAAACCACCACAACTGTATCCACTGGAATTTCACTGCAAAGTCCTTACCAGTATGATTGCGGGAAACATGACTCACATTCAGACTGCAGAGGTTTAATGACTTAATTATGAAAACACTGTGAAGAGATGGGGTTATTTTATGGGAATGCAGTATCCAGATTATACACACACACACTAATGTAAATATTTATTAACTACCTGCAGAAAATGAAGGTCAAAGTGGATGGACATTATATTTGTTATAATACTTCTCTGCAGTTCAGTTACTGCTGAAGAGCACACAATACCTAAAGGCCTGAAGGTGGTGCTCAAGTTTAATTCCCAGTAAGATTTACCATAAGAAGAGATAGATGACAGACGCTTCAGGAATAAGAACAGAACATATATTGTACATCTAGTAAAAAATCAGCAAACAAAACCAGTACTGGGATAACAGTGTTTAAACAGAGGCACCATTCTGCTGTTCAACCACTGAGTTCCTCCTTTCTTCTTGAGGTTTTTGTCTGACTGACACCTGGAATTGTATTGAACACAAAAAATGAATTTAATATTGTTTTTAAATGCAATAAATTAATATGCATATACTGGTAGTGGAGGTCCACCTGAAGATGGACGTCACATCATCATCTGAAACCCAAATCCAAATGTTCAGATACAGTATTTTGAAATGTTCAAGGTTGCATAAGAAATGCCTTTAGAACAGGTACATGTTAATCCTGGCAACAACCCAATTGCCATTACCGTCTACAAACTACAACACAGAAAAGAGATACAATCATATTTTTAAAAATAAGCATATGCTTATTTTTTAAAAGTAAGTGCTGTAGTACAACTAGCAGGAGACAAGTTATAATTGAGGCAAGTTTGGAGACACTACCTTATTTAATCATTAAATTGATAGCCTACATATTTTAGTTTTATCTCTTTTCTGTGTTGTAGTTTGTAAACGGTCCCTAAACTCTCTAACTGCAGTCTCAACAAAGGAACTAAACCCAGTTGAATTAGCACAACTTTCATGCATTCATTTCACATCTACTGCAGTCAGATTCACTGTGTTTACTTGGAAGGAATCACTGCACATGGCTAGGCACTTGTAATGACATTTTGAACATGTTTAGAGGCTAAAAACACGTTTAAAACTTGCCCTGTTTGTGTAGGCAGCACTGATTGTTTTCATTTTTCTCTCTACTGACAGCACTCCAAATTTACAAACAACTTCTGGCTGTTGTTGTTTATGGGGACATTTTTGAAAATGTTTCTTAAAAAATGAATGATTTCTGTCCACTGGGACGCTATGGCTTTTCATTTAAAACGGTTTATTATACTTAACAAACAGATGGCATTGGAAATAAAGAACTGCCTCTAAGAGTAGCCTGCTTCAAATAAAAACCGTGTACCTTGTGCACTTCAGGTAAATAAAGGCCCAGGCTTTTATTTGAGGAATTACGGTAAGCCAGTTCTTTCTTCTACCTCGTGAAAGACTTTTCCACATTGTGCTGCTGTGCTGTGTGAAATTGTTATGCCTATACCTGCAGGTATAAATAAAATGCATAGGCAAAACTTGGTTTTAGTTCTCAACTCTCTTATTTTTGTTTCACTCTCAAAAACACTGTGCTGCAACAGAAACTTGACTGTGCAGTGTAGTAAATCCTTGTACAGCATAATGATCATCTTGCGCATGCGTTCTGCCTGTACGATACGTACGATACGTACAGGCAGAACGGATCGTGTACCGGCAGTAACCATGACTGATACTTGGGTGGGGATTGATGGCTTCTGGGTAGTGAATGTGCATGTGTAAATGTGGATGTGTTCCTATCTGTCCATAGTGTGTTCCTGCAGTTTGGGTGTTTAGCAAGGCGCCACCACTCAAAGACACAGTCATGTCTTAAGAATTTTGACGTGGGATGACATGGATTACCTTAAGAAGGAATCACGTTTAGAAATCGTCTATAATTACGTGTAAAGACGTATTTGCGACAGCACGCCTTAAGACGTAATCACGTTTAGACTTTTTTAACTTCTGGTCTAGCTGCGTTAGTTTACTATTTAGCTAGTTAGGTTTTACTGGAGCATATGGCACCAACTACAAACGCAGTGAAAGTGAGACTGGTGAGAAGACTGAAGTTGGGTCCGGGTTGTTGCACTGTTGGGTGCAACCTGACCTCAGGAAAAAACGCAATCTCCAAAATAAAAATGTTGCGGCTTCCTAAAGAAGAGGGGAGACAGCGAGCATGGATCACCGCTGTGCGAAGAGGGGCTTGGTAGCCGAGCAAGAGTTCAAGGATCTGTGTTCACCCACTTTGTTTCCGATAACAAACTCATGCTAAGTGATAGCTAACTGCCAGTAAAAAAAATCTATAGTTATAAATTACCTCACTAAATTCATTGTAGCAACCTAGCTAAACTGTAATGTTAGATCAATACTACGGTGGCAGTGTTGTAACATTTGTTGATACGCTTTAGCTACATTTTGACTAGTATTGTTACACATCCAATTACTTGACAGCGTTACATTACCAGAGTAGTTTTTGTTGTGGGACCCTAAGAAAGATTACCCAAAACATAAGCGCAATATTGTTTTTCCACATATGTACGCTATACAAATAAATAACCTACAGTTACAGTAATTTAATTGTACCAGTATTCTGCCCTCTAAACCCAGTTTGTGTTTCATATGATATGGTTTTTAAGCACTATCATAAAAAGCGTATGCAATTTAAATAGGAGTGAACATGTAGGGATGTACAGTACATGTAACCATATGTATGGATTATGCCAGGAATGTATGATGCTCAGCAATGTACAATATTGTCAACACTAACGGTTTCTGTCACTTGTTATATTTTAGGCGCACCATCAGTAGACCTATGTCACCCAGATTATGTTCCATCAATATTTGCACACAAAGAAGACATTCATGGACCCCAGAAGTGGGAGAGGTACCAGAGAAGCCAGGATAGACAATCTCTAGTTGTGTCAGAGGTCACCCATGTTGACCATGAAGAGGGATGCACTGCTGTGGTGGATACAGATCTGTCAATGGCAGACATTGACCAGCTACAAAATGAAACCATTGAATTGAAGAGAATACTTGCTTTACTGGAGAAGAAACTGGAATCTCAAGAAAACACCTACAAGATTTTATGTCTGTCTGCATGTCCGTTTTTATTTTAAATGATGAAAAGCACCATTTTACCATCTGCCTCTGTGTTTTTCACCCTTCTCATTTACCTGACACCAAAATGGAATGCATCATCAAACATACTTACCCTTCCTGAGCAGCTTCTTGTGGTCCTGATGAAGCTTAACCATCAAGACCTAGCTTTTTGCTTCAGAGTGAGTTGTGGAACTGTCTTATTCCAAGATGGCTCGAGGTGATGGCTATAGCGTTCCAATGCCAGTGGCCTTCCAGAAAAGATATCAGAAGGAATCTACCCACTACAGCTTTCCAACACGTTAGATGTAAAATAGACTGTAGTGAAGTGTTCATTGAAAGGCCAACTAATTTGCAAACACAAGCAATCACCTACTCCCACTACAAGTCGCATAATACTGTGAAGTTCCTAATTGGCATTAGTCCAACAGGGGTTATTACATTTTTAGCAATAGTCTACAGGGGAGTGTTAGTGACAAGGTTATAACAAAGAATTCTGGGTTGATTGACTTTCTTGAACAAGGAGACCATGTAATGACTAATTGAGGCTTCAATTTTCCTGAATACCAAATGTGTCCGTCTCCACGTACCAGCATTTACAAAGAGAAGAAAACAACTGACAGGATTAGAAATCACACACTCTAGAAAGATGTCACGAGTGAGAATCCACATTGAAAGGACCATAGGAAGACTGAAGTGTCACAGATTTTTGTGGAACACCCTGCCAGTCAGCATGATCAAATGGAAAAACAATAACAGTCCTTGCACAGTAGACAAAATATTGACTGACTGTGCAACCACTGGTACCAAAATAAAGCAGGACTGAACAAACTTTTAATGCTCTTAATCTGGTTTAGCTCACGATACATCCAAAGTGAAATGCAACGATACATCTGTAACTTATCTTATTGTACACAAATGATTTTCTGCAAAACATTAATCGCTGGTGGATTTGTTGTTGGAGACATGTGAACCATATCTTACCTTCAGGGATTTTTAAAGCTTCTTGGCAATAAAGCCCTTTCTGATTTTAGATTTCTCGGTTTGTCAGCAGTCATGCTGATCATCCATCTTCACTTTACTACATGATGTCAGCTCCAGGCCAATTACCTCAACTTCTAGGATGAGGTGGTTTTTCTGCACATATATTTACAAATAAAACCTTTTTTTCTGGTCATTCCCCCTACAAGGACAACAAAGGACTGACAACAGTTAGTAATTGACAATTAGAGTGTCAATCAAAACTACCTGCAGCCATGCAAGACCCACATTTAACCACAACCCCATCCTGTTTTTTATATTCTATATGATGAACTGGTCCCTTCCTCACCAGGGACGCTGCCCATCCTCTTCTTCCACCTATATCATCTCTGTTCTACTACAAGTCCATTTGATACACACACACACACACACATCTGCTAGATCTAGAAGAACAGTAGAAAGAGTAGAAGAGTAGAGTAAAACATGCTAGTAGATCACGATGCAACGACTCATTCTAACAGTTGTATTTTATTTGAGAAATACTAGCTTTAGGTTTAGCAATACATCATATTTTTATGAGTAGGCCTATATGTTTGAATATTGCTAGCCTACACTTGAGAAGCCCTAAATTTAATCTGTTTTTCTTTTTTTTTTTGGCTTCTATATTATTTTACTCCTTTAAATCCCATTTTATGTGACTTTTTTTCATAGCACGAAACACACGTTTACAGAAATTGCAGTTCGTACAGCTCATATTCGCACAAGAGTCATGCAGAAGGCCAAACACACCACAAAATAATGCAGTCGTATCTTTAGTCTAACTCGTTTAGGACGCAGTTCTGGGCTAAAAAAAAAAAATGTCCAGTGAGCTTTATCATTTTGGATTCGGCGATCCATTTATTCACAGTAGGCCTAGATACACGCACACAATGTTCCACTCAGTCGGAGACGAGTAAAGTTCTCACATTTTATTTTTTCTACTGTCTATGACATTACAGGTTTATTAAAGCACTTAGAAAAGTGCCTAGAAAACTTACACGTGTCGCAATGTCTTACATAAAACAGGGCTCTTACTCAACAGCTCTGGTAACAACAACAGAAATGATTGGCTGGGAGAGAGCTGGGAGATTATCGCAGTCATGTCCCACAGGATATGAAATACTGGCTACCCTAACTACTGTACAAAATCATTAAACATGTGGAAAGCGTAACGTTACAGGATAACGGCTGCTGGTGTGAGAACAGGTATTTCAAAACGGTGCTGTAATATAGCTTGTGCTTTGTTAAATTTGTTCTACGTATGGTTCCCTGACAGGTAGGCCTCGACGCGTTTGGTTTCGCGATTAGTTAAAACGTTGAAATTGACCTTTCTGTACCGCCGTAGCACCATTAAGCACTGACAAGCAGCTGTTCTATCAGTGTTGTGTTACCGACCTCACGTGTAAGGCTTTTCTACGTGTAGTGTAACCGAGTGTTGTAGCAGAGACTATCTTGTATCACCAAAACCCACGATGGAGCCTGTTATAGAAATAAATCCGGGTAGGTTGAATGTTTGTGGTGTTTCTCATGTCGTTAAAAATGAATGTCGATTCATGCTAATGTATAGCATTTGTACATGTTTGGCTAATGCTGCGTCGTCTTGCTTAGCTAGCTAGCTAGCTAGCTAGCTATTTGGCGAGGTTGCTATAAATCCTGATCCGTTGTAGCAGAGACTAATTTATATCTCGAAATAACACAATAGAACATGTTATAGAAGTTAATCCGATTACATGTTAGTGACTTTTGTGACCATAAATAAACGCCAACGTATGCTAATGTAGCCATAGTAAATGTTTGGCTAACGTTAATGCTAGAGTCTACTTAAATTTGACTCGCTCATAAAAGCATGTGTCATTTTCTCTTCCAGAAGCGACGAAATGGGACATTCGTGAGAAAGTTTGGGACTACATTGAAGAAAATAATCTGGCCAATTTCCCCAGGCCTGTTCACAACAGAATCCCAAATTTCAAGGTAGGTTAACGCAATTTAATTTACCGTGTTGCTATGAAACTAGTCATGACAAACATGAATACAACTAAACTGTTAACTCAAATATATAGTGGCATTACTGTCTACATTGTTACAAAGGTATCTGCCTTTTTTTCATACTTAACGGTATTTTGTATGGGTGGCACGTGCTCACAGGACAGTACATTCCGTGGTAGTATGTATTACAAATATGAGTCCAAACACAAATTAAACAGATATTTAACACATAGAAGACACAAATCTGGCTCAGTAAGGCTAAAAGAGGGGTCTCTCTCTCTCTCCTCTCAGCTAATTTATAATACGACAAAAACAATAGGTTATGCAATTACATAGTAAGCGCTATTGTGATCAATCACTTCTAGACCATTAAGCTAAATAGTAATAAATATAAAGCTCAGTTTCATTATTAAAGCAAACGCTATTCTTGAAAAAAGTAATTGTTTACTGAACAGGCATGGAAATCAACACAAGGCACTGTTATGTTCCATATCTTGTGAAAGTAAATAAACGTTCTAATTAATTGTAGATAATGTATTTTTATTGTAAAGCAGATCAGGATGATGTATAAATACTGTGAAAGTATCAAAATGCTCAATACACAGATAAATGTACACAGGCCGTATTCAGAAATGGTGGCTTTAAGAGAGCCGTCAGGATTTCTGTACGGTAGTGATGTCACAACTATACTATACTTATCCACATCTGCGTTCTGTGAGTCTCTCTGCTTTCATTGCGGTGAGAGGCCGATAGAAGACATGGAAACGCTGACCAATTGGAGCAGACTGACCTTTCTTTTTTTTTTTGGGGGGGGGGGGGAAGGCTTAAAGAGACTGGTGTTTCAGACAGTGGGAATACTGGTATATTCAGAATGACAGTATGAGGAAAATGTGTTTTTTAAAAACTAAAGTATGTAAACATGATCTAGTAGAAACTCGAAATAGAAGTATGAATCTGAAAATGAGATCATATGGACTCTTTTAAAAGGAAGTAAATGCCTGTATAGGTAAAATCAATGCTACAATAATGACACCAAGGTATAAGGTTTGCACAACAGTCCTTGACTGACATTCTTGAATTTTGAATGATTATTGGTGTCCTGTCTGCATCAATGCTCTTTTGTGTATTTACTTGTACTGTGTACTTACTGACCAGGGTGCACTTCAAGCATGTGACAGGATTTCAGACCTGTGGGAGTTTAAGTCCAGCCAGACAGTCAAAGTAAACCCAGACAGACCCCAG
Source organism: Etheostoma spectabile (assembly GCF_008692095.1). Lineage (NCBI taxonomy): Eukaryota > Metazoa > Chordata > Actinopteri > Perciformes > Percidae > Etheostoma > Etheostoma spectabile. The sequence goes on along the minus strand of NC_045733.1, from coordinate 4,952,723 downwards.
CTGCAGATGCGCTTTGTCACTCTGGAAGTAAGTTGACTCTGAAAAAAAACAACTGCTGTCAGCTTGTACTCTCCTCTCAACCAGGGTGCTTTCACAGCCTGTGCCAAGGTGTCTGAACTGCAGGTGTTCACCCAGGCCACAGAAGTGAAGGTGGATCCTGATAAACCTCTGGAAGGTGCCCGGCTGGCAGTGCTAGAGGTAGCACTTCACTGTGGAAACACACACAAATAACCAGAGTGCCTCATTTTGTACATACTTGTTATTCCCCCCCCCCCTCCCCCCCAAAAAAAAAAACATCTAGTATTAATCTGCTTATCATTACCCAACTGTAAATGTCTGTTTGCTAATTTTTGGGATAATCTTTCTCAGGCGCAGAAAAAGTTATTGGTCCCAACTCCTCGTCTTCGTACCGGCCTTTTCAATAATATCACTCCTCCCCAGGGGGCCAACAAAGAACAGCTACGCATATGTTCTTCCTCTCAGGTTTCAAATTTCAGATTTTACATATTTGTCAACTACATTCTAACACCGAATCTTATTATGATTCATTAACCTATTCCTATTTTATCTTCTCTGCCTGTCTTCTGAACCTCTTCTTTCAGGGTGTGAAAGACTTCAGTGTGCCTGTTGACCTGGATGCAAAGGTGAAGGTAGACCTGGTGGTGGTCGGCTCTGTGGCGGTGTCAGCGAAAGGTGACCCAACAATGAACCTCCTCACCATACCAATTCAATTAAATACCGGGAGCCTAAAGAACTTGCAAATGTACCTCACTAACAAATGCCCAATCAGTGTAAACACATGCCTAATGTATATGGATTTATATAAATGTTTTTTTTATTTGTGTGCTCGGAATTGATATCACAATTCTCTACCACAAGTTTTTTTGACCATGACAAAACAAATAACCAAATCAAGGTTATTATAGTTTTGCATTTTTCATTAGTTTTTATTTTGTTCTGACTTGTTTTCAAATTCTGTTAAGTTTTAATTAAGTTTAAAAAGAGGTTTGCTAGTTTATTTTAAATTTTTGGATGAACTGAAATGTTAAGTTTAGTTTTATTTGTTGGGATTTGAAAAGGTCAGAAAAAGTATTAAGAACTCAACAAAAACATCACACAATTTTAGGAATATGTATTCAACAATAACACCAGTACAAACAATGTACAGTACATATGATGAGCACAGATATGTAAACGGTAGCAGAATGTGTTTTGACGTGTTCCACGAGAAAAACCTAAATAGCCAACAGACTAAATAAGACAGACATCAACAGGTGTTTAAACTTTGGTTTGGGTAAAGTGGCGAACTTTTTGAAGTGAATCAACTCACAAAGTTGTGTAGACATCCCAGTATTAATCCACATATTAACCCACTCTTCTTCCCACTTTTGGTGTTCCTGCGTATTTACTAACCAGCTATCGGGTTGTCGGTGAAGGCCCGCCTCCAGTGTTCTCTGTCCTGTGGTTGTCTCCGTCATGCTGCTGGCCCTATGCCCGTAACGTTACCGGGGTTAGCTTCTGTTTCGGGGAAAAGGGGCTTGGAGTTCTCCTTTACCTTGTTATGGTAAGCTAGGTTAGCCTCCTTGGATTCATTTCTCAAATGTAAGCTACTTTCAAATCTCTTTTGCACTTCTGTGAAGCAGAAGTGCTAACAACCGAGTGGGTTCGAATCCAGGTCATTCTGGGCCTTTCTGTGCGGCATTGGCATGTTCTCATGTTTTCATGGGTTTCCTCCGGGTACTCTGGTTTCTTCCATAAAGACATGCATGCTAGCTAACTACAGTTGAAAATTAGCCGATTGGGCAAAACTGGCGCATTTACAGAAATGTTATTAATTAATGTGCATTGTCCTAATCAAATAAATCCTAATGTCACGGTCGAAAAGCTAGTGTTATTTTCTCTATGAAAGACATTGACAAAGAAGAAAATTATGGATATTTACTCTAATTTTAACCATAGATTTAAAAAAGAAAATTGCGCATCACCACAAACTTGTAACCATAGAGGCTTCAATGAAGAGAAGGTAGAGCATTGCAGCACTTGGGAGCACTTTAAAACCTATTTTATACAGTCTGTTTAAAACTCACAGAAGAAAGCAGAAGTTAGAAATGTATGATGCATTCGGCTCGTAAAATTAAATGAGAACCAAGTCATTTATAAAAAGTGTGTGTGTGTATATATATATATATAATATATATTGTGTGTGTGTTTTGACTGTGATCAAAGAGTAGGTCTGTTATTAGATACTGACTCTGCTAACCCTGTACCTTGAGGATGTTAAATTATATCCTATAATGGTTGTTTACTACACTGCTGAGAATGACAGGAGACTGAAAGGACCTTAAGACATTAAATATTACGATGTGATCAGTTTGTCTTTCTAGCTCACTTGAGGCATCAGGACACCCTGTCAGGGAGATGTGAAGAACAGAAATGAGAATGGTTGCAGATGAGCATAATCAGATCCATTTTGCTCCTTGTGGGTTCTGTTGTGCTCTGTCCTCAATGTAAATTGTCCCATCACGCACACTACATCTCAATCCTCATTTTCAAAATGCCTGAGATAAGTGATGCAGTGCTGCTGTGAAACTGACATGTTTATCATAATGCATGTACTTCCAAATGTCTCTAAGTGTACCACTCCACATGGTTCTCATTAAGCGTTTGTTGCACAGGGCTCATCCATGCTCCCATCAGTCTAGTTATTTCAGACCTGCCAACATGTACGCATTTTTTGTACGCTGCACGTATTTTGACCTTTAAGTACATTACGCTTGTACGATTTGCTGCACTCAAGGTATGCATTTTGTTGCATCTTTCATTTGCCGGTTTCTATGAAATCCATGACGTTGAGTCTGCTGCTGAGCCACTCAATAAATTTGTTCAAGGTTGGCAGGGCTGTTATTTTTATGAATTGAAATCATTACAGCTGCCCTTAACATGTAATTCAGTTTTGGGGGAAAAAATTAATGTGGTGCAGGTGCTGTGTGTGTATGTATGTATATATATATATATATATATATATATATATATAGTCCAACCAAGAAATTGCTACATTGGAGATTAATGTAGACTGTAATTCTTTGTATCACATTTTTCTTTTTTTTTTTCTTTCTTTTTTAAAGTTTCTCCTGTCTTCTCCTACAGGCTTGCGAATTGGAAAAGGAGAGGGCTTTGCTGACTTGGAGTATGGCATGATGGCCTTAATGGGAGCTGTCGATGAGTCTACTGTGGTTGTTACTGTTGTCCATGACTGCCAGGTTAGTTTACTTTTTTATCAGAGTTCTGAACATGTTGTGTCATGGAACTTTTATTATATTCTTTATCTTGTCCAGTACAGGTGAAATCAAGGCCGGCGGTAGCTAGGGGCCGGGGGTGGGCTCAGCCCACCCAAATGTGCGTCTTGCCCACCCAATCAAAAGTTAAGAATGTGTTCAACCAATGGAAGAAATAGCACAGAAAATACCAGTACTGTTTCTAACTTCTGATTGGGTGCGCAGCCTAGAGCCCGCCTCCAAAGTGGCCCACTGCCCACCCGTCTTCTCGTCGTGTTCAGGCACACTCACAAAGAGCTCTGAAGCAGACCTCTCCGTCCACTGTCTCTGTTAAAATAGAGGTGAGCAGCGCGGCTTCTGTGGTCAGTGTAGCGGCTTCAGTTGATTATAAAGAACACACTCTGCTGCGGCAGACGTGTCGCTCCATGTATTTTTACCATAGCTTCAGTTTTCCACCACCTTTTTAAGAAGAGCAGCACACAGCCGCTTTGTTAAACTTTCTCATCCAAAGTCCGAAACAGGGCTCTGTGTCTGTCAGGCCGGCGGTCTGAATGAGATATCAGCAGAGCAATTACTAGATTGTAAGAAAGGTGTATATACTTTTTTTTCTTTTTTTTTAAATATAGCTTCTCAGATAATGTTTCCATACTATTCTCCAAATTTCTGAGAACACGGATGGGATAAGTTTGTTTTTGAATGTGCACATTTTGCAGAAGTATTTCTGAAATGCATATAAGCTATAAAAATGTGTGGTTATAAATTGTATAATTGACATGAACAGGTGCAACATGCCCATTTAAAAAAAAAAAAAAAAAAAAAAGATTACTTCCTCAAACAAAGACACTACACAAGGAAATAGTATATTGTGTGTGTGTTTGAGTGTTGCGTCAGCAGGGATAACATTAAATAAGAAAAGATGATTAAAAGGAGAATACATATTTGAAAACAATACATAATGTTTGAGAGCCTTACTGGTTTATATTCCATTTTGAATTGCCACCTGGTGTTTCCTTTACATACAGTAAATAGACAATCCATCATAAACTGATGCAGAAACAAATCACCACAATGCAGGAAATTAAGTGTTTAATGCTTCCGGGGGGAGGACCCCCACACCCCCATTCATCATTGTATATAGTTTTTCAATTCATCAGTTTGCATTGTAGTGTGTAAAATGTCTAGAATAGCAAATGCCTGACCCAAATTGTGAATGTCTTTTAATTTACACCACTGAGTACCAGTACTTATGTCAGAAGTTGTATCTAGCAACACTCTTGAAAACGTGATTTTAAACAAATTTCCTTCTCTCACTTCATAAAATTGTGATTTTTTTTTTTTTTTAAATAAAAGGTCTGTTCAAACACAAGATAACTGACCTGTTGTTTGGGTGCTAATTAAGATATGCGTGCTTTCAGGTGATGGACATTCCAGAGGAGTTAAAAGAAAGTCATGACCTGACTGTGGACTACATCCTCACACCCACCCGAGTCATTAAAACTGATTGCCAGATCCCCAAACCACAGGGAATCATCTGGACAAAGGTGAATTAAATGAACTGTGTCTAGTGCTACCGTAAGTCCCCAATACATGCATATTGTATGTCAGGCTTTTAGGTTTAATTGCTTTTCATGTTTGAAAAAAATATATATCATGAAAAAGGATTTAAAAAATAAATAAAAACACTACAACCATTCCAATATCTTATTAAAAGCAACCATCAGTGATTCAATTCTTAGAATGGATCAATCTTACAAATCATTTAATGAGAAATAATATGGAGCCATTGTGGCCTACGTAGGTGATAATATACTTGAATAATGTTTGTTTGTTTGATGTGATGGTTTAACCAGTTGATGAAATGTAAAATTTTATAATCAGACAGAAACAGAATCCGAACCTGTTGTATTGCATTTTAAGCACTTTAAAAAAACTAAATATAATTCTTCTATTGGACATTATGCGGTGTCGTGCATTTAAACATTTTTAATGAGAAAATCAATCGTAATTAACAATTTTGCATTGACCGTTTAAAATGAAAGGTACCTACACATCTTTGTGACTCTAACTGGAACAGATAAAAGCTTATTGAACAGAGATGCTTTGTCTTAGCCCCTAACAAAATATTTAGCCTCTTTGCTTGGTGACACTGCCCTCTAATGGACGTGCAATGACATACCCTTCATCAGAGGACTCCCATATTTATTGTGCTTCTGTATGCATTTCATTTCTCTGTTCTAATATCACATTATTTTTATTTCTTTCTGTTCGTCTATTAATAAATTGGTTAGCATTTTAGTTTTAAATGCAATGCATATACAGTATATACTCTTAGACACATCGCAACTTATAAACACAAAAGACTGAAAAATTTGAGTGTAATTTTCAAATTGCACTTTATCTTCTGTCTATTTAAATTTCACTGATGCTGGCAGAGAGACCTGATAATTTCTTTAATTAGACATGATGGGGGCGTTCTTCCTAATGTGTGGAGAGTTTGTGTGTAACCTCTGGGCTCCTTAATACACATGTAAGTAAACAGGACCCAGTGACCTCACTGGCAGGAAGGCCATGTTTGATCATCAAAGGCTCCTCTGCCCAGCCAGCTTGGCTCTGCAAGGGCAGGGGAACGACAGGTCAAACAGGCCAGTGTAAAAACAATGGCCCGTATATCCTTTACAGGACTGGTCTGTATCAAAGGCTGCCAAGACACTTACAGGTCCAACAAATCAAGAGAACAGTCTGTATTTTTACCTGCTTGGGAAGGGAAGAGTCCTGCTGCTATGTAGATAGTTTCCATAGCATAATTTGTCAACTTTTGCTTTATTTAACTCATCCATAGGTATAGTGCAATAGCTCAGAGGGCTACTTGTTTGGTGTGTGTGTGTGTGGGACACTTTCCTTATTCAGCCTTACTGAGCCAGTTTTTATGTCTTCAGCTGGACACAGAAAAGCTGGAGAAGATCCCTGTCCTGAAGAAGCTGCGTGCTTTGGAGGAAGAGGCTGGAAAGGATGTAACACTTGGGGTGGCGCCTGTTGCACCAGCTCAGAGTCGTCAGACCAGTCAAACCAAAAGGCAAACCAGACGGAGGCCAAGGCAGAACATACAGCAGGATGATGAGGGAGAATCCAAACCGGAGAAAATAGAGTCAGAACAGAAAGCTAGACAGTGGCGCCCAACTAGAGTGAGGAAAGAAAGCAGAGGAGATGGTGGGGGAGGTAATGAGAGAGGAAAGGGGAATAGAGGAGAGAACCTAAAGGGGAAGGGCCCAGAGGAAGGTGGAGGTGAAGTCCTGTCTCAACGTAAGCTCCCTCTGAGTGTGACCACAGTTTACCTTGGGGGAATCCCTGCTGGGCTGCGTGTTAGTGAGCTGAAAACTGCCCTCAGAGAGAGGGAGGCCACCCCACTAAGGCTCACCTGGCAGGGAGCTCAACACAGGGCCTTCCTGGACTACAGTGACCCCCAGGCTGCAGAGCAGGCCCTGGAGGCTCTGCAGGATCTCAGTCTGAATGGTCACAGTCTGCAGGCTGAGATGGCCAAGAGCCAGCGCGGAGGAAAGAGGTCCGGACAGTCCAATCGGAGACCGAGACCAACTGCTCCGAAATCTAAAACTGCACCACCAGATACTGAGAGTGACACCAATGAAAAGACTGAGCAGTAATAGCAATAAGCAATACTCAGCCAAGTCAAGTATTCAATGTGGAGCAACCTTAAATGCCTTAAGAAGAATTTAGTTTTTTTTATGTTTTGGATTTCTTACAAGAGGACATAAGTTATTTGAACCTTAGACATCTAAATTGACTGATAAAGCTAATGAGTTTAACAGAATATGCAATTCTTTAATCAAAAAGCATTTCACTAGAAAGGTATTTTGTGGATGCCATTTCACACTACTTAACCATATACCTATGTGCCTTGTTTTTCACACGCACCTCCTGGTCTGTGTGTCCCTTCAGTCCTTGAAGGTGCTTTGTAGAGTAGTTCTTAGAGATAAACTACGTTTTTTTCCTTTTTTAAACCATAGACTCGATCCACAGTCTATTTGTTAAAGTGTAGAGTAAATTGTGAAGTATTCGGTACGTTTTATTTCCACAACCAGTCATCAGTATTACCTTCTCCAAGAGGGAGACACATTTTGTCTGCTTGTTTTTTTTTTTTTTAAACCATTAAACTAAGGCCATAGGCCAAAGAAGAATGTGGTCACTTTTGTTACGGATAGCGCCTGCAGTGTGGTCAATTATACAATCCTGAGCCATTAGGCCAACTAGGAAAATTAAAAAATACATTGGTCTACCATTTATATATCCATGTAAACCTCATCAGTGTTTGACTACACAGATTTTCTTTTTTTTAACCACCTCTCCAAGTGTCATCCAGTATTCACAAAATATGTAACATTTGAATGACATAATGGCGTTGTTCTTCAGTGTGCAGTTGCAACCAAATTTAGAAGATGTTAACATATTAGTATATTGTTATGCCATTTTGATTACATACTATAGCAATAGCCAAATTTTAGTTGTGGCGATTTAAACTTCGTTGAAAATGTACATAGTTCATCCTTAAACATAACCCAGGATTTAGATATTCTCTAAAAGTGTATTTTGACTAGATGGAGAGGAATTTAAAAACCTCTAAACCTATTTTATTTTAAAACAAATTTAGATGTCTGTTGCCTCGTTGGAGCTATGCTTTTTGATTTCTAATTGCTTTTTTTCCAGGATATTTTGGAAATAGTGGTATTTGTACCTCCTTTTTTTTTTGTTAATAGAAATGACATACTGATGGCATTGTGTTTGGTTAAGCCAGTTTGAGTATGATGCCAGCCTCACCCTTTAACAGTTAAGAGATTCTGTTCTAGTGTTAATGTTGGTTTGTAACATGTTATAACAAAATTTGCTAAAGCATTTGACTGTACTGGTTCCAGCTTAGTCTCTTTTTGCTTTAATAAACTGCAATATCTTACTTTGATTTTGACAAATATGTGAACGGTGATATGTCTTAACACTGTTTTTGCCACATTTAGGAAATTGTACTTATTGCACATTTTGGAGTTCAAACTTTGAAAACCCCAACTGCTACACTGTTGTACTCCAGTTTTAACAAAGCCTGATACCCCTCAACACACACAGATTGTTCTACTGAAGAGGCAGTAATTAAACCTAAGCAATCTCAGACCAGAGAGCTCAGCCAAATACAAAACGCACAATTAAAATCGTTTTATCTATTTGAAGCAAACTTTGGATTATGCATCCAGTTTCATTGATTGATAACACATTGTATAGATTGACGTCATTGTTTTCTTGTTTTGGTACAGGCTATATCTGCAGTAGAGAGCAAGATATTAACTCAAATTGAAATACAAAGAGTATTAAACACATGCAAGACAGTCATTCGCACCCAATAATCTATTTTTCGCCCTGTTGTGTTATATGTTGACCTGTCTGCACAGACATTACCTGGTAACTGATTATTCGGGTCAATCAGCAGTGCCAGACACGTGCCCCGTTTTCACCGAGGTCTTGATTGTATTGAAACACAAGCACACATCATGTCTGTCTGCACAGAGCAGGCCTTAGGCTTTTTATGGAGCTGTCATCCAGGCCTAGTGAGGGAACAGCTGTGGAGACCCATCTCAGCACCGACAGAGCACTGAACCTCGGCAAATGTCATCAGTTGGTTAATGCGCTGTTCCCCTGCTGTTGCGCCGTCTATCCCTGTGCTCGATGGCATGCTCGTTTTACTGGGGTTCAGTCAGTGGTCATGCTGTGAGATTTCAAAGCTACAGAAGTATTTCAAGACCGCTTGTTTACGGCCTGAAGCACAGATTCATGTGTATACACACGCCTCAAGAGCATTACTTGCAGAGTAAAATTAACATGAAAACCTTAAGTTACAATTCAGTTACTTGTTCTAACTTACCAGAGGGATCTTACAGAGTGAGCTGTGTGGATACTCACAAAATAGATTGCTGCCCACGTGTTTTTCTACATTAGGAACAGCTGTTATTTTCAACACCGCACAGTTCTCTGAAACTAAAATCATTTCAAATCCTTAGATATCCACATGTTCTTATTTGTGCCAAATCCAAATTAATATTACTTTAATTGCATTGCCAGTTCTACTAGCCACTAAAACAAACTATATTATTTTTTTAACTTCTATAATCAACAAATTGGTTTAGAGCATTTTGGTAAATTGGCTCAGTAATAGTAAGAAGTGTGTTAAGAGGAGAAACAAAGCTTAAACCTACACAGCATCCCTTCATATTGTATGTAAAACCCACTGAACCTTTTTCTCTCTTTACACCCCTAAACTATTCAGCATAACGATCCTTTGAGGGGGGGGGAATGCTTTTAAGGTAAATAATTAAACCTACCAAAGCTTTTCACCTTGTAAGCTAACGCGGTTGAGATTTCGGCCTCTGAATTGTTACGCCTTAATTTCTTTCTGCAGACACTTGTTACATAGAGGGCATAAAACAACTGTCCTTTAAAACCATTTATTTAAAATCTATAATCAATCATTGTTTGGTGGAAAATCAGATTTGTTCATTTAATGTCAGTTTACAATAACAGGCATGACCTGCTCCTGCCAGATGAAAACAGACTGTTGGTTAAACTGTTCGACTTTGGCCTCAATCATGAACTGCATTATAACAAGACAACACTGTGATATCCCTGGAACATTTTTCTGTTGCGCTACTGTAGTACTAGTGTGGACCTTTTTATATGCATATTATGCTTTAATTTCTTTTTCTTCGGTATCACCAAAGAGTATATTTAAAGCCATGTGAACTCAGTTTACCCACCTTTTTAGTTGATTAATTAATTGCAAGCCATGTGTTAGAAACCTAGTATAAATAGTGTGATGCTTAAAAAAAAAAAGCAGACATTGCTCCACTCTTTAAATACTACTTATTTGGGGTTGATTGTGTAATAGTGATCACCAACATGAGATTTACAGTTTTGGTGAGATATTTGTATTGTCTCCGAAAATTGGCATGAATTATGGGTGTGTGATGAAATCAATTTTTGGGGGTGGATTTAGGCTTAAACAGCCCAACAGATATATTTTTAATTCTTACAAATGATTTGTTGTATAACCTAAAGATTGGCCCTCATTGATGGAACCTTGCTAATTTTCCTAACATTATATAAGTATACAGTGCTGAAAGTAATGGTCTACATATATCTAACACAGACGACATAACAGTGCTTACAATATATCCTCAATTTCATTTTAAAACAAATAATAAGCGTTCTGACAAATATTGCCAATACAGAATATACGTCCTTGGCCAATTCGCCTGAAATTAAAATATGTAGGCCTACAGAATAAATAAAAAGACGCGCTAGGCTATTCAAAAAGTGCCTTCATCGTTTTTACATAGTATATACGGACATGTTTATGTGATGTCCATAATTGTTCATTTAAAAATTCAACGCTGGTATGAAAGTCCAAAAAAGAAAAAAGAGCCTCAGTCTAATTTGTCAAAGTAAATAAAAGTATGTATAAACTTCAGACGGGGAAAATGGACGTGTGCATTTTTACATTGGCCTACTAAAACAAGAAGAATAAACATTAAAGTGTGAAGTGGTAGTCATCCGCTCTGCAGGACTAAGTACCAGACAGCAGCAGGGTTTTGTATACCCAGTCTTTACCCCGCTGATCGATGTTGATGGCATGAAAAAGTTGGTTTTTATTATTATTATTAATATTATTATGTTGTTGCTTTGTGATTGGCCTGTCTCCGTGTCTTTGTCGATATGTGAAACTGTACAGAAAAGTAGTCCGGTCTACTTGAAGCAGTGAGTGCTCTCCACGGGCCGGGCCCCTGTGTCTCTCAGTGGTTATTTTACTCGTTTGTTCTCAGTTCAGTTCACCCTGCTGCATGGCTCAAGTCTGTGACACCGTCCTCTGGTCTGCAGGTTGTCCGTGGGGGCATCACATAACGCAGGGCTTGATGTCCTGGTAGGAGACCTGTTGGTGGTGGTAGTACGAGCTGCTGCTCGGTGAGTGCATCGCTGAGGACGTCATGGCGTTGAACGAGAAGACGAACTCCTTCCGGTCACACATGCTTGGAGACTGGGAATGGTACCGAGGAATACCTGCGAAAAGCATTTGAAAATATAGATTTAAAAACAATGACAATATGTGACTACGCAAGTACGTTTAATGAGTCTTTTTGACCATTTCTCACAAATGTTTGAAAAAATCATCTAAAACAATAGCATGATTACGACTGTTATAGGCTATAAATACTTTCTGTAGGCTTTAATTGTCAATTATCGATGATAGACATATCTTCTTAGAGCAGTCATAGCCTTGATTTTACTTTGATGTATCCGTTAGTAATAAAAGTAGGCTATAATAGAAAGTATATAATTATCATTTATTAAAAAACAAATGTTAATTTAAAAGGAGTATCTATCCTAATGCTGGTGTTTTTTACACATCTTTTCACCATTTTGTTTAGTGAAAGGAAGCCCATCGAACCTTTTAAAGATAATTGATTATATATTGTCTTTAAAATAAAGATACATTAAAGGCTATTTAATTTGTAGAGGACATATATAGAGCTATAGTTTCTAGTTTTTCTAACTTTATTCCTCACAGACACAGAGTCCATTTAGCAAGCGTGATTAGGATTGTCAAAAAGTGGAGGCGGGCTTGCAGGGCTAATTGACAGTGGCCCTTTGCACGCCAGTCCCGGAGGACTCAGGGCCTCTAGGCAAGGCAGGCTGGTCCCGACCGGGCTTGTTTTTCTTACCCAGAGATTGGCACGACTCTAAACTGTCCCGGCAGACTCTCTTTTTTTATCACTTCCAGAAATTGGAACGGTGCGAGTCTGAAACCCCTTGGTTATCTGGGTTTTATTTGAGTTCTCTGTTTCAATTGGAGCAGGACAGTAATGAAGCTTTCATTTTCGTGAGAGGAAATACGTGGTTTCTTTTAGTTGCATCATTTTCCTTAATGGGCTGGCTTGAATTGAATTATTCTTCCGTTTTGTGCAATAGAGACATCAGATGGGTTTATTGACAGCGAAATAAACGCATTCAAATAAGGTAGAGGCTGTTCGTTATTTCCATTACGCCCACGTTTGGCATAAGACCATATCCGTGACCCATGCGTAGGCTATTGTTTAGACCGTCTGGTAATTAAGATTAAAAGTTTGGAATTTCTAAATATTCCTGCATCATCTTTCTTCCTACGATCTACTTCTCCCCACTTGTTTTCTTTATAAAATGATACAGTTTTAAACATGTTACAGTTTTTTGAAGTGGATAAATTCCATTGAGCTTACCTTGTAAATCTGTAGTGCTGTGCCCGTTCTGGTGCAGGTAAGATTGGTCTAGTGAATGTGTGGGCAAGCTTGGCTGCAGCGAGTTTGCCCCTGGATTACAAGGAGACAGAGGCTGCTGCTTTATGTAGGAGGCCCCGTTATTCAGCGACGCCGAGGGGGCCGGAGCCCACGCCGAGGCTGAGCTCGAGTAGACGGGGTGAGGCTCCATGACTCCTCCGCTGGTGAGCAGAGGCGAGGCGGAATTGTCGTGGTGGGGGTAATCACTGCCAGTGGATCCTGTACAACTTCCCATGTATGAATGTCCACCGTTGGTCGACAAGTGTGACATGGTGTGCCCGGACAGACCCATCCCTTCCATGTTACCTGACAAGTGTCCATTCATCATCCCAATCCCACTGTCCAGAGACAAGCCGTTGGGCGGGCATGAAAGGCCCCCGCCGCTCCCTTGGAAGTTGTAGGACTCGGGGATATGGTTGAATCCCAGGCCGTTCATCATGCTGTACATGGGCTTCAGCGCCTGGCACTTGCGCCTAAAACCCCTGGGTCTCCTTCTAAAGGAGCCTTCCTCAAACATAAACTCACTAGCCGGGTCGATAGTCCAGTAGTGGCCCTTCCCTGGCCGGCCGAGGCCCTTGGGCAGCTTAATGAAGCACTCGTTCAGAGACAAGTTGTGACGCACGGAGTTCTTCCAACCCTGGTATGAGCCCCTAAAAAACGGGAAGCGGCTCTGCAGGAATTGGTATATTTCACTGAGCGTCAGTCGCTTGGTTGGAGAGCTCTGGATTGCCATGACTATTAAAGCAATGTATGAATATGGGGGCTTCTCTGGTCTCCGGATGCCTGCGTTTGTCTTTTTGGTTTTCGTAGTGGAGGAGGCGGTTTCCATCACCGCCGTCTGTCCGTGCGGCTTCTCCGGGGCAGACATCGGGCTGCTCTGGGCAGGAGTCTGCGCTGGGGGCTGCTGGACCTCTGCCGTCATTAGTTAAATTTAGTCTTCGAGATAGCAAACAAAAAAGGTTGCTTTCCACCTTTCCAACTATAAAAACTACACAATTGAATACTGATTCGCTGACATAAAGAGCAAAAAATGTAACCTTATAGGCAAACTTAACGCACGAGCCAAAGGCGAGGCTGTCTTCTTTACTCTGACTTCTTCCTTTTGATTCAGTCCTGCAGCAGTCTGAAGCCGTACCGCCTTGTAGGCAGCGTCCGAAATGGGATAAGGAGCAGAACAGGAGCCGTTTTCCACTTCAGTTGGTGTGTTGTCTTGCGTCCGAGGAGCTCACTTTTTACTTATCTGTTGCCATCAGCGCATTGGAAGCTGGATGTCTTGGCCATCCTAATGTTAAGACCCGCCCAGTTCCCTCCTACTCCAGTGGTGGGCTTAAGCATGCACATCTGTGTGCGTTCACTTTTCAGGGAAATGTTTTTTTCCCCTTCTTTATATTGAAATAGGGAATATATCTATCGTATAGCTTTTACGCTGTAGAGCGACATTTAAATGGCTTCTTAGTATTATATGATCACACACTGATAACTACACTGGATGGGGCCTTAAGATCGCCTACAAATGTAGCCTGTTTTTTAAATATTATTTTATTTTTAACACTAAATATTGATGAAAGTAATATAAACTGTGTAGATTCATAAGCCTGCAGTGCAAACATTATCTCTCAATGTCAGGCCACACGCCTTGATGCACCAGTACGGTACATGGGTCACGTGTCCATTATTAGGCTATTAAACTAAATATTTTATAAAACATTTTTAGTGCACAAAAAAATTATCGACAAGAGAATATGCCCTTCTTATTCAAAACCACCCTTCTGATTTCTGTAAAAGATAGACAGGAACATGGGCAGGATGTTTATACAGCAAAATGTAAACATTTTCCCTGGCCTCCTTTAAATAAAAATCAAGCAAAAGCCCCGGTAGATCAGCTAATACTCAATCTGATGCGATATGCCCGTCTGTTCGCGGCGTCCTGTGTAGATGTTGAACGTTTTTTTACATGAATATTGTTTGTGTAATGCAGTCATAATATTTATGCAGGGACGCAGGAGGAGTGAGCTGGAAGCTCTGCCGAGCTGTGAGCAGAGAAACTCGGACGGGGACTTGAGATCGACTCCTGCAGGCATTGTATGATCCAGGGATAAAGGTAAAGTGGAGTTTACACTTTTCAGTCAGAATATCACCAGCAGAACTTTGGCCGGTTTAATTAGTGCCGCATTTGATCTTTAGTTTGTTTTATGTGACATGATAGTGTATAGGTTAATTAGAAAAATGAAACCTAAAATATGCCTTAAACCTTTTGCTTTAACTGAGTTGTAATTCACTCAGAGGAAGATGCGCACCAGTTTGTTTTATCCTATTTGTTGTGTTTCCAAAGTCGGAATGTTTAATTATAGTTCTTGTCACTGCCTTTGTGAGCGAGAGCTATACTGAAAGACGATCAGTCCATAACCTAAAACTGTTGACAGTAGATTGCTTATTGTTCCCTGGAGATCTCAATATCGGCAGCCTGCAACCTTGTGCCTCTCCATATGGTTCAGTTAGTTGTGCTTCTGTTCTCTGCCGGCGTTACAGTGTCTAGTGGAGGCTTATGACTGTTAGTTTTAACACAGAAGAAAATCAACACCGGAGAGAAAATAGTGGATAAACATATTTGCCTTCTACGTAGAACCTGAGAATGTTGGAGACTGTGTTACCTGTGCGTAAAGGTCACCGGTAGTATTTTTTTCCCTGTAAAATAGTAAAGCAGCATGTTCACAAGTTCAATTTGAGAAAATATTTAAAACAAATTTCGATGTTTAACTCACGCAATCAATGGTTAATTGATGTCCGGTCTCTTTTTTGTTTTAGGCGAGAAAACAATTAATTGTCAAATTCTCATTGTCAACTCAAAGGTGACAGACGTGCCACTGTTAGTTTTTGCTGTTGCAGGGGACATTTAGAGCCATGGATAAATGAATGTAAGTATTGTTTTAACCGGTGCCTGCTCGGCCACTCGCCTGGGGTGAGGGCCACACATTTATCAGGTTAGCGGACCACCCAGCGCGCACCAGGGGCAGGCGCGCTCCCGTCCTCTCTCTGCCCACTGCATTTAATTACCGCTGATGACTTCATTCCATTAGAGCGTCCCCCCCCCAACACGCTCATTTTCCCTATGTCACATTATTCTTTCTTTGTTAAATATCGGCTATAATTATATATATATATATATATATATAATATATATATATATATATATATATATATATATATATATATATATATTATCTTGCATGTTATTCCAAAACCAGTGGTGTTTACGCAAACCGTCAGTGGATGCGCTACTCCCCCACCACATTCTTCTTTCACCAATAAAAAGCTCCAGAATCTGTTATTTTGTATTACCTGTAAGATCCTAATGCAGTTTAATGTTCAATAATGGTAATACAGTAATTTAACGGTAATACATAGGCTATAATAACATCATGTACCCTACTTCTGTACATATTTAGAAAATGGGATTTGAGAACATTTTACAGGTAATTTTAACGTATTTTTTAAATATTATTTTATGTATATATATATATATATTTATATATAAGGATACTTGCTGTAACCGCGTCAATGGCCGATTGTGTTCGTCATTGCTGAGGCTTGCGTCCCGAGGTCAGAGCTTCCCTGTTGCTCCATCGCAGACGAAGTCATGCTCTTTTCCATGACGTCCCATCTTGAAATATTTGACAGCGCTGCATCCTCAGGAATGCTTGGCCACTTAGGGGTAGGTACACCGCAGAGTGCACAGTCCTGACAGGCTTTCCGGACTGTCTTACCGTTATTTAGTGCACTGAAACCAAATTTGGACCCTTCAAAATCACGCTTTTGCAAAGTTGGCCACACACACGGCCTATTTGGTTTCTTATTGGTGACATTGTTCCGCCAGTCAAATATTGTACAATGGCGCACTCCATATACAAGCCAACAAATATAATTTAGGCCCTGTTCTTGTACAAACTATTATTATCAGACAGAATACTTTAATATTTACAGTAGGCTACATTCAGTTTTGTCTTCTAGCACTTTTTTGAGAATTAGTTTCATCATCGCACCATTACAATTTTGATATTACAGACTGTGTTATCCCAGACACTACACGGCCACACTGTGCTGAACCATTTGAGCAAGTCACGACATGGCTAACTTAACGACTTGGCTAAATATTGCTTATTCATACCAATTAGGCAAATACACCCAGCGCATTGCAAATCCAACAGCTGCAGCGGTCAGCAGTGTAATTTGATTTGGCATCACAGAATCAGGTTATGTTGTTGAGACGTGGCCCGATTCGAAGTGACGCAGATCATTTTAAGTGTCAAATTTATAGAATACATTTTCTTTACCAACAATCATTGTTGATAAATCAAGCAGTTCTTTCCTCGGAGGGCCGCAGAGGGTCACCGAGAGGCTGCAGATGCTTACGGACTATCAGAGTGATCGATCAACAGGCCGTAAACTCATCAAACTTGAACTTGAATCAGGTTCAAAGTAAAACTTAGACTATGTATAAAATATGGTTACAGGAGGGCAAACAAATTTCCTAAATTAAATGTGTAACTTCTTCATAGTGCATGCGTTTGATGTCATGGGTCAAAAACTGTTGTCTTGAACTTACATAGAGAGAAAAATTAAAAACATGTTTTAAATAGGCCTTTTATTCATAATTAGTTAATATATATATATATATATATATATATATATATAATATATATTATATAAAAATACCATATATAAAAAATACCATAAATGATTGTACAAATTACAAATCAGAGGGCCTGATTATAGTTTTTCAGTTAATTACCAGAATTGAATTTTTTTTATTTGACATACAGTATATCCTAGTTTTCTCATATTATAGAAGTAGTGTGAAGAACAAACATGTAAATAATATAGGCTTAACTCTTACATGCACACATATGAGCTGTCTTTGCGCAGAAATATACCCAACACAAACACTGCGTTTTAAAATAAACGTGTTTATCTCGTCATATATTAGGGATTTTAAATGAAAAAAATGTTTATATATATGTGTATGCATATATATATATAATATAACATTTGTTCTATCTATCTATCTATCTATCTATCTATCTATCTATCTATCTATCTATCTATCTATCTATCTATCTATCTATCTATCTATCTATCTATCTATCTTTATAATAGATTATTTTATGATGAAACTATTATGCTTATGAAATTATTTTATTGCACATTTTGAGACCTTTTACTGCCTCCGACGTTTTGTCAAATAATTGATATATCCTAATTGGTTGGCTCTGTCTTAGTGTCGCCTGCAGTTCACTCAGCATTGTCGCTTTAATTGAAAACAGTGTAAAGTCGAGGTGGGTACCCCCTCATCACTTTCTCTGCGCTGTAGGTGGCCGTGTATATTTTCGTTTAAGTGGTGTTTATGTGAACGAGAAAGCACGGGATTGCTAGCAGACCGCTGATTGCGCGCATTGCGTCTCTACATGGATCTGAAGTGTATTTGATGGGCACCACCCTCTCCGGTAATCAGCTGCAGCAGAAGTGCGCGCGATGACTTTTTAATTTTCCTGGCGAGATATCTGCTCCTTGCCGTGCTGTGTGTGTGGATAGGCTAAGGAAAGTAGTCCCTTGGCACATCATCCTTTACAGAATAGATCGATTGATGAAATGTTTGTGTTACTTTTCACAACAATTGCTAAGCAATGACAATGCTCGAAACCGGCCTATGGGATCAAACATCCGCCCTGCTGAAGTGTCCTTGGGCATGACACTGAGTCCATTTAAACCTACATGGCATTGCGGACAACGCAGTCTGACTCAATAGTATAAACGAAATATCAATTCATATTTCAAATCCGTGCGTCGTGTTGCAGTTGTTACAGTCTGATGGGAATTGTAAGGCGTTTATTAATTTGATGTCAGATACATTTAGTTCACTGCTGTTATCCTTCGTCGCATTTCATGTTAAAAAAAGCCTTACCCGTGATTCAAATAATTTAACACATTTTATAATGTAGGGTGGCCAATACAAACTGTCCATATTTCAGACTGATTTTTCCTAAACGTATTGGGACTGGGTGGGTTACATATCGAATAATCATTTTATACATTAGAGTACATTTATTTTGTATCATTGTTAGTGTAATAACTAAATAGTTCTATTCTAGTCTTTATCGTTGGCTGGTGGCATGCAAGTGACAGCTGTCTGCTGCACCTGCAGCAACAGATACGGAGCTATCAATTGCGCACTTCAGCGATGATTCATAAATGAAATTCGTTGTTGATGTTTGAATATGGCAGACCTTAATGCAATTGTTGCACGTTAACCTTGAATATTAGTAATTTAATTTATCATTGAATTTTTTCAAACCTCATTAGGATCTTCTATAGCAGAGGCAACAAACCTATCAGTGTGCAACGTTTAACATCATCTATTTCGAGGTTTGTATCTTGGATCTTGCAGCATTTGGCACAAAGTAGGCCCATTTACTTTTTGTTCAAAACGGCTAAAGCTCTGCAGATAGGGAGCTCATTACGCCGAAATACATGAGTCATTGGTACGTTATTGTGAGAACCCCGGCCTACTCAATAAAACTTCACATCGCCTTCCCGCAATAGTCCCTAGTGTGCTATATCGTCAAATAAAGCTTAGCCCACTCACATCAGACTGCCTTTTTCTTATTTAAGTATTCACTGGTCTGTCGCATGTTAAAGCAGATTTAGTTTTGCTTTCTGATAACTGCAGAAAAGGTCCCTTTCAGACAATGATGACAGAATAAAGGCATAGGCTATGTAAAATTCTTTCTGGTTTATGTTCTGATCATAGGCAGCACCACATACTTTGACATGAAGGACAGCTGTGTGGAGGATTTGGCACGTCCAGAGGTTTTACACATTCCAAACTGTCCAAATGTGGTTAGCACTTGCAGAAGAAATGCTCTACAATTTTCAATACCTGTTCGTAGCAAGTTGGCATTCTAGCAAGTTGACAAGCTGTTTTCTGTGTGAAACTGGACAAAACACACAAAGCATAAAAAAACATTTTTTAAAACAACGAAAATAGGAGCATATGTTATCTACTTCGAGGTAAGATTTGGTTTAAAGCATGAAAAAAAATGTGTATGTAATGTATGGTTGATAGACAGTTTGTCTTATGTATTCATTCTCAATCCATGCAGCAAAATTATATGAATGATTTAGATTAATAGATTAGAAATAGTTAACCATTATTCCTGAGTATTTTAAAGTGGAAATTAGTGCTTGGGGATTTTTAGGTTGTCTGGTTTGTTGAAAACCTCTAAGATATTTATGAAGAAAGAAAAAAATATTATAAACAAAAAAATATTATAAATAAGTTAATTATATAGACACCAAGTCATTTTGACTAAATACTATATTCCCTAAAGTTTCAGTTTTCACTCACAGTTGTTTTTGTGTGTGGTCTTCAAATCTGCTTTGACCTGAATGTGTATAAGTAAAATATTGGATATTTTAATTTAAAAACAAACGTTTCATTTTTAATTTACTAAGATGCTCTCAGACTGCTGAATAATTGGATTACAGATTTTTTAAGGAATGACTTTACATTATTTCTAATCTCTAACTCTAATCTCTTTGATTGTAGAATTTCCTGATGAAATATTAATCAAATAAACCCTTCTTTTAAAATCTAATACAGGCTTCAGTTATTATAAACTCATAAACATAATTAAAACTTAAAACTTTGGTTGCAGTTGGAGTCACGTGATCGGCTAGACTGAGATGGCGGCATAAGGTGTAGCTCCTCCTGGCCCAAATTTGTCAAATAGTCGTTTTATATGGTTCCAACTTCGATACCTTATCACTTTGTGCTCGTTAGTTACTTGAAGCAGAATGGCAAACAAGAACAGCGCAGCGATACGGACGCCATTGCAGAGGCATTGCTAGAGAAACAGAAAAGCTACCTCGAGCAACGTTTTTCTCAGATCCAGTCTCAGATTCAACAGATGGGCCTAGACAGCACCATAAGCTAACTGCTATCTATGCTAAGCTAGCATCAGACTGTGTTTCTGAATGCTATATAGACCTAGCTTAAAATATATAAATGCATATGAAACTATTATCAAAACCCACGCAATCAACATAGAAACACTTGCAGATGGCATCTTGGAAGTTTGTGATCAATACTGTATGGTGATGTAACCAAGTGGTGTCCCATTTCATAGAGGTATGTTTTCACCCCTAGCCAAGGGCTAGGGGTAAGGGGTAAGGGGTAGGGGTAAGATGGAGAAATGGGATTCAGCCATAGTCTACTCTCCATAGATTAGCTCGGCCACTGCTAGGCTAGAGTTTCCTTTCCAAGGTGTTTTGTGCTTTTCTTTTCCTGTTGATGGGAAATGCATTTATTCTGATTTAGTGTGGAACCAGTTGCTGTTGCAACCAAGTATTTATAGGCTAGTGTTCCATTTTTGCTGCCCCGTATCCAATCTTGATCACAGACCTACTTTAGATGTTAACTCTTGGCTATGTTTCCCACCTTCTCTCCCTTCTGTATCAATGTCTCGTCTGTTGTTATGTGTTTTACATGTTTTGTGTGTTGAGGGACTTAACTTTAGATGCACTGTTATTAGGATTTAGAAAAATGAAAGGCAGTAGCAAAATCCACATGTACTTTCATTTAGAATGCAGACTGAATGTTCCTCATAAACGAGCCGGCACTCTGGGCTTACTAAGAAAGAGAAATGTTGACATTGCATTATTACAAGAGACTCATTTACTGCAGGTGGATGTCGGCCATTTAGACAATAGATTCTATCACACATTCTCATCAGCAAGCTCAAAAACAAAAGGCGTGGCCATTGTTGTCAATCGGAATCTCCCCCTAAATGTTATGCAATTTTTTGGGAACAGTTGGACCCTTTCCTTCTTGACAAGATTAACTTCTTATTGAAAAGGTTGAATTCTCAAGGAATTTTATCACAGCCTTAATTTCCTTACTACTGAAAAAGGATAAGGACCCGACAAAGTGTTCTAGCTATCGACCTCTGAGCCTGCTTAACGCTGACGTAAAAATCTTTGCAAAGGTCTTAGCCCGCCGTTTGGAGTCCCATATATCAAAATTAGTGAACCCTGACCGAACAGGATTCATAAAAACAAGATATCAGCAGATGATGTTAGACGCCTTCTTCACATTGTTGATGCAGCAGAGGACAGTAAGACTCCAGTGTCACTTTTCTCTCTTGATGCAATGAAAGACTTTGACAGACTTGAGTGGCCATTTTTATGGTCAGTCTTAGAGGTGATGGACTTTGGCATGATTAAAGCTTTGTATTCTAATTCCTCAGCCCGAGTCTTAACTGGACGCACCTCCTCCTTTTTATTTTTCAGTTTCTAGATCCTCACACCAAACCTGCCCCTTGAGTCCTGCTTTATTTGTCCTCTCTCTAGATCCGCTGGCTCAAGCCATTTGCCAATCGATTATGGTGTCACCAACACACATCCCCATACACAGCATCACGTCTCATTATTTGTGGACAATGTTTTGGTCTTTTTAGAAAACCCATCTCAGTTTCTTCCTTACCTTCTATCTATGCGAGACGTATGGAAGCTTATCAGGCTTAAAATTAACTGGTCAAAGTCTGCACTACTTCATTTAAATCCACTCTGCCCACAACTTAACCATCTCTGATAACATCCCCATTGTTAAGGAGTTTAATTATTGAGGCATTGAGGTCTTCCCCTGCTTAAACCAGATTATTAACATAACTATTCTGTTGCCTGAAACGTTTTGAAAAACATGAAAAAATGGATGGGTGTCCTATGTCGATTCAAGCCCACATCTCAGTGGTTAAAACGAATGTTTTACCCATAATTAATTTTGTGAGTTCTATGATACCTCTCTCCTCTCCTGCTGGCTATTGATGTAAATTTAGAATCAGCAGTATCTAAACTTGTCTGGAAAGGCAAGCGGCCGCGATTAAAGATGTCTACTCAACAGAGAAGATAAGAGGATAGTGGCCTCTCAGTTCCCAAATTCAAATACTATTTCTGGTCCTTTTTCTTGAGGCCCCTTCTTACCTGGTTTATTCTAGATACATCTGTTTGCTGGCGTACCTTAGAAGATGCCATGACAGCCTTGGTCACTCCAAGACATTCTTTTTGCCAATGTTTCCAACCAACAGTGGCAACCACGCTTTGGCCCCATTATCTCACATCTTATCAAGACTTGGAGATTAGTTAAAACATGCTGCGGTGTGGCTTGTAACTGGCACACTTTTCCCCCTATGTCCAATAATATAGCACTCCTGATTGGTGGGAGGCCAATAACAGCCCCACAGTGGGAACAAAGGGGAGTTTGTTGTTTAAAACACATCTTTAGCGAGGTTGGCTTGTTACCATTCTCTGACTTGCAGAAAACGTTAGATCTACCATGTTCCTGTTTTTCTTTTAACTGCAGTTAAGGTTGGCAGAGGCCTTTGCCCATTCATCCTATTCAGAAGTTATTTACTGTGCAGCCTAAAAACTGTGGTAGGGTGTCTATAGGCTTTATTAGTTATTGATGGTATCTGGCCGCTCTGACCTTCCTATTGAGAAAATCTGGGCATGTGATTGCCCAGACCTGGGTATTGATCTCTACTGGCATGATGTATGGTCTAACATTCCAGAAGTATCTCACAATCCAGACCATCAGCAAATTTACTACAATTCCATTCATAGGAAATATCTCACTCCTGTGAAAATGCACCACATGAAAATAATTAACAGCCCTTTGTGCACTTTCTGCCCAATTGAAGCACAAGACACATAGCTACGCATGTTCTGGCAGTGTGCTCTAGTTGGTCAGTTCTGGAACAACATTGCATCAAAAATCTCCTCCTTGTTAAATGTGACTGTGCCTGTTACTGTTAAGGTCTTGATTCTGAATGACCTGTCAGCCTTTCAGCTCTCTGGGACTCAGAAACGTGCTGTGTTTGCTGGACTTACAGCTGCAAAGAGGATGACGGCGACCCGTTGGAAAACACCACACGACCTGTCTATTCGCACGTGGACCATTTCCTACCTGGATGTTGTCTATTTGGAACTGTCCACGGCGTGGAAAAATGGTGCCCCAGGGATGACTCTGGACACATGGCGGTGCATTGTTGACTCTGTGAGGTGTGACCTCTAACTTACGCAGGTGTTGGTCCCTTGTCTTGTGCCTGTCTGTGTGTGTGTGTCTGTTTCTGTGTGTGTTGTTTTGTCTCTCCCTCCCGTCTGTCCTCTGTTTACTTATTCTTTGCAAAAATATTATAATATATATATATTTTGTTGGCCCTGGAATTAGTTCTTGTCTCAGTATATTGTTTGTAATTGTTTGTCACTGACTCTTTCTTAAATATGTTAAAAAAAAAAGATTGACACAAAAAAAAACGTTGGTTGCATGTTGAGTTAAAGCAGCCAGAATTTCTGCTCACTTCTAGCGTAACTACAGCTGTAGTACTGAAGTGCTGATAATTAATGTGGATTAAAAAAATATATTGTGCATCCAGTTTTTTATTTTCAGAAAAAGTCCCGTTAAAACACATTCAAATGTTCCACTAAATGCTTCATACACCGCTTTACCTCTCCTCTCTTCGTTACTGCGGCCTTTCTAGGAACATTCAGTCCCACACAATGAGTGGGAGCCTGTTTGGTGCCCCACCCTGCAGCCTACACCTCTCAGGGCCGCTCCACCATGGTCTGTCTGATGCAGGGAGAGACATCAATAATAAGAGCTGAAGCAGAAACCACAATGGAGAACACAAAAGAGAGAGGGAGGGCAGACACAGGCCACAACCGGCTCTGCTGCAGGTTAGCTCCTTTGATACAGCCTTAATGGCAGTTTGATGGGTGCACATGGGGAGACATGGGTTTATACGTATGTGTTTACATGCGCGTTTACATAATATCTATGGTGTTTACGTACAGCCCACTTATTCTTTTTTTTCTGTACTCTGAAGGGGGATTTTCCTGTGGCAAGCTGCTTCGGAAAAAGCAATTAAGAATTCCCAAACAGTACACCACAATGGGAGATATCATTTGTGCAATGTGTGTTCCATGTCCCTCACAGTTTTTTGTCTTGACTGGCTTGGCTATTTTTAATCTGTGCACAACCGAACCCACCTACAGACAAACCACAAATTGAATGAAGGGGAGGGGAATGAGTGGACATAGTAATTGCCTATTGTGGAGTTCAAACTCCTCTGTTCTGCCATAAACAGCTTTGGTATATCACAACTTGATACCCAGCGCTCCAGTCAGTTTGAAATTAGGGCATATCCTCATTGTCTGTGGGAACCCAAAGCCAGGCAGTGGTTGGAATCAGTCAGGAATGCTTTGGGATGGTAACTGGATTCAGTTGTAATGCTCAACTATCCACAGTGGAACCCTGGGGTGGGAAAAAGGCCGAGAGCATTTCCTGAGTGGAGGGGGGTCCCAGTGAAGCATCACATGTATGGGCATCATGTGACAGTGATCCTGCCAGTTTTTAGCCTATGATCCCAAGTGAAGAAAAGAGTGGAGAAGGAGTACAGCTGTGTGGGCGGTGTGGTGGGTGCTTTAGGCTGTGCCAGGGAAAGGAAAGGACAGGGAGAGGCACAACTACTGTAGCCTCTGCAATGCAACCTGTTGAAGAAAAGGGGGAGGTCAAAAGTAGTATACTGTAATGCAAAGCTAATGTCTGCATCTGTCTCACAACACGTGAATGTATTTCTAAAGTAGCTGGGCATACACTGAAAGTTGTTTGAAATTGACTATGCTGTTTGTTTGTTTTTCTCATTGTCTGTTGCATCCCGAATGACACTTACTAAAAGAAGTTATGTCATAAACATATGTTTATAACGTTTTTTGACACATTCATGACAGTGTCATGTCACGTAAAGTGTAACCACATTTTTTTCTTCTCTTGACATTTATACTCTACATAAGTATATTTTTTAAGTTTAGCTGCTTACAAAATAACACAAGTGTTTCAACCATGTATAATCAAATAAGAACCTCAATCAAAACAATAAAAACAAAGAAGGTGTAAACTGTGTCTTAAAAAAATATGTATCTGATAATGTTCAGGGGGAAAATAGAGGAAAAACAACAGGAGATTTACATTAACAGTTACATTGGGTAATTTAGCTGATTTCTTTACAATGTAGAAAGCTCTCTTAGCCAATTTGCATGGACCTTCAACGTCAGTTCATCAATTTTCATCTAATATTAACTTCAATAGCATTAGGTCATGAGGTAAAGATAACCCCTGTGCAACATCAACCAAGCTTTACCTGGCACAGCATACCTTATCTGAAACCAATGAAAGGTTATTAAGGATGACCCTTTTTGAACGTCTGAATGTAGAACTTAAAGCTATCTACAATTCTGTGTTATTATTTGTTGGAGTTTTGGAAAATCTGCCTCATTAAAAGTCTTGCTGCTTGGACCACTAGCAGTTTTTGTTCACACTGTGCACACACAAATCACCTGGATTACTTACTAAAGAGAAAATCTTCAGCAGTGAGTTTGATGTCTGTGTGTTTTGATTTGACAGTTATGATTCTGAAAATCAAGTGCCAGGTAAAAATAAATAAAGAGCAGAGGACATTATCTTTTTTTCAGAGCACATTATCTGCTCCTAATGGTAATAATTAATATCCTTCATGCATACAGTATATATCTTATAAAGTTTCTGTCCAAAAAAGGGATGCTCATTGCACTTGATTACAATTAACTAGTAATTTCAACAGAAAAATTTTGCCAACAGTATTGTGAGGAAGACTGTTTTGTTTGTTTGTAATAATAAAGTAACTGTAGGAGGACTCATGTTGGTAAGAGTGTGTTTTTATGTCCCCCCACCTGTTTTTCTGTGCACATGTGCATATGTATGACCATGGCTGACTCATGTGTACATGCTGATTAAAATATTTGAAACTTTGTCTTTACCTTTGGTTTTGGTTTTGGTTTTGTGCTTGCAATGGCTATCTATGGCTGCATGTAATCATGTATCAATGCATATGAGGATGTTGCTGACTAGATATTTGTGTCCAGAGTGACTGGTGCTGGCAGCCGGACATTGCTCCCTTTGGCTTGTGTAAATGTTGTGACGATCTTGGGAGGAATCTTACCCTATAGTTGTCAAATGGCTTTTTATTTCCACCTGCTACTGGCCTCTTTCCGTTGGTCTGCTCTATAACAATGGTGGTAAAAGCTGTGGAGTGCAAAGTGATTGATGTTGGACTGTATTTGGCCCTCCTTCAGACTGGGGCCTGAAAGGAAGTGGCTATTCCTCCCTTCCACCGTGAATACCCGCAATAACATGAGGCGCGAGAGAGCAAAGTGCTGATCAGAACTTTCTTAGACATCCCATTTTAACTAACTAACTATCTAATTAACTATCTAACTAATTAATTAACTAACTAACTAAGTGCCAATTGTAAACAAGGTTTCAACAGTTAAAAAAAACTATTTGCCACTAGAAGAAAACAGAATGAAGTTAATTTATGACACACAATTGATCCTCTCCATCTTGTCTTCAACATCACTCTTTTTCTTGTCCTGTCTGGGGTGAAAAGAGATACAGGCTCATCACAACTGCATTCTTTCCATTTAGCTGAAGAGCAGCATGGCAGAAAAGGTAATCTATCACCAAACTGTCTGTCCTTCTCGCTCCCTATTTCAAACTGTGTTTCTCTTTCTCCTTCCTCCAGGCTGGAGTGGGCAGCCGTGCGGCTTTGGCCACAGGAAGCTGTGAATTCTTTGGAGAATGGAAGATGTCTTATGGGGAGACATGCTGGCCTCCACCCACCCACTCACCACCCCAAAATGACACCTGACCCCTTCATGTGTTTATATCAGACCATGGAAGTGAGAAATAGTGATGAGTCACTCTGGCTGTGTGTTTACACTCCGGAGTCACGCAAGGAAGGAAATCAGCCATGGTCTGCTAAAAGTGGCGAGGTGAGAGAGAATAGCTGCAGTCCCCCAGTGCTGCAGTGATTTACCTCTCAGAGCCACAATATATTTCACGTCATCTCTGCTGTGAGGACTTTAGACCAACAGAAAACAGCAACATTAGCAGCGCTGTGGACTATACTCTGATTGCCGCGAGGGCTAAAAGAAGAGGGAGATACTGAGGATAGGTGTTTGTGCATACATATACTATGTGTATTCAGTCTTATTAGACACACAGTGTCGATCACATACAGTTGCTTTCTAATCACAGCGGGTAAATGTCATAGAATGAAAACCTGTATCTCCACACATCACAGAAAAACAGGGTTTTCATCTTGATGACCACACATTTCACTATCTAATTTGAATTAAAATGTTTTCGGAAACCTTTTTTTGTTAGATACAAGGAGAGGATCCAATTGCACAATTTAATGTAAAAATTAAATCTCTAAAACTGCAGTAACAACTTTTTCACCCAACAGAAATTGTATGTATCCTACCTATTCAGATTTTCTTTATTTTAATTGATATACTTGATATAATTCATAACAAGATTTAAAAAAAAAAAAAAAAAAAAAACTTTGTGGTTACGATTTCCTGCAAAAATAACACCAAGTAATCCAACATTTGAAGCCCCTAACCTAACATGATTATGCAGCGCTTGGTATTTTGTCTGACATTGTGTGTGTCACATATATCCCATCTTATTTTACATAATTATTAGTGTGTATGTGATTAAAAAATGTGAATTTTATGAAAGCAAGCCAGCAATAATCACCCCTAATGATTCCAATGAAATCTGTGTTTGTGCGAAAGATTGCATAAAAATCCCAAATCATACATCATTTTAATGGCTTGGACTGAAACAAAACAGACTTGTCAGATTTTGAACTGAAATCATATTAAAGAGATAGACGTGACGTTTTTAGCATCGTCACCATTTTATATTGACAATAACTGGTGTGCCTTACAGGTAATGCATACTTTATGCATTCAAAAATACAATATTATAAAGAGAATGTTCTCATTGTATTATAAAATGTGTTTATGATATATGTGTGATCTTAGAGTGTTGTATGAACAACACTGGGCACGTGTTGCTGTGTGCTCTAAAGGACTTTATGTGCAATGTATTGTAAGGTGTGTTTACTGTGGCTACAACCAGTGTTTCAACCATAGTGTCATTGTTGTTCTCCACACTGAGCGACTTTAGATTTTAGATTGCACAACTGTTGTTTTCAAGAGACGGCTGTGGTTACTGCAGTTGTGCTCTGTAAATAAAAATGACACTTCATTTCTACCATCATTTCATTGGTGCAAGTAGCTTCATTGCCGACTGTAGTGAGTATCCTGTTGCACACCCCCATACACACCGCCACAATGAGAGAGTCAGCAGCTCTTATTTTGGCTGATCTCTCCTGAATTGTAAGTCCTGTCAGGGCCTTTGATTGATTGTTGTGTTTATCACCATATTATTAAGTAATCAGGCTTCACCACAGCTGGGCCTGAAGCTCCTTAATTCCAGCTAAAGCACACCGCTTCATGCTAATTACATGTTTGACAAAAGTGTTTATTTTTGTAAATTTCTACCAACAAAAAAAAAATGTTGTCAGTGTGTTGTTGTGCGAGTGTGCTGATTCTAGCATTTGTATCCTCTCTGGAACATTTAGTACCAAACTTGTGTTTTTATCTTCATCAGAAAGGTCATGCTTATTCACAAGGACAGTGGAGAGAAAACCATGCGGCATAAACTGCATGTAGAGTGTAATCTGTCCTTTTAATACATAATATACTGCTTTGCATTGCTGTGTAACCTGCAAAATGACAAATAAGGTACATATAGTACACTACAGCATATCCGTATGAAAGGGTCAATCAGTCTATGTTCGGTGTATCAGCAGAGGTTCCTTCTCGCTTCGTTAATAGAGCCTGCAGCAGGCTGCGTTTGTGTATTTCTGAGGTAAACACAGTCATGGCAAAGTGGACATGCTGCTGAGTGTGTCCTGACTGGAGACAGAGACTGTGGCACTGTACTGACTGAGACACTGGCAGCTCTCTAGAGGCATGGTTAATGTGATGAATAGCCATTTGGTAATGGGCCATGTATTAGGGTGAAATAACTCTTTTAAAAGCCCGAGCTTGAGCCGTTGCTATGGGCAATTTGATTCAGGAATCAATCAGGTGGCAGATGTTTCATGTTGCATCAGTCAACTCTGTCTCGCTCTTTCTTTCAACCAAATGAAGGAAGAATTGCTTGAATGACTACACATAGCAATCAAATTAAAGTGTAAATCCATGCGGTTAAACACTTCAGTCAATCATATTTTTCAAAAAAATCTTAGGCGAAACAACCAGCCAATTTTAGGAACTTAATTAACAAACTGATAAACAAGTTGAAAATGTAATCATGTTTTTTGTGTTTCGTAAGTGCTTTGAACACTGCAGACTGCTGCCACCAGACTGCACAGGTGTGTGTATCTTGGTCAAACATCAGCAAGTGAGGATGGTACTGCTTCTGTACTGTGCTAAGTTCTATCCATTTTAGTAATTAATGTACACAAGCTACATTTCGTGTAACACAAATGCCGAAGATTCAGTTTTAGAATTTCTATCCACAAAGTGAAGTACATAATGTTTAAATTGTTCAGTTTTTTATGCTGAAAAGGTTTTGATTTAGTAAAGTAGTTATGAGGGTGTTATGTGCAATATTGTCATTCATTATTCTACTGAATCCCCTTTCATCGTTATATGTTGCCTGCTAGATGGTTTCTTTCTAAATGCTTTGAAAATATATTTTTCCTTCATTCACAATGTATTTCACATTGTTGTGTCAATACAATCTGCTGCTTCAATGTTTTGGACATCATGTTCAAATTGGGATTCGTTTTTTCATTTTCATTTCAGTAATAAAATGCAAGTTGGAACTGATGGTGGTGCCTATTTACATTTATTGTGCCCTCATTTGAGCAGGATTCTCTCTGATTTCATTTCTGATCACTTTGCTTTTCCAGGTTTATTAATATGTAGACACACACACACACACACACACACACACACACACACACACACACACACACACACACACACACACACACACACACACACACACACACACACACACACACACACAAACAGAACTTTGCTTTTACATTGGACTGTCATTGTGAATGGGTAAAAGTGAAGATGATGCTACACAAGCTGACTAAAGCTACATGGTAAATGGGCACAGATGCAAAGCACTGAATAATTCGTTTAAAAAAATATATATGTTTACAACTTTTCAAGCAAATTCTTTTACGCTTGAAGCCACTTTGTTGGAGTTAAATTTCACCTCAAAGTCTTTGCCAAATTCAAGTCAAGAACCTCTTAAGGACCTTATGATGAATTCCCTGTTTTTCTGTGGTGGTGTTGAGGCTCGTATGATAAACACAGCAAGGACACATTCAGCAATATTGAAGCTGTGTGTGGTCCTGTTGTTTATTTCAGTGTCATACGTTTTCTCCAACTACCAAAGGGTTATGGATCACACTTCATACTTTCTACGTATTTAAATAAGTAGCCACTACTACTTAAAGATGATAATCAATAATGACCTGTGTCTAATGTATGATGGTTTTAATGGCTGTAGCCCAGTTATCTCAGTTTGACCTGGGATTTCTGAATTGCTAAAACTGGATACACATTGATTTATCAGTTTTTCTGAGGAGGTCATGTAACCAGAGGAGCTCAAGCATGCTTTGAAAAAACATCTCTATCTGAAATACCCTATGTAGGAAAGGTAGAGCTGCTCAGTGTGTTTACACTTCTGTCTCTTATGGCAGGATTTGGGAAATGTTATTAGTTTTGTACCACAGAGATGGAAATACAGTTAAAACTGAATTAAACCAATGCAGCAGCGATCTCAAACGTGTCTTTTTGGTAAGTGGATAAGCTTCATTAGAAAATGTTTTAGCAAGGGGGGAAATCGTTGATCTTGCATTAACATAGGAGCCTCTGAAGCATTTATGTCAGGTTTGGATTGAAGTGAGTTTTTACTTCTTACTTGTTATCACTTCTGCCCTTAATATTTAACAGATAACGACAGATATGTATATAGAGGTAAACTTTAAGTGAATCCCTGTAGGCCATAAATACCCTGTGGATAACCAAAGGCAGTGATAATGCCATTTCTCCATGTCCAAACAGCCTTATCACAGGTGTTGGTAAGGACAGACAGATGGACAGACAGACAGACAGCCACATGGTTCCACTTTGACGTCTGCTAATTCCAGGGAATCAATCCTAAATGACACCTATGGCATACACAAAGTGGATTCCCCTCTGATGCAGATTGGTAGTGGTTTGCAGATGAAAGACAGTAAAATAAATAAAGCTGTGGCGAGCAGGCAGAGCCCTTCTGTCCACACAGTACAACCATAATGGGATACAAACTGACATGATGGAAGAAGTAGAGGCATGCTCCTGTTTTCACCACTGTTGCCATGGAAATGTTGATGAACTACTGCTGCTAGTCCTGAATATTTGTGTTGACGTTTGTTGTGAAGAATATTCAGGTTTTTATTTGATTTGAAAGAGTAATAGAAAGATACCTAAATAGTGGAATAACAATGATTAGCAGAAAGCTGCTCTGTTCCTTGTCACCCACTTAGCTTGCTCGCCCACTGCTGCTGATACTGTTTTAATCCTAAAACATGTAATTAAATCTACTCAGCAGTATCAAATGGCTTTTTAACCTCCTCCAATCAATCTTTTCATCAGCTGCTGTGTCTGCGGTCGGCCTAGAGTAAGAATAGTAATGGTAAGACAATACTGGCTTGTCTCATCCTGGCTGAGAACTTGCATGATACTCCTACAAGTTACACTGACCTCCTATTCCTGGCTGTGCCAGGGCAAATTCAACTTTGTATTGCACAACATTGCAATGTTGGGAAGCTCTTCCAATTGTCTTTGCATCTTCTTCATTTCATTTTTATTATAATACAGGAAAAGATTAAAAGTAATTGGTCTGAATCAGTTTAAACTGGTTTACAGCAGGTTCCTGTTGTGCAGCACATAAAATACAGAATCACAGGAACACCAAAACATGAACAGCTACACAGACATTGTTAAGTAGGCTTGCTTAAAGTCCCACTCCACTTAAAAATATGTTGTGCTTGTTGTTAAGTCACTTGGATGCTTGAGCTTCACTGTGCAGAAAGATATGTTCAAAGTATGACATCTGAAAGCCAAAGTTTTTAAATCCATCAACTGTGTTTCCGACTCACTTTAAATCTCAATTAAAGATGTGTACACACAGCATGATTTGGTGACATCACAACTAGTTTCAAAACCACCGATGGACCAATATGTAATTTACAACAAGTATGATGTGAAAAGTTGAAGCCTCCAGTGCATGTATATTCCTAAAAATTGACTTTTTAGTGAAGTTAGGAAACATCTTGTGTCTATCAGTTCAACTTTGAAAAGAACAATATTTGCAAATTCATAGATTAAATGAGGAAGACGGAGTAGATGCCATTTCCACTAGCTAATTGACAGAACATTTTCAAAATATAATTATTCCGTGTCTTAAAAAATGTCTAGAGGGGATCTTTACAATGAACAGTGACTCTTCACTGTTAAAAAGGTAGAAGCCTTTAGAAGCACACGGATGCACTTAAAATAGGGGCATTATCAAGGTTTTGTCACTGGTGCCACTGAGGTGATTTATTCAGATTCTGGTTGACTCCCGTCTAATGCACTTCAACAAATCACAGCCTGAGGTCTCTGGCTAACCCCACACACCACACTCATCTCTGTCTCCCTCTCTGACCCCCACACAGCTCACTCTGACTTGACAACACAGATATCACCCAAGGGCCAGTTTTTAAAGCTCAATTGACCAGGAGTCAAGCCACCCTGTCCTCAAGGCTTCCTGCAAATGCGTTAGGAAGCAAATTTAATTTGACAGCAATATGTTGGCCAAATAATGTAAAATAAACAGGACTGTAGCTTATATGTGTTCAATCCTCACACACATCACATTTCCAGTTACTCACTACACAACACTGTTTTTCAGCACAAAACTGTTTTCCAGCACACTCATCTCTTTATGCACAACTGATATCTGTTTGCTGAGTAGAGCTGTGAGTTTTTGTAATGATTAAGGGGTCTTTGACCACCAGCAGTGCCGTGTGACCCGGGGGCTCAGGGTGATAAGACCTCTATAACTCTACTTTATCCCCCTGCTCATTATCAACCTCAATCCCAGATCTGCCCTGAGCCCTCTGGCTGCAGCAAGGCACCTTCCATTGCCCTCTGCAGCCTGAAGCTTACTGGGGAGACACACAGGCTCAGTTTGTCTAACCCCAAACACTTGATAGCTTCTTTCTGTGGGAGTCAGGGTTAAACATTTTGTAGTACTCAACCGCAAAAGAAGAAAGGTTTTTTTTATGTAATTGGCAAAGGGATAATTTGTGAAGATAATTAAAAATTACACATGTATATCATTGATTGGTATTTTATTTAAATTGTGGCTTTAAACTCAAACTTTATGTCCACTTTTATGACATGGAGTGTGAGTAAGTTTATTTGTTTCTTTGTACTCAATCTGTTTATTGTCCTGATGTGGTAAACCCTGCCTATCTATTCTCATCATGATGCCAAACGTTATGTATTAGTATTTCACTGAGAGGGACACATGAACAAATCCTTAAAATCAGTTTAGCCGTCATTTATTTTGTGAAAGCCTGAATAATTTTCAGAGCCACAGGTCTGGACTGACGCCTGACCAACAGGGCCGTCAGGTGGTTGGCCAGTCAGCTGCTCTCTCAAAATTTGCCTTTTTGAAAGGAAAATTATAGCAGTCAGTGGCTGAGGCCAATGAGATGTGTTAATAAATGAATACAAGAACCTTTTCTTTTAACCTCACGCTGTTATTCCTGGCCCTTCCGTAGCTGCCGCACAGCCACATATTTTTCATCACATTCTTTGCGTGGCAAAACACTGGACTGTTTTCATTTGTTTAACTTTCATGTTGCTGTGAGAGGGTTTTTATGAAGTGAACCGCCATCCCATCAGTGGCACATGATTGATGTCTTTAATATTAACCAAAGAAGCATTATGTAACACTTTTCTAAAATTAAATACTATGTGACATAAGTGTGTTTCTTTGAAATGGTGCTTTGTGCTGGAGTTTCATTCTGTTTTTCAAAGTCACTGATATTCAAGGCTCATTAAATCTTGAACTGTGTGGCTGTTTTATTATGCCTGAGCATTTCCTCAGCTTTTCAGCAGCTTGTTTATGCATCTGTGTTCATGCACATGTGAAGCGAGTGTTCATGTCAGCACACATTTGTGTGTGTATGCTTGTGTCTGGGTTCGGTGTGTGGTGTGAGGGGTATGACAATGAACATGACAAAAGCTAATGAAGTTGAGTTCAACAGTCACTTGCATACGCTCAACTTAATAACCAGACCAACATTTCTGAATCTGACAACAAGGATAATCTGATTATATTGGATTTCACCAAAACATTAAGAAAATGTTATAAAAACTTAGTATTTGTTGTGCTGTGAAATATGTTATCTTAACACCCTTTCTCAGTGTCATGCATAATTATATTACAGTTTGCAGTTATATTTATGAGGAGACAGTGTCAATCTATCTGTCAAGAGAGACGTGTAATTGGAGGAGGCTTACTAGACAGAGCTTGGCAGGCTCTGCAGAGCAAAGTAAAACCCTGGACAATATTCCCACTTCATGACTGAAAATCAATAACCTAGGCCCCGGTGGTGAACGCACGCAAGACAGACCCCACACAGCGGTTAGTTTTTCCCCATCCACTCCCCCTCACACCCCTCGATCTTCCCTTCCTCCACATTATGCCAGAAACTACAAACTCAGCTCTGTTGGTCCAATGTTGGGTAAAACACCCTCCATATCATTCTCTTCTTTCCTGATTTCTTTCATTTTTCATTTCCCAATCTATGTCTTTCTTCTCATTTACCTCTCCCTTCAGCAAGCTGGGTTGCAGAACACCAGTGAAGGATATTGGGAAATAGCTGTAAAATGATTCATCATCTGGCTGACCTTTTCCACATGCATGCATTTTTGTGCCTGCGAGTGCATATGTAAGAGAGAGCAGCAAAGAACAGGGAGAGGGGGCGGAGGCGTGCAAATTTCTTGTTTTAATTTCTCAATTGGCTCTCAACCAGGGGTCAAAGGTTGGCTTAGCACAACAGCTTTGACAAGATAAGCACCTGTTTCTCGGCTGGTATAGGCCAGAGTTATCCTATTACCCTCAATATGTAAACCTCTCAGGGGACTTGTACACACATGCATAAATACTGACGTGAATATGGGAAAACACCAGCGCTGCTCTCTCAGGAAAAACACTAACACTGTCATCACCTTCCACCCTTGTTACTTCAGATATATTCACATCCAGTATTACCTGACTACAAACTCATCATCAAGATCTTTGTTTTGAGCTGCATTTGAAGCTTTGTTTACCTCGTTAGTAGAAAATCTGTAATTGAACATTTCAGGATGCTCATTACACTTCACAAGTTAAGAGAAGATGCTTTATATAATAGGTGCTGGCATGGATACCTCTGTGGGCACACAGTCCTTTTGGGTTGGCACTGCTGTATTTTTAGACAGTAAATAGGCACGAAGAAACCACCTTTCTCTGCCACATTCCGGCACCCATAATTTGGCCCACCCCTTGTTTATACTACCTAGGGCATGCCTGATCTCTTTGTTTTCCTGTTGGTGAAAGATGAGGGGGTCACTCGTAACTGGACAGAATCACAGAGGCTTAAAAACAGACATATCCTCCTACATCATCAGTATATTCCATTCCTTCCATGTTAATTCATCATACTGAGGCAGGAGTTGCTTCATTAAGTTAACGATGGAGCTAATCAGACAGTACCAGCTGCTGCATGTAGAACAGTATGCCCTTGGCTCTGAGCAATATAACTAGTTGGTGTGAATGATTTAAGTTTCTGACTGTGTCTTTCGAAACAGCAGCACACATACTGGAGCGAATGATGCCAAGTCTGTCTATTTTCTGGGGTGCTCTGAAGCCTCAATAGACCAGGGTTGGCTTGTGATGGCCCCAAAGCCCCAGAGCCCAAAGACAGCGCGAGGTACAGTCTGCTGAGGTGAAAGTTGTCGACAGGCGGTCATTAAAGTGTCAGGAAGATGTCAAAGCTCTCCCTCTCGCTGTCTGGATTTTCCTCTTCTCCAAGTCACATTGCTGTTTCGATAGAAACCAATCATTAAGCGAAACAAGTTTCCTGAGATGAAATCATAGCTTGAAGTTGTTGTTATCTATGTTGTAAACACCTTCCTCCATTTCTCCGTCAGTACTCCCATGCAGTGAATAAAGGAGTTTCCTCATGTGATGTGTCTGCTTTCGTTTTCATTTCCACTCCTAAATTGCTTTCTCTAATAATTTTGAATGTCATGCTCTCTTGCAGAGACTGTTTTTTAGTTGCTACTGACCCAATGGTCACTGTGTGTGGTACAAAGCCAAAGAGCAACTGTGTGTATCTGACAGGCCGCACTGTTAATCCATACACAAGTAAGGGGACACATTGTTCCAGAATGTGTGTGTTTTGTGCCAGGGGGGTGTCTACTGAACTTGCCATTTTGTGTTTGCATGCGTGTGTCTCCCCTCACCATTCGTTGTTAATTAGGCTTGCATGATGAAACGCAGTGAATGTGAAACCGTACAGGGACCAGAGGAAGCAGTCACGAAACCCGTATTGGCGGTGTGTGAGTGTGTGTGTGTGTGTGTGTTGTGTGAGAGAACCGTTGCTCCTAGCCTGGCTGGAACGCTTTCTGGATGCTGTGGCCTTTCACTAAGCCTGGACTTTCTGCTGTATTAATCACCCTCCGCAAGGTCTGATTTCTTGGCCTCACGTGCTGAATGTGAGGCACCCGACACTGCTCTTTGTGCTGCCCATGAACATTGAGTCAGCATGGTATCCCACAGCATGCGGTTTTAGAAGTGTGTGAATGCACAAGAAGGAAACTAGAGAGATTTGACAGTTTGGTTAAGGGAGAGAGTGGTGTGTGTGTGTGGTGTGTGTGTGTGTGTATGTATGGTGTGTGTTGGTTTCATGCATCTGTGTGCTACATCCCAAAAATTGTAAACCTGATAAGAAGGGTCGGTCCAAATGAATGGGGGTCAACTCTGGAGTGGTGTAGTAGGGATCCAGTGTGGGTTGGAGAGGCATTTAGGGGCATGGGGGTCCCAGAGATCACAGAGTCACACAGACAGGGTGTGTAGCCTTACATTGTTCTGAGGCGGCCCAGCCGTATGAATGACGATGTGTCAAACACTTTCTCACAATTGTCTGTAAGAATGTGCGCGCTCATGAATTTTGTGCTCATGTATGTTACAGTGTTACCCCTCAACACCTTGATCTTTCCTTCTCACATTGTGCAACATCAAGTAAGAAATTAGCTGCTTCTTAATTTCTGCAATTTCATCCACTGACAGTACCTAAATTCAACTACTGTAAATAAAAGCTCTTGACCACAATCTAGACAGGATTCAGCACTTATTAGCTTTACTTTAGAGAACCACATTTTTCCTCAGCCTCATACTATCTTTAAGAGTGGCAGCTGGTTTTTTCACAAGATAAATGAACCTTGACTGTGTTAGTTTGACCTTTGATTTTTTTTTAGTGTTCCTGCTAAAAACAATGATGTATTATCCATTCAACTAGCTAACAATATTTCAGGGAACTGTAAAACACTGGGAGTCCCTTTCTTTTGTATGCATCAGTCAAGATGGACAGTGTGGAAATTCTGTGAAAATGTGTAATTCTCCAACTCTGTATGATGTTAGCTCTGGGTTGGCAGTGCCAGTTTAATGACCTAGAGCTCCCAAGACTAAAGTATTTTGCCTTTAAACCCCTGTCTCTCTCACATAGAGCCTTTTGCTTGAGTGCTCTTGTTACTGCAAGGAATATGTCAGTGTGACGCAGCAATGGTTTGTCTTGGCGGCCATTCCGCTGCTATGGGATGCAGATGTTAACGGTCTGTGTGTGTTTCCCAATTAAAGCATTAATCCAAATCAACCCAAATGATCGCACACAGCGTAACAACAGCCAGGGAGGCCCCTTTTACTCTCTTTCTATTTCTCTTTCCTGCTCTCCCTCTTGTCCTCCCTTTCTTTCTTCTTAAATGTCCATCTTTTCTCACCCTGTGGCCTCTTTAATTGTCTCCATCACCTCTTCAGTTCATCAGTGTAATCCACCTCTCTCTTCCCTCCTTCCTTTCCCCCTGTGATTACTCACCCTTCATTCCTTCAGCATGCATCAAAGCAGCCAGTGCTAAATGTGGAAAAAGTGAATGTGGAGAAAAGGAAGACAATAGCGCAATGAGGCTCCGCTCTGTCGACCATTACATTTTTCCACTATTTTCTAAGTTCTAAATGTGTTTTCTTCTCTGTAACAGCTACAGTATACTGTATATCACAAGACTATAGGAGGCATGTAATTTAACACAATGACAGATTTCAAGCTTCTCAATGAAAGCCTTTAATTCAGAGGGATAACACGACTTTTAAGGGCATTGCAAACTCTCAAGGTAATGTCTGGGTGCAAACGCATACGCACACCGACCGTCCACCCACCCACCAACTGATGTGCACTCTCACACATGTTCAGATCCCAAACATCCTGCTGCAGCTTACACTAACTCATCATGTGTACAAACAAATGTCTTCAGGAGGCAGGACGCACTTTGCAGAGTAACACCCACCTGCACAGGTCGAACAGTTCACAAGTTAGGGGCCCCACAGAAATTTTTGCACCCTGAACATTCATGAACTAGCGCTTATTTAAATCCCTTTTGCACGCACGCACACACACACACACACCACACAGAGCAAATATTCTATACTGGCACATGAAATACATACTACACGCCCACTTCAAACATGTTTCTGAATGTATTCACAGAGCCAAACAGGCTTAACAATGGCCAGATATAGAGAAATTCTGAGTAAACAATATTTCTGAGTCAAAATATGGCTTCAGGCAGGCAGGGGATGAGCTCCATCTGGAGAAGCTAATGCCAGATTTGCATGTTTGGTGTGTGTGTGTGTGTGTGTGTGTGTGCGTGTGTGCATGCGTGTGTGGTGTGTGTGTGTGTGTGTGTGTGTGTGTGTGGTGTGTGGTGTGTGTGTGTGTGTGTGTGTGTGTGTGTGTGTGTGTGTGTGTGTGTGTGTGTGTGTGTGTGGGTGAGTGAGCATGCTCATATACAATGGCAGTACTGAAGATGAAGATGTCAATGTCCTTGTGTATGCGTGTGTATTGCAGGCCGTCTGCATGTGCGTGTTCCCCTGTCCTCCCAAACCAAACATAGTTAACAGTAGCCTGCTGTCATAACACCCTGCCATTCTACAATGAAGGCTGCTGTTCATTCTAAACAGGCAAGAAATGCTGGAGAAACAAGAAGAGACTGGGAGAGACAAGGAGGCTGAGGGCGCAGCGGCTGTGTGGTGAGAGACACAATAAGAAAGGGAATGGGAAAATGGTATTAGATAAGTAAGCAGTTAGATACTGAGCGTGTGTAAAAACCAGCCTTAGTATTCTATTGTGAGCAGGAGGCGGATTACTGAACGGTGCCAACAGGAAGTTCAGGTCTAGTGTAAACAACAATGACATGCTTTTTATTTTCCTCCAGTGCTCAGTAAAACAGCTTTTACGCTTGTACTTTCTTTCCATTTTCTCCTCTTTTCAACAAGTACAAGGAAGAGGATATGAAAAGGCTTGTTATCCACATTAGACTGTGAAGTTCCTTTATAGATCCATCACTCATTCTCTAATAAGACATAACAGATAGTTATTCTTTTTTTAGAGGAATATAAACAGCTTGTGTTTTAAACTTTAGGTTTAATAATTTTCCCCCTGTACTCCAATCCTTTAATTGACTTAACTGACCATTTGTTGTTATAAAACATCTAGGCTAATGGGCAGACGGCAGAAGAAATCTCAAAATGATGTCTTTGTGACATTTGTTTTCTGGGCCCACACAAAATGATGTGCAAAAGTAACACAGAATGATTCATCGTATTAAAGCAGCTATACCTAAAGTTAAGTATAGGAAAGTATATATATAATAACTATGACATTTTCAAATTAAATAAAATTGTCATCTGTCATAATTTCTTCAAGGTTTTTGAACTAGCCTTTTATTCATTTTAGATTAGAGAAAGGGAGTTTTGCCCAAAATGATCACTACTAAGCTCTCTCCTCACACAGCCTTTCATTGTATTCCCGTAAACCTTAAATGAAATCTGTCAAAATTACAGAACAACTGTAAAAAAGGCACTAGATTATACACAAACTAAATCTACTGAAATTACAGAACAACTATGGAAACATTTCAGGTTCCCTTACATTACTTTTGAAAGTTCAGGGAATAACCTTTAATATTTCAAATATGTTTAATGTGAATTTCATATTTAAGCATCTTTTTAAATTTACCAAATACACTTTGTGCCCATTTTTACTTGACAACCTCTAATAAACTTCACATGTGCCCCTTAGAAACTGTGTGAGGTAGTTTGAGTCTATTGTCGCTTGTACTCTCTTACCCCATCACTGTGGTACTCTGCTGGATTACAGGGTTGAGATTGCCACCTAATAACAGGGTGCACCATGAGTTCTACTCCAGACCCATTTTGTGGACAGTTACCTGATACCCTAAATCATCCTATCATTCTCATCTAAGATGCATGGCTCTAATTAGTTGTAAATAAAGGAGATTTTTTTTTGTCCTCCAAATTTTGCACATGGCACTCTCTCATTTAAATTGAGCTAGATGATCAAAACACATTGTGAAAGGTACATAATTTACAAAGAGAAATCAATTAAAACGATCTGTGTTTGATATTGATTGAAGTGCAACCTGCTCAGTAAACAGGGTTATGGATCCCAGAAGTACAATTTTTTTTTTCTTTCTCTGGTCAGGCTGAACTTGGCAGCAGTATCGGTGGACATTTTTCTCTGTCAGGCCACAGGAGTCAGTACAGCAGAGCCAGCTGCCGAGGCTCACAGCCTGGCCTCTAATTAAAACAGTGGAAAATGAGATAACTCCATAGATCCATCATGGCCGCCGTTGGCTGTCAGAGAGCTCGGGGGCTGCCACCCACCGTATGTTTACGCCAGGGCCACTCGGCCTCTCTGCTCTCAGGGTGTTTTTAGAGTCCCGGCCTGATTTCTCTAATGGGCCGAGAGGTTTTTTTAGCCTCCATCCTCCCTTGCTTTGCTACAAACCTCTCTCCACACCCACCCCTCCTTCAAGTGTTCCTGATGGGGTTGACAGAGGCTTGGAGTGGCTGGACACCCCCCTCCATCTCCACCTCCCATATTTCCCACCCACTCTGCCTCGTTAGCCCTTCATTTATTAGGCCTTAATGGAAGCTGGGAGTGCTGTGATGTCATGCACTGGTGCATGGAGAGGACAGCTTTGCACTGTTGTTTTTTTTCTTCTTTCCTCATCCTTTAGCTGAGCGTCAGATTCTTTCTTTATATCTAACAATTTTCCATTTTAACGTCTTTATTCTTAACTTAAAGTGTTCACCAAGATTTTGCACAGAAGAGCGTAAGGCCAGTCTGTTGCAAGGTCATGCATGAGTGTGAGGAAGGGCACAGATGTGTGCAACACGCCAGTCAGCAATTTATTTATGGGCAAAGACTTGGAACATGCCTTACTATTTTGTGCTAAAATACCTATTTTGACAGCTGCCATTTAAAAGAGAATAAAGCTGTTGCTGTGATTAAAGTTAGGCAAAAGCTGTCTTCGTTCTTGCTGAATAATGGCAGAGTGTTAGCAGATCTCTTTCAACCTCTCATGCCAGCCTCACTAATGATCCTGAGGCCTCTTCCACAGCTTTTGCCAACACACTGCGGAGGAATCCAGCTACCAGCTCTGTTTCCCTTCCAAAGCAGAGAACAGCAGCCTTTTGCACTGGAAGGAATGTGAAGGTAAAGTTGAAGGACTAGTCACAGCTGGAGAAATGTTAGCACCCTGTTAGCACCTTGAAATGTCAATAGTTTAAAAAATAATCCACAAATTAGCTTTTCCAATGCAGTCTTGACAGCAGAAATGTTTTCTCTGTTACTGAGAATTTAATGATTTAACAGTTTAATAAAATGCCCCATATATCCGATGACAGGTATCTCCAAAACATATGAATTACATGATGTGTTGCCTTTTATGGCACACAGCTGTTGATAGTTGTAAAATAACATCTCTTACTGATCCTGAACACATTTTTATCCATGGATTAGGATTTTAGATCATAATTAATATCCAACATTACTTTACAGATCATTTTTACTGATCATGACACAAATACCATAATGGATGCTGGGAAGATGAGCAACATGTATGTTTGTGGGTGTGTGTGTGGGGTGTTTAATAGGCCACCCAGCGGAAAATCACTTCTTTTTTCAGGCTTAATATCATACACAAACCCCATTGATAAACCACTGTGAATGCAGCTAAGCTGATGACAAAGACCACAAGCGTGATACTTTGTCCTGTAACTAGATCTGTGTTTTTGTTCTCATTTCAGAGGCGTGTGCAGCCAGCTTGGTTAGCGGCATGTGCCAGGGACCATTACAACACCATCTCTCTCTCTCTCTCTCTCTCTCTCTCTCTCTTCTCTCTCTCTCTCTCTCACTCTTTCTCTCTCTCTCTCTCTCTCGGTAGTAGCTAACACGTTTTCAGACATCAACAGATGTCAAATTACTCCACAATTAGCCCAATGGGCCTCCTTGCATGACTGCATTGTCTGCTTTTGCTAAAAGAGGGCTTTGGTAGATTGGGCTTTTGATTTTTATAAGATGACAAGTCATCCATCACACTGAGTACTCTCTCCCCGCTCCTCTGCTCCCCCGCTCCCCCGCTCACTTGTCTCTCTTTCTCTCTTTCTCTCTCTCTCCACCTCCACCAAGGGCTTTCTCCTCACTCCCTTTCTCTTCCTCTGACCTCACTCTGTACTTACTTGCTCTTTTTCTGCCCCCC
The DNA here is from genome assembly GCF_008692095.1 of Etheostoma spectabile. Taxonomy (NCBI): domain Eukaryota; kingdom Metazoa; phylum Chordata; class Actinopteri; order Perciformes; family Percidae; genus Etheostoma; species Etheostoma spectabile. The sequence goes on along the minus strand of NC_045733.1, from coordinate 4,909,132 downwards.
CCCCAACTTTGTCCCCTCCCTCCTGTCACTCTCAGTCATGATGAAAAAAGGTCAGTGTGAGAGAAAGAACAGGAGAGTAAACAGGGGAGAGAGATCAAGAGCGTTTTACACCCGGTATAAATATTTGCAGAAATGTGGCTGGAACACGTGGAACACACATGAAGAAAAAAAGAGAGGGGAGAACATTGCTGCAGTTGGATTTCTGCACACATGCACAAGACACACATGCAGGCATGCACATATACACAAACCTACAAAGTCTTTCTCAAATCTTGCTCTATTGATTGCATTTGGGCTGGCAGAGTGGTGCAGTAAGTGGAGAGACCACCCTTCAGCCAAAGGGCTTCTTGTGCAAACCCTCATGTCAGTAATAATCTGCTCTTCTGAGTGTCCTTGAGTACAGTATTGGATCCCTCCAGCTCCAGCTGACCATATGCTCTATGTAAAAACTTCCCATGTGCATATCACTTCCGCTCCAATGATTATTACTAAGACTCAGAACATAATCTTAGCAGGACTTTTTGAAATCACACATGGATAATGTGACCTGCATACATGTTGAAAGAGGTTCAATTCCCTGTCTGTCGTCGACTCCCTGTCAGCTGACTGAACACTGAGCATGAGTTGCACACAGCTGGTTTCAGTCTTAACACCTCGTCTACTGATAAACATACAAACACCCAGTGATGCCACTGAGCGTCCTGACTGTGATGGATGGACAGGTGAGGAGACGCTTTCACCAAGAGTGTGATAGCCAATATGGAGCAGCCGGGTGCTGACAGAGAAATAAGTCTCTGTCTGTGCATGACACAATCAGACCTGCTCTTTCATGTGACAAATAGTGAGATGAAAAGGTGAAGAAATTAACTGTTTTTTGGTGTATAAGGATGGAAAGTTTGGTAACATTGCATCAAGGCATTCACAGATGTTGTAGGAAAAGGAAATGATAAAGAGGTTAAACTGGCATTTTCTCTGTGTTTGTGATACAGAGCAACGGAAAATAGTCTAAATTGATTATAAAGTGCTTTTGGATCTTAATAACAAAAAATCTGAAAGAATTGCAATTAAAAGCAGGAACAATCATCAGGGCAAGGGTTTGTGTAAAGACATTTAAGTGATGGATAATTGAGATGTGGCTCCTGGGACATCTTCTGCTACATTGCACTCTGTAGCTGCAATGCCGAAGAAAGCAGAACTCTACAGCTGCCTTAAAAGGAGGGAAACATCCTGCAGACACAGAGACACAGACGTGACAAGAGATGGTAGCTTTCCATGCTGTACTCCCCTCTGCATTCACCACAGTCAGATTCTCTCAATCCATCCCCATCTGTATCTCTCTGACTCTCTCCATCTGTGTTTGGAAGGCAGACTCATGCAGACCTCTTGATTGGCCTCAAAACATGTCTTGTGTCGAGGTATGAAAAGTAGAAAATGTTCTCTGTTCCCAATTCATACTATGGAGGGTGGATTGTGACATGTCCTGTGCTAGGAAACCTTTAATGCACTATTCAAATATCTTGGCTTGTTTATTTTTTATTTGCAGTATTTTTCAGACACAAAATCAAAAAGTTGAAGAGACTCCCTTCAAGGTTAAATGTGCCCTACCACCTAGGATACAAAGATTATTTGAACTGATTTGTAACCTGAAACTTATCAAACATTATTTGTCAGCCTTCACTTGAGACTGTAGCCCAGCAGCTTGTCATTGGTTGAGGGAGGAGTCAATAAAATATTTCAGACTCACTCAAAACTTTAACCACAAACTATATGCTTTGAAATGTCTTGTGACAAAGCACGGGAACAATGGAATTTCTCAAAACATGTATCACAAAATATGTCCGCATTTCAGACCAGCAAAAATTAAATAGAGAGCAACTTTACAATCTAGATTATGTGAATTAAACAAACATTTTTCCATCATTTCCAGTGGAGTTAATTTACTGAACCTTTCAGCCACTACATCCCGTCATTTATTATCTCTGTAAAAGGAGGGTTAAAAGGCCATCAGCAGCCTGTGCCTCCTCCCAGTTCAGCACACTGTAACCTCCAGGCCACTCATAAGAGGCTTCAAATGCCCTCTGCTGCACAGGGTAATTGAGTGGTAAACAGATAAGGAAACTAGCTGGGCTGATCTGCTGGTATGAGCAGGGAGGGGAACAGGGAGTCCCAAGAGCCTCAGGGTCATTTGTCTGCTCTCTCTGGATTGGCAGGAATGTCAGATGCAACACAGACATTTTTTCAGACCTAAAGAAGAAGAGGGGTCATTCTGGTAAACTGAAATGAAAATACTGTGGGCCTGCTGTGTCTAAATGGTATCGTAATTGGATACTAAAATGAAACGTCAGCCAGTTAGCACAGGTGAGCACATATTGTGAAAACAGGGGAAAACACTTAGCCTGACTCTGTCTAAAATTAAATGTGCCTACACTTGTAAAGAGTAAAGAAATTGCATGTTGATTGGTGAGCTTTACATCACAGGTGCTGGTAGGCAAATTTGGTTGCCTTTGGACAGAGCTTGTCTAGGTATTTTCACTTGGTTCCAGCTAAGCTAAGCTAACCAGCAGCTTGCAGTAGCTCATTTACCGTATTTATTTTGGACCATGCAGCTATGAGAGTGGTGTTGGAATACTTATCTAACTCTCAGCAAAGAGTGAAAAAGCACATTTCCCTACTTGTTTAAATAAACTTTAAACAACTGAATAATAATAAAAAGATGGAAACACTAACATGACAGACAAATGACATGACATTTAAAAAAATACAAATTGCTGAAGTTCATTTCATTTTTGTGATGGTCATACTATGAAATAATCACTAAGTTGCATCTCTCTCTATGTCTCTCTCACTCTAAGTGCTACACAGTGCTGAGCTCATGCTATCATTTCCAGCTGCTCTCTCTATCAGCTGTCATCACTTCTACAAGACCATCGCTGCCAATTAAATCCCTGCGTCCCCAGCTACTACTTTTCAAGAGCTGCAGCACGGTTTTTGTGTACTATTCTTGGGAACTACATTAGTGGTGTTTAAGGCTGTGATGTCACCTCAGAGGCAGTGTATATCTATCTGTATCCTTATTTGTGAATGATTCAACAGCCACTAATGTAAATTGGATTTTTCTGGATTTCATCTGGAAAAATAAGTCACATTAGTTAAAGAAAAACGTATCATCCATTAGTAAAGCAAAAGGAGGTCATGAAGTCCTAGATTTTAGTGACACTGTGAACACCTAGAGTTAATCTGTTAAAAACATTTCTTAAAAACCCTGAGTCAAGTTAATATTTTATCCCATATTTCACTTTCAACAAAATTGGAGGTCTTTCCTTCATTTTCTGCCAAATAAATTGCCAATTAAATTATCCATCAGCAAGCCCTTCTAGCTTGGAAGCTAGCTTTTGTCCACAACTTTTCACTGCACAAGACTTTCCTATGGAACAATTGTAACATACTCATTAGGAACAAATCCTTATTTTTTGCTTATTGGTTCCAAAGAGATTTAAATCACATTCTTAATCTTTTTGATGAATCTGGTAATATGCTATTCTATGAATTACTTAACCTATGATGCACATTGTGTATCACAGCCTTTACTATCATTGGATGGAATTGAACTAACAAACATAAAATGCGCTGAATTCTTCAGGAAAAGAATGCAATTGTGCCAAGGGGCAAGTTTGTGTGGAGAGCCAAAATTGGGAATATAAATTGGAGAAAAGCTTGGCTTCAACCGTATAAATACTGTGTTTCTATCAAAGCTAAGGAAGTACACCTCAAAACTATACACAACATATACCCTACTAATCACCTTGTTGCTAGATTTGTAAACAGAATATTGAAACAATGTCTCACCTTTTTTTAATTATGAAATTTCCAAAAGAGTTTGGACAGATTTCGAGTCTTACTTCTTTGAAGCCACCAACTTTGGCTACTCCTTTAACCTTAAAGATATCATATGCTACTACAATAATTCAGATAATGGTGCGCTTGAGTATCTAAATAATTTTGTTGTTCTGTATGCAAAATTCTATATTCACAACCAGAAATTTTCTAACTCATGTCCTAATTTTGTACCTTTTCTCATAGAATTAAAATCTCTATTGAAGTCACTTAAAACGTTAGATAACAAGAAAAGCTTTAAAATTGTGGGTGTTGTAGAGTCTTTTTTTCCTGAAACCTCCGACTAACCACACTTCTGTCTTTTGGTATTTTTTGTTTTGTCTGTAATGTAATGTTTTCTTTTTTCGTTGCATTGCTACGTTTGTAGTTTTATTATATATATATATATTTAAATATATATATATTTGCACTTTGTCAATTAAAATAAAATTATAAAAAAAACAAATTGACTTAAAACTGCAGCTGTTTTTGTTCCATGTCCTCCTTGCACCCACTCTCATGGCCCGGCTGAGTGCTGAGTAATAGCTCAATGCTGAGGAACTTGTAATGTTCTTTTTACTTGTTAAATAGTAGATTGTCTGACTATTTTCTACTTCCTAGTGTCCTATTCTGAAAATATTTGAGTTTGAGAATCTCATGTTGGATGCTTTTTATCTCTCTCACATGTTGGTGCAAAAATACCTTCCTTTTTATTGAGCCTTGTTCCAGACATCTAAATCTCCCCACATCACAGATTGTTCTTTTGAATTAAGTGAAACAAAATGGCATTTCAGTCAGTCTACAGGGCTATTTCTTTCTCCAGTATCACAAGCACAATTTCAGCATGATCCAAGTCCAAACTGGCATGTAAATGATAAGCCATCACCAATTGATAATGATAATGAGTTTGAGGTGTGTTCAGGATTGTGTTGTGCTGCAGTCACCGAGTGAGATTGGGAGGAGGAGGGGGGTAATGAACCCTTGGGTCTTGTGTTGGCCCAGTAATGGCCCAGTTTTATCATCCTACGACTTCCTGTAGCCTCCTCTCCTGGGAAGGCCTGCTCGAGCTCTGCAGAAAGTCCTCTGATAAAAACCCTGGCTAATGTTCACATGCTGCTGGGAACAAGAGCGAGAGGCAGAGAGAAAGAGAGAGAGAGAGAGAGAGAGAGAGAGGGGAGAGAGAGAGAGCAGAAACAGTGATTGGGAGACAGAAAAAGCAAGAAAAGGCTAATGTCATGGAAACAGAAAGAAAGAATCTACCATACTGTGGGTTATACCTCTTCACATGCTCACAATGATCACAGTGATAAAATGCTTTGTCACATGTGGGTAGCTGGAAGACAGGGGAAAAGAGACCAGAATTTAAGAGTGAGCAGATGACGGGAAGGAAGATTGTTATTTTGGTGTTTTTGGCCCCACATGAGAGTAGGTCCAGTCAGAGGATAGGCATGCTGGACACCAGGCATGAAAAACCATGGGAGCAAGGCGCAGGAAGAAGAGCAATACTGATCACACAGCCCCAGATGATCCCAGGGTACCACACTGGCTTCCTGTGTTGGAACTCAAACTGACAAAGTGATATAGAAATGAGTAAGAAGTGCAGTAAAAGGTACAGTAAAGGGTAATTATGTGAGAAATTAATCAGTGGTAATCATAGACTGTATATGGTGGTAATCAAGCTAAAAGAATAGAGAATACACTGTAGATCTCAGTAAGAAAGTGGAAAGACACTCAACATTAACTGATGGGCACTCAGGACATGCAGAGCTTTGCATGTATGTATATGTGTGTGTTATGAGGGACCTTTCACTGACAAGGTTGAAAAAGTCACCAGTATATCACAACACATTAATAAATCTTATGGCAGATTCTCAGCTTGTGGATGTCAATGTGACATTTTCTCACGTCTCAGGAGTGTCTGCTTTTCTTTAAGACTTCTTTCATAATAATCCATCATATTCCTTTACAGCTGCACTGTAATTCACAGTTATCACATTCACATAACTCTGTATCTAGCTTTGAATAAATCAGGCTTCAGTGGCCTGTTTCTGCCCACTCACATTAATCTGGAGAAGATTCCAGACGCTAACATTAGACAACGTCATCAAAATTACAAGCTCATCTGCCAGCTGAGTTCTTCATGCAGAGGCCAACTGTCTTCTCAGCTGTTATTATGTTATTGTGTTATTAATATATATGTGCCTGCACCTGTAATTTACACGTCTTTGGCCAAAACCCTTTTGTAAGAAACCCACTGGATTTGGCCAAAATATATGTTACTTACTCTTATTTTCCCCAAATATGCTAGAAACTCATGCATTTCTAGCTTTCTTAACAGATATTGTTTTTATACTGTACTCCAAGGCCCCCTGAACTACCCAAATTGTGCTCTGCCTATTGTGTGTTCTCTCGAAATTTAACTGATACAGAGTACATTGTTATGCTTTCCGTCTATACAGGAGTAAAATACACAGAGGAAACTTTTAATGTGACGCATGTTCATTTTAGCTTTAAAACAACACCCTCAACTGACTCAGGTTGCAGTCCCTGGAGACAAGGCACTAACCTATGTAAAGATTGGTAACATTGGGTAGATGCAGTGGACATGCAGACTTGTGCTGTAAGTACTGTCAGTACCAGTCACTCCGCCCAGTAAGTTTGGAATTTGTCAAACCTAATTTGTTAAAAAAAACAAAAACATGTCTATAGTGGACGATTGAGTCTGCTTGTGTTACACTAGCTTTAGTTTTTCAATATATTCTCCCATGCACAGTTTCATTACTCGCTTTGAAAAGCTCAGACAAGATAGTGAGGTTGTCTGTTTATGTTTGAACCTACAGTAGCTTGCATATGTTCACACACCCATGCTAAAGTTGATTAAAAAGAGGAATAAAATAAAATTCTTTTGGAAATTGATCTTAATGCCTTACTTAAATACATAAATGTTCTTCCTTAAAATACAGGGGGCATAAGTACACACACCCCTACGTTAAATTCCCATAAAGGCAGGCACACTTTTATTTTAGCAGGCCAGTTATTTCATTGATCAGGATACTATGCATCCTGATAAAGTTCCCTTGGCCTTTGGAATTAAAATAGCCCCCCATCATCACATACCCTTCACCATACATAGACCTTGGCTTTGTGTTTACTTCAGTTGGCTTAATAGCTGGTTTGTTTTTTCACTGAGAGATGATGGAAAGTTCCCCATGCCTGTCTCTTTGTATGGTGAAGGTATGTGATGATATGGGGCTATTTTAATTCCAAAGGCCAAGGGAACTTTATCAGGATGCATAGTATCCTGATCCATTAAATAACTTGCCTTTAAATATTAAATCTGCCTGCTTCTACGGGAATTTTACATAGGGGTGTGTATACTTCTGCCTTCTGTATTTTAAGGAAGAACATTTATTTATTTACAATACATTATTCATTTACAAAGAAATTTTCCTAAAAGTTTTGAATTGAGGCATTAAGATTAATTTCCAAAAGATGTTTTCTTATTCCTCTTTTTAATCCACATTAGCATGGGTGTGTAAACTTATGCAAGCCATTGTAAATACATATTGTGCTTGAGAATAAAATTTGAGCCACATTTTGACTAGTCATTTTGACTAAAATAATTTTTTGTTGTATGCATTTATCAACTACAGCTCCCATGACTCCCATAGCATGAGTGCTTGTAAATCTTAACTGAACTGATGAAAACTAACAAAACAAACCTTTTCTTTAAAAGGGCAATCTGTTTTTTTTTTTCTTTTTGAGTAGTACAGAAGATATCTGTGAATATGAAAAGAAAACCAGAGACTGAGGAAAGAAACCAACCGTGGGAAAATACATTGTCTTACAGAGGCTAGCATGAAAAAAGGGATGCTATGTGGCCCTTTGTAGCATGTTTCATCATCTAGAATAGTATTTTAATTTGGGAGAGATAAAAGGGATTCTTGATGTCCGACAAGAAGGAAGAGTAGTCTCTTCACAGTGCCTTCTAGGTGGGGCCGGCGCACAATGTTGAATGAATTCCATTAGGACCTAAATTGCCTTTAATAATAAAACAACAGGCAATTACAGGGGTTGCCATTAGCATGGTATTGAGGTGTTTGCTCGTGCGTGTGGCGCGGGCCGAACATATGGTTCGGCTCATGGCAAGCCCACCGCTATAAAGCTAACATTGTCATGACTGATGTATGGCGGCGTGGTAGTAGGCTCTGAAAGATCCATTTGTCTTCTCAATTAAAGCTGAGAGGGGGAAGAGAGGAATGGGATATGGGGGGCAGGGAGGTTAGGGGGCTACCCCCTGTGCGGTCCGCACTCAGGAACATTTGGTGGGGGAGAAGCTGTGTGTATTTGTGTGATTGTAAGAGAGAAACAGAGAGAGAGAGAGAGTGTGTTGGACAGTTGGATGCAGGCCAGATAAAGGTTGGGAGTTGTTTTGGCAGCTTCTTTTCACCTAAATGCCCCTACCCTCCCTCTTCACTCTCTTCTCCCATATCTTTTTCTTGCCATGTTCCCCACCCCTCTCCATTTTGCCGTGTAGCCTGGAATCTCTTCCCTGAGGCAGAGGCCACTTTAATGTGGGAAGCCTAGCAAAGGCAATCAGAGATCCAGACTCTTTTACCCCATGTACACTCACACACACAAACACACACAAACTCACACACACACACACACACACACACACACACACACACGCACCCACACACCACACACACACAACATTTGCACTCAAACGTAGACACACATTCTGAGTAGTCTCTTATCTGACTTGACGACATGGCATGCATGTTCTCTATTTCCCTCCATGATCTAACAGTGTCTCCCCATCAAGCACTACAACCTAGATAAGACAAAATGAGGGAAAAAAGGGGGTTGGGGGGAGCTATTATTTGGATTCTTAAAACTCCACCAATCACTTTTTTATCCATTAGGGTATAGTTTTAACAACCAGTTAAATAGTTGTATTATCTACAAAGACATTCTCTGATCCTTGTCAGCTCATCCGGTTCATACATGATGTTTTTCATCTTGTTTTATCTTACAAATTAACTTAAGTACAGCGCCACTTAAGATGGACATTTTTTTTTCAGGGTGTATTAATTGGGGTAGCTGATGAATCACTTGTTGTGGCTTTCTGTCTGAGCTGGGAAACTCAATCCCCCCCTTTGCTGATTCTTTCACCTTCCCACAAAGTTAATATGTCACGATGACAGCAACCAAATCAAAACACTTAATCCTTGTGTTGTCTTCTTGTCAAAATTGAAAATCAACACTTTTGTTGACGCTTTTTAATGCTGTTTTTAATTTTATCACGTTTTTTCCCTTTTTTTCAACATTTGATGCTTTTTTCAATTTGAAGTTTTCAACACTATGTAACACTAACCTATTAACTTTAGTTTTACAGTTATTTTTGGAATTTATGGTCAATAAAACTCATTTATTGGAAATGATACCTAATGTTTGAGTTATAAAAGCAGAAATTAGGAATTATTTAGTCTAAAATTAAAGGAATGTATGTTGATGGATAATCACAGATTAGAATATGTCAACTTTCACTCAATACTATTTCAAAAACACTTCAATTTGTTTTTAAAATGCTATAAAAAATTGATTAAGATACCCCAACATTAATTAATGTAGAGATTTGTACTTGCCAAAGAGCATTGTGTGGAATTAATCATGTTATTTTGGGTGATTAAAAAGAACATTGATACAGGAAAACGGGTCAATTTGACCCGAGAACAACATGAGGGTTAAATGAAGATTTGTACAGTATCTGCATGTAAAGCTTGAAGTTTACTGACTTGCTAAACCTTGTGAGCTGCTTTGGGTCACAATTTCACCTCATAATTGTCACTTTGTGATAGGCACTAATATTAATGCTTTACTTTGGCTGCCAGACTGCAATGTGTTGAGCAAATACTTTTAATTTTCCTTGCTGTAAGACATGACTGAGATTAATATTAAATACTGTGACAAATCAACAGCGGGCTTCATATGACAAGGTTAATTGCTGCCACAAGGGACCGTCCAGGCACACAAAAACACTCACCCAAACCAAATCTCTCTCCGTCTGTCATTCAAGGCCTGAGGTGGTCTGCACTAAACAACCACTGAGACTAAACAACTCTTTGTAATGTCTCATTTGTTACGTAAAGTAGCCTTTCATTTGCATCATAGCTCAGAAAAGCATAAATGGTCTTGTACTGCTGTTTTGGTCATTTTCTAAATAAAAGGTTTGTTTTATGTAGAATACAATGCACAAACTCAGGTGTTTTCTGTGAACTTCAGCTTTAAAATGCACTTAATTTAAACATTGACATAGGCTGTGTGTGTGAGCGAGTGTTTGTGTGTGTGTGTGTGTGTGTGTGTGTGTGTGTGTGTGTGTGTGTGTGTGGTGTGTGTGAGAGAGAGAGAGAGAGAGCGAGAGAGAGAGAGAGAGAGAGAGAGAGAAAGAGGATACCTTACTTAAGAATAAGTAGGAACCCCACATGGCAAAAATTTGAAAAAGCCCTGCCTTTAACATTCTACTTGATAGAAATTTACTATAGATATACAAAGTAAAGGTTTTATTTATGTCAAATGTCCGTTTACAAAGTCTTGATTTTCTTAATTGGCGGCATTTGAATGTTCAATCTGAGGGGAACTCAGTGGATGTTTCATATATAGCACTGGATCGTAGCTTATAAGCTAATTGTACATTTTGTATGTAAAAAAATTCATAGTATTTTCTTCTGAAATGCAGTGGAGTAGAATTATGCACTGGAAATTGGACAAGTACATCAAAACTGTACTTAAAAGTACTTGAGTTACTTTCCATCAGTGCAAAAATGAAAAGTCTTGCAGATAAATTAGACATGCATACATACAAACTGGACTGTCTTTGATCTAAAATCAGATTTACCCCCTCGTTTTTGTACTAAAACAGAAGGATTTCATTGGTGACTGTATTCCAAAGGCAGCTTCAAATATGAACTGTGCTAATGCTACTGAGAAATCATAATAAAGGCAGTATTGTTCTAAAACTTCAGCTCCTAATTGGTCCTTCTCATTATCCTGCCTCAGTGGTCCACTGTTGGTGGTATGCAGTGAAACAGAATAGCACTTCTAAGAGGAACAGGGGAAGTGCACTACATGCTCAGTGTGTGATGCTTTTTAATTCAAGGTCTCATCCAATTCCCTGTTGCTGCTTGTGCTGGAACATCTGGAGCAGGCGTTAGCCCTCCATTTGTGTGTATAACAACTGCTGGCACCTTTGAGAGTGTAGACCCAAACAGATCTCATTGGTTGCCTGTGAGGCCATACTCTTCCTGGTGATCTTTTATAGAGTTGAAGACATACCTGTTACAGTATGCAGCTCCGCCATTCACCTTACTTCAACTCATGTAGCTGGCAAAGTCCAAATACTCCACAGCTGGCTGCCAGTGTTGTGGATACAAATCAAAAGAGAAAAATTTTGGAACATGTACTAAAGAAGGGCGGTATGGGTGCTTTTCTATAAAAAAGTTGACACATGACACTGCACCAACATGAAAACCATAGGGGTTGTCGTGGCCTTACAGCTAACCTCCTCTAACGAGACACTGGCCACATTTCCCTTTTTATTTATTGTGAAAATGTATATTAACTTAAGCGAGCGGTTTACATGTGAAACTGAATCCGCTGCTGCATTTTGAAATGTGAGGCTCGGAGCGAGTGCAAAGCAAACTGAGGCGGCTCTAATAGTGTGGTGAGCTCTAATGAAATCAGCAACCCCAGGCCTCAGGAATGAGATCCATGCACTGCTTTTCATTCCCGACATCCTCACCCAAGCCGTCTTTTCAATTGGGCGTTCCAGCGCTGGTTTTAAGGAGAAGAGGCCTCCTGTCTCATCTGGCTAAAAGGATGGAAGACTATCTCGGAATCAGCAGCACTTTAGTATTTCAGAAGCACTGTGTTTCCTGCCTGGTTCAGATTGAGAACAGAGAGGGAAGAGATGCATAATGCATTGAATCATAGGCTACTGTACCTGTGTACTAAACACACATACTGGGCTGGGGTAAAAAACAATGCCAAGAGTCGTAATTTTAACTTTAAATGGATCGTCTGATGAGAAACAGGACAGGATAACAGAAAAAGGGTTGTCCCTGGTCATATGGTTGTCTTTGTCTTTCTTTTCTGTCTTACCACAGTGACAACACTATAATGCATGCTACAGGCTATAATCTTTCAGGCAGTTGTGTCAAAATGCAACATGTTGCTTTCTCTCCACTATATTTTAATAACTTCATGTTTATGTTAACAATCTGTGTTAGTCCAAGAACATTCCTAAATTGGAGTGTAAGCCCATGATTTTCAAGCAAATTTCCAAATGTTTTATTGAATGTATAAAAACAAACTCAGAACCTTCAACGTGTAAAGAAGAAATAAGCATTTCTTCCTCTCAATAATTCTCCCTCAACTCCTTTACCAAAATCAGGTCTTTAATTTAAGTGACTGATTGGTGTATCGAGGTTTGAGTAGCTTGAATGAGGAGTCAGACCCTTTTAGGGAGGTGAATTGGCGATGTAAGAGACACCCACGCAGCCCTGCAGACGGAGGAACCCTTAGGAAGTTCTGGGTTAATTAGATTTGTCCTACAACGCAGCGCAGCCCTTTCCACTTCAAATATTTATGGATCACACGTCAGGAAAACAGACATTTGAGACCTCTCTGAGAGCTGACTGGCATGAATTCTCATAGTGGGCTGCTCCCCCAACCGCTTACACACACACAAACACACACACACACACACACACACACGCACGCACGCACCAGCACACACCACACCACACACACACACACACCACACACACACACACCACACACATATACACACCACATCACACAACACACACACACACACACACCACACACACACACACACACACACACACACACACACTCACACAATATAGACAGAGGCACACACAACACAAACAGAAGACTAGAATTAAAGTACTTGAATACACCATTAATCCACTTTCTGCCCGTTATGAGTGCACAGGAATGCAAGTAAATTTAGATTATAATAGCTTTGATTTATAATTTATCTTTCTTTTGACAGCTTTTGCATGTAAAGATAAACTGTGATTTGGAAAGTCTGAAATTGTATCTGTGTATCTTGATATTGAAGTGACATGCAGCACATATTTTGGCCTTGGATCTACTTTGAACTTTATTTAATAATAACATTTTGACACTCCATAATTTCTGATCATGATGTCAACTGTGTTTGTTTATTTGTTTGTATGCGTACTCATGGATATTTGCTTCAACTCATGCTTTGCATCTCTTTTACCGTAAGGGGACACTGGGTGAATACAAATACAGCAAAGGTTGGATAGTAAAGTTTTAGTACATGCATGCACAGCCAACAGCTGCTTATACAGAAACTTCTCTCATTGCTTTGCATCTGTGTGTGTGTGTGTGTGTATGTGTGTGTGTGTGTGTGTGTGTGTGTGTGTGTGTGTGTGTGTGTGTGTGTGTGTGGTGTATGTGTCTGTGTGTGTGTGTGTGTGTCTGTGTGTGTGGAGAAGTTGATTTGTGAATGACAGTGGAGCGTGATAAGAACTCCCTGTCGACCGCTCTGCTTCGTGATGGGTCACAGAAGACCCCCGATTCTCTGTGACCCCATCCGACACATCAGGGACACTCTCTGGTTACTGTTTCCCCAGACTTCTGCCTTAACACCCCCCCACCCCCATCCCCCCCATACACATGCACGCATATGCACACAAACACACACACACACCCTTAAATAGACCCATCAGACCAATGCTGGATGCTTTCGCCAAGGGGAGACACAGACAAGAGAGGCATGGAGAAGCAGCTTAGAGAGTTAAGGGTAAAAAGAGAGTACAAAACAAAGAGATAAACATAAAGAGAAACAAAGACAAAGTGTGAAAAGAAAGATAACAACTCAAAGAGGAAGAGAGGGAGAGAGAGAGAGAGAGAGAGAGAGAGACAGAGCTGTCTTGAAAGCAGCCAGACGCCTGTTTGCAGCCTGAGAACAGGCCTGTCCGACTATCTCTCTTTGTCCTTTACAGCTCTACAAGGCCTGGGAGACATTTTATAGTAGCAATCACTCAGATCCCCTTGGCTTTTATTCCATCTCTGGCTGCCTCGGGATTGTATTCCATGTTTCTATATATAGATGGAGGAAAACTTGGACACATGAGAAACACCAGCAATTAATATGTGCCTTTATAAAAAACAAGTATTAAAAAAATAAATATATAAAGAATATCCAGTTATTGTTTTTTTTCTCTAAATTTAATTAAGAATGAAAACATCTTCCGGGTGAAATCCTTACATGAGGTGAACATGTTTCTGGTGACACCAACCTTGTAAGTTGTCTAAATGCTTGTCTCTGTTTGATATTGAGTGACACAGCAGTGCTTTTGTGCCGTAATGAGATCTGATGTTGACTAGAGGGTTATGCTGCTATTTGATCCAGAGAATGAATGTTGTTTCTGTCCCAGAGGAGGGGCTGCCTTTCACTGAGCCTGCTGTGTCTGCTCAGGACCACACAGCCATGGACCCTGGGACCCCAAATCATTAGATATAAGGGGTCTGTGAGGCTCCACTTCAAGCACCCCCTCTTCTCTCTTCGCGGGACTGTTTCAGCCCAATCATGTGCTGCCAGCTGACCGACAGATGCATCAATTATTACCATTTAGTGCAGCAGATATGTGAAAAAATGTGAAAGGGCAACAGGCACATCAGAGTGTCTCTGAGCAATGACCCGGTCAGTGTGTGTTTGTGTGTGTGTGTGTGTGTGTGTGTGTGTGTGTGTGTGTGTGTGTGTGTGTGTGTGTGTGTGTGTGTGTGTGTATTCTCTAATTTGTACAGAATTTTCTATCTCAGTTTGTCACAGATTTTTCCAAGTAACTCAAATTTTTTGTTCTGAGTTTTGTTTTACTAATCATAATTTTTATGCCATGCTGCACTTGTGCGCTCAAAATAACTTTTGTCAGCAAGCAACTTATCAGCTGCTGCCTGTGCCAAACACAAACACATGCACATTATAATCCACAGACCCTAAAAGCATGTTAACGCCATCTAGAGGGATCTATTAGTAAACCGTATACTCAGTCACACTGGTCCGTCAGTTGCACACTCACTGTCTGACTGATTAATGAACAATAATATAGGTCATCAGTGTTCTGAAAGCCTTTCTTATTTTTCTAACATTGTCTGTCATAGTTTACAACTGAAACTTTGGACTTTACTTTGGAAATTTAAATCTGACAGATTATTTTGATGTAATGTAATGGAACAGATATTAAACAATGCTCTATGTGACTATTTCCTGGATTATTGAGGATAAAAATGTAAGTAATGATGTAATCATGTAAGGTGAGACAATAACTGTAAACATGTGGTCAGTTTCCAAAAAACAAAAACATGATTTCGTTTATTTTTAAAGACAATTTTAAACATCCATCTTTTGCAAAGTTCAAAATAGAAATGTCTTATTTTCTTATCTTTTCTGTTGTGATAATGTGTTTATTGTTTAATTACTGAGCTGGTTCTGTTTTCATCTGATACTGAGAAGTTCTGTATCTGGATAGACACATTTTCAAATACTGTCTGGTCTTAATGTCTTAGAAAAACTACACCTGATGTCAAAATGTACACAGTGCTGAAGGAATTACTGATGACGGATTATTCTGTGGTCACATTGCTGTGATAAACAATTTTAATTAGAGCAGCATCCTTATTTTACTAGGGCCAGTCCTGAATACTTCCTGATATAATTAATGGATTTTTTCTATTTTAATGACACATGTTATTGTTATTGTTAAATAATAATAACAATAATGATAATAATAAAGATCAATTTAGGCTCAGAACATGCAAGGGCCTGCAGTTCAGTTATTCGACAGAACCGTGAGACAGACTGTTTTCAGCTCCAGCTCAGGTACTATTTTAAGAGCAGACTCTAAATGTTTCATGCGTAATGTGTTGGTTATAACCCGTGCAAAGCGTCATCGGTACTGGACATGTTAGACAGCAACAATAACAGAAAAAGAAGACATCATCTGGAAAGCAGTGAAAGTTTGACGTGTTTCACATCTCAAAGCCAGACACAGAGTGCACTTTGAGTCCATCCGTCCATTAATCCATAACTCCGAATATGGATTTTACCACTGAGAGTTATTCCACGTTTTTAAAGAGGATTGCTGCTTTTCACATATAAATAGGCTAAAACAAGATGTTACAACAGCAACCGCCATTAAAAAGTATGTGATGTTTTTGCATTTAGCCTGTATTGATATCAACATCGGTGAATAAGATTCCAATAGTGACAATAAGCTCATAACATTATTATTATTAGTATTATTATTATTATTATTATTATTATTATTATTTATTATTATTATTATTATTATTAGCGCAATCTATTTTCATGCTGTTAATACTCATTCCACGTTTGCATTAATTAATCCTAACTATTTATTTAAAAAAAAATAACATTAAGTTAATTTACTCGTAGTGATATTCATAAATAATTACATAATCATTTAGGACTGTAGGATTTTTCACCCTCTGCACACTCGGAAGTTTCTCACTGAGACGCGCGGCTTGGGCAATTGACGGAGCCTTTGCCAGCATCCAAGACGGGAAGTGTGTTGTTGCATTTTAGGACCAAATGACCACGTTTGAAAAAGTAGATGAGTCACCTCTCTCTCTCGAGCCTTCCTGTGTTGCTGTAGCTCTGTTCCCTCGGCAAGGTTTCCTCGCCAGTCGGTCCTCCTTTTCCGAAGAGGAACCGCAAGACAAGCGTGAGGATGTCGTGGGTCAAAGGGAAGTGGCCTACGTGCGAGTCTGATTAAGGACCAATTTAGAGAGCTGAGGACTTCTCATGTCTGATCGAACAATGGAGGAGGAATCAGAGCCAATGTCTTTCAACTTTTAATCAGGCTCAGTTTCACCTCAGCCACATTTCTGCAAACGGGGAATAAAAATAATGTTGTCTTCCAAAGCGTTTGGGCTAAGGCTTCTGCAAGTCTCAATTCAATTTAAGGGTCTATTTTACACCCTTCCTTTTAAAATGTTGACATAAAGCTTAAAGAAAAATAGTATTATTAGTTTTAAAAAACGTTTTTTACTGACAAGGTATAACTATTGAGTTATGTTAATTATTCAAATGTTATGTGTTTTCTCATCACAATCCCTATTATTAAATGTAATTTCTAAAAATACAATTAAATGATGATCTTGATTACTGTGTCTCTCCAATTGCACAGCTTTTGTATTCTTTACCTTATTTTACTGTTTGCAGAGAAACTTCATAAAATCCTTTTGTCTAATCATTTTTATAGGATTAGGGTCTTGTCAGTGAATGTCCATCTTACTATAGCCTACTTGTGCGAGTGACAACCTCGTCTCAGCCTGCACACAGGGCATGACCCCGCGGTGTCCCCCAGCGGGGACCCAGACACTCTTGTGGCAAGACAGGAAGGACTGAGTCTGTGTTATTCTTCCCCTCTACCTGACAGCAATATTTCACTGCTCTGTGACCTTCACCTGCTCCCTATCCAGCAGACAAGTGTCCAGCTCCCGCTGAAACTCTCTGCCTCTACTCCTCCGTACCACTTCCGCCCCCCCCAGACTCCCAACAACCCTGACAGCGGCAGCATTTTCTACATTTACAGATCACAACTAATTCTTTTCCTCAATGATTTTCCTCAGCCAATGCATGACCTCAAATCAAGGCCATTTCTTAGCGCCATGACCCCAGCCTCCTGTCCAGACAATGACCCATACCCACGTCCTTGTCAGGCTTGACCCCCAGACACAAACGGTCAACTTGTGCTTAGCTCAGAAACACCAAACAGCTAACTTCAGCATCAACTTAGTTCATCATCATAGTTCAATCAGACTTTGTTAGGGGTTTATTCCTTGAAAAGACCTTGAATCTTAAGGTCAGCTTATCAACGCATCCCAAGATAATACAGCAATGCTGCTGATTGTGCCTCCTCTAATGCTAATGCACAATGCACTCACATGTACTGACAAACACAGCCTTCATATTTCATTAACAACAAATATCATACTTATTTCTGAACTGCCCTATTTAACACACAGAAAAACTTTTGGCACGTGGTTCGCCCACCCTGTGATCAGGATTTATCAAGGCTTGCAGGGCTCTGTGCTAGAAGGAAGAATGCAACTCATACCATTATGACATAAATGCCAGATGAGGAGGGCCCGCAGCCCAAGCTACCTGTCATTCGTTATCATAAATGCGGTATTAAATGTGCAGATAAGCGATGAAAGAAGAGGGAGGCAGGGTGCTGAGGATTACTGATACATAGGAGGGTGTGTGTTGTAAGCAGGCAGATGGTGCAGCCCTGTCCTCCTCTGCCAGATCCCTCTGACAGCTGCACTGGATCCTCCGTGGAGGTGAGCTGGGAACCGCTGCTCAGAGTACATCATGTCTTACCAGTGGAAAAACGCAAATGTGTGTGTGTGTGTGAGCGTTCATGTGTGTATGCACAAAAGGTAAGTAATTGTGATTGAGAGGATTACTCCTCACTTCACCCTATGCCCCACACATACACACACAAACACAAAAACACCCACACACACACACACACACACACACACACACACACACACACACATTAACAGGCTCTCCCATGGGTCATTCTGACACTGTCCAGATAAAGAAAGAGAGTCTGTGTGTGTGTGTGTGTGTGTGTGTGTGTGTGTGTGTGTGTGTGTGTGTGGTGTGTGTGTAGTATACATTTATTTTTGTTTAGCCTTTGAGCATTAATGTGTTTGCCAAAGTTCTAACTGTGTGTGAGAGTAAGAGAGATATCTGGTGGGTAAGTGAAATAAAAACAGCATCATATTTTATGTTATAGTTAGGTTAAGAATTTCTTCATGTCAGTGAATGTGTGTGTGGCAGAGACAATTGCTTAGTTTTTATCCCCTCACACAGACCATTCCAGTAAACAAAACATGAAGTTTCATATAGAGAGAATTCAATTACATCAAATACTAAACACTTGCTTATCTGATGTTACCACACGCCCATTCATCATCAGAAAAAATATATTTGCAAATGCACTTCTTTGTCCAAAATTAGTGTACAAAATGACTGTGAAAGAACTTTGCTGTGATTTGCAACACAACAGGTTTTGAATGGAAGGATCCATATTTGATGGAACAATAAGCTTTGTCCCTCAATGGAGAGGATTTCCCTTTTTGGACATTTTTTTAAGTAAATAACTCAAACAAAATATAAATCTAGTTGACAATTGCTTATTTGACTTTTGGTTTATCAACATGCACTGATTTCCCAGCTAATGTAAGTGCAGTTTTTCCCAAGAAGAGACTGTGTGCCTCCAACATGGAGGCGGCACACTCTACAAACTGCACTTTAAGATTTGGCAGTGGAACAGCTGCGTACTTATGTATCTCTTCCTGTTTGTGTTTACTCTCTCTTACAGCTATGCTCTATAGGAGGATCATGTCTCCAGTCACAGGGTCAGACCAGCCAGTTTCCTCCACACACTCAAAGGGTCCCAAGCTAGATCTATGCCAGTCTGTTGTTCCTGTGTATTCCATATGGCTCCACCCTGACCTGCAGCATGCTTTTGCCCACAAGGGAACCCTGCCGATGGGGCGTGTGCTTGCGTGCGTAGGCCCCTGAGCTCCGGCCCCTGAGCTCCGGCCCCTGAGCTCCGGCCCCTGTGTGGTCTGGCTGTATGTGTATGTGTGTGGTCTTCCCGGCCCCATGCTCATCTGTCCGAGGCCTGCTAACGGCCTGCCTAGTGACCACGGCTGTTTACTTTACTTCTGTCTGCACCAACTGAACTCTGATCGCCCGCTTCCTCCAGCTGGGCCAAATCAGGCCCCAGCTCCGACTCTCAGCAGCCCATGGAGAGGCCCCAGAGTCTGGGACAAGACAGGACATTGGGTCCTGGTGGATTAAGACACCTTCAGACCCACCCCCATGTCCCGACTCTGCCTTGCTCTCGTCTCCTGTTCCCAACTGCTGGGTGACTGGTAGCCATACCCACGCATTTGGTTGCTGCAAGGCAAGGCTGCCTGTAATTATGCTGTCAGAGGCCTGTCCTCATTGGCCAGGATAATTGGTCTCTCTGTAACAGTCAATACCAGAAACAGCTCAGTCTTTCTCATCAGTGGAAACAGACAGACTGGCAACTCACTCAGAAGCAGACAGTCAGACACTGGAGGTTACCTTTGCTTTTTCCAAAGCACAACCTGCAGAAGTTGGCATCATTGAGGGCAGCTGGTCTGACAGTTTTTATACTTTAGTATGAATTACATTTTTCAAGATGGTTACAAATGTACTTGGAGCTTAGAGCTCTTCATTATATATGCTTTTTTACCTTTCTAAGTTGCTTTGATCCACCTCTATCCCAAGACAGCCTTGCTTTGTATTTATAAAATGTATTTATTTATTTACAGTGCAGGTCAAGGAGTTAAGCGCCCAAGTGCGCCACTAAACACAGGGCATATGATCCTACATAAATCCATTGAGTAATGAGGCGGAGATGGCGGCATACCTGCTTCCCCCCTCCCCTTCTCTTCTGCCCCTGCCTGGGGTAATTCCTCTTATTAAGGATGGATCGGTGTTGAGAGTGT
This sequence comes from Etheostoma spectabile, assembly GCF_008692095.1. Taxonomy (NCBI): domain Eukaryota; kingdom Metazoa; phylum Chordata; class Actinopteri; order Perciformes; family Percidae; genus Etheostoma; species Etheostoma spectabile. The sequence goes on along the minus strand of NC_045733.1, from coordinate 4,888,615 downwards.
GTGTGTGTGTTTGTGTGTGTGTGTGTGTGTGTGTGTGTGTGTGTGTGTGTGTGTGTGTGTGTGTGTTGTGGTGTGTGTGTGTGTGTGTGTGTGTGTGTGTGTGCATGTGTGTTAGACTATCTGTCCTGATTTTGGGACAGGGGAGTCAAGGGTAGACAAGGGAATCAGGGGGAGGCTGGTAGTTTTTAAGACCTGTGTTTGGCCAGGGAACCCAGGAGACCCTTTGGGGGTCCCCCCCTTACCTTTTTTCCAAATTGAGGGCGGGCCCCGGGCAGGCCCGGGGGAAAGGCCAAATGAGAAACCCTTTGACCTTGACCCTGCCCACCCATATGCAGGACCCCGTCCCCCGGGAAGGGGGGACTAGCCCCTCTGGGGTAACTTTTCCTCTTTTTCCTCCTCCAAGGCTGCAGGGGTTCCGGGGGGCCCCCACCCCCTGCAAAAATTGATTTAACGCAGACCATTCCAAAAAAAAAACAGGGTTTAGCAATTTTGCCCAAAGCCAAAATTTGTAAAAGGGACTGGTTTTATTTTGTTTAACGGGGGTTTTCGTTGGGCCCCCGGCCCCGGGGATTTATCTTCGCCTTTTTCAAAACTATTTCCCTCAAAAATTGCAAGCATTAAACTCATAAACCGCTAAGTCTACATTCGTTAAAGTTTAAAAGTCCTTTATCCAGGGAGCCCACCAAAAACAATAAGGTACTCCAAGGGTTTCAACAGTTCAAGACAGCAAGACAGACATTCGAGTCAAAATTGATTTGGCTTTCTCCCTGTTGCCGTGTCTTTAATCCGCGGTAAAGCGCCGAAAACGTGGTATTCCTCCTTCAAACAAAAAATATTAGAAACCCACCTGAAATCCAAATTTTTGGTCCCCCCCAAAATCTTGTTTTCGGGCCAAAGTTTCGCATTCAAAAATCTAGGAGTGCATCATTTCCCGTTTTGAGGGGGGAACTTTTCCCTGTGCGCCTAAAAATCATGTCGAACTCATTGTAACGGGTCCCAGCACTTTTCAAGAACCGGGTTGCCACCATACATGATCATCAAAAGATACACTCAAATAAACCCCCCTATCGTTCCTCCCATTGGGCCCCCGGGGAAAGAATGCGGGGGCCACCAATTTTAAAAGGGCCGCCAAAAACTGGCCCGCTTGTACAGAAAAAAACGATTTTTAATGGTCCCAAAATGGCCAACAAAAACCATCCCCCGAGTTTACCCAGCTGCTGAAACCAAAATAAGGGTGTCTTATGGGGATTTCACCTTTTTCAAATATGATTACTTATTCCCAAATCTTTTATCTCTTTTTTGGAATGTGTTGAGGATTGGGGTTGTTTTGTATTTCAGAAGTTAGTATTTACACTTTTTGGGCTTTTTTAGAAAAAAGAAAATTAGCAAAGCACAACAATCGTAAAAAACATTCATAAAAATTCTTTTATAAGCAATTTTCTTTTGGGTTTTTTCTGTCAAAGTTGAACCCCGTGGGGTAGGTATATTTTGATATAGCGTTTTTAATCTTACAGTATGATTTTTTTTAATTTTTAGAGATTTCTTGGACGGAAATAGAAATTCGTGTTTTAAACCTCTGTGCTGTTCAAAAAGGCCTAGGTCACAATGCCACTAGAACAAAAAGCTGGAGTGTTGCTTCACAATAATCGGGTCTCACGGGGCCAAAACATTGGAAAACGCAGCATGTTTTGGGGGTAAAAATTTTGGCGAGAAAATCTATTTTTCCCGGGGGCTTTAAGAGGTTAAAAAAATTTCCCACTTTTTTAGAACCCTATCTTTTTATTAATTTTCCCCGCGTTGTTTAAAGCAAAAAAATCCTCTGACTGCAAAAGGTTCTACGATCACTTATTCCGGAGGGCCTTTTAAAATATCAAAGGGGGGCTTCATCAAATTTACAAATAACGCGATGTTTTTTCAAAATTTTGTCATTTTTTAAAAAAATATCCAGCCTGTATGAAAAATAAACATCTCCATTTTTATAAGCAACTTCCAAATTTCTGTGAAATTTTGGGACCTTTCCAATCCGTCTCCTCACTTGTTTTCCTGTCTTTCTTTACAGGTGTAACCGGAGCTCTAATTTTTTTTGAACTGAGGGAATCTGTCTGTAATGTAACGTTTTTTAACATTTCAAACAGGGGTAAAAACCCGAAGGGTTTGGGTCTTGTAAAAACAGATCAGTACCTCCTAAGCCCCCACACCTTGACTGACCCCACCATCTTTTTGCCAGCCTACTGAAAACCCTAGGCGTTTTTGGGTGGGTGTACCGGGCCCCCCAGGGGTTTCCATGTAAAAGCCTCCTGTCTGTACGCACTCCCGCTCGCTCTTGGCCACTGCTGTTAACAGTAATTGCTTCAGGAAGTGTGATCACCATGGTTCAAGGACTGCCCAACTCTATCAGAGGGCCAAAAAGAGGGTTTCAGGGGCAAGGAACAGAGCTGGGATAGGTTAGAGAGAGGGGGTGAGAGAAAAAACAAGGGCAGAAAGAAAGAAGAGTTGTAAGGTTGTAAGGGGATTCAAAAGTTGGTTGGTTTTTTAAGTGAGGGTTTTCTATTTAAAAATACGAAACCATCAATTTTTGTCAGAGGAAACAATTTTGGCGCAATGGGGAAAAATTTTTAAAATTCCAAATTTCTTTTGAAGTAAAAGATGAGCTTTTATGTAGGCTTGGATTTTTTAAGGCATCAGGGAGCGTCAGAAATTTTACTGTAGAGTGATGAATCCCCCAGCAAAGGGTTTTTTAAGCCCCCATATGGGCACCAAGGGGTTTTCCCGCTGGGTATTGCGTAAGTCCAACATGCCAAAAAGTGAGGGGTTCCCCATTAAGGACGTTTAGGGGTGAAAATGAAAACGGTTAACCCGTATAGTTTTGGGAAGGAGCTGATATTTGGGGAAAAACTATGGGTGGTGTGGGTGGTGTCTCTGGTTGTGTGTGTTGTGTGGGGGTTGGTTGTGTGGGTGTGGGTGTGTGTGTGCTTTTGGTGTGGTGTGTGGTTTTTCTGTGTGTGTGTGTGGTGGTGTGTGGTGTGGGTTTTGTGGTGGTGTGGTGTGTGTGTGGTGTGTGGTGTGTGTGTGGTGTGTTTTTGTGGGGTTGTTGTGGTTGGGGGTGTGTGTGTGTGCGCCAACTGGGGTACACGCTTCTGACACCCACAAGACAAAGAGGCCAAGGGGGCTGAGAATTTCCTCAACAGGTCTCTGAGCATGTCCACATGCATGATTAAACCTCACCACTGGAAACACTCCTGCCCCATCACGTCCCCTCTGGCCGGAGCTCTCCTGGGCCGCTCCAGTGTTTCCCATGGCTGACAGCAACACAGACAGCGAGAGGTGTCAGACCACAGCCCTTGGCTGGCATTTCTCACCGTCATACCCAGACCCTGCAACTGTTCCCTTGCATTTATCCCTCTTTCAATGTGTATGTCTGTGTCGGGCATCTGTGTGTCTTGTGTATAGCATGTATATGTGCATGCCAAGTGTCCGTGAGTGTGTGAAGACAAATCTCTCGCCATTTAGGCTCCCAAAAGAGCCCCCTCCAAAAGGCCTGGTGACATATATAGAATAGCAGGAAGAGGGGACATCCGAGTGAGGCTGCTGGAATTTTACCATTACATGCGACTCTGGATGCTCCTGCTCTCCCACGTGTGTCACAAAATGACACAGAGAATGAAAAAGAAAAGAAAGATAGTGGAAAACAGTTTGTTCTTTATTATCAAGTGACTTTTAAATGTTATATGGCTGAGATGTGTGCATATGTGTGGAAACAGCGGCTGACGTTAAATGTTGTGTGCACATTCTGGTGAACTTAAAAAAACTTGTATCTTACCTGTGATATCCTGTTCTAAAGTTGAGAAGACAGAAAGAAGAGGTAAAGACGGACTGTGTGAGAGACAGACAGAAAGACAGAAAGTCATAAAGAGAAAGACCACTCCAGTGTGCCATGTGTAGTGAACTGTGAGTGGCCTGCTGGTTGGTGGACCGTAAGAGTCCTGTTCGGCTTCATATCTGTTTACTACCCCTTAACACCTTAGTGAGGCTCCTCACATTGTAGCTTCAACCATTTACACACAAAACACACACTCACACACTGTAGTGCATGCACACATACAAATTCCCACTCATTTCTGAACTGTGAAGGATGAAGCCATACACAGTGAGTAAGCAATGCAGAGCTAGAAACTCTTGTACTCTTTTTTAATGTATGAAGTTCATGGAACTAATGGGAAAACACGGGATGCTCTAAATGCAAAGTACAGCACACTCTTTAGAAACATATTACATTATCTAAATATTAGGTGTTTGTTGTGTATCCTAGTTATCGAATCAGTGAAGAGTAATATTGCCATGCTTCAACTTGGACCTGTAACAGCTTGGGTTGTCCTCTAATACCCCATGGTGGGTACAGGGGTGCACATGCCTCAACCTGTGTTAGTGCAGATGGCGTTGATGGTGGTCATGTCCAGATGTGGGGCCTAGCCCTTTAGTCATGTAGACTAAACCTGTGGAGAGAAGAGCTCCAGACCTCCATAGGCTTAGCCCTCTGCTGTGGGGCTGTGGCCCACATGTGCACCTCCCAGCCTGGGCGGCCACACCACGTTTCCACACTCCATTTGCAGTAAAAACTTGTCAATAAGGCTGGTATGTTGCATCACATGCGACAGGAAGGTGTGAGGACCCACAGGCTGGTATACTCTGGTGGAATGAGCCCCTATGTATATGTATATATATATATATATATATATATATATATATATATATATATATATATATATATATATATATATATGTATATATAGGGGCTCATTCTAAACTACATGATTGTACTGTTGTACTTTACTTACCGTTATACCTCTGTGTTCGATTGATTTCAGTGATGTAATTTGTGCATTTTGTGTTGACTCCAGCATCTTCTTTGGACAAAAGCGGTAGTGTTTTTAACACACCTGCACACAAAGATCTTTTCTTTTCGGTGCAGTATTGCCCACTGTAGATTACTAAATTAGCGTTACTTGAAGGTCAAATAGCTACGATAAATGTTTTGCTCGGACAGAATATTATTCATTTACAGTAAGGGAAAATAACTAGAAAATTCCACAGTAAATTTTGACAGTGTGCCTACTACTTAGTGCAAATTCAAATTGTACAGGTTAACAGTAAATATTCTGTTTAAAAAAGAGAGTGTTGTCCTAAAAAGAGAGGACAAGACGGCCTACAGTAAAGAGTCTCCATGATAGGAAGGAGGTATGTGTGTCAGAACATTTTTTTTACGGTGATTTCCGCAGGGGAGACAGTATCTTTAATGGGTCAAACATGTCCATTTCATTATGCAGTATTTATACCTCGTAAATTTGTTCTGTAATTCAAAAACCAAGATTCCAAAAGGCAAAATATTATAAGCACAAGAGAGATACAAATATGGTGAACGCATTGATGTTGTTTTTTTAGTTTGTGGTGACAAATACATGCAACACAGAGCAGGTAACAAACAGGGATTGATTGTTTCAATTGGAAGTTGGCATGAACAGAGCCAAAAGCAGTCTTACCTGCTGAACAAAATTTCCTACATTTTGACCAGCGGTAATGTATGAAGAGTGAAAACTGTAGGTAAGAAAGCTATTCATTTGGAATAATGTCATACTGCAGCTCCACCCTCTGTCCTCCCCTCTGGCTCTCAACATTCCGTCCCCATACACACACTTTGTAAATTCTGAAACTGTCGGAAAACTGGACGATACATAAACTGTGATTTGGTAGAAACCATGCTTGATATCAGAATGCCCATTCAGCCCAATAAAGGCCAAAGTTTTGTCTCCGTTTTTTTTTTAGCTATGTTAAGTGATTTCCTGAAGATTTCCCATTAAAGTATATGGGAAATTTTACATCGTTTTTCGCAGATTTTCTGAAAACCATGCGGCAAATCTCTTAGAAAAGTCGTAGCACACCATTCCCAATCATTACACACGTTTTTATGTATTTTGTGTGCATGTGTTGGCAATGCTCCCTAACTAGTAGCGGGACAAAAATATGGCGGAATAAGTATGAGGATGGGGATGGGGAAGTATGGGGGATAATAGACATTGTACAGATTGCTGCTATTGCAGCACATAGGCACACTGAAAAAGAGAATTTGGATGTATTGTTAAAGTTATTTTATGAATGTATTAGATATGAGGGCCATTTTGTAGTCAGTTTAGAATTATTTCCAATCCCGTAATTGTCTCCATCTGTTAAAAGCCTGACCGGGTGTGATGCAGGTTATTTAGTTGTTCTTTGTTTATTTCCTTTTTTTCTGTAATGGCCCTAACTACAGCAGATAACTTCTAAAATACGATTAAAATACAATTAGGCCTAAATAACTAAATCTCTTGCTACCTTTTACCTACATACTCAGCCCTCCAGAAAGTTCAAGTACCACCCAATTTCTAGATATCCATTCTGGCAAACTGTTTTGGTCTCCCTTTTTCTTTAAGTGTTTGAAGTTGAATATGATGCACTTACAGTACATTTGCTTCTCCTTAATTTGACTGACTTACCTGCCTTTTAGACCCACAATATTGTGTTTTAAGCAAGGACCTGGGTCAGATAGAGATTATACAAATAATCTGTGTGCATGTCAGATTTGTTCAAATGATTTTGGAGTACAAGAAGAGAAGCTGTAGGTGGAGATTTAACAGAATAATTCAAGTAAGCTCTTGGGTGGAAGATGGAATGCATAATTTAGCTGGTTTCATCCAGCTGTTAAATGAATGGCTTTCAGTCATTCAGACATAGGCATCTGTCATGTAAATGTTACAGTTGTCAGATGTTGTCATAAGATAAGTCAACCCTGCATCTGTTTGCTGCAGCTTTCTGGTATTTATTGCAGTGTTCCACATTGACAAATCCCATAATTACATCAACATTCTATACCACTTCTTTTTCAATGTCATGGGGATATATCTATCAAAATCTCTAGTTGCTAAAGTGACATTACATACCTGGTGCACAGTCCTTAATGTAGAAGATTTAGTCAAGCTAAAAGTATCATAGATTAGTCAGTTAATAGTTTTCCTACTGAGACAAAAACAAAACAGAATTCAGAGTTGGAGCACAATTTGCACAATGTAGATAGTATCCTAAATGGTCCTAAGAGGTGTGTTATAGCAGGACCAGCAGCTATCATCCCTCTGGACTTAAACATTTCCTTCCTCCTAACAATTTGTTACTATCGCTAACTTCCTGTTCAGCCTCTGCCTTCATGCCAGTCAGCCCTAAGAGAGATACACGATATCATATCTCAATTATGACTCTGCAATGTAGATCATTATGCTACACAAGAAAGTCCTGTCTCCAGTGGAGGGGGGGGCTCTATGCCAAAAATTCTACTTGAGGTTAGAGACTCTTCTAAACTGATGTGTATGAAAGAAAAGAAATGTAAGGTCAAGATGAAATGGAAAGTGGCCTTCTTGCAGTTTCCAGTCAGCACATTGCCATTGAGTCAGAGATGGGGATGGGGCAGAGAAATCACCCCTAGTGTAAACACACATCCCCACTACGCCATTGTACCGCCTCTGTCTCCTCATCACCCACGCAGTGTGGTAAAAGTCCTTCCTGTTACTTCGCCGTCTTTCCATCACCCCTGCCATTGTACTGTAACCCTACTGTCTCTTCTTCTTTCCTGTTCTTAGCTTTTGGTTTTTTTGACACCGTAAACGCAACGGTGATTTTGGGTGGCAGTAGCTCAGTCCATAGGGAGTTGGGTTGGGAACCGGAGGGTCACTGGTTCAAGTCCCCGTATGGACCAAAAAGAAGGGAGTGTGGATTGGTGGCTGGAGAGATGCCACTTCACCTCCTGGGCACTGCCAAGTGCTGTTGAGCAAGGCACCGTATCCCCCCACCCGCTCAGGGCGCTGGTTCGGCTGGCAGCCCACTCACTCTGACATCTCTCCATTAGTGCATGCATAGATCCTGAGCATGTGTGTGTGTGTAGTTCAGGACTGTGTGTGACTGCTAACAAGTGTGGACACAGAGTGTAAATTGTAATTTCCCCATTGGGGATTAATAAACAGATTTAAATTTAAGACCCCAATGTTGACTTCCAGGCAGCACTGCGACCGTTGACAAGACACCAAACCCTAACCTTAACCCTGACCCTGATCATTGCCTAATTCTAGTGCCTCCCAGGCAGCTCTGGCTGGAAGGCGGTGTTGGGGGCTTGAAACACTAAACACCACGCTATACAGGAGGCATTCATGTCTTTGGCTGATGTTCAGAGTTGGGGGCTCTGTCTGCACCGGGAGAAAGCCTCTGTTGTATTACTGCCCTTTGCTTAGTGGGGTTACTGGATTGTATCCGTGCGGTGCGGCTGCCTTTACAGGTGAAAGGCAGTTGGTGGATTTCAGGGAGGTCTGTCAGTAAAGCAGGTAGAGTGCAGACTTTTCCTCTGATCTTTCTCCCACTGGAGAGAATTGTGTTGCCTCAGTAACCCCTGGATATTTGACGTTGAAGAAATATTTTTATAACTGATTGTGTGCGTATCTGTGAGAGAGAGAGAGAAAAGGTGGGAGAGAGGGAGCACTAGGATGACATGTTCTCCGAATTGACATGAAAAAATTTTAGCTCCTCGATAACCCCCACCCTGCATCTCTCCTGTGCTTCTCTCCCTCATCGTAGAATATTTGGATTTCATACCAGAGATATGGGGCGCGGGACTGGAATGCACCAAGCTCTGGTTCCTGAGTGAAAGGCGTTGTAACACTTTTGACACTAATCACAGAGTTCACATATTGGTTTGATTTCTGCAGATTGGGTTCTAATGGTCAAACACTCTCAGGGTTAATCAATGTGTGAGTAGACGGGTACGTGGGCCTCACAACCGCTCAGGCCACTACATGTGAGTTTGTGTTTTCTAGGGTAAAAGAAAAGCGATGGAACACACTGAAACAAAGTTGTTGATAATTTTTACCTCTCTTCCTGTGTGGTTGATCTTCATGTGAGAAGCAAAGCAGGAGGAGCTGGTAATGTGTTGTGGATCCGGCCTGTTGTCTGACAGAGATACAGCTGGATGTACAGAGTGCAAATGGGCTGGGAGTGAAGAGACTCCAGCTGCCTCTACAAGAGAAGTGAGACCACTACAGTGCCTCCCATAGTAAAGGTCATAGATTCAGTCTGAGTTCTACAATAAACCAAAAACCACAACGAACGTAAATGAAAACATCAAACAATACTGTACTCATTGGGACAGTGCTGTGAAACTATCTGAACCACTGGTAAACTTAATAGGAGAAAGATTTGGGAACAAACTTGTGAAGGATTTGAATGTTTCAAAACAGATGTAAAATTATCTCCCTTTGTAAAATGTGAAAGACAGGTAAAAGATCACTGGTTAAAGTACAATTCTTACTTTTACTTTACAGACATTTTTCCATTTTGAACTACCTCTATACTTCTGTTCTACTATTATGGACAGCTATAGTTAGCAGTTACTTTAAAGCTTAATATTTCACATACAAAACGTTTGATTACCATAGAAAATATGGTAATGTTGCATATCGTGTTTAAGATTAAACAATCCAGCATTGTATAGTTAAAATTAGCTCCATCTCAATGTGCTGCAACATTAAATTGTTGCTTACACGTAAATGCATCTGTAATAATAATCCACTTGTGTAATATTTGCAATAACTTTCTAAACAGGGTCATTCTGCACAACAAGTACTTTTACTTTTGATACTTTAGGTATTTTGACAATAATATTGTACTTTTACTTTGAAGGCAGGACTCCTGCTTGTGATTGAGTATTTTTACATTGTGTTGTTGATACTTTTACTTAAATAAAGGATTTGAATTCTTCCTCCACCACAGCCAGTAATGTATATCTTCAAAATTGGTCTTACTTCACTCACCATCATCCTGTCCTTTTCCCAGTAAAACCAGGCCCTGTCCTGAAAACTGAGACCTGGTCTGTTGTGATCCAGGCTTGGACAGTGTGGTTTCCAGATTGTGGGCTTATTACACAGCAGGGTAAACAAACAATTCAGAGAATGTCATGTGATAGGTTTGATGTGAAAAATATGGCACAGCAGTGCAGATCAACTTGACAGCACAGATTAAGACTTTTGTGTTTATGTTATTAGATCCTCACTAAACTCACATTTACCAATACTATCAATAGGAGTCTACAGCAGTCTGACTTTAGAAAACTGATTTATCCTTTTGGCAAATTTAAGTTAAGAAATTGTATTTGTCTACATCAATCACACTCTAATATTACTACAATTTGGACACTTAATATAGAAATGGAAATTTAAAGTAGAGGTCTGTTAAAAATTGTAACATTGCAGATATGAGAGAAAGGCCAGATTGTGCAAGTTGAAATGAAAAAAAGCAGCAGGCCTGCTGTGTGGCCTGGCTGCACTGAGGAAGTTTAAACAGATAGTACATCTTTCTCTTTTGACTGATGAGCGCACACACACACAACCTTCTTATGACATGCTAAATGTGTTTATTTCAGCCCAGACACTGAGCAATAAAGCATGGTTCTTTTCAGCGCCCAGGCCAGCCATGTACTCCTGTTTGCCCCGACAAACACAGACACAAGCTGGGTAGAGATGCTGGACCAAGTGCCCCCTCCGCTGGAGAGCCTGGAGAGCCTGGAGAGCTTTGGCTGATGGGCTGATGTGTGACAGCATGTGTTTACTTATTACAGTGATGACTCTATCTTATGTGACAGTGAGGATGATCCATTATGGCTGAGTTCAGGTCCCAGAGAGATAAATACTGGAATGGCCAAGTTCCATGAGAATGATGCAAAATGCCTATTGTGGTTAAATGTGTCAACCATTTTGTCTGTGTGAGTACTATTGAATAGATTGCAAATAGTGTTAATCTATGAACTGTAGTGAGTTAACTACTGAGCACTATGTGTTTCATTTTTTATTTATTTGTGTGTCATTTTGTACTTCTGTAAAAGTAGCACATTGTTGCATAAATAATTGTGGGCACTGTACACAATCAGTTATTTTAACAGCCCATGCCCTCGGAAATCCTCAACGTACCACAGCACTGTTATTGTCTATGTTGTAAGAGTGATAATGCACTCTAAAGCACTGTGACAGAGGAATAATAAATTTGGTCGATGGAACTATTTTGCATTGAAAGGATCTTCAATTCGGCCTTGTTTGTTGTACTCCTATATCAGAAAACCTTGTGTTTTTGCAAAAGCACATTGTCTTTATGAATTGTATTTAATTGACCACCTGCCTTTAATTGTAAACTTGCTTAACTTAGGCTTAATAAGTTGAGGTAAGGCAGCCTTGCTGTCATCATAAAATTGTGTCAGTGTCCGCACACATCAGTCACTAGTGACCGGTGAGGATAAAATAAAATCCTTGCCTCACAAAAAATGGCCAACTAGAAGGCAAAGTCAGACTAAATCGTAGAAAAATGGCATCAGTGGGATGTGCTGTCCTGCATTCATTTTGGCTCTCTTAAGATAAATGCAATACTGGACGCTTTTGCATGGAAGCAATGTGTCATCAACCAGTGTCTGTGTGGCACTCAGCTAACATGTACGTGTCCCTGCACATAAAGGAGAAAGTTTGTGTGCTTTTGCATTTGGTCTTATGTGCGCAGACGTTTTGAAGCAGTGTTTATGATAAGCTGTGATTAACACCATCCAGGTGCTCTTGTTGGCGGAGCCGTCCAGCCGCTGTTGAAGACACTTACACATTTTCCCTCTGGCTGGGTTCAGTCATCCATATTTACAGACCTGGACGAGCCAAAATGCTGAACTGCTGACCACCATTTATTCTAGGACTGTCTTATAAACGGTTCTTCTTCATGAAAAGCAGAGCGCATGCGTGAGAGGAAAAAAAAAACGTGGGTGGGTGGGGGGGGGGGAATTCCACAGTGACAGTGAGTGTAAGTTAGTGGTCGAGGATGGAAGGTGGAGGAAAAGAGGCAGTGGAGGGGAAAGGGATTGGGGGGCTGTACGCAAGAAACAAAGGTGTATGCTGAGGTGTGATGGTCTGCTTCAGCAGGAAAGAGCTGAAGATGGAGCCAATGTTCAGACAGCTTTCAGACAGCGTTGAGCATTTCATTAACCCCATCTCCACTGGTCTAGACAGGAAGGAGAGGCTCAGGCCGCACACAACCACTGCCCTGTGAGGGGAGCTGTCGGAGGGCTGGATCTGCGTTGACCAGCTCCCCAGAGGAACAGGAACCTGTTTATTTAGTGCTGGTATAGTGTACAGAAATGTGTTTATACACAGACTGTTCTTTACAATGGGCAGTGTGGTTTCAGATGCATATGGACATTGCTCTGTGTCCACATTGCGCCTTATACTGACTGAATTCATGACCAAGAAAATGTCAGGAAGTGAAAAGAAACAGGGAGACAGGAGGAGGTCAGTGGAAGGCCAGCGTGCAAAACACAGCAAAAAGGTGAGGCTCAGAAAAGAAAGTTATTGTTGATGTTAATTTGTAAACTGGAAGGTGGTCGATGGAGATAAGGGGGTGGGATAGGGCTCAGTGACTGTGTAAGTGAAAAAGGATAGAGGAGTTGGCAGTAAAGCGCCAACAAAAAAAAATTCAGCCTTATTTGCTGATATGTGAAAAACATTGTGTAACTGTTGGCAGTGCTAAGAACAGTGGTGTAATTCGCTGACATTTAACACTGAAGTCTCTGTATGAGCAAAATCATGCACCTGTGTATAGACATTTTACTGGAAAATCAAACAGCTTTCTGTAATTATTCAGGTTTCAGTGATATTGTTTTAATTATTTCAGAAATTGTCAATTAAATTTATTTGTAACACTAAACTAAATTAATAAACTGTGAGTGATAAATGTTAGAGAGTACTAAATACATAACACGGTATATCTTCAGCTTTTAATACTGAAAAATCAATGGTAACACTTTATTTTATAAAACAATTCTTTTCAGGAAAAGTAGCAAAATAGGAGCAATATTTTGTCTATATTAGGGCCTCACATTTTCAAGAAATCATAAAGGCCCCTGTGCTGACATCCCCATATTCCCATCCTCTAAAAAAGCCAAAAGTAAAACTTGTGCACAGCACTCCCATAACCCTGTTGTACTGACATTGAGAGAAGAGCATGCACTTTTCTTCAAACTACCACAGTTGTGTGTTTACTTGTAGTTGAGTGGAGCATTTTTTTCTTTCAATCCCCTCTGTCCAATAAATCTCTTTCCGGCCTGGGGGAGAAGAGGCTTAGGGCAGAGGGAGAGAGAGACCCCGCACTCGGTGGTCTTCTGTAGCCAGCTCTAGGGAGAGCAGGAGCTAAAAAAATAAACTCTCCCTTCTGGCACTGAGGGTGGGCGATGCCACTCTGCGACATGGGACGGTGGGCTCTGGTGAGTGTTACTGAACTGTCACTACCCCCACCTTACCGCCATCCCCTACGAGCACCCCCATCACTCCCCATCAATGTCCCTCTGGAGTGGGCTGGGCAAGCAGGACAAGGGGTGGGGTCAGAGCCAGAAGCATTCCCTGCATTCCCAGCCAGCAGTGATGCGGCTGGTACATGCACAAACACAAGTTCACGCACAAGCACAAACACACAAATCCACACGCAGCCATATATGCGCAAACTCATACTGCTGCAATAGTCCAGGCCACCGGGGAACAACGTCACTGTTGTCAGATTGAACAAGACACAGAGCTAATCCAAACCAGCTCCAGGCTTCACTTGAAACACACACACACGTACTGACAAACACATGCATGTACACACAGGTATTACTCACATTTTGCTTCATATAATTGTGTGTGTGTGTGTGTGTGTGTGTGTGTGTGTGTGTGCATGTGTGTGTGTGTGTGTGTTTGTATGTGTGTGTGGGTGAGAGAGAGAGAAGAGAGAGAGAGAGAGAGAGAGAGAGAGAGAGAGAGAGAGCAGCTGCTCAATGTTTAACTGGAGCAGCTCTTAGTGGACTTGGCGTGCGCTGACAAAATCCATTTTGTGATGGAGTTGTGATTACAATGATAGGCCTGGAATTATGATGTTAGCTCTTCCAGGCCCCGGTTTGTTCACAGCTGTAGAGTGCACCATCCTTTGTGAACTTCTCTCTTGCTCTGTCTCTTCCTTTCTTACCTCGTTACAGCAAGGAGTAATTTAGCTGTAATAGTTTGCTATTTCCACATTAAACAAGTACCAGACCATGTTGCCGAATGAGTGGTGTCCACGTGTGTCAAGTGATTGTCCAGAGATTAAAGGGCATATAGTTGTCACAAAGTTTGTTTGTATGAGAAATACATCAAAATTTAGTTTCTCTGAGGCTTTGTTAAGGATTTTAAAAGGTAGATGTAGGCTCTCCCTGCCTGACAAATGGTAAAATACCAAAGTGGAGTTACTTTCTAATATTCTCCTCATTGTTTGATGAAACTTATTAGCAGTGATCAGTGTGATGAAGCTAACCTTCTGAACCCCACTCAAACAGAACACAAACCAAATGTGCAGTTAGCACAAAGCTCCCCCAGCATAATTGGACTCATTTGAGATACTTGGAGAAATCAAACCCCAACGTACGGAGATGCTGAGATACATTTTTCCATTCCCCTTTATTCATCCAATTTAGATCTAATCTAGTCAGTCTTCTCTCACAGTTGGTTCAAAATAGTAAATGCATGATGGCAGCACATACTAACACTTAGAGTCTCTTTCTGCCTTTTTCACACACACACACACACACACACACACACACACACACACACACACACACACACACACACACACACACACACACACACACATACACACACACAGAACTGAGAGATATATTGGATTGAAGCTGCAGAGCTCCAGAAGAATGCTGCAGTTTATATGGCTGTGGTTCACTTAACCATGCTGCTACTCTAAACACTCCTGTGTGTGTGGCACTCCCATTGTGACTGTATCTGTCCCTTTGGTACTATTCACTTAGGATTTACTTTCTTCTTTCTTTCCTCTAGAGAATTTGTGCCTATGTGTGTGCCAGCATGGAAGGGAACACAGTTGGATCACCATGTCTACAGGACTGGAGAGTTGGTTATCAGGACTTAGTCTACACAAGTACACATACACCTAATACAACACAAATACACACACACTTCTCTCCCCTCTCAGGATCTGGGTGTTCCACAGCACAAGCCTCTCTCCTCTTGCTTGGGCCTTCCCCGGCACACTAAATGTTATCCTTTGGGCTCCTAATTGCCTGTAATTTGCTCGATGAAAGAATCCCCAGCTTGTCTGGATCAGTGACGTGTGGTAACCTGAGAACCCCAGAGGGTGAGGCAGAGGAGGAAGAGGGGAGGAAGGAGGGAGGACAGAAGAAGCCAGGGGAAGTAGGTGGATTAGGAGGGCAGGACGTGAAAGTGAGGAGGAAGAGCTGACGAGAGGACAGAAAATAAAAGTGAGGCTGGACGAACATCAGCAGGTTTTTAAGTATTGAAAGTGTTCCAGCGCTGCAGAACAAGGATTCACATTAGCAGATTGTGATTTTACTCCCTCTATTTGTATAATAAAAAAATAAATTATGCCTTCTTTGCACCATGCAGGTTTGGTTTTACTGTGCCCAGGTTGTGAGATATCCGTCTCTGAAAGTTCTGCTTCCACCTCAATAAAATGAATTTAAATCAGATGCGCACCAAACATGTTTGGTGCTCAAAATAACATCCTGAAAAATTAGCAAAAGCACCTTTTTCCGGACCCAATGGGTCCATTACCTTGGATAATCCACAGAACGTACAAAACAATTTTAGATTCACAATTTCTTTGGTAGACATTAGTTTCATGTGAGATCTGTGGATAATTCAGAGTGATATGAACCCTGTTTACACATTGCGAGAGAGACATATTGTTTTTTTAATGCACTTTTTCAATGCTGTAAACAGTCCATTTACCTCCATTACATCAAAGTGGTGGTCCAAATCTCACAAGAAAGACATTTCTTGAAGAAAGATATACCACTTTAAATCACATGCACAACCAGTGGGAAATGATTTTACAACAAATTTTCCAATTGTGAAATTTAAGAATGATGTCCATTCTGTCAAATAATTGCTACATTGCAATATGATTCAAAATATCTAAAGCACACAGATCTTCAAATGACTTAAAAGACAGAGCACATTGACCCATTAAAACTGGTTCACTCTAGTCTTCTCATAGGTGCACATGCACACAAATACTCGCTCACACACACACACACACACACACACACACACGCATATAGTCTTTTCTGATCAGAGCATAGTGTGGTCTCATGGACAGGATGTGAGGTCTTGATTGTTTACTTTAATTTCCTGTGGTGAGGGATGATCAGTGCCTGCCTGCCTGCCTGCTAGCCAGCTCTGCTCCCCTGTCTCTCGCAGCCAGTTTAACATGCCTCCTTCCCAGTGCACCAGAGGAGGCAACAAAAAAGTTAGACATGCATGTTTCCCAAAAGGTCATCCACAGAAGAGGATATGTCGCCATAGTACCACCCACTCGGCCAACCCCAGCCCGCCCAGCTCCCCTTTACCTTCACATTGTACTGCTGTGGAGGTAAACTGCTGGGTTGTGGCTCCGTTGAAGCACACAGTTGATTGCTATGAGATTATACTGCTCCCTTTCAGCTGGGGTCAACGTCCTCATGTTTGACAGTTGGAATCAGAAGCAAATTGTGTCATTTCCTACTTGTTGTAGCTCCCAGTATGCATGCGTGTGTGGCGGTTTGATTTCTTCAGTCAGCCAACAGTTTGCAGGCTATTACATGACCTGTGTATCCAAAGAACTAATTCTACTTTTGAAGTAACTGTAATCCCCCCTGCCCTTCCTGGACTCTTGTGACTCATCTCATTTGTGTTGTTCAGCATGTTCCTTTCCCTTGTTTCGGTTATCATCTCTGTGTCTTTCCTTAAATATCAGTGCAGTAGTCTTATGTTGTTTCTGGGTCCATTGCCAGCAGCATTTCACCCCATTGTAGAGTAGAGCTGGTTAACGGTACAGTTTACATCTGCCTGTTTGCGTCTCCTCTATACTCCTCCTAACTGGGACCACCCAGGAGAACGGTGGAGTTGTAATGGTCTCCCTCTCTCTCTCTCTCTCTCTCTCTCTCTCTCTCTCTCTCTCTCTCTCTCTCTCTCTCTCTCTTTCCATCCATCGCTTCTTTTTGTCTCTTAGTATTTGTGTCTCCAATTCCCGTTTTCTTTGTAAATCTTGTTCTGGAATGGTTAAGTGGCATCAGCCTCGTCTCATTCTTAAAATCAAATAAGCTTTACTGACATTAATGTTGATGCTACAGTTTTGCCAAGGCTTACTGTTGTGTTACTGAATTTTCACAAGAACAAATAATAGATAATATATCACAAGATGACAAATGTCCTAAACAGTACAATCCTAAAGACATATTAGATTATCAGAAAAGAGTTGAAGAAAAAAGCAGTTTCATAGGTTTATTCGTTTAGTCTGCAAGCAAGAGATCTCTCCCAAAATGTTTGGCAGTTTACTCTCATTTATCTGATGGAGGATTTCTGGACACATGATACTGGCTTTCTGTAAGAATTGTTCTCTTAATTTGGCATGATTGCTGTATTCAGTGAGGAAGTGAAGCTCTACAGGGAAACACAGCCTGGCTTCTCATGCTAGTCAGATTTTGGTCTTTGTTGCTTTTGAGTCTGTATATTGTCAAGGTGTTCCTTGATTTTTGTTGACTATAGTGAGTAGTGTGGTAGGATGTTGTTGTGTTGGTTTTGAGGCCTATTAACAAATTAGCGCTGTCCTCTCCTGTGTTAACACAAGATAAAAGCCTGCTGTTTACACACTGGGGTCATGCCATGGACTCTGTAGCTGCAGATACCAGTCATATCTCGGTGTCTGGATGGACCAAAATAACACGCCACCGCACTGCCATGCTTACGCCATACATGGCACAAAAAGTAGGACTCATCACTTGACTGTGAGGAAATGCTTTTTGTTTTCCAAGGAAGTTAACTTTGGTTTTGAGTGTATGGCATGTGAAATGATTGATGTATTTTAGATTTTACTGATATAGACACCGAGCACAGACAAAATTTAAAATTCTGGTGCAGATTGTTAATGAAAGCAGTCACCAATGTCCTTTTACTCTGGTATCATTTTCCTCTCAATGGCCAAGCATCCTGTAACTCTTAGTGTGGAAAGATTTGTAGTGTGCAGTACACCACATGAGGCTCAACAGTCTGTAAATACAAACACACACTGTACACACACCCTGACACATGGACTCAGTCTTAGATTAGTTCTACATCACGGGCTAATGTTACAGATCAGAGCTGATGAGAGATTCAGTGGTCAGTGCGAGTGGAACAAAGAGATGTTGTGTTCAAAATGGCTTCCATGTCAAAGTGTTTTGGGGCCGAATGGGTGAGTGTGCGGGCTGCATAATTAGAAGCTGACTGAAACGTCCCAAAATTGGACTGCTGCCCTCCTGTGATGTCATTTTCAGGTAGTGCTGTTTCATTTGACATCAGTTTCTGCAAAATACATATGCAACCAATGTTCCTTCTCAGCAACAGACAATTCTGTGCACTGGGAGCAAATGTTTTACTGATGCTAAACAGAGAGGGATCTGATGTAAGAAAAGAGCTGCTGGGGCGCCCTTGAGCTCATCCGCTAGAGTGTGTGCCCTATGTAGGCTGGGTCCTTGGCAACGGGCGGTTCAAATCCAACCCATGGCCTATTGCCTAATGCACTATCTATTAAAAATGCATAGAAAAGCAGCTCCTAAAGTGCTGCATTTTTTTATTTGACTGCCAACCTGTTTTGGGAAAAACATTATGAATGCACTATTTATACATATATTTGATTGTATTGCAGAATGTAATGTCCAGTATGTCAGTTTCTGAAATAAACTAAGAAACTTGAATAAATGATCTATGTCATATACAAATGCATGGTCACCTAATAACCTTCTTTTTCATCAGTCAAATTATGACTAACTTTTCTTTTTGTTTTATTAATGATTATCTTTTTTTAATTTGAATTAATGTCTTAATCTGCATATGCTAAACATCAACACTTATTTTATATTTTTGCCACCATTTTTAGCCACTTGTCTTGGCTGCAGAGGGAGAGTAGATGGTACGCTGCCTGTTAGCACTTCCCAGCCAATCTAATCAGCCTCCCAGGACAAAAGAGGGGTACAAGGAGCTCTCTAATTGCTCATTTGTTCTGTATCTCCAACCACTCAGCAGCGCTAACTGGCCCCAGCCTCAGCCCCCAAGCTTCCCGTGCTCTGACTAACTGCATGCACACACGCACATTTCCACACAGTAGATGTTTACTTGTAATCATGGCATTTAGTTACAATAATTTATTTTCTCGTGTACATGACATGGAAAAAAACAAATCATTGCAGACCAGGGACCCTGAAGGCAAGTTAAGTTTTTCTATTATTGTGTCACAAATATGCATTTAGCTGACCCCATCATGCAGAGTAACTCATATAGAGAGGGAGCTGGTAGAATTTTCAGCCTGACCTGTTTTACAAAAAGGCTGATGCAGCCACCAGGCAGCTGTGCAGGAAAACACTACGGTCACAAAACTACTGAATGCAACCTCCGTGTCAACGTCTGCGCCAGGCCTGGACCTGCAGTCACTACAGTTGGGTTTTTCTTTTAAAATTGCTGTCTAGAATACAAGCATACTATGACGTAAATATGATTTCATATACAAACAACTACTTTCAGACAACTCATCTCACTAGCTCTTCTTCTCACCAAAATTTACTTTAGGACATAGTGCATCAATTAAGTCCCATACAGTAAGTATTTATCTTAACCTGCTAAGTTTGCAGCAATCAGGTTTTGTGAGTCAGACTCATATCACAAAATCCATTTTGTATGGAAGAAGACAATGTTCATGCTTTGATGTTTTGACAGGGCTGATAACTATAAATGTCCATGTTTAAGACGTGTTTATATTGGGGATGTTTGGTATAACCCTGGTGTGTGGCTGTGGGACACTGCGGGGGGTCTCGCTGTTTCCTGTTTATGACATCCTCCACGTGAATGTCAAACAGTTTACCTAACAAGGTACTCTCTTTCTGTCATTTCACACACGTGCATGCACACACACATTCAAAAATTACACACAAGCACCCACAACACACATGCGCTTACATAGACACGTGCATACATAAATAATAGGAAAAAACACCTGAAAAGTCACAAAAGTGAACACAAATGCAAGTGTGTGCAGAAAACCAAAGCTCTCTCTTTCAATTCAATTTAATTCAATTCAAATTGCTTTACTGGCATTAATTTTAGAAATAACAATATCGCCCAAGCATCAAGGATAATAATGTGAGAAGAAATATATACATACAAGTCATTGAGTAAACTAAAATATAAACATTTAAAAACAAAAACAAAAACCTTGAAAACAACAACAGTATATCAATATAAAGTAAAAATCACTTGTTTCAAATGTAAGAAAGAAAACAAAGACAAAAAACATGGAGAACATATGAAGTAGAGGACTGAATCTCTCTTTCTCTCTCTCTCTCTGTCTCTCTCTTTCCCTCTCTCTGTCTCTATCTTTCTCTCTCACACACACACGCACGCACACACACACACACACACACACTCCTCATGTTCACAGAGTCAGTGAGGCAGGAAGCAAATAGCTGAACGTAATTTTACACAAGTGGAAAGTGGTGTCATCATGAGGCCAGAACCTTTTTTTTTAATTCTACATAACACCACCTTAATCCTACTACTTAACAATTTCACATTAACAAAAGCATGCTTGATATTTTAAGATCCTTCCCTATGGTACATTAAACAATATGAAAAAACAAGGCAAATAAACTTTACTTTCACGCTTAATTTTAAACAATTAACAATACATTCAGATGTTCACATAGATGGTATATCTATGATCTATAAATATTTATAAATCTATTAATATATATAATATTAAACCAAAAAAGACATGAGAGAGATGTGGTGTATTTTGTCTTCCGGATGCTAGTAAAAACAGTGTCACTGAGAAGCCTTTTCAGGAACAACTCTGGTTTTCTTGTCTTAGTTACAGGGCTTTTTTCCAGACTTAACTGTCTTGTAAACCATGCAAAAGCTACACAAAGTAACATGATAGGCTGCATGTCAGAAAGAGAGAGAGAGAGCGAGAGAGAGAGAGAGAGATGTGGAAGGCTGGAGGAGGTGGTGGTAATTTGCAAGCTCAGTTTCAGAGCTTTAGAGGATTTGCCATCTATCTGATACCCACCATGGCTCTAAAACCCTCAGTGGGTGGCAGAATGTGTGTGTGTGTGGGTGTGTGTGTGCGTGTGCGTGTGTTTGTGTGTCACCATGTGCTTGTGTCTGAACAAGCTATTGATTAAGAAAGTAAGGATTGTTATCCCTAATGCCCAGTATCCATAAGATCCATGAACACAAAACCTAGAGATATTTTATTATATAACATTTTATTAAATTCACATTGCATCTTAGCAATAAAACCTTATGTAACCAGATGTTCATTATCCTTTGATACTATATAGCGATAGATTCATACAAAAAAATGAATGCATGATTAAATGGGTTTAATACTATTATTAAAACAAAAACATCTGAATTCTGATAATGAAAACTGATATCACATTACAATGATTGATAAGTATAATTCATCAAAATTAAGAAAATATTACTTAATTTGTTGCAACCGCACTTTGTCATGTCACCTAAAATAACACACATGTTCAAAGGAAGTGATGAAATTATTTTTCAAAATTTTACTTTATTTTACGGTACACAAAGCCCTTAAAGGAACACACCGACATATTGGGACTTTAGCCTATTCACCGTATCCCCCAGAGTTAGACAAGTCCATACAAACCCTACTCATCTCTGTGCGTGCTGTAACTCTGTCTGACGCCCCCAGCATTAACGTAGCCTAGCAAAGATCCTGCAGGTAACTGGTCCCAACTAGCTACTGCTCCCAATAAGTGACAAAATAATGCAAACATGTTCACATTTACATGTTGTGATTTGTAAAGTCACAAGGTGTACAAATAATGAGTCCCATGAGACACAGCCATCTTCTAACCACATACTAACTGGGAACTATATTCTCAGAAAGGCAAAGCACTGGTACTTCTGCTACTTGGGCGGAGTGATTGCATGGACAGTTAAAGAAAGCGTGATTAGCGCAACACCAAAAAGCACAGTTACTTCCGTCAACAAAACCAAAGTGAATAGCTAGCTAGTAGCAAACAACACTGGTGATCATGGCTGACTTTGAGGAATTGTCAGAGGAGTTTTACTTGGTATCAAACCAAGATCCCGAAAATTTATTTTTGAGCCAGAATACACAGACGAGAAGTTACAAATTTTGGAAGCTGATAGACAAAATGCAGAACAGATTGAGGTCGAGGGGAGAATCAGAACGAACACGGACTTGTGGTGTAAATGTGGAATCCAATTCATTAGCAAGGCTACAGTCATGAGTGCTCTAGCATCGCTCATTTTATTCTGGGGTGAAAAAGAGCATTGGTGACACTACAGTAACATTACAGGGGATAAATGTAGCCCGAGAACAATTGCAATAGTAGTGACCACCCTATTTATGTAATAGTATTAATAACGTTACCACTGTTACAGTAGTTAGTCCTCTGAAAACCCGAACAAAACGGAACACTTACCGGAGCTGCAGGGCATCCACTTTGTCCAGTCTGTACTATGGCCGTATCCTTCAGCACACGTTTCATGGTCTGTGTGGCTAATTCCATTTTTTTAATAACAATCATCCTCAGTGAAATGTTCTGAGCAAACACAATGGTTCTTGAGGGTGGCTACAGGTGTATTTGGATCTATATCCAGAGCAATATAGCAATAGATTCAGCGGTCAGTGTTTTTGGTTGGAATTCTATGAAACATCATGGTATCACTTGGTCTCCACTGTTTATTGTCGCAGCAAACACCTATGATTGTAAACCATGCTTTTAGTATCTAGTAATTGTTGACTCTATTACTCCAACTCTGAACAAACTCCAAGTGAAGTCTCTGCTCCGTCAAATCACTCCGCACAGAGTGACAGCACGCACAGAGATGAGAAGGGTATGTATCGACTTGTCTAACTCTGGGGGATACGGTGAATAGGCTAAAGTCCCGACAAGTCGGGGTGTTCCTTTAAATGACATTTGAAAAACTCATCAGCAACATATCTAGCTACATGGTTAAATACCACTGAGCATACCACAGCTAATGCTTGTCTCAGTTTCAGCCCAAGGTGATGCTGGTGCAGTCCTTGGGTAGAGAGCGGTGTATGCTAAGGGCCAGACATACACAGATAACACACAAAGGGATTGGGAACCAAATAGAGTCTAGTGAGATTAAGTCACCAGACAGAGCCCAGTCACAGTAATCAAACACAGAGGTAGACAGGACACATCTCCACTGGTAGATGTGGGAGTAAAAGCACACAGGGTAAGTATTTTAGACACAGCCTTTCCACTTTCTTTTTAGCAGTTTTCCCTTTTACACCCTATATGATTTTTTTCCATCATGAAAAATAAATGCAAGAATGATGATTGTTTTGTTTGGATAGTGCACTGTCTGATGCATGTACGTGTGTGTGCTTGCATTCATGTAAAAGAGATGGAGTAAAGGAGCAAATGAGAAAGCGGATGACTGTGTGTGTGTGTGTGTGTGTGTGTGTGGTGTGTGTGTGTGTGTGTGTGTGTGTGTGTGTGTGTGTGTGTTTGTGTGGGTGGGTGGTCTTGTGAAACATGAGTGCATGGCCATGAAGGTTCTACACTGCGAGTGGAAGTGAACTGTTAAAGGCCGCAGGAGCAGCCTGAATGAAATCACAATATGCCAAAATGAAAAAACTACACCGAGAGGGGAAAACTGTCCCGCCAAGACATGCTGAGGGGCCGTGGATGGGCATCGCAGCTCCCCTCTACAAAGCAACTCTTTCACAAGGGGAAACATCCATGGGTCGACTGTTTCGGCTAATAAAGTTTCAATAGATTTAAATAGTTGGACAACCAAAGGCAGGTCGGAGTGGAGGAAAGCAGAAGGTCTTGAGTCATTAGAGGCTGCCGCTGTTAGCTGCCATAACTGCGGCCTCCTGAATCCACATTCACATGAGGTATTCTGGAACAGGAAAGTGACTCAAAGAACTATTTAAAGGAGGGAAATACATGACAAAAGGTGATCAGTTTTAACCCCGCATGGTTTCATAGTGAGGTTTTGTGCTTTTTAAGTAATTTGGCCTCTTTTGTAAAAATGTGATATTGGAGAAGACTGACAGCTCCACTGGCCTCTACATCAAAACCCTCACTTTTGATAGTGAATATCACTTTTTGTACACTGATGCTGAAGGATGGACCTGAGTTGAAATTACAGTAGTAGCAGACCAACTGACTATACCTTCTTTTAATTTGCTTTTTTCCATGTCCTTACTCTCTCTGACAGGCTTCACTCTCTCAGTCTGTCTGTCTCTGTGGATTTCCTGTGGGCCTCAGGCCACCCCCACACCCCCACCACCACTCATTCTCTCTCTCTCTCACACACACACACACACACACACACACAAAAACACACATACACAATCAGCTCAGTGTCTCTGGGGCCGCAATGATAGGGATCTCCAGCCCAGTCCACCACTTCCCTCTGGGGTCAGAATGGAAGAGATGCTGCCAATAACAGGGATGCTTGTGTGTGTGTGTGTGTGTGTGTGTGTGTGTGTGTGTGTGTGTGTGTGTGTGTGTGTGTGTGTGTGTGTGTGTGTGTGTGTGTGTGTGTGTGTGTGTGTGTGTGTGAGGTGGAGATTGACAAATGGAGACACACATAAAAAAGACAGAGAAAGAGAAAAGAGAGAAAGAGAGAAAAAGAGAAAAAGAGAAAAGGGAAAAAGAGAGAAAGAGAGAGAGAGAGACGAGAGTCTTTGCCCTGTGAAGGAGGGCAGAATAAGGAGAATAAGGAGGGCAGAAGCTCTTTTAGCTGCAGGGCTTCAGCCTATGCCAATGGTTTCCAGATGGCCCTCATTTGCCCTGCACTATTCCAAGACATGGGCCACTGTCCTCCACCAAAGATGCCCATATACATCCACTTGCACACAAACAAACACACACACACACACACACACACACTTATGAGACACATAGAATACTAACAAACACACGAACATGGAAGACAGAAAATATTCATATTAGAAAGTTGATGTTCCCTAAGAGGGAATGTCCAGTAAAAATTACATACATACATATACTGGGGTGATAAAAACTTATTGTAGATATATCCTATCAGCTTATACTGTATGTTGGCAAAGGAATTTCAAAGAGATGTTTGAGATCATGTAGAAAACAATAACACTATTACATAGTTTGTCCATTGGAAAAAAACAACCGTAAATTATTTGTCACAATTCTTAAATAATCAAAATTTAAGTTATGTTAAAATGTAGCATCAATACTTCTCGTTTGGCGATGTAAGATGGAGACATGAGGCAGGGGTCTCCTCATCACTTTCCACTTTAACACTATTTAACAAACTGTCATATCCTTGTGATTAACCCCCTAATGCTTAGAAATAACTTAAAAGAAGGTTTATAAGTTGATAAGTTTATAAGTTCTGAGGTTCTTCTTTTGAACACAATCAATCTTGGTTAAGTTGTTTGATACAAATATGAATAAAAACTAAAAACTAATAAAATATAGTCATGTATCGTTATGGGATATGGGAAACACTATTACAAGTAAAAGTCCTGCATTCAAACTTAAGTACAGAAGTAGCAAAATGTGATAATCAAATGTAAAAGTTTTTATATCGTTATTTACTGTTGGATAGTTTAATATGGTAATGTTTTTCAGTTCAAATGTGAAGATGGAAATGTACGCACACGTGAACACACACACACACACACACACACACACACACACACACATACACACACACACACACACATGAACACGGTGTGGTCCTTCCCACACAGTGCTGTGGCTGCACAAAGAGTCAGTGTTTGGGGGCCTTCAGTGTGGCGATGCGTGACACGGTGGTGTGAAACTGGCTGTAAAACCCACAGAAACAGGTAAGGGTCAAAGACAACAGCATACATGAAGGGTCAATCTGTGCTTTCTCACTGTGTTTGTGCTGAGTGTTTGGCTATGTGTTTGTGTTGGGTGGAGGTGGGGAGGGGGTATGAGTGTGTGTCCATACCTCTGAATTTTTGGAAATCACAAGTTATGAAACGGCACCTTAACTTGGAAACATGGCACAGCATTCATGACAGATATCAGTGATTGTATGCATCCACTAACATCCCCCTTCCTTTCCCAAACCACTGCTGTGCACATGCACATGCACACACGCACACACACACACACACACACACACACACACAATTTTCTGCAACCACTCACACATATACTCATTAAACTTTGAGCACCACATATGGTGCCGGTTTAACCATCTTTCTACTGTCCAAAACCAGAAGTTATCACCAACCGATGATAGATACATCTGTAAACTGAGGATTTATCATTAGCAATAGTTGACAGCCTCACAGTGTTTACATTATTGATACACAGGTCTTGAGGAATGTCAAACAAGCAGTGTGGATAAATAAGTCTTCCAGGTGGAGCTATTGATCACTAAGAAGCGATGCCACACCTCAAGATCGATTGATACATTCATTAGCCAATTGGATTTGGCCCTAACCTCAATACAAAATCTGTGTTTGTTATTGTGTGAAAAAAAGGAGTCTTGTGGGAATAAAGCTGGCCATGCTGATAAAAGGACAGGAGCGATGATGACAGAGGGGAAAATAAAGAGAGGTAGGAGACAGGGAAAGTGGTGTTGAGAGGAGGACAGTGTATACAATTGGAGATGTTGATGGTGAGGTTAAGGGGTCACCTTAAATTGAAAGAGAGAATGAATAAAGATGACCGACTACTTATCACATCCATTGAGCTCATGTGCATGCATGTGATGTGTGTATGTATGTGCCCCTGAGTGCTGGCTGTGTGTTGCACCATCATACATTAGACAGTGTATGTATATGTGCTGGCAGGCTGGTGTAACATCTGGTTTCCATGATGGCCCGAGCAGGCTAAGAGCAGCCAAGTACAGCACAGAAGGTATTAGAGGTAATTTACTTATTAGAGAAAAAAGACTCAATCTCAGGGGCTTTAATTGTAAATGGAGATGGGGCTTATCTGAAGGACTATCAGTATCCCAACAGGGGAAACACAAACAGGCAAGCAGTGGCAGTTTAACACACACACACACACACACACACACGCACACACGCACACATGCACACACACACACACACACACACACACACACACACACACACACACCACACACACACACACATGGCATAGCCACAAACAGCCATGCAAACACACGCACACATCAACACGATCCAGCATTATTCTATTAGATTGTTTTTACTTGTGCTTTTAAATTGCATTATCCAAACCCTTAACCCTATGTGTTGGAGCAATGACAACACGGCTGATAAATTAATAGGCTCCTTTACGCAACAGGAGTCATGACTTCACTGTTCTGCTGTGATGGCTGACTGCTGGTCTGCTGACTTAGATATGCAGTATAGACTGTAAGGACATTAATTGCAAAATCTAATACAGCATCAAGCTGAAAACTGTACTTTGTTCTTTTTTTTATTTAACTTTTTTGTTTCCTTTAGTATTTTGTCACTGTGGAATTTATTTTTGGCAAATATTGAGTTAACATTACTTTAACACTGTCAATTTTTAGTAATAAATACATGTGAATGTATTTACGTACACGTATGAAACGTATTTACTGTGAAACCTACAGTATGCCTATTTTAATTTACCATGTTTAGAAAATACCATTCTGCAGTCTAATTTTGTTTGCTGTAAAAAAAACACAAAAACTAGAAAACCATTGCAGCTGCTGAATAAGCAGTAAAGAATAAAAGGCAATCACATTAATGTCCATAGAAAGTTGTTGTGATTGTACAAATCTCTGTGTTGGGATGACATTATTGGGTTATTTTATCAAGACAAGAGCACATTCTTGAATCCCAAAATACAGAAGACCTTTCACTGACCAGTTTCCCTCCTGCTTTGCCACACAGAAACACCAGAATAAAACCTTTTTTCCTGCCTGTGGTATTATTATTGGTTTCTTGGCTGAGCTGTTTCTCCTGCTGCACAATATGTGGGTCCACACAGGAGACTCAAATAATAACTTAGTGAGGTTTATTTAGTGGGATGACACCGCTGCAATAAAAAGCAGCAATTATTTTCCTAGCCATTTAAAATGTGCGTCACACTTGACCTGAACAGGATGGAAATAAACCAGAAGCTGGGCCCAAACACTGAAACATGCCTAACCTTGATTTACCCCAGGCAGTTGTAATAATGTACTGTACCAACTACCAAATATGACAGGGGACAGTGTGTCAAGACACTTGTCCAATAATCTTATCATCATCAGCAAATGTTTTTACTCTATGACACTTTTTGCTTCCTCGGTCCAGACAAACTTTGTTCCTTGCGTGTGTGTTGCTGCTGAATGCTGTCATGGAGAAGTTATTTCACTCAGGGGCACCAGAAGATGACGTCAGTGTTTAATGACGCTTTCACCAGTAGCATCTCTGAAAAGTGGTTGCTGCTATCTGTTTGTAAATCTGATGTGCTTTTGTCGCTAATTGCAGCTAGCTGGAAAAAGTTTCACCTTTAAAGCTTCAGTAGGTAACTTTTGTAAAAATGTATTTTTTACATATTTGTTAAAACTGTCACTATGTCCTGACAGTAGAATAAGAGACAGATAATCTGTGAAAAAATCAAGCTCCTGTGTCTCCTCTCTGTGCTCCTGCTGCCACTTGCAGAAAAAACACCGCTCCCGGTCAGAAACAGCCAATCAGAGTCAAGAGGACTGTCTTAGCAGTGTCAATCACTCGTGTACGCGCTGCTCATACCCTCCCCCGCACAGCGCGTAACAGCTCAAGATTGCTAGTGCACTGCAGCTGTGCTAATCGCGGAGAAACAACTTTCAGGAAAACTGCCAATTTCTCGAGTGACACCTGCTCAGAAAACAAAGACGGGAAAACAGAAGAAGACCGATGATGAAAGCGAAATAAAAAGACAGAATTAAACCCAGCCCGAAATAAAACGAGGGTCAAACATCGAAGCGGCTTTTCAGAGGTGGAGGGAGCTACGCTACTGGAAGGATTCAACACGGATTCTGAGCTAGCGTTAGCCACATTTCTGCTCGACATGTAAGTATCCCTGCTTGATTTGTTTAATTTTTAAAGAACAAGCGTACACAACTAAGATATTGATGGTTACAGTACACTGGTGATAGCGCAAATCTCATTAACTCGTAGCTTGTTGCTAAATCTTACAGTTAGCTTGTAGCACGGCAGGACTGTTGTAGCAGGTGAAGATTAACTTTACTTGCTAACTCCTTCACCCTCAGTATAAGTAATATGTTTCGATGCCTACATTTAGTAAGCCAAAAGGTGTTTTGTTGATCACAATAACTGTAGCTATGGTTAAACTACTTTTATTGTGCGCTGTCCCTGTCAACGTTTGGCAAGGCAGACTTCTACTTTTGATTATTTTTTACATACACGTTTTCTTCCCCTGAGGATGTAATTTGTAAATCAAATGTCTGACACACATTCTTTGTGCTCCTTCAACAGGTCAGACATGGCCCAGACTCAGAGGCACGTGAAGGAATCGTCTTTCAGTCCAAATCAAAATGTTCAGGATTTCCTTGTGCAGTAGTACTTTGCAAAAAAAGCTGATTTATTTTACCCATATGCAAAATAAAACCTAAGATATATTTCTAATATGTTGTTATTCCTTGGCTTATTGAGCTTCCTCACTGATTCATCATTCCTACTGAAAGTTTACTGTTTTAAATTGATCCAAAAGGTAATTCAGTAATGTATTGTGTAACGTGCTACTTTTGTTCACACAAAGTGTGAGCGATTACATAAAAAATAATTTTAAACCCTTATTGAAAAAATTTACAACACTTTAATACAAATATTTTAAATAAGCAATTTTTTTACATAAGCTATACCTCCTCAGAATAAATCCCCTCTACTGTCCATGAGGATGTGGAAAGCATCGGTGGCCCTGCTTACTAGCCTGCGCGTTCACGGCAAGCTCCGCTGTGGGGAGGAGCTGTGGAGGGGGGGGGGCTGTAGAGCAGCAGAGAGCAAGGGGGAGGGACCTGTAAGGTGTGCTTGTTCAAATTTTTTGGCTAAGTCCACGTTTTCTCAGAACTCCCTACTGCAGCTTAACCGGTGATTTGGCAGTGGTGTAGTTCTGGAAGTAAAAATGAAAAGACCTAAGAAATACATGATATATTAATATAACTAGCCAGACAACGTCCCCAACACTATCAACACTCAATCTTTCTGGGCCTCCACTGAGTGGATGACCTGCCCTGAGAGTTGTCTTCCAATGACCCATAACTCTGTACTCCCCCAGAAAAGAAGCCTTATCCTGTGCCTCACACACTGACCAGGCATCTGCCCCAGTCTTGACTCAGCTGAAACTCGATACTCTAAAAACACAGGAGACATTACACTGAACAACACATTGGCCTGTAACCTTTGTGGATCACAAAATAACACCGTCATGTTCATCCACGTCAGAAACCTTTAAAAAAAATGCACCCGCATGGCGTACATTATCTGCTCTTTATCTTCCAGCTCCCACATACATGGGTAAAGAGAATAGTATTCCTCCGTTGTTCCACATGTCAGCATGGATTTGTGTGCATGTGTGGTCATTAAGCAACATTGCTTGGAGGGTGGACTAACATGAACAAAATCTGCCTTTGTGCATGATTGTGTTAGAAAAGATCAGATGAGCTCTTATCGGTGTATTGTCATATTTATCTCCTGAGCACAGTTGAGATTATGTGTCTGTGTGTGGTACAGTGAGAGTTAAGCTGATATGTACCTCACCCTACCATCCACCATGCCCTCAATTCACCTTTGCTCTTTGGAGATGGACTACAGTTTGGTCAGCAATGTAAGGGAGCAAACTCTGTTGTGATATGTTTGTGTGTTTGGTGTAGGAGGGAGGTTGTTGGCTAGGGAAGAGAGTTTTTGGCACCTACTCCATTGATGAATGGAGTAAATTGGGTGGGCCATGGCTCACTGAAAGGAGGAGTGTGTGGGTGACATCTGCCCTCAACTGTGTGCTGTCTGATCGATCCTTGCTCTGTGGTGGCCAGATAAGCCCTACTACTGATGAAACAAGCTCACACACCAGACACACCCACATATAAAACTCCTTCCACTAGTCAATGTTCATAAGCATGTTAAAATACCTTTATTTACTGGCACTGCGGGCCAGATTGCTTTACGATGGGGAACTTTGTCTGTTCTGTGTCTCTGTGTCAGGGTGACATTACCACAGTGATCTGGCTTCTTTTATTCCTCTCCAGCTCTATAAAATGTTTTTCTTTCATTTCTTTATTCTCTACTATGGAAGTGTTTTTTAGAAAACCAATGGCTAATTTAAAATTAATTTCTCTCTTACTTCCTTTTTTCTCTTTACGTTCACTCACATTATCCGTTGTGTTTTCAGTGCCTAACAGTATTAAAACCGAAATTTCCAATGGACGCTGACCTCTTAACGAATTAAGTACAGTGATTTAAAGAGAGCATACAGTTTAGCTCATTTCCACGTCCACTTGTGGTTATGCCTGTAAATATGCATGCTGTATAACGTTTGAACTTTAAGACATAGGCCTACAGTATTTTTGTACAATCATTTCAGTTGACTACAATGGTTTACCCTTTCATCTCTTTATCCATTCGTTTGTCCATTTCTTGTCCAGAGAGATGCTCTAACCACTACTGTCTGTGTGGGCTCTTTTGTTGTAATGTTGGACTGCTGTTCCCTTTCCAAAAAAACCACGGTGTGTCATAGCCACAGAAATAGGTCTGTGTTTACATCACCTTAAACCCAGCCCAGTGCTTGTTTTGAAAGATGTTCTGTGGTGAACTTGGTGGAATTTTTTTTCTTTTTCTTTGAGTTGGAAAATAAATCTCCAGGTATACATATAATATCCACTGTGGTTGAATTAACAAGGATTTCACATCAAGCTGAGTCCTAATTTTTGACAGCTTTACAATATGTGCTTCAAAGGTCTCTACTCTGAATTTAGATATTTATATCTGAAGAAATATTTCCTGATTTTATGCAATGACCAGTGTTTCATTACAGATGATGAGCCACTATAGCCTTTCAAGTCTGCTCAAGTGGGGTGATGTTAAAATGGAAATTATTTTAGTTCTATTGCATTGTGCAGGACTCCCCCTACAGGATACAGACTGCACTGCAAATATACCAACAAATATACTAAAACAGTCAATTCCCATTGGAACACAGTCAATTGAATAAAGTCATGACATGCCCCATATTAGATACTAGATGCTCTGTAGGAAACTTTAAACCCAAATATATATACAAATGTGGTGAAATCATCTCCAGTAATAAAAAAATTGTATACCTTGATAAATTATGAGAATTAGGGCACTGCTTTAACCCGATGAAATAAATGATAGAAATAAAAAATAAGATGCTGTTCTCATTAGACACTTTTTATTTTAGCAGCATTTGTAAACTATATTTTTGGGTATACGGCATGTGTCTCAACGTAGATCACTAACTTTAAAAACTACAAACATGAAGACATATTACTAGAAGAGATAAAATACAGCATGTCCCATCTCTACTACTACTGCCATCTACTATCTCTACTATTATCTCTACTTCTTCTACTACCGAAGCTGAGTACTATGACTTACGACACTCAGTGCTGCCATGGCTCATGGTTTGGATGAGTAAACTATAATAAGTCTGAGTGTTGTCTACTTCTTGATGAGTCGCTGATAAGGCAACAGGGGTCAAATCTGAGTGGTCATCTCCTCTCCACTCCCAGAGCACGCCATAAATCACATGACCGAGTCTGGGTGCTGTCAGATCTGCCTGCTGCCCACCAGGGTTAAACCAACAGAGTCCTGAGAGGGGAGGTGGACAGACAGAGGGAGGCCTGGGTAAATGCTGCTTTGTCTTCTTCACTGACAGCAACACAACTGTGTCAGTGAGTGAAGACTGAAACAAAACTCTCACTGTAGATTACCATAAATTAAATGACTTTCCTCGGCCAGCCCCACATCTTCTTGCTCAATTACCTACCTTTCTGGTAGAACAACACCACTTCCCATAGGTGACTTTCTTCCTATGCAGTGACTTATTTTCAGTCTCCCTTTGCTGCTCCATCATTCCCTTCCTCTTCATCCCTCCAGTCTTCCCTCAAGAGCCAAGTGGAGGCTAGAGTAGTGAAGGCCTTACCCAGAGCTAAAGATAGGGCTCCTTAGAACCTTCATTTGTCATTCTGTGACAGTATTGTAATCAGGCCTAGAAGATCCTGCCTACAGGCCGGACCTGACAAGAGACTCAAGCAGTCCTGAGCGCCGCTGGACAGCTGCCAACCCACGGGATGCGTGCAAGTAAACACAGCATAACCCTCATATTCGATCTAATGTCAGAGCATGGAGGACACATTTTTACAATGCTGCTGGGAGCTGTTGAATAGCACAATTAATTAGCTTTGACTCCACTGGCTACACCAA
This sequence comes from Etheostoma spectabile, assembly GCF_008692095.1. NCBI lineage: Eukaryota > Metazoa > Chordata > Actinopteri > Perciformes > Percidae > Etheostoma > Etheostoma spectabile. Next base: position 4,855,012 of record NC_045733.1, on the reverse strand, counting down.
AGAGCTTGCCGTATTGATATCACTGTGTCAAAATGAAATTTTAAACAGCCAGTAACAAAGTTCAAAAAAACAAACGCACAAGGATGACAAATCTGTAGTTTGTTTTCTGTCAGTGACTCAGTTAAAAAAAGCATTAATCCAACAACAAGAACTTTACATTTAAAAAAAAAGCAGAAACCCCAAAGTTTCAAAAGACACATGTGAGGCTGAATGTTTGGGAAGTTTATGTAAAATGATGCACAAATTATCTAGTATGCTTCCATTATGTGATGAAATTATGTAGGAAATCAATAGTTTACCAGGTTAATAAAGCAGAAGTGTGGTATGTCCTTATTTAGAATTGAATGGGGATGAACATCAACCTGGGAGAAATCTTTCATCTTGATTTTTCCTCCTTTCAGTGAGCCATTTTCCGATACTCCACTTGAAGTCTTCTCGGGGTCATTGTCACTGCTCTTACTAAGGTATAATGTGGCTTTGGCAGGTTTAAATCAAATTATTTTGGATTGTGTCAATAGTCAGAGTGAAACTTTAACATCTTAACCAATGGTGGAATTTCCTGTCTTTCCCAACAAGAACCAAGTGTTGTCTACCACCGTCAGTAGAATCAGAAATGGATGACTCTGAATGACTCAGCAAAGTTTTAAGTATCTCAATAGTATTTCTGTGATCAGTCACATAAATACTTGTTACAGCAATATATTTTAGAGCCTTTTATGTAAGCATATTCTCTTCTCTGTTTTTATTTTTGTATGGTTATCTTTTTCATGACAAATCTTTATCTGACGTGCGCATGCAAAGGTGGAGGGAGACAAAAAAGAAAGAGAAGAGAGAAATGGGCAGAGAGGTGGAGTTTTGCAGGATGTTATCAACATCCTGTCTGTGTGACCTGGTGCTAATGCTCATGTAAGACAGCAATCTGTTGGCTCTCGTAATACCTCCGAGACCAAAATAAGAAACCACAAAGATCTCTCTCTCTCTCTCTCTCTCTCTCTCTCTCTCTCTCCTCAGACCCACACACACACACACACACAATGAGAGCTAATCAGAGATATTATTTAGTATTAAGAATTAACTTGACAAAAGTAACATCACAGTTATGTTTAGACCACTGGAGTATTTTTATTTCCATAGGACAGATGAAGACATGAAAGGGGAAACGACATGCAGCAAAGGGCTGTTGAAGAGTTGAACCTGTGGCTGCTGCGTCAAGGAGTACACCTTTGCATATGTGCGCCTGCTCTACCAACTGAGGTAACCTGGTCCAACTGGCTTTGTTTTCGAGGGTTGAATACAAAAAACACATTTTATGCTAATCACAGTGGTACTTACCATGCAGAATGCTTGGTTTGCCCAAAGTTTAGGATATTCACATGTTCTCCTTTACCACAACACAATGGAGGTGAATGAAATGTTGAAACAATGTCCCCATTTTTACTCTCCACAATAAATAATCTGTTAACAGAACATGCTTTCAACAGGTTTACTGTCAGTGAAATTGTCTACCAAAGAAATAGTAAGCATGACACATGCTACCATGCATACATTAGCAACTGGACATCAAACAAACACACAGATGGAAAAAGCATAGCTCAAAACCTGGACAAATAACTACAGAACTATCTGCATGTTGCTACAACTGGAGTAAAGTGAGAGGTGGTACTTCTAGTAGCTAACAAACTCTTTAACAACATAACCATTGAAATGTATGGAGACCTTCTGGGGAAATTGGTGGAAAAAATGTTTTGTGGCCTTGAGATATTATTGGAGGCCAAAGATAATTAAGGCATGGCCACACGTTTTTAGGCGTGGGACCGAGATAATTAAAGTCATGGCCATTAAAAAATCATCTCCATGGACATACTGTACTTCAGTCACTTCCTGTTCTTAATTCTTAGCAAGAGACACGCAATTCAACTGCTCCAAAAGCGTTGCCTCGCACGCAAATAGTATGCGCATTATTATCGCATGGCCACGCAATACAATACTTCCCCCACCAGTGTCACCAGAAGGGCTCTGTATAAATTTAATGCAATTGCCTAAAGTACTTTTGTATTCATGACACCAGAGACGGGAACAAAACACATCTTGTTCCAAAGTCCCCTACCCTCCATTATCTCACACACATGCAGTGAATAGGATTTGTAAATTACCCGAACTATCATTACTCCCCAGCCAAACAGATGGATGCTATCATGGTGTAGAGGGGCTAGAAGAATAATAGAAAATGCAAGAAGAAAAAAAGATAAAAACAGCACGCAAGTATGCATACAGCCAGAGATAGAAGTAATTTCCTGAGAAAGGGAGAGAGAGCGGAGGCAAGAAAAGTGCGGTTCTGGGTCTCCCAAGAAGTCTATTAATGTGGGAAAGGTGACAGTAGAAGGCAGGTTGGGAAGTAAGGTTATGGTTAGAGTCCGGATGGGCCTGGAGCGGCAGTCAGTTTGACTAATGATGGATGGACAGGGAAAGAAAGACCTATATTGAGTAGCAGCTCACATACCAACACAGACAAACATAAATCCTCATGTGTGCATAATCACACCACAACACCATTTAATTTTACAATGCCCGGTAAATATCCATTGATGACAATGTTTGGGCAACATTTTCTGGGGTCAGACGTGGGCAGAATTCCCCGGTGTCCAGATATCGGCAGCTGGCATCAGCTTGCTTAGAACTCATCATCCCAAACTACTTTTATTGCAGGAAATTGCGTGTAAAATAAGCACCGATCTTTCTCCCTACGACACATCTGTACTGGGAGAGCTCGATGACGCAGAGGGAGGTCAAAATTAGAGTAGGGAGTGAGTTGGTTAAGTTGGTATGTAAGTGTGTGTTCTCATTTTTTTTGCAGTCCCTGTGAGAACCAATTACGTTTTAGACATTCAAAGTGAGGATGTATTTCCAAGATGAGGCTAAATTTGCTCATTGGAACTTTTTACAATGGTTAGTCAAGAGTTAGGTAGCTAATAAAGAGTTAGTAGGGCAGGATAGGAGTTATGGTCACTTTTGGTTTAGGATGAAGACTTTGGTTTAAGGTTTAGGTCATAATCAAGAGATAATAACCTCTACCCTGAGATTTAGAGTAAGGGTATCTGTATATTTGTATTTGTGAATGCCACACATGTGCGTGTGGTCCTGCCGAAATGATAGATGTGTAGCAAGGGAGGAGCGTGAGATGGGGGGCAGTAAACAGTGAGACATGCATGTAGGAGGTCTGGGTGTAGACTAAAGCCAGAGCTGTCAGGATCCCAGACAGAGATACAGATAGATCCCATCCCTCCTCACACTGCCACTTGGTGTACACAGCACCATAAACCTTCCCACCAACCAGCCAAGCTCACTAATCGTCAGACCAATAGATGATGAGTTCACTGTGGTTCCAGGGTCATCAGCAGGCCCCAGAAAAATTGAATCATGCACCAGAATATATGTATTAAAACCAAGCCGCATTGTGTGTTTATTGTGTGAATTTTTAGCTTTGCACATTAAGATCACAGCAATGGTACAATCTTTGCCTCCTGCCTATTGCATAATGGCAGTGCTTGTAAGTAATAATAACAATAATAATAATAATAATAATAATAATAAGCTTATTTATATAGCACCTTTAAAAACAGAGTTTACAAAGTACAAAGCAAGGTGAAAGGCAGGATACCATGATGTCAATGAAACAACAGAGAGTTTAACAGTAGGGCCATTCTAAGTATTTTGTTGTTTGAAAAGTACCATTTAATCACAGGCAAAACATTTTTTTTCCTTTTAAATTGAGTTAATTTGCAAGATTAGACAAAGCTTGAGAAGGGCTGTTTTCAGCACATAATGGCTACCTTAAAGAAAATTATACTGTGATTAAAAATCCATAGAAAAAATACAAACCACAAAGATTATTAAAGAAAAAAAACAAGAGTGGCCAAAAAAACGTTTAAAAAATACATGGTAAAAGAAAGAAATGATTGAATTGTATAATTGTTGTTTTACTATTTTTTTTCATTTTTTATTTCACCTTTGATTTTACATTAAAGGTGAAAACAAGTCATTAAGAACAGGTTCTTATTTACAATGGCGGCCTGACAAGTGGCATAGCCCCTATTAGGAAAGGGAAGGAGGGCTAGATATAAATAAATTAGAAATACATACAGTTTAGAAATTACATAAAATACTATTTGAAATACTACACAGAAAACAATACACACTTATAAAGAGATAAGTACAAAGGTACATAGCCTAGGTGAGTAAGAGAGGGGGAACCCATTAAAATATTCAGCTGAAACAATTATTATGTAGAGAAGCAATTGCATATGTCTGTGAACAAGAATTATATGATAGTTTTGAAGGATGAAATGGAAATTAGTTTATCCAGTTTGAGAATATTTTGCAGAGCGTTCCAGTTGCGAGAGGCAGCCGATTGAAAAGAAGCGAGTCCAGAGGCAGAGTTGGTTTTGGGAATGTTTCATTGAAGATGAAATGAGGACAGGGTGTTGTGTGACAGGCTTTGGCTGCAGCAGGTGACCCAAGTAAGGAGGTGGTAGGCCAAGAAGGGTCTTGTAAATGAACGGGAACCAGCGATTCTTACAGCGAAGGGGAAGGGAGGGCCAGTTGACAGATGAATATAGGGTGCAGCGGTGTGTATTGAAGAGGGCATTTTGTGGCAAACCTGATGGTGGAATGGTAAAGTGTGTTAAACAAGTGGTCTTGCATGCTACCATGTATATAGTGTCACCATAGTCTAACATTGGCAGAATGGTTCTTTGAATAAGAGTGAGTTTGTCAAAAGTGGTGAAAGTGGTATACATATATCAGCAATCCAAATCTAGCGATTTATAGACTAACACTGTAATATTCAGTACTAAAATAGATTTAAAACTCCAGATGGGATAAATGAAAAAATGCAGAGAAAACATAAATAGAAAATGTTTTGATGTAAAAAAAATCTGTCATCCAGTGTGAATTTCTTTTCTCCCAGAAATGGTTTATGCTGGAGTTGTTACTGCAGGGCAGGGTGATGTGATGTGTGTGTGTGTGTGTGTGTGTGTGTGTGTGTGTGTTGTGTGTGTGTGTGTGTGTGTGTGTGGTGTGTGTGTGTGTGTGCATATATGCGTGCGTGCACGAATGTGTATGCCCATGAAATGTGTATATGTGCATGAAGGTGGAAGTCACCCCTCTTTTGACCTTATTTGCGCCCAGGGGTCACACATTGTTCAGGAGGATGCAGACACCCAGGCTGATGGATGACCATTCAGGCTGTTTCCCTGGGTTCATATTTACTCGGGAAATCGTAATTCACCCCCTGGGAGAGGCTGAAGGCGGACCAGGTCCTCTATTCTGCTTTGCACTCATTTTCAGCTGAATCCAGGATGTGATGAAGAGGCTGAGAGCTCAGCTGCCTTGGCTGAGCTTTGAGAAGAGGTGGAGTAAATCTTCAGCCGCAGCTGGCCCCTCTTCAAACTCTATAGAGTTGTACTGGGCTGGGGACAAAGGCCATATACGGTGCAATCAAAAATACAGTTTGAAGCTTCAAACATTAAAAAACTCATGTGCATTTACATACTTATTTACTTACTTATTTACAATTCTTTGTCATCAAAGGAAGTGATGAGATGATGATACACTCGGGACCCAGTGTTGAGTGTGAGTCTGGTTGTGTCTGAGTGTGAGCTGGAAAAGGCCTTACATTTACTACTTTTTATGTGATTTGGTGAACTTTGAAAACCTGTTTCAAGGTTCAAGGTTAACTATCTTGATCTGCTTGGTTACACACTTTGCAATGTATTGCAACATCAAAATATACCTGAAAACCTCCACATGCGACACAAGAAGAAATCCCCTCTCCCATGGAAACATGCTTGTTTAAACCACTAAAGGTACTCTCACATCCCCAAACTTTGAAGGAACTCTCAATTTCATTCCCAAAATAACACTGAAAAACTACATTGAAAAACAACATTCACATGATGTAGAGATGTGAACAAGTTGGAGCCAGTGCTCAGCTCTAAAATCAGTGTGATAAAACAAAAGGCATGAGCAGCATTGTCATTATGAAACACATTGTCCATTAGTTTCCTCCACTTTACATAATGACATCATAGGTCATTCAAGCTACCTAATGGGGCCAATGACCGAGAACGATTACTCCTGAGCTCAGGGCATGCCATCACCACCCGCACTCTCCTGCCAAGTATTCAATTAGGTTCAATGAGTAATTGAGTGTAGATGAGGTACACGTTAGGCTCAATGTGGAAAGTCTTGGATATGTGTGTGTGTAACAGAGAGAGTAGGAGAGAGAGAAATTTTTGCCTGTCATGTCTTAAGTAACTTAGTAATAAAAGAGTTTCTAAACAAGACACATAAACACTCAGGCAGATGTCTCTGGAGCTGTCCAGGGCTTCCCTACCATCTGCTTGTGAGGCTCATTAATTACACTAAAGTTAACGTAAAAAGACAGGAAAGCACATTAAATAGACGTTGGGCAGTCTCAGACTGTTAAAATCTCTCGTAACAATCCCTGGTATGAAGACTATTTAAATGTTTCATTCCCAAAATTCCATATATGCGCTTTTGGGGGCAAAATGCCAGCTGGAGTTCAGTAAGTATTGTAGACACGAGATGAATCTTCAAATGCTTATTTTTAAGGATAAAAGTAGTAACTAGTGCTAAACCATATTAAGTCTATGTATCTGTGTGCAGTGGTTTTATGTCATGTCTGGTTTCCAGATAAGATCAGACTTCAGAAACCTCCACAAGACAACAACCTTAGTGAATGTGTGCACCTCCCCAATGACCTTTCCTTAATAACGTCCATTGCGACGCTTAAGTTTTTTTTGACAGCAACAATCTCTTGCCTTATCTCTTTTTTCCTGTTTGCTGTAATTAATTAAAATAACAACGGACACGACTGACATAGAAGAGTAGTTGTCAAGTTCAATAAACATCTCTGACAGTACAGTCATATTAAAGCTGTAAGAAATATACTTGTAATTTATTTTGTTTGATCATATTCTTGAACCACATTTATAGGCTACATGGTCTCATCATGTTACAATCACCATGAAAAGTTTGTGGGCAACGTCTTCTTCAGGCCAATTGCAAGAAAATTGCAAGAAAATACATATAGAAAAAACAAATTAACAGTTTGCCCAGAAAGTGCAAGGATAGATATGATCTGCTTTTCCTGAAGGAATCACTTTGGAAAATGAGGGAATGGAATTGACTCTAGCGTGAATCAAGATGGGCAAGTGGGGACCAAACGTGACCAAACAAATGCAGCATTAGGGAAAAAATGACTATATGTTTGAAATGCGATATGAAACATGCAGTTTTCATCACACAACTAAAATTATGAACTCTCTGATTACCACAGAGTTAACAGTTATTGAAGTCAGTAAAAATGTCTAGCAAAACAAAAAAAGTAGATACTGTTTACAAACTTAAAATCTTTAAAAAAAATGTTCAAAGAAAAACTGTCAAAATAATTATAATACATACAATACATATAAATATATGAAGATGGAACAGTGAAATTAAGAAAAAAAAAGAAAAACCCTACCCTACCAAACTATTTAGATGTTCAGTGAGAAAAAATATTTGTACTTTTCTGTTAACTGAGTAAATACTTTTATGTGTACATGCTTGTGGTTGTAAATATGTTATTTACACTTCAAAGCCTAGCGCTTTATTTTAACATTATTCATCTATGTACATGCAAAGAAATGCAGTTCATGAATGATTTTTGGCTTTACATTGCCACTAGATGGCAATATAAAGCTGTAGTAGCTTAGTGTGCCATGTTTCTTCATTTTGTGCTAAAATCTTTGAGGAATAAACAATTAAAGGCTCATTAGAAATAACATTACAACTGACATATCTGTCAACAACAATTCATTTTCCAACAATAAGCTATTTCCTCTTTTTCACAAGTTTCACTATGTTCGTGCCTTTGAGCACTCTTATGACATGAGGTTTACTTTTTGCCCTAAGTTACATAAGCAGGGCTTTCCCCCATGCACTCTCTATTTATGTGAACTGTAAACTGTGCAAACCATCATGGTTAACTAGCCATATCATTTTTTGCTTCAGTGGTCCCCGGGGATAATACCCATAGTCTCCTTCTGTAGAACAGAGCAGAGAATGGTAAAATGCAAATCTTGTGATAAAAATAGGTTAACCTCTTGCTGGTTTTAAACATGCAAATTGCTCATAATTTCTCCAAAATTCAGTTTCTCTCCAACAATTCACATTTTGTCAAAATACATTTTTATTGGTGCATCATGTTCATCATGACACAATGTATAAATCCAGGATAACAGTACAGCTACCAGAGTTTCCAAATAAAATGAATCACTGTGCAGATGACATTAATACTGCGATGACATTAGCACTGCGCTCGCAGGTAATTCCACCTCCTTCGTGTGATGGTCATGTTTGGATTCTGGTATTTTAAAGGGGAAGTATGTGCTGTCACTGTACTTTCTATTAAGGTGTGTGGTTGGCAGACAGCTTTGCCCAAAGTCACCTTCAGCTTTACTGGAACCATTTTAGAACAACTTTAAATAATCTCCATCCCAGCAGCACCTGTTGCTTGGCCAGTGTGTGGCTTCTTACTCAGAAAGAGGTTGTGTAATCAGTGTGACTTATACAGTCGGTTAATATATGTATATATATATATGTATACATACATACATATATATATATATATACATATATATATATATATATATATATATATATGTATAGATGGAAACAATGCTTAAAACCACAAAGATCCTGTTCCTCAATCAAAAATGTCATCAACCACATGTTATTTAACAAATGCAAAAAAACTTACAAACTGTTGAGGCAGTGTACAAAAAAATATTGTCTGCTAAATGTTTTAATGCATAAATGTCTATTTTGTGTGAAAATATGTCAAAAGTTGCTGCTGAGTATTTTCCCCTCAAATATTTATGTCTGCCATTTTGTAAAAGCTAATTATTAAAATTTTAATTTTACTTTAACAGGATACATCATTAAAGGAATTATACATTTCCAATATATATTGATACAAAAGAAAATCTGTTTCTCAGGTATCTTTCTGTTACCACATAACTATCACCTTTCTGGCCACATCCCGTCACCTCTGTGCTTTGCATGCACACATGCGCGGACACACACACACACACACACGCGCATGCAGACATACAGCACTGAGTGAGCTGTCAACACAGCTCTCATGCTCCCCTGGCTCTGGTTCCCCAGGGACTGTTACCCCACCCTGGTCTTCCCCTCCACCTCAAGATCCATCACCTTCTTTTTGTACTGATAAGTTTTGTTTTTCTTGAATATGAAACACAAGTACACAATGTCTGGATTTTCATTCTAAGAGTATTTCTGTGCAAATAGTCCACACATTGTACTTCCAAGGCACTGAAACAAATATTTGAATTGTCACAACTGTGTGGATTCCCATTTGATTGTCCCATTGATACTTTAATCCCATAATCCAAAATTTACAAATGGCTGTAATTGTCTTTATCTATTTCCACAGCTGGCGTCTGTGTTGACTGTTCCTCTTTTTAGGGGAGAAGTTGTGTGCTGGAACATCTTCCAGGGCTCCTTCCTCTGCTTCCTGTCCACAGGCAGATCAGGCGGTCAGGGATCACTCTTGTCAAAGGGTGCAACAACCAGGACAGAGACTGATGCAATTCACAGCTGTCACCTCACCCACTGATTCACATACAATGTAACTAGTCTCTTCTTAAAATGACTTTGAATCCAGGCCTATGTCACTTTAGATTGTGTACACTAACAGAGTTAAAATGTAGTTTATTCTTGCATTATTACGTTAAAATTACATTATTAATGTTTGCTGATTTGAGCTGTGTTCATTTTTAACTTGATGAATGTTAGCTGTTTACATACATCTCTGTGCCCTGTGATTCTGAGATCAGTCAAATTTGAGTCACTCAAATTCAAACAAAAATAGCTACAAAAATAATCTTTGTGCTATTATTTATTGTGCTTGTCACCAAATCAAATGTTACGTTAAAAAAAATCAAAGTTTGTACACTGATTGAAGGCAGATTTATGTTATTTTTCATCATTTTGATGTTTGATATTTTGGAGACAGGTTACATTAAACTGCTTCTTTGTAAATCAGCATACCGTAATTCCCTACTTTCATTTTTACATGTCAAATCTTTCCTGCTAATCACACATTTTCCACTTTTTGTGCATTTTTATATCTGTCTTGTTTTCTTCAATGTAGTTGTTGTCTCAGAAGATTCAGAGTAATCGTAAATCTCATGAAATTATTTTAAGCAGTATTTTAAGCTTTTCCTCCAACAAAATTAACAGTCAACCCTAAAGAAGACCTCCATAGGTGCGAGGCTTTAGGGACCTTTGGTTTGAAGACATGAACTGATACTGATAAGAGGATATGATCCTTGATCATTGACCACCGTGTGTGTGTGTGTGTGTGTGTGTGTCTGTGTGTGTGTGTGTGTGTGTGTGTGTTTGTGTGTGTGTGTGTGTGTGTGTGTGTGTGTGTGTGTGTGTGTGTGTGTGTGTGTGTGTGTGTGTGTGTGTGTGTGTATGTGTGTGTGTGTGTGTGTGTGTGGTTAGGTGGCTTTCTCCCTGCGTCCCAGGATGTGGGCTCCCCGTCCACCTGTCTCTCCACTCACAGTGTCCTCAGTGCTCTCCCAGTTCCTCTCTGGATGCCTATTCTCATCTCACCCACACTAATTCCAAACCAGCGTTCTCCCCAGAGACACCACCAACGCCTTCAACACTCGCATAACACAACCTGTTCATGGTAAATCACTCAGTCCAACTTCCCAAAAGTGTATCACACTCTGGCTCCATATGCATATCTATACTCATTGTAGAAGAAAAAGAGATATGCATTATGGGAATAGAGATATGTATATTGAACCAGAGTGTGTGACACCACGATGTTCCTTGCACATATATTTTTCTCACCAAGCACAACATGAATGAGGCCTTTAATTACAGGCATTAAATGAAAGACTTTTAGATTTAAATCAAACCACACTATATACTAAACCACAAATAACAAAACAATGCATTTTATTATGGTAATTTAAATCAAGTTAAATTCAAGCTGATACATGCGGAAAACAACAGCTGCTTAACTGAAAGCCCAGTGTTAAGGCTGCAGCCAAAAACACAGGGACACAGCTTAAAAGGACTGAGGAGTCAGCAATAAAGACAAATCAGGAAATCTATCTAAATTTGAAGTTATTCTCTTTTTTGGCTAGATTTCCTTGAAGCGCTGTTCTTCACGAAATAGGTGCTGCTTCCTATAAGTGGCTACTGTACAACACAGTATATTGAAATGTTATTGAGCAGATGGCCATGATTACGTATGGGGGCAACATAAGTTCTGTTTGTTGCTCGTTTCTAATGATTTATTGTGGGAAGCCTCAGACGCCACAAAGAGATGTTGCAATACAAAGAGAACCACATTGCAGACATTGGAAATGTGACAGAAAAAACACTGTTAGCAGAAATGCACACAAGCATGTGCCTCCTCTTCCTACTGCACTCCATGCAGAGCTGGGAAAAAATAACATCTTGCTCTTAAGTAAAAATGTAAATACCACAATACAATACAAAGTTTAAAAGTGTTACTGTGTTACTACTAATTTTAACATAAGAAAAACTCTTGCACCATTTTTAATTAGACAAAAGTATAAGAAGTAAAGGCTTGTGAAAATGGTTCTTACTCCATAGTCCTTCCTGTGTCTGCTGACATTCTCACTCTTCTCAGAAACATTCACATCTGCACTCCGTGTTTGACCAGGAGAAAAATATCATCGTGTAAAAAGTATAGTATTTCAATTCTCTCTTCACCATGTTTTGCGAGCTTGCTGAAACTAGTACATGAATATTAATGACTTTGTTGTGGATTGTCTCCCTGTGGTGTTTGGAACATCCTTCTGTTATGTTTAATAAAATATAGCTAAAACGTTTAAAGGAGCATGTTGACATTTTGGTAAACCCAGTTATTCATTTTATCTTCAAGAGTTAGACCAATGTACGTCTGTATGGTAATACGAAGCTACTGCCAAAAGATTGGCTTAGCACAAAGACTGAAAACAAGGGACGGCAGCTAGCGTGGCCTTGACCAAAGGTAAGAAAATCCACCTTCTAACAACTCTAAAGCTCAACAATTGACAAGTTGTGTCTCCTTTGTTTAATCTGCACAAAAGTGTAAAAAAAGGAATTCCTTTTTTTGATTTTGTTATTTTTGGACAGAGCCTGGCTAGTTAGCTAAGCTAAGTGGCTGCTGGCTGTATCTTAATGTTTGGCAAACAGACATGAAAGTGGTATCGATCTTCTCATCTAACTCTTGGCAAGAAGGTGACTGAATCCCAAAATATACTTCAGAAATAACTGTCATACCAATTTGTTTATACAGCATTTCTTTTAATAATAAAGTGTTTATCACTTGAGTAAACAACACAAATGCTCAAATAATTAGACAACAAAGTAGAAAACACAGACTTTAACTGTAAAAAAGTAAGAAGCATTCAAAAACCAAATCCAAAACAGGGTAATTCAATTTCCCAATTAAATAATATTTACCTAATTAAAGGGATGGTTCAGCATTTTGGACATAAGACCTTATTTCCAAGTAAGCCGGTGTGTTTTTTAACAGTTTCATCTAGTCCCTCCAGTTGCAGAGTTCACTGGTGCAATGTGCTCTGCTTCTGTAGCAATGAGTGACAGCAGCAGGTAAATGAACTTGCGTGATTATCATATGAACCGGCTTTCTCGGTTGCCTAGGTAATCACTCTGCCGCTGCTGTAGCCTGTGCCACCAGCTACAGAGAACAAAGTACAACTATTCCAATGCGATGCAAGGGTAGTTTTATTTCAAACATTATTCTATCAACAGACATTTATTTATTGATAGTCTGGCGTTATAATTTATTTGCGTTTGATGTACTGTGGAGTGGTTTTAAATGGCAGGCTAGCAGATACTGTTGACTAGCGCTAGCCTAGCACCAGCAAACTCTGCAACTGGAAGGACTGGATGAAAAGTGTTGAAAACATTCTCCACGGATATAAAACACACTGGCTAACTTGGAAATAAAGTTGTATGTCCAAAATTCTGAACAACCCCTCTAAGTAGACCCTTAACAGACCCAGTCTCTTTCTCTTTTCGTTTTTTTCAAATAATCCATAAACTAAGGTTCTAGGATTGTTGATATATATCCCAGATTACATACATGGTATTTATGAGTATCACAAATGCATCATGGCAATTCAGTCTCAGACTTGCTATTGGGATGGGGGGGGGGGGGGGTTAGAGTCAGTTTCCTGTGACAGTTTTTGAAGTAAGTTCCTGTTCTGTGGAACTCAGACAGAACTCCCCTGTATAGATACACCACACACCACACAAACACACACACGCACACACACACACACACAGTCAGCCGCAATATTCCACCTGGGTTTTTATTCAGTCAACCATTTATTAAATATTCTAATTTAAGTGAAAGGTTTAATCCAGAGATGTCATATGACTGTTTTCACTATGTGATGTGTGTGAGTCATCACAGCAAACCTATTCTCCCATCAATACAGCAAAAAAAACTGATTGAAAGAGCCCCCCAGACCTGTATCCTCCAAATTATGTTGATAAGCAATTCAATTTATCATATGGGGCTACAAGTATTATTTCTTATTTAAGGGTTTGTATACATTTTATAGACATTTAGCATTTATATGGCACTATTTGTTTTTTTATATTTGCATACATTTATTTTAACCCCTACATGCATACAGTCAATTTCCACTGAGAGATTTTTTTGGATTTCACCTTACATTAGTTATTCACTGCATTTGTGGCAGCATCTACAATGACCATAAGAAACCCATGTCTGAAACTGAAAATGTTTCTGTTTTTTTGTGTGTTGTGTGTGCGGTGTGTGTGTGTGTGCAGGCGTGCGTTCGTGCGTGCGAACTTGTCTACATAATGTTTAATTCAAAACTGTTGTGCACACTTCCCTGCCAATATTTCCCTTATCTATCTAGTTTGACATTTGAGATGACACTGCCATCTGCCCCCTGATCTTTATGACCGACTGTGTGAGACATAGGAGGAGAAGAAGAAGGCATGTTGTTGTGTCATTGTTAATCATTTGGCAAGTTGGTCACTTCTCTTCCTGTCCTTTCTCTGTTACTCAGCAGGGAAATGGAGGGGTTGTCCGAGACTTTCCCTGCCTTAGGTAGATTACGTTCTTCTTCCAGTAGCTCATACTCCATAGGGAGTTGGGTTGGGAACCGGAAGGTCACTGGTTCAAGCCCCCGTGTGGACCAAAAGGTAGGGAGTGTGGATTGGTGGCTGGAGAGATGCCACTTCACCTACTGGGCCTTGCCAGGTGCTGTTGAGCAAGGCACCGTACCCCCCCACCCGCTCAGGGCGCTGGTTCAGCTGGCAGCCCGCTCACTCTGACATCTCTCCATTAGTGCATGTGTAGATCCTGAGCATGTGTGTGTGCAGTTCAGGACTGTGTGTGATTACTGACAAAGTGTGGACACAGAGTGTAAATTGTAATTTCCCCATTGGGGATCAATAAACAGAAAAAAATTAAAATTAAATTAAATTAAAATTAGTTTCAGACAGTGTTTGATGTTTCATCATTCCTGAGCCGGAGTAAAAAACAGTTTGTGTTCATAGTAAATGATAGTCTCAGAGTTTCCTCCAAACTGCAAAGTACTTTGTTGTTGTTACAAGAACTAAATGCCTAAATATTTTCCTGATAATGTGAAAAGATGTTTTAAACTTTTGAAATTTTTCAATTCAATCTTTAGTAATTCCTGATTGTCCCAGACAAAGTTATATCATAATTTTGAATGTCTGCAGAAATTGTAGCTTCATGTGAAATGTGCTCTAACCTCTTCAACCCTGCAGAAATATGTATTGTGTGCAACCAAGCATTTTTCAAACCATAAGAGTTACATTTCAAATTCTAATCCAGATCCTAAATATCTATCAAGATTCTTAATGAGTTGGACTCAATTATGAGGGTGCAATTATGCACAAGACATCTAGAAGGTTATACTTGTAATTCAAACAGTATTTCAGATTTGAATGTTTCATCCAGCATGTTATAAAGTCACTCAAGCACTGAAACAAGCAGACAGAAAATATACTGTATAGAGAATTACTTGTTTTTCAATTTCTCTATTTCCCACCTGACATGCACCAATGGTTTGTACTAATTTCACTTGGGTTTTATAGACTCCAAGCTGCAGAGACTTTGCATTTTTTTACTTCAATTGATGTCCAAGTAATGATATCCTTGTGTGGCTATGCAGTTACAGTAGAAGTGCTGAGCCGGGCGCCCGGGTTGCACAGTTGGTGGAGCGGGCACCAATGCATAGAGGTCTGCTTCTCGACACAGCTGGCCCAGGGTTTAACTCTGGCCTGCGGCCCTTTGCTGTGTCCTTCCCCCTCTTTCGCCCCTTACATGTCTTCTGCAGTCCTGTACAAATAAGGGCCTAAAATGCCCCCCAAAAAAATCTTTGAAAATAAATGCAGAGCCAAGTACATAGTTCCACACATAGATTCTAATAATGGACAAATAGATTAAATGGTTACGATAGCTGTCAGGTTAGGTTAACATCTAAAAGGCTATTGTATTCTTTGGATAATTGTTGACAGACATTTAAGCTGTGGTTAGTGAGCTAAAACAAGGTCCTAACATTTATGAGACCAATTTAAAGAGTTGGGAGTGCAAACAGGTTGCAACAATGTAGCAGTTACCATGCATTTCTGCATAGGTCACTTTTGCAATAATGCAATAATCAAAATAAAATAAACAACAATATGATTATATAAAGACAAGCAAGTGTAGTTCAGCACAAACTTTACTAAAAATGCAGTTTATAAAAACAGTATGATAGTAAAACCTATCTGTAATTTAATGCCACATTGCATTTAAAATTCAATGCAATCTTTTATCAATCCATCAACTTGTAAAAAATAGAAAAATATCTGACAAAATATTCATTTGGTCATCACATAAGAAATCAACTCAACTGCGAAAACAAAAAAGCTGCATGTCAAAATAAAATTCAGCTTTGAGAACTAAATTGAATATATATAACTGTTGTCATACTGCACAGATGTCATTACATACAGTATATATGAGAAATATTTGTTAAAAAAGTCACCAAAATGGATCTGTTCTTAAGGCTTGGCAAAACTTGTGTATAACATACAACAACATAATACCACTTTTTTCTCTCGAGCTAGATGATAACACTCATAATAGAAAAGCAGAAGTTAGACGCAGAGATTGTATTAGCGCTGTACATAAGAGAAACATAAACATTACTGATATACAAAATATTAGGGACATCTTAATACTGAGCTGCAGCTTAAAAGTCTTACTGTAAAAGATCTGCTCCTGCTGTGATTGGTATACTTAAAAAAAAAAAAAAAAAAGTAACTGTGATACTGGCATTTACCCAAATTCACCTTGTCAGTGTATGTCAGGAAAGTAAGGAATGTCCCTAATATGTTGTACATTGAGTCTGGTACATGCTGTAGAGCTCCAGGCAGGTGTGTTGCTGCTCACAGTTCAGGCAGTGATGGACATGTTGTCTCTGTAGCAGGCTGGCCTCTGGGGGCCGCTGTAGCTGCACAAGTCCTGGTAGATGCGGGCCATCTGGTCACTGGCCAGATTATCACACATCTCCAGGTTAGGGTTGTTGCAGTAGGGCTGGGAGCGCCGCATGTTCACTGCCTCCAACAGATGCTGGCAGTTCACCACAGTGATCTGCCATTTGGGAGAGGACACAGAAAGATGTGTTTTTACTGTCAACACTTCATTCATGTAGGTTAAAAAACTATTGATTTTGGTTGCTCAATAAGTAAACTTTTTAAATGTCCCACGTGTTAACTTGATTGATCTTACCTGCACAATGATCAGTTTGCTCTTGGCATTGCTGAGATCATGGAGCTCTTCTCCGAAACAAAGAGTCACTGTTGGATCAGGAGCAGGAAACTGACCCTCTTGGTACAGCTGTAGAGCTGGAACATACAAAGTATGTGAACAGCTGTTTAGACAATCTTTGCAAGTTAGCAATCCTCCATCAGGATGTTGCTTGCTGTAAGCATCAAAAAGAAATGTATGTGTTTTGCATTGATTTTGACTCTTCTGAGCTTTTAAAATAACTGAATAGAGACTGAAAATACATAGAGGCTCACCGTGGATAAACTTTCCAGTGTCAAAAATCTTGACTACAGCATCTCTTTCAAGTTTACAAGGCATGGGGCTGTATTGTGAGCCCACTTCTCCCAGCCCACTCCAGAAGACACGGCTCTGGCACAGCCTTTTGATGAAGATGCCCTCTTGGTTGGCACGGACCAGTACACCTCTCTCCAGGTGGCCCAGGAGCTTGCGTGTGACATGGCGCTGGCGGTCGTACTCAATGTGCTCAGCCGGAGGAAAATGTACACTCTGCATGCTGTCTGAACTGTATAGGGCGCCACGGCCAAGGTGCTCTGGGGCGATCCGGCAGCCTTCAGGATGAGTAACCGGTGTGGTCTGCATCAACTTTCCTCCATAGTAGAAACTGATCATCATCTGGGAGAAAGCTGGAGAATAGAACATTTGTTGAGCTTTGTAAATGAAAACGGATGGCAAGTATCAAAAAATATATAGCCTGCACGTTATAATCAATTTGTGTTATGATCGCTGTTGATGCTTAACTAAGGATCTGAGGTGATTTCGACGCTTTCATGAATAATAATATAACTGAATACCTGAGGTGAGATTGCCTGATGGCAAAGGGTCCTGATGCAAGGGAAAAGCTGTGAAATACAGGAAGAAGAGATGAGTTAAGGGCCTTATTACCACAGTGTCATGTCATTATTTTGCTGCATCATCAGAAATAATATTTCTCTAGCACGATCTCAAAAAGAAATAATCCTCTTAGTCAGCAAACTTCAACAGGATGTTAGTCAATTCTTCCATTGCAGAATTCAACAGACAAGCAAATAACCTCTATTTAGAACTCTCAATCACAGGAGCATGTCAATGAGCTTTCCACTGTGGTTATTTTCAAAGACATAAAATCTCATACCTCTCAAAGACGAAACAGTCTTACTTGAGAAGTGTGACAAAAGGCAGAGGTACGCCTGGGCAGGCTTCTAGCCACAACACTGACTGAACAGCTTCATTTAGTCAGAGGAGTATGTGTTGTATGTATAAAAGGTTGTCTTACCATTAATGCTGCCCGGGGACCAATACTCTGGACTGGCCTGGATACTACAGCCTTCCTCCTGCAAAAAGACAATGTCATAAGCTGCTGACAACAAAGCCCCTTTGAACACTTCACACAGTAATGCAGAGCAAGTGGGAGCGTGGGCATGCTCGGTGCAACAAGTGTTGGAGGAGACAGCACAGTGTGATAATCAGAAAAAAAAGTGACACAAAAGCTGCGTGGCAATTAAGGCAAAGTGCATCTTGCAACAGATGGGGAGAGGGGAAAGGGGAGAGGGGAAAGGGGAGAGGGGAGAGAAAGAGGTAAGGAATATGGTTTAATAAATGGTTTTAAGTGAGAGGTATTATCACCTCTTTAATGAGCTCCTCTATCTCTGCAGGGCTGCAGTCCATGTCAGTGATATCACCAGAGCTGGTGGTAGTTGCCATGACCATCACTGAGACTTTACCATCTGTAAGTGAAAAAATAATTCATTGTTTATGGTACAAACCTGTAACTTCTTTTTTTAATTGCTAATAATTGCATGGAGAAATTATATCCCGCAACATGCATTGCACTGGAAATTCAAATGATAGCATTACGTAAAAATATCTGTTAAAGCAGGGATCTTTAATTTTTGAAGTTTTTTCAAAAATGAAAAAGTCTTAACATGAATCTAACATATTATTAGCAAATATAATAAATCCCTACTGTTTACTGGCCTGTAGGTAAGGTAGTCACTAAGGCCATCTACTGAGTAGATATAATTTGCGTAGAAGATAGATTCATACTAAGGATTCACTGTGCATGTATGTTTAACATTGAAACATGATTTATAAAACCATGGCAACAATATTAGGCTATTTTAATACCTTAGTATTATATGCAAAAAACATATGTATAGAGGTTTTAGGTCACCCTACATGTTATTGTAGGCCCAATCAAATATGCAATTAATTTTAAAGAATTTATGAAGCAGGGGGGTCCCCGCTCGTCACAGGGGGTCCTTGGCTTAAAAAGCGTTGAAGACCCCTGTGAATAAAAATGCTGTCTTTCATGGCATTAATTGTTCAAAAACTCACGCTTCTGCTCTTCCTCTGGTACAATGCGATAGACTTTATAGGGCTCAGAGATGTCTAGCTGCGACCTTTCTGTCACCTCCTCAAAGTCGGGGCTTTTATTCAGGGCACAGCGGAGTCTGGTCTTCCATGTTGCAGGCTCAGCCTTGTCCCCCTCTTTAAACTTGCCTTTAAACACAGCCCAGGCCTGTGGAGGGAAACCCACATGTTAAAGATGGTATTCTAATGGAGTAAAGTTGGATGCTTCAAGACAAAATGTGAAAATGATCCTTTATTTTTCAACTTTTAGAAAGAAAGAAAAAAAGAAATCAAAATCTGATTTACAATAGTGACAATAATTGGCAATTGTTGGCAATTTAACATTTAAAATTTTAGTGTGAAAATAGCACTGATGTTAGACTATAGCTTTATTACTATTTAAACAAAAAAATTGGTTAAATTTCATTGAAGTTAAGTTGCATATGCTATAAACACATGATAGCAATGCCCTTTAAATGTCTAAATGATAGTTTCCATTCGGCCACAAAAGAACTAGACTTAAAAAAAGTTCTTGACTTATCCATCAAGATTCAGTTGCCTGTAAAGTTTAGTGCCAAAAACTCCATCTAGTTATCTGACCATGGGGCTTCGTGAGAGTGCTGTCAAACCTTAAAAATGGATGCGTCTACTTCTTGGTTGTAATCTTGTTTCCCTGCGTGTTTCCATGGAATTCGGAACATAGTGCGGCTGTCATCCTCCCACTGCAGTCCAGAGTACTGCCCGCTCTGGATCTGCTCCACCAGCCACTGCTTCAGTCTCCGACCTCCCGGGTTAGACATCACGATGGAGAATTTTTTTTGGATTGTTCCCTTGTACCTAAATAAGGAGGATTCCATTCATGAAAGTATGTCAAATATAGTTTTTATGTACTCTTGTCTAAGGTAGTATCATATTTAATCGAACCGTTTAAATTGTTCTCTAAAGCTTTCGCCCGTTAGGGTAGAAATCAAAAGTAAAAGCACTTACAGTTTAACAAGCGGTTGAGCTCTTTGCCCTGCTTGGGATATCCTGCGATGTTGACGGATGGCTCACTGTCAGCTTTAATCAAGGGAGTTCTCCCTGACATATGCCTATATGACTTGATTGTGCTCCGTGTCATGAATGAAAAAGCTGGGAGATGATTTGACAACGCCACCTCCCTCTGACCAATGACTGCGTTGAAGCTTCAGTATGCCGGCCCATTCCGGAAGTGTTTTTCTCTTAACTGCGGGTATTTACAAGAAATGGCCTGACACAAGCGATGGTTGTAAAGTTGCTGCCCACGCGCAAAGCTACGCTGAATAAACCCGGAGAGTCACAAGTTACCTTGAGCTGTGGGGGATTTCTGGGCTCCAGACAAAGGTAGCCTAATGCGTCCCTCAAGCGCCCACTCAGTACTGATGAGAAACATAAAAAATGTTCTCGAGCATTACAGTAGCCTACTGTTTGTATTTTGGTGAAGTTGATTCCACAAGTCCTCTGAGAGATATCCGTTACTACTACAACTATTACTCCTACTACTAATAATAATAATGTAAACTATGATGGTGATAAGTAGGAAACTCGATAGGCTGAATAATATCTGGTTTTAGGATCAAAATGATTTCACAGTGGGCTAAGTAACAAAGCCACGTTATATTTCTTTACACTATCTTCATGGTTATCTAATAAAGGACATTAAACCAAATGATTAACTAAGAAAACTTATTTTCTAATTTGTCAAAAAATACCTGGAAATAAGACTCATTCATCTTGATTAAATTATCTTATTAAAATATTTATTATATGAACTTTTTCATTATGAAATGATAATTAAACTAACCGAACAGATGAAACTGTCTTTATTATTTCAACGGGATGTCCTTCCAGTAGCCAATTTACTTTTGCTAAGTTCACAGTAAGTCTGAATGTATGCTTTCTGCTAAGTAAACACCACCTCTCTGGATGCCCTGCCAGGAATGAGCCTGAAGTCTGAACATCCGGACCACAGTAAACCCTATGAACAATCACTCTTTTCAGCCATGAAAGATAAACAAGCACATATAGGTAGGGGTATTATACAAATAAACTAAATTTCAATTTAAGGTAATTTCAATCAAAGAGTGGGGTTGCATCCTACTGTTCTATTTCCCCTAACCCAGAATTCAGTTCTAAGGAAGCAATGATGTATTCTTTGGAAGAGTTTATGATAGCATGTTGATGCTCTTCAGAAAGTGAAAACCCTGAGGAGGCATTTCTAATAAATTTCAGTAGTCTTGATGTGTCGCTTTACACATCACAGGCCCAAAGACCCACAGGACTAATTTGGAACCATGGTCATGTGGGACATGTTTGAAGTATGAAAACATATGAATTGTTATATTGATGTATTGATTTGTCTTACTGTATAATGCCTTTTATGTAAATAGTGTTACTTGTGATTAAGAGCTATTTAAATAGTAATCTTTCCCTAATAAACAACTGGTGATCAATATAATCTGCAAATAATAAATCTGTAATTTTAAAATTCTCAGGTAATCCATATTTTTCATTAAATACTGTTTTAACTTCACTTTTACAGTTTCATCCCTAATTTCTCATATACTGGTTTGTTGTCATGTCTCAGGGGTAACACCTCCAACTTTTACATTTAAAAACATTGAAATCACGGTGTATAAGCATGTAGTTTTGAATCCTTGATGATTATTGTCTGGTAGTAAAATATGTACCACACTGTATATTTTCATGAAGCTGCACAATAAGCGTCTAAGGTGCATTAGCAGGTGATCTGCTGAGTAAAACCCAGAAACCTTTCAAATCGTGAATGCAGACTGAAATTTAAGAAAAGCTATTCTGTGTTTTAATAGTGCGGTTATCAAGCTGCCTCATGAGACAAGCAGCTTATCTAGAGGTGAGCTGTGCAATACAATACTAACCACATTTATAGTAATTTCTTTTATTTACACACAGAGTGTTGATAGTACATATTTATTAGCATTACCATAGTTTTTGTCATTCACTGGATTAGAAAATACAATCAAAAAACACCATAAATACACAAAACAGTTAACTGTACCCATGAATGTATAACACACTTTATGTATAAACCAGCTTTGTCACAATAAAAAGGTAAAATCAGAGCATTAGTAAAATCAGGAAGACAGCAGAGATTCTTCATACGTAGTAATAGCTTTACTCAGCAATACTTAATGTAGCTTCCCAATTCAACCTGCTATGTATAACTTTAACAAACATTTTACCCCTTTTGAAATGTATTCCATGTTTTTTCCCCCTGGCTTATCTTTTTTGGACAAACTATAGAGGGTTTGTCTGTTGTACTGTTTTTTGTTTTGTTCTCTCAGCCTGATAAGAGAGATAACTCAGCAAGAGGTTTGTTGGCTAGGACAGAGTTGTGCGAACTGACAGAACCAACTCACAGCTTTTCCTTCACCACTGCCCACCAATAGGAATTGACATTAAGTCACTAAATTCCACTGTTGGTGCTAGATTGGTACTTTGCACATATACAGTGGTGTGAAAAAGTGTTTGCCCCCTTCCTCATTTCCTGTTCCTTTGCATGTTTGTCACACTTAAGTGTTTCAAACATCAAACCAATTTAAACAATAGTCAAGGACAACACAAGTAAACACAAAATGCAATTTGTAAATGAAGGTGTTTATTATTAAAAGGTGAAAAAAAATCCAAACCATCATGGCCCTGTGTGAAAAAGTGATTGCCCCCCTTGTTAAAACATACTATAACTGTGGTTGTCCACACTTGAGATCAATTTCTCTAGCCACACAAACACTTTTTCACACCACTGTAGTGTGTCGACAACTTGAAATCTTCTTCAAATATGAAACAAAAATTACCAACTGGAATAAGAGAAGAGTATCCAACTGGGTGTAAACAAATGCTGTTTACTACACGGGCAGTGATGTGCTACAGTAATATATTCATTGTTGTTATAACATATGTAAGTGGCTAGCATATTTGCTGATACATGCAATGTTGATAGTGTTTACACATTTGACAGTCGAGCAGTGGTGTTTGCTTTCAGTAGAATGTACGTAAATAATAACACATTTTATGCTGTCAGCCTGGCAAGCATGCCAACTTCCCAACCTGCAGTGTTGCTCGAGTATACCACTAATACTACTACTACTAATAATAATAATTTATATTTTTATTGATGCCCAGTGGGTAAATTACAATTATAATTTACACTCTGTTTGTTAGAACACACTACACACAAGTCTGAAATACACATACATTAGGAGCCTGGACAGGACTTTAAAATAGTACATGTCCAAATAACGGCTCAGAATAATGGGCAATAAATTGCTTGTAGATTTGTGGATTTCATTGTCCACCGGCAAAGACTAGACATGCACATAATTAGACAAAATGTTCCTTTAAGATTGCATTAAATCAGTCACTTAAGGCTACCGAGATGAACGTTGCAGGTGTAAAGTGTCCACATGGAAATGTTGTTTATTCATCATGGCTAAGGTGCTGAGGTGTTAAGAGTAAGGCTTTTGTGAGCACCAGTACCACAGTTGTGGCTGTACTCAGTTAAGGGAGCAAAGAAGGTACCGGTTGTGGGTTAGAGTCTGCAGCCCAATTCTAAATCAACCTCCATTGATTAGAAATTAATAGACAGATGCAAGTTAAGTATGAAAGATATGCCTGGCTTTTAAGGGGGATTTATTTCATCCTATGCTTTCAGAGTTATACAAAGGCCTTAAAGTTGAACACAACTTGGGGTTGATTTGGAATTGGGTACAGAATAATAGCTTTGTGTCATTTACAGACAGCCATGAGTAGGGCTATAGCAAGACCAGAGGCCTGTGCTTCAACTGCTGCCTTCATCACGGTCGGATGGCAGAGAACAGACACCTACACCTTGATTTATCCAGCGCTGGTCTGCTCCTCTCCTCTGGCTTTGCTGTTGTTCTGTGAACTGGATCAGCAGGGCACACACCTGCTCCTGGTCATTAAATGGACAGGGACGGAAACTGGACCGTAACCATGCTCGGTACTGGGGACAAGAGGACAGACAAACAACATAACTAAGTAAATGTCATTGTGTTAAGATCAAATTACAATACAGTGTTTAATACCTTACTGACTATACATTTTATGTATATGCATATCTGTAGTGGCACTGACAGGCAAATTCAATTTAGTTTTGTTCCCAAGCTATAAATCTACACACACAACAAAAAGATACCTTTGAAATGTGGTACCTCATACAATTAATTTTATTTATAGTATCAATTCATAACGAGAGTTATCTTGAGACACTTTACAGATAGAGTAGGTCTAGACTCTATAATTTACAAAGACTCAACAGTTCTAGTAGTTCCCTCCAGAGCAATCAACAGTGCAACAGTGGCGAGGAAAAACTCCCTTTTAGGAAGAAACCTCGGACAGACCCAGGCTCTTGGTAGGTGGTGTCTGACGGGCCAGATGGGATTGAAATGAAGAGTGGCAATAACAGTCACAGTAAAGGACTCAGACCGTCTAGTGTCTTTAAAAATTGAGTCCAATCTAAAATGTACCTATACTACAGTCCCTGACAAAAGTCTTGTTGCTTATCTATTTTGTAGAAACACCTGCTAATAACCTGACTTTTAATTAATCAATTGGCGTAAGAAATAGCTCATATGAAAAGCTAAAACCCTCCCAAATGATGTTCAATGCACTGAAATAAATTAGTTTCACAAAAAAAAGATTTATTATTTAAACAAGACAGAAAGGTCAAATTTTGGCAAGACAAAAGTTTTGTCGCCTATACATAAATTGAACAAATTTACTACAAATACTAAAATATGTCAGCAAATTAAATAGTGTAAATGTAAATGTGCTGTATTTATATAGCGCTTTTCCAGTCTTAACAACTGCTCAAAGCGCTTTTACATCTACAGGGAACATTCACCATTCACACACATTCATACACTGTGGCCGGGGCTGCCGTACAAGGTGCCACCTGCTCATCAGATAAACATTCACACACATTCACACTCCGATGCGCAGCACCGGGGGCAACTCGGGGTTCAGTGTCTTGCCCAAGGACACTTCGACAATGACTGCAGGGGCAAGGATCGAACCACCAACCTTCCGATTGACAGGCAACCGCTCTACCACCGAGCTGTGAGATTCAAATTTAATATCTTGTATGACTTCCATGAGCTTCGAAGGACTGCTTTCATGCGGTTTGGCAAGGATTCATACAATGTATTGATGAAGTCATCAGGAATAGCTAGGAAAGCAGTCTTGCATGCCTCCCAGAGTTCATCAATGTTCTTTGGTTTGGTCTTCCATGCTTCCTCTTTCATCCTACCCCACATATGCTCAATGATGTTCATGTCTGGTGACTGGGCCGGCCAATCCTGAAGCATCTTGATCTTCTTCGCCTTGAGGAACTTTGAAGTGGAGATGGAAGTATGCGATGGAGCACCATCCTGCTGGAGAATTTGGCCTTAGGGTTTGGGAATATAAGAGGTAGCTAAGATTTCTTGGTATTTGAGACTATTGATGTTGCCTTCCACCTTGCAGATCTCTCGCACCCCCATACTGGATGTAATCCCAGACCATGATTTTTTCCGCCACCAAACTTCACTGTTTTCTGGGTGAATCTTGGATCCATGCGGCTCCAGTAGGTCTCCTGCAATATTTGGGGCAACTGTGGTGTAATTCACACAAAAGATCATCTGAACAATCCACTTTCTTCCACTTCTCCAGCGTCCTCCTTTTAGCAGGCTGTGGGCCATGGCAAATGCCACACGGTTTTTCAATTGTCTTTTGTTTAGTGCTGGCTTCTGGGCACTGATTCGACCATGGAGGCCATTTCGAGACAGAATCCGACAAACCCTTCTGGTTGACCAGGGACTTCAGGGGACCAGGTCTGGTGGAGCTCTGCTGCAGTAGAAATGGGCTGGCCTTGGATTTTCGAGCCAACAAACGGTCCTCTCGAGCAGTTGTCTTGCGGGGTCTGCCTGACCTGGGGTTGTCAAAAACATCTCCAGTGTGTCTTCAAATGTTTTTTAATCCTCGTACTTGACGCTGGACACATTGAAGGTGTCTGCCACATCAGCAGTGGATATGGTCTTCAGCCTCTTGATAATCAAAACTTTAGTCTCAGGGTAAATCTTAGGCATGTTTGCAGATGTCTAGTTGCAGTGATGTGAAGGTCTAGTGTACTGGGGTTGTTTTTATACACCACCTGAGACCTAATTGATCCATTATTAGTCACAGGTGAAGCTCATATGACAAGGCGACCCAAAACTTATCTCTTTGCAAAAATGATTCAATGGGCTTACCAAGCTGTGAATATTAGAATACTTTTTGACAGTTTTTTTTTGCACTGAAACATTATTAAAAAAGCTGTTGGGATTAAAATGAGCCGTTTCTTGTAAATAAATCTTGATTAGAATATATTTCAGCGGCACTTCAGGTCAGTGTGTACACAAGCGACAAGACTTTTGTCAGGGACTGTATATATCCAGTGCTTTCATCAATTTCGTTTTTTGACATGTGAAGCTACACCATGTGGACTCTAAATTCCAAAATCCAAGACATACTATATTCATGTTGGCATGTATTTTTATTTCAAGGTGGTGAAGAATTTAGATGGCTTCAGTTGTACAGCATAAAATGAAAGGGTTTGGGATGATAACAACTCTTTCCATGAAACTAATTAAAGTGCTATTTTTCCTCTTCAGTTAATCCGTTAAGGTTCCCACAAATATATTGGTCCCTTGGTCAGGTCACAGAGAAGTGTGAAGATCAATTGCAACTGGTGAGCTGATGGTAGTAGATAGTAATTGCTTTTTGAAGTTAGATACTATAGAGCATCATTTGTGTGTAAAAGTAGTTATTCGTGAATAGTATTTTTATATTTATAGTCACTAGACTGCAAAGAATTTCAATGTTGGTTTAACAACAGCAACTGAAAAAAGTGAGGAATTGCATTTTTCAAATTATGTCAAGGAACTTTGTGCAATACCTTATTCTTTATGAAATACAATGAAGTGAAAGTCATTCTGAATGTAATACATTCATCTTCCTAAAATTAGTATTCTCACACTTAACCCCAAAACCAAGAGTACAACACCAATGACTCATAACATAAACATGAATACTCAAAAGCACAGTATAATAAAGATCAGAGGACTGATATCAGGTGTAAGATTCTACTGTCAATCTGTCATCTTGAAAAGGAAAATGAATCTGTAAGAAGCTGCAAGGTTCTTTCAAATCTTCCATATCAGAATACTTTGATACTTGGGTTTGATGTCAGATGTATCAACATCAAAAAAGGGTGGCAGTACAATCAGGTAATGCTCACGAAAAGTGGAATTTGTTGTGTTAGAGCTCAAGTCATAACCCTGCAGTCAAGACAAAAGGTGGATTTAAGGAAGATACAGTAGTTAACTGTAGGAATACTCAGGTTCATAAATGAATTGTTTCAGAACAATGACACATTTTGATTCCTTTAACAGAATAAAAACAACCAAACATGTATGGTACAATGCAAAGAATTTAAACGAGACTTAAAATAGGTCTCCTTTAAACGCTTTTCAGTATTTTCTGTCATATCTATTATGTTACAATGTGGGATGGTTATATTAAACATGGCCAAAGCTTCAAAGAATCAGGTAAGCATATTTAAAAGAAATACTCAGATTTTACACTGTTCTGTACATGAACTGTTTTTTCTACTCTCCACACGGTTTGAAGTCATACAAGCCAATTTATTTTTTTACATATGGTTATCAGCTCCAGAAAGACATGCTACTAGTGTTTACTTTAGGCAAGGCAAGGCAAGGCAGCTTTATTTGTATAGCACATTTCAGCAACAGGGCAATTCAAAGTGCTTTACACAAAATCAGTTAAACAGATAAAACACAAGTAAAAACAGTTAAAAATCATAAGCATTATAAACCGGTAAAACACATGAATAGACAGTTAAAAACAAATAGAAACATAAAACACAAGAATAAAAGTTACAGTGCAGCATAGAAATTTAAAGAAATGAGCAGTCATTTAAAGAAAGGCAGCATCAAAAAGAAAGGTCTTCAGCCTTGATTTAAAAGAACTGAGAGTAGCAGCGGACCTACAGGTTTCTGGGAGTTTATTCCAGATATGAGGAGCATAGAAACTGAAAGCTGCTTCACCCTGTTTAGTTCTGACTCTGGGGACAGAAAGTAGACCTGTCCCAGATGACCTGAGAGGTCTGGGGGGGTCATAGTGTAGTAGCAGATCCAAAATATATTTTGGACCTAAACCATTAAGTGATTTATAAACTAGCAAGAGTACTTTGAAATCAATTCTTTGAGACACAAGAAGCCAGTGTAAAGACTTCAGAACTGGAGTGATGTGATCCAGTCTCTTGGTCTTAGTGAGGACTCGAGCAGCAGTGTTCTGAATCAGCTACAGCTGTCTGATTGATTTTTTAGGGAGACCTGTAAAGACACCGTTACAGTAGTCAAGTCTACTGAAGATAAAGGCATGGACAAGTTTTTCCAAATCCTGTTGACACATAAGTCCTTTAACCCTTGATATATTCTTAAGGTGATAGTAGGCTGACTTTGTAATTGTCTTAATGTGGCTGTTAAAGTTCAGGTCTGAGTCCATGACTACACCAAGATTTCTGGCTTTGTCTGTTGTTTTTAACATTGTTGTTTGAAGCTGAGCGCAGACTTTTAATCGTTCCACTCTTGCTCCAAAAACAACCTTTACATACACTGCTTTATGTAGCTACATGTTAATGCCAGGGAAACCTGTAATCTTGACTGCCCATGTTGTTAATTTCTTTTAGAAGCCTGTATTGGTGTTTTTTTGTGGTGTAAGGTCCCACTATATACTCCGTTGCAGACTCAGTCACTCTCCAACTGCAACGGACTGTACAGAGTCAGCAACAACAAAGCACGTGGATGCTAGATCACCCCCAATACACAAGCATACTGCGCAGGGCTTCAACACCAGTCAACAGATGTTACTGCAGTGTTTACATTTAACATACATTCTTGGCTGATTATGTTATTAAACATTTTTTCCCAATTTTGGATCATGGAATCAATTGTTCGAACATTTGATTGTGTAGTTTTTAGTTTAGAAGCCTTTATTGGTGATTTCTCACGGTATAGTGCAGCTATACTCTGTTACAGTTAGTCCTCGGCTACAACGACAGATAGGAAGGGAAGCCCAAGTGTTGACCTGGACACCATGCATGTATTATAAGACCTGGATACAGCGTTCAAGGCGGATTCCGTACCCTCCTATGAGAGTTGCTCAGTGGCGCATGAAGCCATCATATTGTCAAAAATTACCCGGATTATCAGCACTGTTTCTGCAATCGGCGGCCCATAGAGAAGGCGCACTAGAGACCTCCAGCGGCCGAGCCAACTATTTCCGGTTTAGCGCTCAGTCAACTTTAGTTGGGATTAAATGATATATCCGTGCGGCTCTTCTAAACTTTCCAAATGTTATCAGACTGAATTAATAGAATTCTGTTACAAGTTATTTTGCATGGGTTGTGACACTCAAAAAGATTTATCCACTGATTTACAGACGTTTCTTTCACCATGTAAGTGTATGGGAAAAATACTTTTTGGGCCATAGGGCATCACATGACGGGCCGGGAGTTGCAATTCCACTGTTTGGCTACTATGTTCAGTTTGTTTTTAAGCTTGCCGCACATCCTGGGGTCCGGGTTGATCTTGTATCTAACGCAGAGCACAGATGCAGAGACTCTAGAGATCCGGAAACATTGACCAATCAGACAGTGGGTGAACACAGGTGCAGCAGGTGTTTTTTGAACAAAGTATGTAAACCTGTTCAAGTAGAAACACAAGTAGAAACCTGAAAAAGTGAATAATTCTCCTTTAAGCAGAAAAAATAAGATTGTCTTCATCAGTCTTTTAGCTCTATATAAATGGGATTCTGTGGCCTTCTTGCCTTATTTGAGTAATTTTGGGAGCCTAATTTTACACCCTACTCTGGACTATTACAGTATGTTTAAGGAATTAAAAGCTGAATGTTTCTTCTGTCACCAAAGTAGCAGAAGACAGTGGAGGATGTGCCCTTCAGTGTATTGTTATACATGTCTTGTTACTATGACGCGTGGCAGTGAATGTTGTTACAGCTGCATTAGTGAAAACATTGTTGTCCAGAGGCTTCCTCACTATCTATCTGAGGCAGATGTGGGAAAGGCACAGCTACAGAAATCCCATTTCCCCTTAAATCCTCGAAATCAGTGCAAGAATTACAAACAATGAACATTTTTTTCAGTCATGTTGCAAGATGCTGACAGTAATACTGAACACGTGATGAGCAGTACCAAGCTAATGCAATCCCAGCAAACCCCCTGCAGTTCCCCTTCTCTACTTAAAGGCTGGGCCAGTGCCACTGTAATGGGTTCACACACTGCAAAATGTTAAAAGGCTGTGAACAGCTACCTACAGTGTGTTTAAATATAACACATCCTGCCAAGAATAAAATGCTGCGGCGACTATGGTTAAAAATGAAATACAATTAGAAATGTATTCACTCACTAAAATCTTAAAATGATTAATACTTGAAAACAGAATCTTAGTCCTCTAATGTTGCAAATACATGTCTACAAAGGCTTGAACTAGCATTTTACATTGCTTGACATTTTTTTGTATTAATAAAATGTTCAAAATTAGATTGGACATAAAATCAGAAAGTTTAAACTGAATATTTCCTATAAGTTATGATATTCTTCAAAGTGAAAGCAGAGAGCTACAGTAAGAGAATTATAGGGCAGGTCTTTGTCTCCAGGAGTGCAGGATCTTGGATTATGTATTCTAAAAGGCTACTCACCCATCAAATACAAGAAGTCCACTGTAAAGATCCCCTACAAAGCTGTTGGGGGTTAAAGCGCCCCAAAAATCCCTCATATTAGGCAGGCAAGAAATCACAGTTCGCATTTGAGGACAATACTCCTTAATAAACAACAGAGGATGATTAGGACCACTTGCTCTGAGTTTGGATATTAACATACCAATTAAAAACAAGAATGAATGAGATTATTTCATAAAACATTAAATGCATAATATGAACCTAACAAATTAAGTTTCACAAGTCTGTGTTGTATTCTACGGATTGAAAAACTGATTCACAACAAAAATAAAGAATAACAAAAAAGCTTATGTGAGACTGGCAAATATTTTAGTGATTTCTGAACAATTTCAAACAGCAAGATGATCATATTTGTGTATTTGATGCATTGAGCTGCAATTTAGTCTCTGGCTGTAGCTGAGTATCTCAGCTATGCCGGCTTGACTGTAAAACAAACCATGGCTGTTTACTGGTCTCTACAAGGAATATGTACAAATGTAAAAAAAAGAAAATCACACAGAAATGAACACAAATGAATCTGTCACAACCGTCAGGTATATCCATGTCACAACCGTCAGGTGTGTTCCATGACAACAAGAGAGCAACAATTAACAGTTGATATATTAACCACAGACTTGTGCAGTGTTATGTTGTATGCATGCAAGTGACATTGAATCACGACAGCACATAAGACACAAAGGAATTTACAGAATGCTGTTATATCGTAGAGCTATTGTTAGAAAAATACCAATGAGGAAAACATAAAGATTTGGAATTTTTAAACATGAAAATTTGAACTTTGACTTTAGACTACATCATTGCAAACTGTAAAGGGGGACTGGGTGCATTCTGTAGGTATTGCTTGTGTGCATTTGTCATGTCTGTGTGTTTTTTTGTGTGTTTACCTCTGAGACTTGTGTTGTCTGGTACTCCTGCAGCTGCTGCTGGAAGCCATAGTTAGGGCCGACAAAGGACCGAACAGCCTTGACTGCAGACAGACATTCATCCCAGCTGTAGTGGGTGACAGTCATCAAGTAGGCCACCACCATGGTAGTGCTGCGGGACACACCTGCAAGGCTGCAGCAAAGCAAAGCACACAGCTTGGTCATTATCATAAAGCAACTTCATGTTTAACACCTTATTTCTTAGGTAATAGGTCAATAACAGCTACTGGACGTGCTTGTTTTTTGGTTCTATCCTTTGGATGTAGGTTTGTAGTATGCCTCAAAGTAAACATGATATGTCTTGACAACCACAGATGCCAAGAAGGAGCTGGTTACAGCTTTAGACATGGAAACCTACCAGTGAACGAGACATGATCCACCATTCAGGCGACACTCATGGATGAAGCTGATGCACTCTTTAAAATGCTGTAATCTGAAAAGAAAAAACAACCAAACCGAGAAACTGATATATAGCACACATTTTCTGTGGTTTGCAGTACACAATATAGAAGCTAATGTTTCGAAATAACATAAAAATAACAGTGCTTTTGGTTTGCTTTTTGTAAAGCTAACAATAGATATAGCATAGGATATGAGAAAGGACACCTTGAACTGAAACTCCTTTCTTGAGGCCCAAACTTCGTGTTTCAAATAGGTTGCTGAAACTCTGATAGCATTATTTTGTTCTGATTTTGACTGCATAATCTGCAGGTTAATCTCAAATATAATGAGAAGTTCCAGAATTGGACAGGTAGTTTTGATAGAGTTTTGTTAGTTCTGAGAATGCAGAGAAATAGTAAATTTATCTTTCACTACTCCAACTGGTCATGTGAGAAAAACTCTTAGGGCGGCTCATACAGAGAGTCTGTGGTAGACCAGAGCACAGACACCATAGGGACAGACAAGGGAAGTAACTGTCTTTGTTTTTGTCTATGTGCAAAATGACATCAGGTTCCAGCATTCATTCATTCTTTGTCTACAAATGATAAAGTAAATCAAAATACAGCAAATAACCTCCTGCCTTATGGTGGACTGAACATGTGTACATGTTTTTGCCTTCCAAACTAAAGAGATATTACTCATTCTGAGGTTATGTCAGACCAATGTGTAAGACTCTTTGCAAATATGCAAGCCTATTAAAATCTGAGAAATACTAAGAACACCATACACAATTATATCGTACCTTGACCCCAAAAACACAAAACCGTAAAATGGCTCATTGTTGTATAATGTCACAGAAATCCTCAGAATGTGAGTCTACGTGGACATAAAAATGAACACAAAGCAGCAAGATGTGGTTCAACTGCTCCTCAAATATCCTACTTGTTCACTGTCAGGAAACACTGATGGTGTTTTGCATAATCAAGAAGTGCATGGCTGATAATGCTGTCTCCTGAGGAGCAGATGCTGGTTACTCAATAGCAGACAGAATAACAGACTGAGGCTAAAATAGATTGACTGCCACTTTTCTTTTTTCCTCCTAGCTTAGATCCTTCTGAACTCCTTCTAAAGATGTCTCCTCAGCACTTTGTTCTGTCTTCCTAGCACAGAGGTTTCCGGCCGTCTTGTTTAATATGCAGAAAATTACCGTGTGACAAATATTTGAGGTTTTAACCAGTTGAATCTAGAGAATACTGAAACAAAAAATTTGCTTGTGCAATTTTATGCTATTGTTAATTTCTGTTTCAATATAATTACAAAGTATGTGTGAGAAATCATTTTTAAAACAGAAACAAATTGTACCATCTTAGTTATAAACTAAGTACACGCAAACTACCATCACAAATGCACATCTCATTTTGTAAATGTTTGATGCAAATGAGTTCACACCTTCATGGTCAGTGCACAATGTGCATTAAAACCATAGCAGGCTTGTCACGAGAAGGTGGACAAAGAAGGGGAATCCCTGGCCCCCCCACAAACAGGTACATGTACATGGTAGCAACTATATAAAGTTACAACATTTAAGGCAATTCCATTAGAATATTTTGTGTTAATTCAGAGGATGACCTCACCGCACCGCGGCAATTCTAAAATAACGACAATGGTGACCAAGTTTGCCTTGATGTCTTTGCTAGTTGTTGTCAACATTTAACCCCGTCAATCACCAAATGCCTGACAATCATAGAAATGGATGTGTCTGAGGCCCTGACCAAGATTTGTCATTTAAGTTATTTTTCTTTTCTAAGATAATTGATGCAGCTTTTGGGGACAGTAACTGTGGGCTATAACTTAGGGCTATATAAATGACCCTTACTTCCTGAAATCCATCCCACAGTACAGACACAAGAGCTTTAAGAACGTTTTTAAGTTTTTAGACAGCTTCCCACTGCAACAGTTGCTCCAAAAAATGGTGGTGGCCAAGATGGTGCGTCAGTTGGCCTCACCACTCCCTTCAGTCAGACCAGTGATTGTGACAGAGGGGGTTTAATAAAGCCCTGGGTGGTCGAGGCCAACAGCCAGATGTCACACTAAGGTTTCCTTCCTCTGCTGCCTGAGGGAGAGACACTTGATTGCGACAGTGGGGGTCAGACACCTACAACCCAACTTAATCAGCAACATGCAACCAAAATGTAAACCTTAATTTTTATTAACTTGCATTTTATCAAGCTTTATTTTTATTTATTTATTTTACAAAGTAAAGCCACTAGAGTTACTCTTTAAACCCAAGACAATTTCAATGACCGCAGCACTCAAAGTCACACTCTTTCAAACAACTTTTTGTCTGAGTCACATGTGAACTTTGGACTTATTTCTAACAGTAGTCCTGTGCGTTATATTTTGCAGGAAATTTGAATGAAGAGTTTTGAATTGAGAAACACTAATAGAGAATCTGATAACCCTTTGGAACCAGTGAGTTCATTCTGCATTCAACCAAGCAATGTGTCCCATCTTTTTCTACACTGTTGTGTCAGCAAGTTATTATTCATCCTGCATCAAAATTTCCCCAACTCTTTTCGCGGCTTTCTCCCCATTTTAGTATAACCAATTCCCTCATTGTACGGTCCTTGTGACTGCAGACTTCACTCTTGATGTGGATGGTTTAGAGAGCAATGTGCCTCCTCCAACACACATGGTGTCAGCAGGGAGCTTCACAGGGATGGTGTAATACAATGGGGATTTATGTTACCCCTTTCCCAGATCCCATCTCTGTCTGTCTGTCTGTCTTGTGCAGGAACCCTGACCGGGATTGGCACTTCTGGTTTGTGCCCTCAGCCCGTGTCAAGTGTTTAATCCAGAATCACTGCAGCTAGTGTTGCATGAGGTCAAAGACCCTACAAAGAAAGCCACAGCAATGCAATGACTAATGCGTTGTGTTATCGGCCGCTGCAAGGGTGGAGCGACAACTCATGCCTCTTTCAACACCGAGTCTGCTTACTGATTAACATTGACACAATGAACACAACTCTCTCTCTCTCATTCTCTTACTCTCTTACACACACACACACACAAAAAAATAGAATCTAGTGATAAATCTTTCCTTAGGAACATTCCATAATTAAATTAAAATTTGCATGGTCTACTTTATTTCATTTATCTACAAGCCATGAGTTGAACAGAACTGATAAATTATAAAAAATTAGGAGCTACTGGTCACTCTGCCCTGTACTGCTTCAATTTAGGCACTTAAAGTATAAATTAAACAATTAAGACAGCAGTAAATGTCTAAAAACATTTTTTGAGTTTTTAAAACTGTTAAAATGATTCATATAATATTTGTAACGATTTGCATTGGGCCGTTACGCCCTGGGACCACAATCTGGGGGGTAATAGTGTTGATATAATACTGTGTGACTCATTAGCCCTTCAGAAATTCACATGGACATTTAAAATCTGAGGTATAAACATGCACATTTTAGTGTGTGTGTGTGTGTGTGTGTGTGTGTGTGTGTGTGTGTGTGTGTGTTGTGTGTGTGTGTACTCACAGGTTCTTGGCTGGAAGCACACTCATGAAAGGGGAAGGGTTGGGGGGTCTTTCATGGGCTCAATCCACTTCGGGGCCCCAAACTCCCCTTTGTAAAAAAACCGGGTAAAGTTCGGGGAAAAGGGAAAAACTTCCCCCCTTTTTGGGGGAAAAGTTTGAAGGGAAGGGGCCCTCTCCAAAACCCTTTTTAAAAAAATTTAAAAGGGGGGTGGATTTTTAATCAATGGGGTTAGGGGGGGGGGGAAAACCCTTTAGAACCCAAATCCGCTGCCCCCCCTTTTTGGGGAGGAACTGAGGGGGGATTTGCATTTCCCCGGGGGGTTTGGGGTGCCACTCCCGCGGAAAAAGGGGTTAAATCCCCAAAATCTGAAAGTTTGGGTTTGGGGAGGGGGTCTTTTAACCCTTTTCAAAGGGAAGCGGGGGGGGCAGGATGGCAAGGGGTGGTGGTTCCCCCTAAAAAAGGGGGACCAATTGCCTTCAACACCTTTGCCCCCTGGTAAATTACCCAATTGGAAAACCTTCCCTCATTGAAAAACTTATCCCCTTCAACCCCACAAAAAAAACCCCCAAAGGTCTTTACCTTATGAACATCCATTTTTTATTAAATTTTCCGGCCCCCGGGGAAAATTTACTCAAAGGGGGTTGACCCTTTTTGGGATAATTTTAAAAAAGGAACTGGTCCGGGGGGCCCAGTCCCCGTTCCAATTTTAGGGCCTTTTTAAATTTTTTAAATTTTTAACAATTTGGGGGCCGGGGGGGGGATTCATTCGGGGGGGGGATTTTTCCCTTTTTTGGCAATATTTTGGTCGATGGATTGGTTCGGGGACCGAACCCGGGTGGTTAAAGGGGGGGATAAATCGTTCTTTACCGGTTTCAGAAAACCCGGGGGAAATTTTTTTTGGGGGTTTTTAAAATTTTTAATTATTTGGGGTTTGTTGGGGGGGGGTTGGGGGGGGGTGTGGGGGGTGGTATTCACCATTTCCCATTTTGGGGAGAAAAGCGGGCCAGAACAAGTTACCCGGGCTTTTTGCCTTAATTTAAAAAGGTTAAACCCGAAAAATTCCAAAAAAGGGCCCGGGCCCGACTGGCGCCCCCTTAAATTTGGGGTAATTAATTCCAAACCTTTAAAACTTTTTAAAAATTTTTGGGGGGTTCCCATTTAAATTTCCCCTGGGGTTGGGGATTGGCCCTCAAGACCTAAAAACCCCAAATATAAGATTTTAAAACGGGGGGGATGGGGGCCCCCATGACGGGGCCGGGGGGGGAATTTCCCCTAAGTGGCCCCGCCCCCCAATCAAAAAATGGGGATAGATATTAAAATATATGATGAAACGGGTTTTAAGGTGGATCTTATTTTCTATCAATAATTCTTTCTATTAAAACTTCCTGGGGCTTTGCTTTTTTCAAATGAACATAAAGCAATTTAAAACTCTTTGTTAAAAAAATGCTAAAAAAAGACTATACTTAAATGTGTCTGTCCCCTGGAAGGACACCTGGCATTTTGTGGGCCATGGCAACGGGCCCCTCTTTTAAAAAAATACTTTCCTCGTACAATGTCTCAACATCGTGTTGATAATGCATTACCATCTCTAATTAAAAAAACCTCACACTCATAGGATCCGGGCAACAAAAGATTAGAATGGCTAAAGCAACTTCACATTTTTTCAGGATTATTAGGCCTTCTTAAACACCCCCATCCCTGTAAACTGTCCATCCACTCACTATTTCTTTGCTTCTACCATAACTTCACCCCCCCACGGCGATAGGACACAAAATTTTTTCCCTGCCTAGTCTTCCAAATCCCATGTAATGTTTCGCATGAAGTAAATAGTTTAACCCTTCGAACTTTTTCACAAACCTAAACAGGGTTTTTCCATTTTTGACACAGACGGATTGGTGAGCCATTTTTTAGACAGATTTTTTTCTGTTTTCTGCTCGGGGAAAAAAAAAAAGAATTCACCAGAGTCATTCACAAATTTTCCCCACAACAAAACCCACCCAAAATTGCCATTTTGTTGAAAACCACGCAGAGGCAGGTCGTGACTGTATACTATCCTGAAAGGCTTTGGATAGTAACCCGGGGGTCATTTTTTCCTGTATTTGTACAATTTTAGATCTTTTTTTTGCCATCTGTGGAGCCATCAATGCGCAGTAAAGTTAAAACTGGTTGTTTCGGTCGGGGGGGGACACCTTAAACTTTTGACTTTTGTGTTTTATTAAAGCATAAAAACCTTGTTATACTGTAAAGGCGATTAATGAAACATCCCAAAATAAAAAACCCTTCATGAATTGGTCAAGATGCATTTTTTTGGTCCATATTATTTGGGGAGTAGTCGTTCATTAAAGTTTTAAAAAACGGAAATTTGTTTATGGTAAAAGTTTGTGTTTCCTCTGTATAAACCCCCCACCCAAATTCCTTCTGCTTTTTGGGCCCTATTCCTGGCCTTTCCTTTGGGTGCTAAAAACCCGCCCCACGCAGCCATACCCAATCAAATTTAAAAAACCCCAAAGTAATGACAAATTTTTTGTCTTACCTCTTATATTCCCAAGGTAGAGCCCATCGACAACCTGTGAAGCAGCAGTCACAGACATGTTGAATTCAGGTTAGTTATTCATTACAGTCCAGCTTTAAAATCTTCACTTGCAAAGCAACAAATGTCACAGATTCAGACGTTGAATTTAAACTTAAGGTTTTTTAGGATCAAGGGCCAAATACCCCCAAAAACTTCCCTAAAGCCATCCAAGGGCCCGAAGCAACGTCAGGGTTTTCAATGAAAAGATGATTGGGGAAGCAGCCCCTGGGTTGCTGCTTTTCAGGCCCTAGTAACAGCATTTTTAAAAAAATTCGGATTTATTGCATTTAATAAAATGTTTGACTAACTCAGCCTGCATATTGTTGTGGCAATACAGAATCAAAATTCAAACAACAAATTTATCTTTTATGCAAAATCTTTTTAGACAAAAATTAAAGACTTGTCTTTTTTGTGTACCCGTTTTTAAAGGGAATTTTGTAAAAATCTTTTTTAAAATAGAATTTTTTTTTTTTTATAACAACTAAAAAACTGGGCCTCAATTTTATTTTTCTGTTGCAGTGAAAATTTTTCCTCATTGGAAAAGTAAAAAGTTTTGTCACAGTGTTATTTGCAACAAGCAAACTGAAATACAGTCCCACAAAAAATTTGTTCTTTTTTTTGTAAAAAACCTGCACAACCGACTTTTAATTTTTCAAATTTTGTAAAATAACTTTAAAAGCTAAAAACCCCCCCAAAAGATGTTCAATTGCACGAAAAAATTATTTTTTCCAAAAAAAGATTTATTTTTTAAACAAAACGAAAGTCAAAAATTTTGGGAAGAAAAAGTTTTGTCGCCTATCAGAAATGAAAAAATTTATACAAATACAAAATTGTCAGCAAATAAATATGGGGTGTGAATTCAAATTGAAATTTTGTATGACTTCCGACTTTAAAAACGCATCCTCGGGTTTGGGAAAGGGTTCATACAAGTATTTATGAACATCAGGAGTACTAGGAAACAGTCTTGCTGCCTCCCCAAATTCCCAAAATTTTTTGTTTTGGGCCTTCCAGCTTCCCCTTTTCCTCCTACCCCACAAGCTCATGATTTTCAGTTGGTGACTGGGGCCGGGCCCAACCCGGGGCTCTTTTTTCTTTTTCCCTTTAGGAAATTGAAGTGGAATGGAGTACGATAGCACATCCTCTGAGAATTTGCCTTTTTGGGTTTGGGAATATAAGAGGTCTAAATTCTTGGTATTTTAGACATTGAGGGGCCTTCCACCCTGCAACTCTGCAACCCCTCTGGGTGAACCCCAGACCTGTTTTCCCCCCCCAAACTTCATTTTTTTGGGTGAATCTTGGGGTCCCGGGCTCCCGTAGGTCTCCTGCAATGTTTTGGGAATGTGGTGTAATTCAAAGAAATTCATCTGAAAAAACCCTTTTTTCCACTTCTCCAGCGTCCTCCCTTTTTGGGGAGGGGGTGGGGCCCGGCAAACCACAAAAGGTTTTTCAATTGTCTTTTTTTTAGTGCTGGCTTGGCACTGATTCGCCCCGGAGGGCCCTTTTGGAAAAGAACCCACAAACCGTTTGGTTTACCAGGGACTTCAGGGCCGGTCTGGGGGCTCGCTGCAGGGAAAATGGTTGGGCCCTTTGGTTTTTGAGCCAACAAACGGTCCCTCGGCAGTTGTCTTTCGGGGTTGCCCGACCTGGCTGTCAAAAACACTCCCGTGTTTCAAAGTTTTTTTTTAAACCCCTGTACTGACGCGAAACATTGAAGGGTCTGCCCCACAGCATGATCTGGTTTTCAGCCCCTTTGATAATCAAAAATTTTTCTCAGGGGAAGTAGGCATTTTTGCAGATTTTAGTTTCGTTGTGTGAAAGGTCTATGTATGGGGTTTTTTTATACCCCTGAGACCCAATGATCCATTTTAGTCACGGGTTTAGCTCAAGGCGACAACACTTTTGTCTTTAAAAAATTTGTCAATGGCTTCCCAAAGCTGTGAATATTAAAATTTTTGACAGTTTTTTTTTGCCTGAAACTTTAAATCAAACTTTGGGTTAAATGCCATTTCTTGTAAAAATCTTGATTAAATTTTTTTCAGGGCACTTCGGTAAATTTGTACACACGCAAGTTTTTTGTCGGGACGTAACAAGAAATTTTTTGCAAAAATCTATTGATTTGATTCATTAAAAGTTGCAAATCTTTTTTGTCCGAGACTGGGGTAATTCACTGGGACTCTGGGCTGTCCCCAATTTTTTTTGAAAGGGATGCACTCCCCTACTTTTTAAAGCAAATTTTGTTGAAAATTTTTAAAAAAGAACATAAAAAACCACAATTTTGGGGAAATGTTTTTAATGGAAAACCCAAACTGAAACAAGTCTTAATTTTGGTTTTTCCACCTAAAAAAATTTTTCCAAAAATCTAGCAACAAAAACAAAAAACAAAAATTTTAGAAAAAAAACTGTACTCTTGTATGGGTTTTTTCTTGCTTACTGTGCTAACATTGTTATATGCCCAAATGAGCTTCTGAACCTTGGTTTTGGAATATGGACCCCCGAAGGCACTTTTTTGGAAAACTTACGGAATGGCGTACGGGGCTTTAACCCTTTGTGCAGACGCCCCCTAGTGGGCTCAGAAATTAAAAAAGGGTTCACGAAGCTTCTTTGGCTATCACAGTTGTTTGCCTTTTATGCTAATTGGGCCTATTTTTGTATTGCCCTTTCATGCACTATGCAATTATTTCCCTATTTTCCTAATCAACACCCGCACCCAACCCCTTATTCCTATAAATTTTTTTTTTCATCTGGCCTTATGTCCCCCCCCTTTTCAACACAAAGTTGGCCCTTGGCCAGAATCGGGGGTCACCCTGGCAAAAAATTTGGGCCCTTGCTTTTCATATAAGCAGGGAAAAAAGATAAAAATAAATAAAACCCTTTGGTTCGGGGCCCCCATTCCCCCAAACCTTTGTCCAAACCCTTCTATGTGGATATAAACAGTCCTACAACCCCAAAACGATAATTCATCAAAAATCCAAAAAAACAGGAAATGCAATTAATCAAAACCCCCCCAAACAATTCATGCTTTTAAAATTTTGCCATAACTAAACCCGATTTTTATGCTTTTACCTTATAAAAAAATTCCCAAAGGGGAACTTCTTTTTCCTTTAAAAGCTTCTGCACAAAAGGGGTTATTTTTCAGGGAAAAGATTGATTAAAAAACTAAAGATAATTGGGGAGGCCGCGCATCTAGCTACCTTGATGAAATTTTTTAAAATAACGCCTCTGAAAACCATAACCCCTGACTTCAAACTAAAACCAAAGCCTACCTTTTTCATTCCTTGCCCATGAACTCTAAAACCGTCTCGAGAGCTAACACATATTTAAAATCTCTGCTACATTTTTAACGGACGGGGATCCAAAACCGACGCAGGCGACTGACGACTTTAAACCAAAACAGTGAAAACTTTGCTTAAGCCGCAATTTTTGTTTTCTATTCCACAACATCATTAATCTCAACTGCCGGGTCTGAAAAAATTTTTTAAATTTCGCCTTTAACCCCCCTCGCTCGCCAAAAACAGTCCGGGTTTCTTTTCCCGGATTGTTTTTGACGTGAAAAAACTGCCTGGGGGGTTCTCCGAATACATCAAGCCCTTGCCCGCTGTCTAAAAACCTTTCCCCCTAAAAGTTGCCATCCCGTTACCATAGTCTGGGTTTTAGATTTATACTTGTAAGGAATCATAAATCCTATATATGACGTACCTATTTCGCAATACCCAATTGGAGGCATTATGAAAGGCGTATTAATCCCAAATGGGCAAAAAAAAAATCCCTCTCTAATCCCCCCCAACTCATATAGCCTACTTGGGTTTTTGAGTGCAGAAATGATCATAAATTTCTTTAAAACATTCACCATTACCAAAAAATTGTACTTCTATGTCAACCCAGGCTATGCTTTTACAAAAATGCGTTTTTTCCATGTCTGCTTTTTCCTGCTTGAAATGTTTTTTTATAGTCTTTTTAAAATAATTTTTAATATTATTTATGTAATTTTAAATATATTTTAAAACCCAAATTTGGACACAAAACCCCCTTTAGATTTTCGAAGGCTCAAAAATTGAATAAACCTATGATTTGTCTTACAAAAAAACTGAAATAACTGAAAAAATTTTTATATTCTTTTTTTTCTTCAATACCCCCCTTTGCTCTGATGAGTGCTTTTCCCCTTTGGGATTCTTTGATGACTTCTAGATTGTCACCTGAAATGGTTTCCCACATCTTGAGGGTTCCCAGAGATCTCACATTGTTGGCCCTTTTTTCCTTCACTCTGCATCCACTCCCCCCAAAAACCCCTCTATTAGGGTTAGTCGGGGACTGTGGAGGAGCCCACTCCATCACTCCTTCTTGGGCAAAAACCCTTTCACGCCCCGGTGTTTGGGGGCATGTCCTGTTGAAAATAAAGATGGTCCACTAAAAACAAACTGGATGGGATGGCATTCGCTGCGGGTGCGTGGTTGCCATCGGGGCCCATTGCCTCAAATTTTGGGAAAAAATCCCTAAAATTCACCCAAACCCCCCCACAAACCCCCACCTCCTCCCACCTTTACTGTGGGAACCAGGGATGTAGAATTCTCCGGGCAAATTTTTCTTTCTCCACAAACACGGGGGTTTGAACCAAAAGATCTCAAACTTGCCCTCAAAAAAAGCCCAAATTTTCCCCAGGTCAAAAGCCTTCCTTGTTTCTTTCCCAAACAAAACTTTTCTGCTTTTTGCCTCTCCTTAGCAGTGTTTTTCCCAGCTCTTTTACCATGAAGCCTGATTTGCGAAGTCTCCTCCAAAATTGTTCTAGAGGTTTTCTGCTGCTAGAACCTGTGTGGTATTCACGGGGCTCTAATCTACTGCTGTTACTTTCGTTTCTGAGGGTGGGGACTCGATAACTTATCCCCAGCAAGAGGGACTCTTGGTCTTCCTTTTTCCCGGGGGGTCCTCATGTACCGTTTCGTTGCCCCTGATGGTTTTTTTTTACTGCCTTAGGGGCACATTCAAAGTTTTTTCAATTTTCCGGCCGCCTGACCTTTTTTCTTAAAATAGTAGGCCACTCCTTCCTTTATTAGCTGATTGGTTCTTGCCTTAAAGAATTCTAAAAGTTTCCATAGGCGTCAGCGTGTTCAAACCCGACTCTGCCAAAAAGCAAATGATTGTCCCACCCCTTTAAAAGGGGAAGAATTTTCCCTTTTTAAACCCCGCAAGGGGGCACCATTGAATGAAAACCCTTTCAGGGGACACTTCTGAAGCTCATTGGGGAAAAGCTTTTCAGCACTATCAAAAAAGCAAAGGGGGGGCTACTTTGAGGGAAACTAAAATATAGACCTATTTAAGAGTTTTTTCACACTTTTTTTTTTTTGTACATAATTCCCCTTTCTGTACACAAAAAAAAAACCCTGAATGGGTGTTCCAAACTTTTGGGCCCTTAATTGAAAATAATTCCCATAAAGTGCAAACCCTGTCCCCTTATACCCCAATTTTCCATGAATTCCGGTTTCTTAATAAACCTCCCCCCTAACTCGTTTTGAAAATTTAAATTTAATGACT
Source organism: Etheostoma spectabile (assembly GCF_008692095.1). Classification (NCBI taxonomy): domain Eukaryota; kingdom Metazoa; phylum Chordata; class Actinopteri; order Perciformes; family Percidae; genus Etheostoma; species Etheostoma spectabile. The sequence continues at coordinate 4,810,876 of NC_045733.1, read as the reverse complement.
ACTTATCTTTTTTTTTGAAGGGTTCGGTTCTTAAAAAGAAAAACTGGTCAGCGTAAAGTTTTGTCTTTACACCAACCCTTGCAACATAATTAAAGGCTTTTTTAGCTTTTATCCCAATTTTCAGCTGTTTTTTGTTTAAAATTAAAAGAAAAATTACCAAGTCAAGTTCACTACTAAGTAAAATAAAGTTTCAATTTTATCAAAAAATAAAGCTAAATTTCCTATAAAACAAGCATATGTACAGTATAAGACTGCTTTAAAATCACCTAATTAAATGGGGTGAAGTACATTCCTTCATTCTTAATTTTTCTATGAAACAAGTCCTTTTGTGTGAAAGTATTATTTACACAAAAGTCACTCAGTAACCGTAATACTGAGACGTTTTATCATTTAACCATTTTTATTTGTTACTTCTATATTACATGACCACCTTAAGAGGAAGAGGTCTTCCAAAATGCACAGACTGAGGTAATGTGGACAATTGATAAATACAGAAATATAGGTATTCTTGTATCTTTGAGTTGGTCTGCCTTTATCTTCAAGTTTGGATTTTGGTCCTCTGGGTCCTTTACTTTTTCCATTGCTTGTTTTCGTAGTCCCACTTGGATGCGAAGCCCTCCACTGGGTTCATTCTCATGTCCAACACCCTCTGCAACTCTTTTTCTTTGTACTCAGCCTCAAATGTGTGTGGGACAGGTCCATACACTGCAAAGAGACAATATGTGCCTAATTATACTGCAAGCAAATAAGTGTAATAAAGATAATTGAACTGATTATATTTGGAAAACTAGAATTTCCAATCTATTCATTACACTTTTCGGCAGACGTACCATACTTTCTCTGCCAGAGCACAACCAGGCCAGTGAAGCCAAATAAGAAAAACATCCCTCCAACCACGGACTTCCACTCTGACGATCCCTGGTTCATCTCAGCAAAGCTCTGTTTGAAGCTGATGCGGTACACTGAACATTGGAAACACAAACTTTAGATGATTACAATCTTAATAGATGAAAAATGCTTTTTCATTAAGCTATTAATACAATATTTGCTGATAACAAAACCATTTTAACTAATAGTTATAAACATTAGAGCATCTCAAAAAAGACGAGAAGAGTGAAGTCCTACATGCAATCTTTTCATCATCAGAGAGTGCAGCCCAGGAGCCCTTCTCCTTCTCCTTCAGGGACGCCTGTTCTGGACTCAGGTTCTGGACATAACAGATGTCCGGGAGGGGATTCTCCCGCCTGTCAAAGTAGGCAGGAAGGGTGTAGTCCTCTACCTTTGCAACACCTGCATGGGAAGAATGCCTTATCAAATGATTTTCACTAACACTGAATGCCTTAATTAATTCCAACTTTATCAGAAATGCCATTTGTATTCCCAGACTAAATTGGGTTTACTTGATTTCAAGACTAGGAAAACAATGTTGACTGTGAGCATCGCACTGCTGTGTTCTTTATCACTTAATAATTGTCCCATGTCACCTGCAGTATTTGTCAGCTTCTGAAGTAAGTTGCTCTGTTAGCCTAACTCTGAATCTTGTCAAAATATTGTGAAACAGTTAGAATATTTACTGAAATGTATATAAAGTATAGATATGTCTGGTTGGCAATAATAAAGTCTGCGTTGCAGACTTATTTAGCTCTGTATCAATGAAGAAGTGTGTATGTGAGGCTCAAACTCAATCTATTGTACCACCCCCCACCCTGCCAAAAATAGAAGACACTAACTTGAACGTGTCAGTTCAAGTCACTTACCATGTCCTCCACGTACACAGACAGATGTGGAAATGGCACGTTTGCCAACAAGACGAAGTGCTCTGGTGGCCAACATTCTGTAACAAGGTCCAATGAAAGATATTAGTAAACTCCTTGAGCAAACTTACATTTTTCAAACACATCCTCTCTACAAGTCGTTTGATCTTCTTAATACAATTAACAAATATTTTTAAGCTGGTGTCTTATAAATACTTACTTATTTGGTAACAAATCTATAATATAACACGATTGTCAGCATTTGACTGTTTCAATACTGGCATTCAAACTTAACAAGTCACGCAGCTGGCATAAAGATTCACGAACTATTCACTTAGCGAGTTAACGGTACATGTGCGTCGGTATTGTTGTTGTGATAGTGTCTAAACAGAAGGTCTGCAGTTGGCCGTAAAGGTAAGCTAAAGTTAGCATTAGCTGCCAACACAAGGTCATAGCGCCCGGTTAAAACAATCAAATAAATGCCGGTTTCTTTGAGCCAAGACTGTATAATTCAATTCTATCCTATTTACTGAGACTACATGAGCCCATTGCAGACCACTGTGCCATTTAACTATTGTCTGCTCAACAAGCCTGCCTTCACATATCTAGCTAGCGGAAAGGAACGACAGCTAGCCGGTAAGTTAACCCGTCCTAGCTCCGGTCCGCTCTGACAATGTCATTTTTACACAACTGATTATTTCGGTTAAAATTGCCAATTCGTCTTGGACCATTACTTACACTTTAAATACATACAATGTCACAGTGTGTGTAAGCGGTAAAATGTGATGGTTAGATGAATGCTGTTGATAAAACAAATACAACCTACTGTCTCTTCCTTGCTCCCGTCCGCCGATGGCCTGAAAGGAAGTATGACTGTGACCGGAAAGACGTAAGTCTGCGTTACAAGCTTACAAGCGGTGAAATGTCGTTTTACGATATTTCCATTGTGGTTTACGGCACCACCGGTACTGTAAAAACGAGTGGAAGTGTGGAAGTAAGATTAGCTTTTATGGCTAGATTTCGTGTAATTTAGTGTCTGATCGAGCATTAAACGACTATTGTGATTTTTGCTAACTGAAAAGCCTACATGTTCGCGTAACGTCAACCACATATTCTGGCAGTAAGGTAGCTGCTGAAGTAGATATCTACTTTGTAACGTTAGCTAACGGTAGCTGGCAGCAGTTCCTCATCGTGTAGCTACTCAACTTCTCTGACAGGATCTGGCTTTTTACCGATCTTGCGGATTTTCTTATAAACATGCCTATTCAGCTGACAAGTCAGGCTTACTGTAAAATGGTTTTACATGCTGCAAAGTATCCTCACTGCGCCGTGAATGGATTGCTGGTGGCAGAAAAGACGAAGGAGAAGAAGAAAGTCGGCCACGGTGAACCAGTCTTGTGCGTGGACTGCGTGCCGCTGTTCCACGGTACACTTGCTCTGGCACCAATGCTCGAAGTAGCTTTAACACTGGTGAGTAGCCGTCAAGTAAAATATACACTCTCAGTTACAAGTTTATTATTTATAGCTAGCTTAAACTAATAAAGTCTGACACACCAGCCATACATAACAAAAATTCAGTTGTTGTTTCTACAACTTAACTATTTATACGGGTCACAGGGTCATTTGGAAGGCTGTAGGTGGTGGTGCTGTTGAATTGCACTGCATCACACTAACAGGTGTTTTTTTGTTTTTGTGTTCCCCCTATTTATGTGATTGTAGACTAAATATTAGAATCACCTCTCAGAATAATGGAAATGCACCACAAACTACAGCTTTCAAAACGACAATCATAAAAATGGAACATTGTAAACACAGGGTTTATTGCAGTGCCGTTTTAGATTACATTTGTGTTAGCTATCTGGTGTAGTTCAATATCTGTTTTTCTCTCCTGTTGAAAATGAATTTGGTTTGACGTCTGCCGTCCTTCTGTCCTTTCATGTTGATTCCACGACTCCTGCAACTATCTCAGATTGATACGTGGTGTAAAGAAAATAGTTACGTCATTGCTGGATATTATCAAGCTAATGAACGCTCAAAGGATTCAAGGTACAGACAACAGAATGGACACCAACACCCTGCTGTTTTCAGGAACAAAACATACCCACACTGTCCATGCCTCTAATGCACTACATGTTTGGTCCTCTCTCTTGCAGACCCAACCAAGTTGCTGAAAAGGTGGCTGCAAGAATTTCTGAGAACTTCAGTGAAGCTGCAATTGTTATGGTAAGAGTAAATAATTTAGTCTGGTGTTACTGGTATGTTTACTATTTACCTCAAGTAATGTAGATGCTTTCATGCTGACTTTCTGATTTTTCAACAAGTGCTGCAGTTTCACTGATTGGTTACAAACATAAAACACATTTCTACAAAATGATATGTTAACAATGTACAGACAAAATAAACACAATTATCTGCCTGGGAAGTGCTAGAATGTTCAATAGTTAGCATCACTGTAAATATGTAGAATTGGTAGTGATTTCCCTAAAACGTGAAACACTAGTCTGGTCCTGTAAAGCTATTCAGAACAGGTCCGATGCCATTAAATCCTTTGTAATCTTCTGTTTTTCCCCCTTTAGCTGGACAACAATAGATTAACAATGAGCTGTTTCGAGCCTATTGTGCTTATCTATGACCATCATGAAAACAAGTGGAAAAGCAGAGAAGTAACTTTGTAAGTGTGTTAGTGTTAAGAGCTATTTCACTTGGACTGTATTGTATGTGCAACCTAAACCACAGTTTCTGGCATACAAGCTCCCTGTGTTTTCTCACTAACTAGCGAAAACAGTTTGCCAAACTGATGTTTTTGTCTGTCTTCCAGTGACTGTTTTGAGGATTGGAGCGAAGCACAGAAGATCACATCTGCTCTGTTAGAGGGCCGGTCCTACGAGAACTTGATTGACTTTGACAATCACTTGGATGATCTGAGGAACGACTGGACCAACCCTGTGATCAACAAGTCCGTCCTGGATCTGTGCTAAGAGAGTCAGTCTGGAGTACCCTGGACACGCAGACAAATATTGCTGCCATTTCAGCATGCATGATGCTACTAATCGTGTAGCACAGGAGTACAAAAATGCTGAACAAATGGTCTTTGTTCCATCAAAAGCCCCTCGTACTGAGGGTAACTTGTGGAGCACTGAGCAGTTAGGCCAAAATCCTTCAAGGGCAAGCGCCATACGTATGTTTACTGTTGGCATGTGTTCACCTTTACAATGTGAAACTGAGGTGATGAAGGCAATGCTTTTGACTGCAACTTTAATGTTTCTTTAATGGTGTGTGTGTTTATTCATAGTTGTGTGCATAAAGTTAAATTCTAGAGTATTTAATCTATTGTTTCCTCTTAAGAGTTTATAGCCAGTAGCCATACAGAGATCAAGTTCTAAATGATTAAAAATGTAAGATGATTGTACATGTTCTTTATTAAATGTCTAGTTTGTTTTAAGCCCTGAAACTAAATTCACATGTAGAACAATAGTCTGACTAGCAGTTTAATTAAAAACCATTCTTAAAATTATGTATGTAGATGGCATAGAGCCAGAGAGATGGGAATCTTAAAAAGTTTTGTCTTATCTGACTATCAGATGTCACATGCCAACTCAAGTTCTTCTGTAGATGCACCAGCAATAACATTGGGAGATCATTGGGATGGTTGACTCAAGAGCTTTGACTTTTAAATAAGTAATGCTTACAACAAACCTTTCTATGATGCATGTCTCCTGTTATCATCCCTGGTGGCCCCAGAATGCCATTCTGGATGATACTGATGTTGGCCTATTGGCTTTTGATTGTTGCTCTGGAAGATTCTTTTTGAAATACAATACACTGAAAAAGATCACATGAATGTGTGAATTTTGTTTTATATATAGTATATGTTATTAGAATTAGGTAATAAGCCAAATAATACTTAATTGACCACTCTAAATACTAATGTTTAATAAATAATGTTGAAACATTTCAATACTTGATGTGAGGATGCAGAACGACCTTTGTACTTGACCTTAGAATTAATCAGTAAGAGCTAATTAAAAAAATTGTTTGGATGTCACATTTTTTACAGATGTTTTATGAACTGAATGTAAAATGAAACCAACTTTTGAAACTAAGTCTTTGTCAGAGTCATGTCATTTAATCAATTATTTAAATTAGTGTCTTACACCACTGCCCTGGGTTGATAAATGTTTGATACCAATCACTTACCAGCTCAACGGCTTCTGCTTTTGAGTACTTTTAAGTAAGAGAAAGTAATTTAGTAGTCCCAGTGGGAAATTGCATTTCCTTAAAAATGCCAGAACGTCAGAGAACATGAAGGAGGTTTGAAAGGTTGCGATTTTTCCTGTATGTCACAGCCTGAGTCTAAATAGTTTCACATCCCTAGAAGCATAATCAAGGAAATAGGAAGGATGTGTTTCTGACATGATTTTGCCTATTTATCAGAAGTTTATAAACACATCTTACACTACTGAAAGGTTATATTTACCCATACCTTAACTCAACAATACTCCTCCACCTTGTGGAAGAAAAGAACTTATTTGGTCAGATGTTCATCAATGATAAGCATGATAACAAAATTATAGGGACATTTTTTCATTATCATATACAGTAAGAAACACAATAATCTGAATATAGTATAACAGTAGTTAGTATAACAATTATTGTAATTACAATTATTAATACAGTATAACAATTGCAGATAATTAGCTAATAATTATGATTAATAAGTAGACACTGTGCATAAGTACACAATTGAGGTAATTGTACTTTCCATTTTAAGCAACTTTAAACTTCTACTTCACTACATCTCAGAAGCAAATATTGTACTTATTTCTCTACTACACTTGTTAGCCACTATCTTCTTTTCAAATTAAAATTTGGCATACCCTTTCTGTTCAGTCAAAACCACATTTCTCCAGATTTGGTAATTTTAAATGGGAATATTTCTGATAAACAACAGGATTAAGTGTTCTTTCATGGATTGAGAAGATTCTCCTTTTTCTTAAACTGAATAAAATACTGAAAATCCCCCTTAGATTAGATGGAAAATATATCGTCACAAAGCAAAAGACTTTTTAGAGATGCAGGATTGTCACAGGACAGCAATGCTACAAACATAATGTTCTTATACATTATGGTGTAGATTTTGAAAATACTTGCATACCTTACTTAAGATTTTGAATGCAGGACTTTGGTTTGGAGTGAAGTATTTTCACAGTGTGGTATTGCTACTTTTACTTAAGTAAATGAGCTGAATACTTCTTCTGCTACTGTGTATATAAGTCCTATTTAATTAAATTAACATTTGCCCCTTCTGGCCAGAGTGGGCATCGTTTTCAAGTGCAAAGAGTCTTCCAGTAGGAAGGACATGAGGACACCTTATAATTAAACTGAATACCAGGTTACCAAAAATAATAATTTAACATCCGCCACCACTGAAGTTTGGAATAAGTGATTACTTATTTAAAAGATTTGATAGGGCAAAACTAATTTTAATGACCAGAAATCTAAAACTTTCAGTTCACAGGTGGATGTTATTCACCAAAAAAGATCTGTTTTACTTTTTTTAATTTCTTTTTTTTTTTTTTTTTTTTTTTACAGTAAGTCAGACTTGGAGTTTACATTCTGTTTAATCAAATTGGGGCTCATTGAATGCTGCACAAATACATTAAGTATGCCCTTGTTTAGCTTCTTCTTCCTCTTTTTTTTCTTTTCTTTTTTTTACTGTGGTGCCATAAATGCAGCACCTAGGTCTGATGTGACCTTCACAGATATACACGCGCCTGACCTCTGTGACCCGAAACATTTAGGCATATTTCCACCTACCTGTCAAATTCTCCACATGTGTTTTACTCCACAGGGGTTACAGCAGCTCCTTCAAACAATTATAATTTAAAGGCGGGAAATACTGATACCTGGAGGACAGATGGACACCATTACCACTTGTCTAATTACCTGTTCTGTGTTTGTTTGTGTGCCAGTGGTAAAACGCCCTGGTATCATCGACCTAACCTGCGAAAAAACATCAGTTTTTAAAAATAGTTGCCTGCACATTAACCAACTATACAACACCAATCTGCCACGTACATACTGTATACATAGTAATACGTATTCCTTTACTAAAGTAAAATAGTAAATGCACGTGGTAAATATTGCCACCTAGTGGCCACTGTTAGTGGCGCTTTCGTTGCTGTCACATGACCCACTTCTTCTCTTCCGGGCCAGACAAAAAAATAAAAAAGGAAGGTCAGTGTCGTCATTTTCCATCGCTTTATGAAGCGCAATTAAACAGCCTTTACATTTCAATTCCAGTAAAATTTATCTAACAAATTAAATACGCCGAGTGCGGAGGACTACATACATGAAATCGAAGTACAACGGTACAAAGTTCTCACTGCGCGACATTACAGCTTCCGTTGGTGACGTAGCTGTCTCATCCTACGTATTCCTTGTAGGATGCCAGCGCGGGAACTAGTAGCAGTGCAGATGTGATGGTAAAAGTTATTGGAAATAAAACGAACTAGCCAAACAAGCAGTTATGGATTCATCGGAGGTAGAGTTCCTCGCCGAGAAAGAGATGGTGAAGATAATACCAAATTTCAGTTTAGACAGGATCTATTTGATTGGGGTAAGTAGCTAAGTAACGTTAGTTGTTTGTCATGTCGTTATTTTACACGGTTAAACAGTTGGCCAGATAGTTATAGCTTAAATGACGTTAACCACATTCACGTAAGCTCAATAGCTATCGCTAGCAAATGCCAAACCTTACAGTCTGATGACGAGTTGTCTTACATTGGGGATTCCGGGTTTCTACTGTAACGTTAAAGTAAGGGTCATGAGTGTTAGTGTAACGTTAAACGTTAAGCCAAATCACTAGTTAGCTGTAGCGAATCTACACACGCTAATATTTAATATGCTAATAAAGATGGGAGACTGTTGGCTCTCTGTGTAAACTGCTATGTCGATCAAATGTGTCTGTCTGTTCTCAGGGCGACCTGGGTCCTTTCAACCCTGGACTGCCTGTAGATGTTCCTGTGTGGCTGGCCCTTAACTTGAAACAGAGACAGAAATGTAGAGTTGTTCCTCCTGCGTGGATGGATGTTGGTAAGATATAACGTTACAGTGCATCCAACTTTTCGTTATGTTTTTAAGGGGCCAGGATAGTTGAGGGGTGGATTGCTGTTTTCTTTAATTCTAAATTGAACTTTTTTTTATGGACTGGTATCAAATATAGGTATTAACGTGTTACATTGAGTGACATAACTGAAACCCAAGACTCCAAGTTTTGCATGGCTGCATCATTCAGTCACACGGAAAATGGCGAGCCATTTTAACCAAAAGCCTAATCTATCTAGTATCCTTGGAAACGTTGGGATTTCCACTAAAACAAACTTGTGTTTGTTGGTCTGTTTGTTTTTTTCATTAATAGGACATGAATGCACACAGATGAAGAGAGGAGATCAATGTTATAGGAAGTCCCTCGGCAATCTAAATAAGAGCTGGTACAAGGCAAACTGGAGCCATTTTTCTAAAAGTCATTAATTCCCTAAACCATTTAGGCTCTTAACGTTATTCATACAGGAGTAAATGCATTTGTTGCACACTTTGCGCTAGTGAGTGTTTACAGCTGCATGGCAGTGTATGTGGGACTGACTCAAAATAAAATATAGTTTTCTGGAATATGTCCGGCAGTGGAACATTGTGGCTTATTGGTGTTTTTTAATTGTGTTTGGACAACAATCCCGGTTTAAGGAAGAATAAGATAAATCAGGCTTTGCCGCTGGCACAGGATGTATTTGTTTGTAGGACCAACTCATTGCCTAAGGAAACCTATGGAATACTGCCAGCCTTATGCTTTAAATATTTCAGATGTCCAGTCCTATTTCACTCCTCCATGTTGGGTGAGCACAATAGCCAGCAATACAGATAGAACATCTTTAGCACAATATGATATAAATACTGGAATTGGAACGTCTATATCTGAGTGATATTGACATTTATGCAGATTTCTTCCATCTGTCAATGTGGTTCATTAAATATGAAAAAATAGCGTCTCATGTAGCTAGTGTCATATATTCTGCTTTTATCATGTTTATTTACTGGTTTTACTTTCCTGCTGTTGATACTGTGTAGAGAAACTGGAGGAGATGCGAGAGCTTGAAAGAAAAGAGGAAACCTTTACGCCTGTTCCCAGTCCTTACTACATGGAGCTGACAAAACTGCTACTGAACTAGTGAGTCATCTAAACTGAAGTAACCCCCTGCATCTCGTCTTGCCCACGGTGTTTATAGTAATTAAATGCTCCCTTATCGTCTGTGTATGTGGCACTCTACCTTACATTATGGTTTGTGTGTCTCTGTAGTGCGTCTGACAACATCCCTAAAGCAGATGAGATCCGCACGCTGGTCAAAGACATCTGGGACACGCGTATTGCCAAACTCCGCCTCTCCGCCGATAGCTTCATCAGTCAGCTGGAGGCTCATGCCAAGGTCAAACTAATCTCAAATAATTGAATAGTCAATGGGCAGACACTTATTCAACACTTTGTTTAAAATAAAAAAAAATAAAATAAAAAATCTGTAGTTTTAGCTTCTTAAATGTAGATATTTACTGGTCTTTTTACTGTGATAGTAAACTGAATATCATTTTGAAATTTAGGTTAAAAGAAAACAAGCAATATGAAGATGTAACCCTAAGAATGTGGGATGGGCATTGTGTATTTTCTGAGAGTTTTGTTGGACTTAACGATTAACAGATTAATTGCAAATATAACCGACAGATTACTCAACAACAAAAAATTAACAAAAAATTAACAGTGAATGATCATTTTATCCCCACATCTTGTGGCCCTACTGCTTAATGTTTCCCCGTCATATTTAAGATCCAGCGGATATGAGCACAAGCATTCAAAGCAGTCATCACAGAAACCATGTTAGTTTTACCGGTTTTAAAACTGAGCATGTCTCCTGTCTCACTCTTCTTCCTTCCATCCTATAGCTGGACAACCTGACTCTGATGGAGATCAACACCATACGAGCGTTCCTACTTGACTCTCTCAACTGCATGTACAAACTACGTTCCAATCTGCAGCCTGGTTCAAGCAAGGGACAGTTCACGGATTATTGATTCACAAGATAAGACCTGCGGCACAGGTTTGGATCTGGACTGAACAGCTGATCGGCCTCGGACTGAGGTTTTTACCTTCCCACCAGGCCCCTCATTACTCAAGACTGTTTTCTCAGAGACTGAATTCATACGATTTGTGTTACTGGTTGATTAAATCTGAGTTTTCCTCAGCTTTTTTTTAAAGGAGTGGTCATTTTTTTGTAACATGCTTTACTCCCTACATCTAAAAAGAATCTACGCTGTATTTGTATTTGCTGTTTGAAATATGCACATATTTAATTTAATTTAGGATGCTCGCTGTAGTTTAAAACTGCCACCTTTTGTATGTCAGTAAGTATCAAAATAAATGTATTTGTGTGTATTTCTAAGGTATGTAAGTATTCTTTTTATTTTATTTAAAAAAACATATTTTTTCCTTGACAAACCAGACATTTCTCAATGTCACGGTGGGCTTTTTGAGGGGAATTTTTCACTTTTTTGGACATTTTATATAAGAAACGGTAAATAATTGCTTGTAGTTGCCCTAGTCTGTCACAGCAAAGGGAAGCAGCTTTATGAGTCCATTTAAGGATGACTATTTAAAGTCACAAGGTAAGCAAAACATTTCAAAAAGTGATGCTGCTTTATTACAAATGAAGAAAAAGAAAGTTTTCATTACTTTTCTAAATAGTAATTTATAAAAATGTACTAATGGAAGTCATTGTGGGGACAGTTGCCCTGTATATGGTCCATCTGTAATATTTAAAGAGCCCTATTATGCTTTTTTGGATTTGTCCCATAATTTAGTGTTTCAGTTTTTGTGTATGGAATAGATCTATAAAGTATTAAAGTATTTTCACTCCAAATGGCGCTTTCTCTCAACCGCATGGATCCTGTTTTAAATTACCTCAATTGTGTTGTTTTTCCCACGGCATGGTACCTACTCGACTCTACTTTTTTGGTATTCCATTCCAAAAAAAAAGTCCCTGGTACCTGCTAACTGGTACTTTTTTTTTTAGTACCACATTAGCCAAGGTTCCAAGCGAGCTGAGGCGACCAAAAGGTGACGTGAAACCTGCAGATTAGTGATTGGTCGGCAAATCGTCACTATTCACTGCGTCGTCATTGCTAGCGCCAGACGGGAGTGTCCTGAACAAACCCGCTGTGTTTAAACAGTTTAGCCAGAGTTTTATTTTTTGCTACCTCCAGCTGCTTTTGAAACTAAATTTGTCTTCTGATTGTGGCAAACAGCCACATGCCGAGAATCAAAAACAACACACCTTCAACGTTGTGTGTGTGTGTGTTACGTTACGTCACAGCAGTGACGACCAGCCACGGCTCGCCTCACGCACTGATCTACAATAGAAAAAGAAGGACAGGGCACCGCTGGCGAGGTGAGCAGATACCATTAATGGTAAAACGCCATTAGTGCTGTGACTGATGAGAATGCCAGCCCAGTTTTTCAAACGTGCTGCCCATTCAGGTTACCTGAGCAAGCCCAGCCTGTTCAGTGGCCTGTCTGAATTTGATTGACTAATCAGAGCAGACTGGGCTTTTTAGGAAGGTGGGCCAAGAGCTCAGACAAACTGTTTTAGGTTAGAAGCACTGCAGCAATGGACAGTATGCGAAACATGTTTTTTGAACGTCAATGCTTGTAAACATATTCTATGAGATCACAAGAGTACTAATGTGATGCTGAAAAGCAGGATAATAGGTTCTCTTTTAGCAGCTGTGGCGAGCCGCAGAACAGCATCCCTGTACCAACTCCATGTGTGAGGTCAGTCCAGATCTTGCTTTAACTTCCACTGTTCCTGATGACTGCCATTTCTTAATTTCATTATATTGGCATCTAAAAAAAACCTTTGCTATCTTCTTACAGCCTTCTCCTGCTTTGTGAGCGTCAACTTTTTTCAGTTTTCTAGACGACTGCTTAGAAGAACACATGGTGCTGATTGTTGGGGCAAGGTCAGATGAGTCTGGGTATTTAAAACCTTAAGATTAACAACACCTGGTCTTTCCAGACGAAGATTGAGAACTATCCATGACCCTGTCAGGTCTCAGCTTTCCAAAGGGGGAGGTGCATGCTAGAAACTCTGCAGGGTGCCCAAACTTGCAGGCGCCATTTTTTAGTTTTATTTTGAAAGTGTAAATGATGGAAATAAAATTTAACTTTTTGTGACATATTATACAATTATCTAATCTGTCATTTGATGCCTTTTGGAGATTTTTCCATCTTTTCTTGGCTTCTTTATGCACATTAACACAAATTTTTACCTGGGAGGGCCCAAACTTTCGAGCCCCACTGTATGGTTGATTTTAGTGTTCTACCCTCCCCTGAAATTCGCAATCTATCCACAAACAGACAAAGGTTGATATTTTAACATTTTTGAAATATTTTATTTTCTTTTTTGTCTGAAATCACAGCCATATATTCATAAATACCTAATTACTACATTCAACAAAGAATATATTACATTACAATGAATTCAAACAAGTACATTTTAAAAACAGGATTTCACAGCATCTAGACATCCTCCACTGAGTATGGGGCTATTGCATGGGCGTGCATGGTTTGAAACACAGGGTGGCTGGGTAAGGGGCTCACTGTACTGCACCTCCCTCCCCAGGTCACTGGCAGCCTACCTCAGCATTCCTATTCTGCTCTGTAAAAATGACAGACTACATTCTGTATTCACCTGTTCCTCTGAACTGGATTGGGCCTCATTAACTTATAAAAAGGTGTCATGATTAAATCGGTTTTCAGAGATGCATTTAGACAAAGGAATTGGGTGTCGGTACTTGGCATGCACATATTTGAAAGGTGTGAGACATACAGTAGACACTTAGATGTAAAGTCCCTGATCACTGGTGGTATGTGTAGAATGTCATGTGGTCTGCAACTCATTCACATGCTCCCAAATTCTTGAGGCACTTATGACTAATATACTGTATGTAGGGGGTAGCTGTTCTTCTGTCTTTATAACTTAACTTTCTACACATTTTCAGTTTACTTTTTTTTTTTTAACTTTGAAATACTGAAATCCCCCACTCTTTTTACACCCACTGTCCCTCTGCCGTAGCTTCTTCAGCCCTTCTAAACAATGATTTCACCCCTTTGCTGGCCTTTGGGGGTCTTTAATTGCACATTCAACCAAAGGCTGAGGCAACATGAGTTACGTAGAAGGTAGAAAGTCAGTGTAAAACATTTGGCTGAATCTCAAAGCAGAGCTGACGAGGAAGATGAATAGCGGGTCAAGGTTGTTAACGGGTAGGAGGCCAGGTAAATCAATCATTTAATATGTACTAGGAATGCCCAGTTTGCATCTGCTTTTTGTGTGATTTCGAGTCTTTTTAACATGTTGGCAACTTTGGATTATGGAAGTCCTAAAAAGGGGTGAATGCAAGTAGGAGATGAGTGGGGTCAAAGGTATTCACCAGTGGAAGATGGCCATTCTGTTGTGAATGTTTGGCTACCTTATTGCAATTCAATTGAAACTTAAGAAGCCAAAATGCTACCTTTTTATTTTATTTTGGCACTGTGTCCTCACTGTGTCATGACTGCTGATAGGGCTTGTAAGGCGTAACAATATGCAAACCGTCATTATTGGAGTCCAATGCTGTATAATGTCATACAAAGTGAAGTGAAAGGTCCAATGGTAGGATAAAGCATCAAGAACCTGGCTGCTTAAGAGACTCTTCATGTCTTTATAAAATAATCAAGTATGTCAAGCTATCAAAGTAAAAAAAAAAAAAAAAAAGAATTATGTCGCTGTGGATCTCTTATTGTTTCTGTATGACAATATCACAAGCTAACTAGTCATGCCGGTAGCTGTGAAGCTGACCAAAGGATTTGATGGGCATTAAAACAGAGAGACACATGTTGCTGTGAAGGAGGGGGATAAGAGGGCAGGAGCCATGGCTCAGGACCTCTAAGCAAGCTTTGCTGAGCTCAGATGCTAGATGAGGTGGTTGTGGCGGTGTCGGGAGTGAGTAAGAGGAGGAGTTTGTCCTGTTCTCTCTCTTACTCTGTTAAATGTCTCAAAATGAGCTGTTCTGGCCAGCAGCAGTACAAACACTAAAAGCACGGCTTTCTTTTCAACCCAAAAAAGCATAAACATATAAAAATGGCAGGCTTTTTCTTTAAAAGAACAATGATTAAAGTAATAAAAACATACAAAATTCTTTTAAGTCTTCATATTATATACAATACAAGGCTGAAGCACCTTTTAAAATTCTTAATTCTCAAATTTTCTATTTCGAAATAAAACATTTCCTTAATTCTTTCCAAAAATGTGCATTTTCTAACTTCTTCCCTAATTTGAACAGTTCTTTGTTTTAACGCAGTACCACCAGGTAGTTTTTACTGTACTTTTATTCTTAAGTGCATTTCCAGTTTAAAAGCTCACATGGCCACTGTGATAAAATCAGTCCCGACTGGCCAGAGGCTTTTGGAGCGTTCAAGTCTCTTGACACCCCTCGTGGGGTAGCTGCTCCCTCATTGGCAGGATTGTCTGTGTAGCTGTGGCGGTGAGGGACGCAGGGACCGAACACTAGAGCAGCAGGCGACTGAAGAATGTGTGACAAGTAGGTGCATGTGTGTTGATCTTCAGGTACTCCTGCCCCATGCTCTCTGGGTTGGCTACATTGGCACACGTTAGTGGCTTGCGACACAGTCCCTGGCTGGCCACAATCCAAAGACTGCCTGTCCTTCACTGTATGGTCCTGTCTCCTGTGCATTCATCTAGCATACATCCATTCACTCAATTCATTCATTCATCTCATCTAGCCAGCCATATTCTCCTCTATATAGCCATGTGGACCAGACCATAAAAAATAAACTCTGGGTGTCAGTCTGAAAGGGGAGGTGGCTGGGGGCCTGGCGGCCATCAGGTTGGCGTATTGGGGTCACCTTGGAGGGTAGCCCTTGTAATGGCTCCCTCTCGGCCAGTGTGTCTGTGGCAGTGTCAAACACTTCCTGAAGTGCTCCAGCTCTGCTTGTAGCTTGTCCCTTTCAACTGCCAGCTTCTGTCTCTGGGACATCATCTCCTGCAGACCAGGGTGGAAGAGAAGGAAGACAAATAAAATATAAGTTATATAGTCAGTATAACTGGAAATTACAACAATGACAATTTTTAGGGATTTCAGTTGCATGGCATCAATGCAAGGGTGGGGAAAAATAAAGGAGAATTCGCAATGTGAGAATAATAAAGAATACGGTGCTGTCCTTCAAGTCACTACCTGCATGATATATTTGTATCAATCTTCAAGAGGGAAAGCATCTATTTCAAGGATTATAGAGGTGTATCTAATTTACACTCAAAGAAGCACGTGGAGAAAGGAAATGTGTAGCAGGTAGGTATTGATGAGTTTGGGCTTAGAGGTGATGTCAAGTGTGTTAGGAGGCACAATAAGTGGCGTGTGCATACATCTTACCCCCATGCTATGAGACAGCTGTTCAGCAGTCAGACTGAGGTTGTAATTCTGAGCTTCTAGTCTTCGACACTGGCTCTGCAACACTTGTCGCTCCAAACTTTGCTCTAGAAGACATTGCCAAATGAGAGAAAATAGGGAAGAAAAAAAACAAATGAGTTGGGGGTTAAAAAAAAAAGAAGAAAAAAAAAAGAGTGCAGTGAACATTGACCCCTTTGCAGAATCCAGACCATTTGCAAATGCTACAAGGCTACTTCACCACTGAAGTGCACGATATGACCTAAAATCAAAATCAAGATTAATTGCATAATTTTACCTAATGATAAATGAACAAATGAATTTCATTTTTGGTGATTTGTTTTTTTTGTCCTTATAGTTCATTGGCAAGGTTAGTAAAGTACATAGGCTCAAATATTGAAGGTGAGATATGTTTTTTTAATTCAAAAGTGCTTATTTTTGCTCTTTAAAATAATTGAAGGAACCATACAAAGCGCAAACTATTGTGGCTATTTATTGAAAACGTATAAAATTGAAATGGCAGTTCAGATCACACATTTATTTGCACATGACTGAGTTGTGGAATGGTGAATACTGCCCTCTAGTGACGAGAACACTACAACAACTGTTGAATATCAAGTCTATTCATTTGTATTGATTTCCATCACCAAACAATTTGTGACTGTACTCACTTCATGTTCTCTGTGGCAGCTTACCTTCAACATGTTCCTGATAAGCTTCAAATATAGATTCAATCCCCTGCCACTTGGAAGGAGGAGCCTCCTCTTCCTCCTCATCCTCTTCCTCCTCTTCCTCCTCTGGACCGGACATGTCCTCCCTCGTCCCTGAGGCCTCCCGGTGCAGGGCTACAGAGAAGTGCTGCCCGTTGGGCTGAGGGTGAGCATGTGAGAGCGGATGGGGAAATGAATGTGCATTGGAGTGAGATTGTGATTGTGAATGCGGCGGCCGGCCCGGGACGCTCTGAAGCTCTGGAATGTTGTAGTGTACAGAGGACTCCTGGAGGTGGGACGACTCCGACATCGCCATGGCTCCACCTGAAGGACAAGATGGGAGAAAGGGAATGTTTTACGTATTTCATCATTTTTCAAATTAATTTCAATATTGGTGAAAGGGTTAGTCGATTAATCTAGGGATACAAATAACGATTGTTTCCATTATTGGTTAATCTGCTGATTGTTTTTGCAATTAATTAATCAATCAATCAATCAATCAATCCGGTGGTCTACAAATTGGCAAAAAAAGTTGTGAGAAATGTCTGTCAGAATTTCTACGAGACCAAGGTGACGTCTTTAAATTGCCAGTCCAAAAAGTAAAAGATATTCAATTTACTATCATAGAAGCCCAAGAAACAATTTTTAAGTGGTGAATTCAATAAAAAAAACAAAAAACAGGAGTCAACGAGATTAAACTGTTAAGTTCATCTATCATGCAAAAATACCAAACATTTGCTGGTTTGAGCTTCTCAAATGTGAAGATTTGCTGCTTTTTAGGTTTTGGACTGTTGGTTAGACAGCCTATCATCTGAAGACATCACCCCGGAACATTTTGATGGCCATTTTTCATAATTTCCAGATGTTTTCTGACTAAATGATTTATTGATTTACTGGGGAAAAAATGATGTTCCTGGCAGACCTGTCTTGTTGCTGAAATGTGGTCTCCTGTGCGGCTTACCTTTATGTTTCTGCAGAGCCTTCTGAGTGGACTGAAGCACAGATTCATGGAACTGCTGGGCAAATTCCTCCGGGGTAAAGCTGTCCCAGGGTTTGGTGCGTCCGTTGACGCTGTGAGGTCCCTCTTTAGCCTGCAGGGGAAGTGGGGGCCGCAAGCTGTTCAGCAGGCTGGAGCTCTTTTTAGAGACCGGTCCCTCACTGGGCCCCCGGGCCTTGTCTGGGTAGACAGCTGGAGAAGGGGGTTGCTTTGGTCTTAATGTCTCCCCAAGGGGTTTAGGATGACCATTGGGGGACGCTGGGCATTGTGAGGAGGGGCTATGCGGTCGGACACTGTGGTGGCCTTCTGATTCAGAGGAAGGCTGGGCAAATGCAGAATCTGCAATCATTTGAACGTGTATTAGTCATGATGAGGTCAAGATCCACATTACTACAGATGGAACGCAGCAATTAAAATTTGTAATTAATTTAGATGCCTCTACTTTATACAAATAAACAAATGCTGCACTATCCTAATCTTTTTTATGGATGAGAAAGTGTGATATGTTATATGATAGTATGATTATGTTTATTAGCATGTGTCTCACCAGAAATCTGTGCTGCAGGGCTCTTACACAGTGGATAAGGGGCATGCCTGATGGTATCCAAGGTTACGCTCTTTTCTTTAATGGCCTGAAGCAGCTCCACTACCCTTTCATTATCTAAGAGACAGAGACAATAAGTTAGTCCTCTCTATATGTATCTTACTCACAATTTCATAAACATCTATTTCTCTCTCTTTGTGTGTGTGTGTGAGTGTGTTGTGTGTGTGTGTGTGTGTGTGTTGTGTGTGTCGTGTGTTGTGTGTTTAAAAGAAGGTTGAGTGTGGCCTGACAGTGTGGGTGGCAGTGCGCTGCCATCTGTAGGCAGCAAACGGTAAATCAAGAGGATCACTGTAAACCCACTGCTGCCCCTCCCAATTCCTTATCAGAGTGTGTGTGTGTGTGTGTGTGTGTGTGTGTGTGTGTGTGTGTGTGTGTGTGTGTGTGTGTGTGTGTGTGTGTGTGTGTGTGTGTGTGCGTGCATGTATAACTGCAAGTGTCTACAAACAGAACCTTGCCACAAGTCCACCTTTGTACCTAGGGCAGTGTAAAGCATTATACTATGCATCCATTGTTGGCATGATCCTTGTTTGACCCCTTTATGAGTCAAAATGTTAATGAGATCACAGTGCATTTAAAGCAGGCAGAGCTCAGCTAAAGTGAAGTATCAGCGAGCTAAAGAGCAGACTGAGAATAACTACTAATTTCTAAAAGCTAAATGAGCACGTAATCAGTCTTATACTTAACTGTTGAAATGAGATGTCATAGAGTAGAGACATATGAGTGATGGATGGGGGATGTTTCTATGGCCTTTTCTATGTGAAAGGCACTGGGTAGCTTCTGTAGTGGGTTCTAACCAGCTTGCTGAGCCACACTGACGTGTGCTCTTCTATGCCTTGCGATAATGTTCAAGTATTCATCAATGTCAAAACAAAATATTTCCTTCACTCAATTCTGATATTTTACCACTGAAGGCCGTTAGCATCCTTGGCGCAGGGAGGGAGCCATTGTTTATTTCATTAAGGATATCTAAGAGGCATTGTTACGCATAGTTAAGTCTTCCACTAATTATCATAGTTTTTGAAACATAATTAAAGAAAACGGTTTGTAAGCAACAAAAGAGCGATATAAAGAGTTAGACACAGTCACCCAATATATATTTATTACTAGGTTTTTAAGTACTTTTTTTAAGTAAATCAGAAGGGTGGGATGGAGGATCTTCTCCATACACTGGGCTAAATCAGTTTATTACTACACATTCCCTTACCTCTCCTCTGCTGTATAGTGACATGGGACAGTCTGAACGTGGTGAGGAACCGCTTCTTATCCTCCAGCTCTGGTGCTCGGTCCATTTCCTCAGGGGTGAAGCGCGTGCTGAGTTGGAGAGGAGGAAGAGGAGGAGAGCGTTTCGAGTGTGAGACAGGGGGTGAGGGGCTACGCTCTCTGAGCCTCCTCCGCCTTTTCCTTCTTTTTTGCTGCACCAACTCATCTCGTTGGCCCACCGTGGTCAGGCCAAACACTCCCAGGAAGTCCAGTTTCTGTGAAGTGAGGGGGAAAAATGAAATCTTAGTGCAATGTTTTGTCATGAGTGCTTGTGGAAAACACAGAAAGCGTATGTGTTGGCAGGGGTTTTACCTCTGTGGAGTCATCCAGTTTGAGTGGGGGCTGCTCTGCTACTCTCCTGAGATGGGCTCTCACCTCCTCATCATCACTCTCATCATATGAGTCATCCAGCTCATAGTAATAACCTACAGCAAGCAAAGAGGTCACTACTGACACCCCACTTTTAAATAATCTAATAAAAAAAGACTGAAACAGACATCAAGCTATAGCCTATGATTATTCAAAGCATGGTAAGAGTGTATGTGATCAGGAATAGTGCAAAAGTATGTCCATGGTGAGCAGTACCTTTCTCCCTGGCCTCCCTTCTCCTTTTCTCCTCCAGGTCCAGCTTGCTGACAGGCCTTCGATGCTGCTGAAGGAATTCGTCATAGATCAGCATTGTGTCTGGACCCATCTCCAGTGTGGCTACCTGTCCCATCCCTAGGCCGGAGACCATTTCTAGCCCTTGTCCTTGTCTACTGTGTCCCGGGTATCCCTGGAGGCTCTTTATTCCAGAATTGCTTTTCATTGCTCCCTCCAATTCATACTGGCTAGACAGGGACAATGATGCCCTCTGCTGGCTGAAGAAGGACTGGGTCGATTTCTCCAGATCAGCAAGGAATGTGCTGGGTTCCGGAAGGCCCGGAGGACCTCTCAGAGGGGGATACTTCTCAATTGCACCCCCTTCTCTCCTTCGGGCTCCGTCTTCATATTTGGAGGGTCCTGGGGGCAGCCGACTGAGGTCATAGTGTCCCATCCCTGAGGGCTCGTGGTTACGTCTAGACTCTGAGGTGGTTTCTATAAGAGATGCAGGGTTCCACAGGGTGGTGGGAGGGTGGTGTTCACGTGGTGGCTGAGGAGGTTTGGGGGAGATGAGGGGTGGAGGTGCACCTAAGTGAGGGTGGAGGTCCCGGCTTCCTGGTTCATGGTGATTTGGTATGGATCTGTACAGATACAATGGAACAGGTGTCATATTTAATTGTTAGAAATACTGGACAACACCCATACCTCCTCTGAAATGGATTAATAGTGTTTTCCAATCGCCCCATACGACACACCATAGCGCTTACATGCCTGGCCTATTTCCCTCCATCCCCGTCAGAATGTCTGTGGGTTTGTGTGGCAAAGCAGTGTTATCAAGCTCAGACAGAGTAGCCCAGAGCAGAGTGAGGATGGCCAAGGCACACCACATGTCCTCCAGATGCACAGACCTTTTTTGATCTGTTCAGTCCTTGTAGTGTGACACACACACACACACACACACACACACACCACACACACACACACAAAGAGGCCAGGAGAAATATAAGAAAAGACAATAAGAAAAGGATTGACATAGGGTGGGTAAGGAGAATGATGGATTATTATATAAAGAGGGAACAAGGGTGAAAAGAGATAGTATGGTGGCAAAAGTCAGGAAGAAAGAAAGGCAGATGGCTGATGGAAACTTTCTCGAGCATTTTTCCAAATCAAACCTGGCAGGAGCACACACTGCACGACCAGTCAAATTATCGATGCCCCCCTGTTTCTGTTTGCATTTCTGTATATATGTGTGAGTGAGCAAAGGTTTGTTATCTGCAATCTGCAGCCTGTGAGCTGTGATTCTGAGATTATACCCTAGGGTTACTAATAGCAGACGTGTGTATTGCTCCTGTCCTACCAGTTCAGCATTAACCACAGCCTCACTTTTGAATCACACACAACAACACAAACACTGGCACAGTAACAAAGAAGGGTAAGCAGTGGGCTTATGCTGTGCAAGGTTGAGAGGATTAGAGAATTAGCCTTTGTGTATGCTAGCAGTCCCACTCACAGCCTGTTTGAAACTCCTACCCACTACTTATAAAAAAGCAGTCATCAGGACCCCACATTACACATGCATTAACACCTAAACTGCCTGTTTGCCTACATGTCAGACCTGGGAGGAAGCATGGACAGAAATAGAATAGATGTGATGCTTCTGACATGGTTTATCTTTTTTTTCAGTCCTGCCTGAAAAAAAACTTCTAAAGCCTGCCAGCTTCTGAGGCTTCAGAACACAGGCACAACAGTCCCAACAAGGCTAGCAGAGACAGACAGCAAAACACCCCAAAAATAGTGTTTGCACTGAAAACATGCATGCATTCTCAGAGCAGACAACTACGTGTCTTTGTCAAATACCCTGGGCATAACAACTCAAACAAAAAAAATCAATTGCCAAGTCATGTGGAAATAAATACCATCATGGCATGTGGTTAAAAACTGTAAGTAGGTTTGAATTTTCTGTAAATGGTGGCTGGTCTGCAATGTCTCACCTGTGTGAGTCTGTCCTGTGTTCTGGTGCATCAGCTGGACGGCCCAAGTCCAAGTGCTGCTCCAGAACCTGCTGGCGGAATTCAGACACCTGGTACTGACGATCCTCTTTCTCCTGCCGCAGCTTACGTTGCCGCGCCAACCACCTCTCCTCCTCATTTGCCCTCTGAGCTATCATTGAGGCAGAGAGCCCCGTCCCTACAGCGCTGGACCCTATGTAGAGGCCGTGGCCTGAGATTAGACCTGGGATGGGATGATGTGGTTGGACCATTGAAGAATGGAGTCCTGGTGGGACTGGTTTGGGGGCTGGAGGGGTGGGCTCTTTGGTTTTATCTGCAGAGGGAGAAAGGTCAGATTAAAAATGTTGATATTAAGGCAGCAACTAATGATTATTAGTATAACTGGTGATCAATAAATATTTTTTTTGGTCTCATTCATTTATCAACTAATTGTTTTTGTCTCTGGTTGATATGAAGTGTTTATAGAGACACGTGTTTATAGGCAGTATGATTGTAGCTTAAGAAAGCTACAGGGGCAGCACGGACACATACCAGTCCGATTAGGGGTGAGTCTCTCAGGCTTGTTTCGATCTTCCTGCCCCCTCATGGCATGGAGCTCAGCCAGATAGTGGCTCTCCATGGCCTTGGACGCTTGCAGCTCCTTCTCCCTCAGTGCTCTCTCCTTCTGCCTCTCCAGTTCCTTCTCCCTTTCTCTCTCCCTCTCTCGCTCTCTTTCCCGCTCGCGCTCTCTCTCCCTCGCTAGCTCTTTCTCCCGCTCTCGCTCCCGCTCTCGTTCTCTCTCCCGCTCTTTCTCTCTCTCTGCCTCACGTTCTCTCTCTTTTTCGCGCTCCCGTTCTCGTTCACGCTCCCTCTCTCTCTGCCGCAGCTCATCCTCCAGCTGAAGCCTTAAAAGAAGAAAGAAGAGGTCAGTGAAATCCAAAAGAAATCATGGCACACTGCTAAGATTTATTGTGTGCATGCACTTGTGACTGTACATTGACGTAAATTAAGGGGACTTTACCTTTCAGACTGCAGTGCTGACAGTGAGGGGTGCGTAAAGTCTCCAGGGTAGCGGACCCCAGGTAGGTGCATGTGAACAGCAGAGGGATGGATGGGAGGTAACGCTCCCCCTCCTGGCAGCTGATAGAAAGGTGACCTCAAAGCAGAGAGGCAGAACGGGTCATCCATCCTGGGAGAGAAGGATTACATAAAAGAAAAAGACAGAAAAAGAGAATAAGTCAGTCTCTCTGTGTGACAGTGTAGCATCCACTTTCATTAACCTGTGCGCCTCCATCTCTCAAAGAAGCAACATCAAAGGGTCTTCCATCTTTTAAGAAAGCAGCAGTGTCTGTCAGCTAACCTCAATCATCACACAGCAGCTAGCAAGAGACTGTGCTGTGTGTTGATCCACAACTGTGTGTTTTTATGTATGTGTATGACATCCACTGCTCATCCCCTCATTAAATCCATTACAGAGCAGTGTGTGATGGGCGCTGCAGTCCTCTGATTTTGCTAGGTTGACAGACCAGGGGCACGCAGCCTGTGTGACAGCCCAAAGCAAGCAAGGTCCTTCTCAACACACACACAGTCTACATGATCATAGAAAGTATACATTTAAAATGAATGTATCTTTTTTTAACAAACATTAGGCCTAGATTTTCTGCTGCTGGCATTTTGTCTTTATGATCACTGGGCTGTCTCCTCAAAAAGGGACTTTAGAAAGTACCTAAAACACAAACCATTTTATGAGAGAATGAATAAACCACAGTATTGAGCAGGATACATCTTTTCTCAAATGCATTAACAGCTCCGGGATTCCTTTATGGTAATTTCCCACAAAGCATGCATGAAGAAGCTCCAGTTATATATAGAGATAAGTGGCAAAACCAGCCGTGGCTCTCTTTTGGATGTTCATATATTATTCATAGGCATAACCTAGCTCGGCTAAAGACAAGAAAAATGGGTCTTGCTATTAACTGGCTTGGTTTAAGACGCTTTAAAATACATAAAACTTGTTCATTAATAAAGTAAATACCGAGTTCTGTTTGTCTAATACTGCAAAAAACATGAGGCACCCAAAAAAAACTGTCAAATAAGTGTAAAGCTTCTCCTTGATTTATGAAGAACTGCACTGTAATTTAGTAAGCAATAAAGCATCATTACAGCAGCTCTGAGGGTAGTAAATGGCATTACTGCAGCCTTTGGCAATCAGAAATTATGTATATGTATTTTTTAATCAATCTCTTAAAAGCATATTGACACAGCTGTCCAGGATATTTTCAAACAGAGGATTCTTAGCAGCAGTCTGTCAGATTATACATAAAGCTGTAATTTAGGACTAAGTGCATCCATATGATAAACTCTGCTACGGGTTGCAAAGAGGTACCCCAGTGTTCAGTGCAAGGATGCATCTGTTTAAAGTGATACTCTGTGATCTTTGTTTTAACACACCTCCTTCTTGTCCATGATGATACTACGAGTTTGATTATTTTAAATCTGTTATTTGCATTGTTACTTTGCTTTTTGTTTACCTGGAACCTGCTTTTTTCATTTGTACTGCCATCTATCTAAGTCAAATCTCTCTTCATCTCTCATACATCAATGAAATCTCTCTCCCCCTAGTTTAATAAATATACAAACATAGAACATCAATATTTTACCTCTGGTAACATGAATTCAACGTCAGCTATACATTAATGTGTTTACTGCCTGTCTAAGCATATACTTGGTTAAGTCATATGCACTGGTTTGCACAATTTGCTCTCTGAGGAAATGGGTGCCAAGTCAACAAAACAAATAATTGGAGAAGCTTACCTGTATGGAGTGAAGGAGGGGTGGGGCAGGTAGCTGGGGTGGTAGTAGGCAGCTGCAGCAGCGGGGTCCAGGCCTAAGGGCAAAGAGGGCATGCGGAGGGCATCCTCGGTTGTGGCATAGGGCCGGAAACCACGGAGGTATTCTTCTGGTACATGACCAGGGGGGACTGCATTAGGCAACTGTCTGGGCAGACTGAAGGTAGGAGAGGGGGTAGGGGCACAATAGAGCAAAGCTATGATTAGATTGATTTGTATGTGTCCATTGTTGTACACACATACTTCATAAAACTAATTGTGTCTCAGCACCAACAGCAACAAGACAAATGTTTCTCATTTGTTTTATCTGATTCCAGTGAGTATAGTATCTACATGAATTATTGCTCATGCACTTATAATAATGCAGGTAGAAACGTCCTTAAATTGAAAACATGAAAACTCCTCAAATCCAGAGACCCAGTGTGTGACTCACTTGAGTGGCTGGAAACGTGAATCCTGCATGACAGCACCGGGGGTGAGACCAAAGGCATAGGGGTTTCCCAGGAGGTGGGCAGGGACTGAGGGGCCACCCTTTTCCTGTGGGAGGTTCCCCTCTGCACCCAGACGTTCTCTGCTGGCCCCACGAGGCCCTGAGTCAGCCTGGAGAGAGATCCACAGAGAGAGTCTAAGTCATTGTTCGTGAAGACATGTGACCGTCACGCTTGTCAATGCTCATGGAGCCTCTCCTGTGCGGGAAAGAACAGGCCTGTTTCTGGTGAAGCTCCCTCCCTCACTGGCTCTTTGTACCTCAGGCATTTAATTCACTTTCTCACACAAACCACCCCCCTGTAAAAATGGAAGGATCAACATTTCTCAGAGGGGGATATATGACAAACCGAAGCAAGCAGGCAGAGACTGGTAGAAAAACGACCTTACTGCTTTGCTCTAATTGTAAACCAGAGATGTCTTCCTCATGATGGATGAGGATGAGGTAATGGTAGATGTGCAACAACAGTAATTCTAGAAAGATGATGACTTGGATCTCAGCAAAGTTGTGTGTGTGTGTGTTGTGTGTGTGTGTGTGTGTGTGTGTGGTGTGTGTGTGTGTGTGTGTGTGTGTGTGTGTGTGTGGTGTGTGTGTGTGTGTGTGTTGTGCGTGCGTATGTATAACTGAAACACATCTAAGAGACAACAAAGCCCAAAAAGCAACATCCTTCTGCCTCCGTTTCTCTTCTTTTTCCTTTCACCTCCCTCTCACTGTTTGGCAGCAAGCCTGGTCTCACTTATCCAATACCACAACAAACACACACACAAACACACTCAGCAGGCACATACACCGTTTAAGAGCTACAAAAAATCCTGCTGTGGGAGTGCATTTTCTGAAGATTTTTTTCCCCCCTCTGCCTACAAATGCAATAGTAGAACAGAGAAACTTACAACCCTTGTTAGTTGTACAAGGAAATCGTTTATGGATGGATATAGTCAAGAAGGATTTTCACAGGTAGAGTGGAAAAGTTATCTCATCCCACAAAACGAGAATTCAAGTTGAAGTTGGCAAGGGAACAACTAGGAAAAACAGAAAGAAGGAAGAAAAGGAATATAGAGATCAAAACATTGAGAGGAGAAGGCAGTTCTTGCCCCACTAAATTAACCTCTGGGATCCCTGGGATTAGAAAGAGATCTTACAGCAGCACTGTCCTCTCTCTCACTACTGCCTCTGATAAAATAAATCCAATTTAAGGAACCATTACTTAGATGTCCTTGTCTGCAGCCACTGACCCAGGCTAACACTGATGCGCTCACATCCAATCTTAAACGCCTCTAATGTTTAGACTCCCCCTTTGTTTCTAAGATGCCCCCACGTTGCTGTTGTTTAATGTTACTGTTTTCTCCTTGTTGTTTGTTGCGCTTCACTAAAC
Source organism: Etheostoma spectabile (assembly GCF_008692095.1). Taxonomy (NCBI): domain Eukaryota; kingdom Metazoa; phylum Chordata; class Actinopteri; order Perciformes; family Percidae; genus Etheostoma; species Etheostoma spectabile. The sequence continues at coordinate 4,783,729 of NC_045733.1, read as the reverse complement.
TGTAAGACACTCTACTCCCTCAGACCTCCTGGCCCCTAAAAACCCATTACGCCACTTCCATCATTTCAAAGCTTTATGAGCCCAAAGAGATGGTAGACGTTTCCTCCCAATCAGCAGCCGACTGGAAAAGAGGTTCATATATGTCAATAGAGGTCAATATCAGATTGTAGCTTGGAAGACACAAGATGCCGGGCTCTCAGTTTGCTCCTTCTCCTTTTTTCACAAAGTATCTTCTTCTTTATCTGCCTCCTTGTCCGACACTACCAATAGTTGATGGGTGGTTGCCTGGAAATCTTCTTTAAAAGCCCTTATGGTATGTGTGGGGGACAAGAGATACACTTGTATTCATGTTTATTTTCTTAACCCCCATGAACTTGCAGAGGAAGTCACACAGAGTGTATTTCTCCAGTCCACTCCAGTATACTCCCACTGATGGCAGCTTTGAAAACCAAGTGATCAGTGTTTAGCAAAGGTGTCATCATTGCTTGACTAACACTACTGATAGTACAGTTTGTTGTGTAGTGCTGGGTGATTAGCCCTAAAATAATCACAATTTGTCAGGGTATAATTAGAACAACAAATTGCAAATCTAAACAGTTGCCAAATTTACAGGCAAAAGTCAGAATATTGCCATTATCACAATATTCTTTTTTTATATTATAATAAAAAAAGATACCTGTATTATTATGAATAATATGATACAGTACACAACTATTGTTATGTGTGAGGAGCAGACCAATCTGTGCCCCAACTTAACAACAAATCAAGTCGTTGCTTTGGAAAGGGACCAAATAAGAAAATTCACTGACCATCTTTGATGGCATTACACCACAAAGACCCTTTGTGACAAATACAATCATGCAGTCTGTTTATAATCTATTTATAGAGTCCCTGACAAAAGTCTTGTCGCTTATCTATTTTGTAGAAACACCTGCTAACCTGACTTTTAATTAATCAATTGGTGTAAGAAATAGCTCATATGAAAAGCTAAAACCCTCCCAAATGATGTTCAATGCACTGAAATAAATTAGTTTCACTAAAAAAAGATTTATTATTTAAACAAGACAGAAAGGTCAAATTTTGGCAAGACAAAAGTTTTGTCGCCTATACATAAATTGAACAAATTTACTACAAATACTAAAATATGTCAGCAAATTAAATAGTGGTGCTGTGAGATTCAAATTTAATATCTTGTATGACTTCCATGAGCTTGAAGGACTGCATCCATGCGGTTTGGCAAGGATTCATACAATGTATTGATGAAGTCATCAGGAATAGCTAGGAAAGCAGTCTTGCATGCCTCCCAGAGTTCATCAATATTCTTTGGTTTGGTCTTCCATGCTTCCTCTTTCATCCTACCCCACATATGCTCAATGATGTTCATGTCTGGTGACTGGGCCGGCCAATCCTGGAGCATCTTGATCTTCTTCGCCTTGAGGAACTTTGAAGTGGAGATGGAAGTATGCGATGGAGCACCATCCTGCTGCAGAATTTGGCCTCTTTTATGGTTGGGAATATAAGAGGTAGCTAACATTTCTTGGTATTTGAGACTATTGATGTTGCCTTCCACCCTGCAGATCTCTCGCGCACCCCCATACTGGATGTAACCCCAGACCATGATTTTTCCGCCACCAAACTTCACTGTTTTCTGGGTGAATCTTGGATCCATGCGGGCTCCAGTAGGTCTCCTGCAATATTTGCGGCAACTGTGGTGTAATTCAACAGAAGATTCATCTGAAAAATCCACTTTCTTCCACTTCTCCAGCGTCCATCCTTTTAGCAGGCTGTGGGCCTTGGCAAATGCCACACGGTTTTTCAATTGTCTTTTGTTTAGTGCTGGCTTCTGGGCACGGATTCGACCATGGAGGCCATTTTGAGACAGAATCCGACAAACCGTTCTGGTTGACACAGGGACTTCAGGGGACCAGGTCTGGTGGAGCTCTGCTGCAGTGGAAAATGGGCTGGCCTTGGATTTTCGAGCCAACAAACGGTCCTCTCGAGCAGTTGTCTTGCGGGGTCTGCCTGACCTGGGCTTGTCAAAACATCTCTAGTGTCTTCAAATGTTTTTTTTAATCCTCTGTACTTGACGCTGAGACACATTGAAGGCGTCTGCCACATCAGCAGTGGATCTGGTCTTCAGCCTCTTGATAATCAAAACTTAAGTCTCAGGGTGAATCGTAGGTATGTTTTCAGATGTCTAGTTGCAGTTGATGTGAAGGTCTAGTGTACTGGGGTTGTTTTTATACACACCTGAGACCTAATTGATCCATTATTAGTCACAGGTGAAGCTCATATGACAAGGCGACAACACTTATCTCTTTGCAAAAATTGATTCAATGGGCTTTACCAAGCTGTGAATATTAGAATACTTTTTGACAGTTTCTTTTTGCACTGAAACATTATTACAAAAGCTGTTGGGATTAAAATGAGCCGTTTCTTGTAAATAAATCTTGATTAGAAATATATTTCAGCGGCACTTCAGGTCAATTTGTACACAAGCGACAAGACTTTTGTCAGGGACTGTATGTGGTGTTTTCTATTTGGTATTTATCTGGTGACCAGAAGTTGGTATGAATCAAATGCGGTTTGAACCTGTGTTTAATGTCCTGTATCATACACAGTTTGTGTGTGACAGGGGCATGGTTTCATAATTATGGCTATGACTCAATAACTGTCGATTGGTGCAACTGCCAGACACAAATTACCACAAAAAATTGATTTAACCTCCAACAAATTTCTCTCAGAAAAATCCCATCATCAGAGGATGGAACATAGATGCCTGTAAAACAACAAAGCATGGTGGTGTTGCTGCAATTTCACAACTGACTAGCTTTTCCTTCCTCCTTTTACAATTAATAGTGTCACTGAAAAGCAGCAAGTCCCTCATACATGTAAGATGACCAACCCGTTTGTAAATGACAGTGTGTACATATGGTTGCCATGCTGTGCACATCTTTGTTGCCTGAGCTTAGTACCAGTTTGGGTATGTCTGTGCATGTGTTTGTGGATGCACGCCCATAGAAAAACATGGAAAAAGGTATGGGTGTAACAGGTCAGCACCTAGAAAAAGCACATACACCACAAAAACAGAACCTTCCATCCCCATTAGAGAGGCACCTTAGTCACTCAGGCAACTACACATCACCAGCACCATCCCATATACAAAGTACAGAGAACAAATACAAGCACTCAGATTCAAAGAAACATCCATTAACAGCCATCTTCCTCTGTGCAAGCCAGGTCCCTGTAACCCCCACTGAGGGTGGGAGACCCTGTGCATTGTAGAGCGCTCGTTTACGCCTCTCAGATGGAGCCATGAATCCAAATTGCCAATTAAAAAGCAATTACAGGCAGCAGCGGGAGCAGACTCCTGCAGTCATTAAAGCAAAATGCCAACGCACCAAGCCCTCCCTCCTTCACTGCCTTGTCTATCACCCCCCTCTGAAAGACAGACTTAGCTACAGAGACACCAATCAACAATTCTTACACACAGAACAGGACACACACAACACAGCAACAAAAAAGCTTTTCTTGGACGCTCTACAGGGGATCCAAAGAGCAGACTCCTGCCGCTGTATGCTACTATTTTCTCTGTATTAATCGTTCCTCTATCAGAATTTCTATTTGTCTTCAAATCTTCATATCTGTTTTTTTGTGTGGTTGATATGGTTGTGTTTCATTCTTCCTGATCAGTGATTAGCAAAGGAAGCAAAGCTCCAGACAGTTTCATCTTTGTTTAAGAAGGACATTCTGATGCCGTGGATGTGTGTCCTTTACGGCCCCTTGGCTCTTTGTGAACAGAAAGTTATATGTGCTTGCTGAGGCGGCCACGCGCAAATAGGGGCGATGTTATGACGCCAGCTATTGTGACGCATCCCCGCTGCTACCCACCTGACCTCTACTCCCAACCCCTTGTCCACATAACCTCCCTTAACCTCCTCATTCTTTGGCTGGGTGGCCCCACGCTGCTGGAGATGCCACAAACATAGTGATGCCACACACATACACACACGGTGCTACTGTATGTTTAATTCTTTTCCAGCTCTTTAAAACTTGCTATGCTGAAGCAATGACAAAAGGGAGACATCATTGGGAGAGCTCCTCTGTCTTTCCAGCCCCTCCCAGGTCTGGTTGACCCTTGAACTGTGAAAGGTCCATTCCGTAAAAGCTATAGCTACAGAGGGTGAGGGGGGGTTTGGCCAGAGGAAAGGACAATAGCCTAGATGCTACCATGCATTGCTGTCTGGCTGACCTCCTCACTATCCTTTCTCCAGGGAACTGTCAAAGTGTCTCAGAGAGTTTCCGCATGTTGCAGATTGCTGTTTGTAAATGTGCACTTGGCCTCACAAATTAGCCCTAAGCTGAGATAAGAAGGCTTAAAGCAAGGCCATAATCCATAATCCACTCCTTATCAAAGCAAGCAGCTCTCCCTCTCTCCCCCTCTTTCTCTCTCCCTGACTACGTAACAGAGAGTGGGTGTTGGGGTGACGAGGTGGTGGATACACTTGACTGCTTGAGTTAAGAGGTGTGGCTGGAGGTGGGGATGGGGTGGCTTAGGAAGCTAAAGGCTGGGGACCCGGGAGGGGCTGGGCCAAGTGCAAGAGGGCTAAGTGGGAGGGGGGCTGGAGGGGCACAGATGTTAGCTGCCGTTGAGGCTGTCACCTTGACATCCCAGTAGCAGCTGGCATTGTTTAACGCATGGAGTCGTTGGGGGAGGAGAGTTTAGTTGATGTGGTGGTCAGGGAGGGTATTGAGCGAAGCTGACATTCATTGACCTGCCAGCTATGTCACATGTACGTCAAATACGTAGTGCCACACTATGGGTTAAAGGCCATCTATAAATCTATTAATCCCTCGAGAGCTTGTCTGTGTGCTCACTTGTACTGGCAAGCAAAGGGAAGAATGAACACATTTTTGTTGTTTCAAGAAAAAGAAAGAAAATACACTGGAAGAATCTGAGGCTTCAGAAAGAGCAAGTGAAAGAAAAAAGGGAAGTAAGCAAAAGGAAGAGAGCACGCTTAAGGTCAGAGAGATAGGTGTTTGAATGGGGTTTTACCTGACGTCCCTCGCTCCTCCAGAGGCCGTTGCTAGTCTTTGTTGGAGCAATGGTGACTACAGGTGGAGTGTTTGGCACGCTGTGGCCCACTGGGGGGACCAGGACAGGCCCTGGACCAAGGGGACCCCTCTTGGGTGTACTGACTGGAGAGCTGTGGTTGGTGGCCGGGGAGGACACTGGAGAGGACTCGCTGCTAATGGAGGATGCAGCTGGAAAAAGACAGACAAATGACATGAGTACGGTGAAAGAAAGAACATAAGACAAGCTAAACGTCTATTGATAAAAAGGCAAGTGTAACAACAGTGTGATCTTGTAGCTCCTTCACTAAGGCATAAATGGGTTTGCAGAACTACAGTAGCAACAAATAACATGTACACACACTCACACAAACACATAGGGCATAATGGATGGCCCAAGGCCCCTATTATAATGTGACAGTGATCAGAATGAGCAGCCCTGTGAGAGTCACACAGCCTTGACATGCAGGACAAACGGACGGACAGACGCGCAAACACATATACGTATACAATTTACACCTAAAGAACACACTGCTTGGGAGTAAACAGGCTAACAGCCATACTGAATATAGGGTCAGTGGTGCTTGCGGCTACACACCAAACTCTCTCCTTCATCGCACACACACAGCAGGTGGTAAAAAGCTGGCCCAATGAGCTTCTCTGCTGAGCTGTAGCTGTGCCACATTAACAAAGCCCTCCAGGGAAACCCTGTAGCACAGGGTCACGGTTCGGTCACATGCCTTGCTTTCCACCCATCTCGCTTTCTCTCCCTCTCTCTAGTTCCAAAGCTCTTAAATAATATGCTCACTTTCACATACGTTTATTACTGCAATTTGATCTTTCAAACCATTTATCTTTACCTCCCCCCATATAGGATACACCTTACACTTGTCTGTGTCCACTGTCTCTTCCCTTTTGTCTTTTTTATTCCTTTGTCTTCCATTCTTCTCTTTATTTCTCTTACGTTTTAACTTGTGTGATGTCTCTATATTTTCTCTTATTTCCCTCTCTTCTGCCCTCTTCTCCTCACAGTGCAGTGGGCTGCATGTGTCCTCCGCTCAGAGTGAGCAGAGCATTACACAGTCAAACTGGGTCACAACCCTCTCAATGGGACACACACTTCGGTGCGGCAGCAAGGACAGCAGGAGATGTGCGCTTATGTGTGTACATGTGCTGGTAAAGTGCTTTTGTGCATAAAACATGCTTACATGCAACCACAGCAGCTGAAACCTTGGGCCACTTTCAGGATTATTTCTTCTCCAATTATCACCATCAGAACAAGAACCACAGATCTCTTACACAACCGCCATTTCCCCTGCTTTAGTTTCCATGGCAACATAACCTAACAGACAACGTCAGCTTATGGTGGGTGCGGTCAGGATATTGACTGATTTTAAACACCTCATTCTAACTAATACCACTAAATAATGGAAAGCATCAATAATGGCAGTGAGGTGACGGTCTAGAAAAAATCTGAAAATCTATGTGTGTGGTGTTGAAACACAGGGAGGGTGTGTGTGTGTGTGTTTGAGGAAAAGATGATGATGATGCATGTGAGGTGAGAAAAATGATAGGAGATAGGATGTGATTGGGGGAAAAAAAGTAAGAGTGCAAAAGAGCTCCAAGGTGAGGCAAGATATGTAGAGGAGAGGAAAGCAGAGAGATAAGGGGTGCAGATGGGTGAGTGGGTGGCGGGGAAAGGGTGGAGGATATTGAGGGGGGAGGCATATCTTGTCTGCACAATGGCAATTAGTGGCCTAATCCTCCCCCCCTCACCTCAGAGAGCCATTACTCTCCTGTGCAAGACTAGGCCAATCAATAGCAGCCCACTCAGCCTGGGGAATGGAGCAACACTTAATACAGCTCTAGTGTCACAGCCTATTCACTCACCAGACCTCTCTCTCTCTCTCTCTCTCTCTCTCTCCCCCCCTCTCTCTCTCTCTCCTCTCTCTCCTCTCTCTCTCTCCTCTCTCTCTCTCTCGCTCTCTCTGCAACACAAGGATGCGGGACAAATAAGGCTGAGGGAGGAAGAGGCAGAGAGGAGGGTACTGCTAAGCAACAGACCTCTACTCCATCTAATTCTCTCACCCCCCTCTCTTCCCATCTCCGCCTCTTCCTCCTCCTTTTCCATGTAGAGGCAAAGCAGACTGGAGAAGAGGCAGGGCAAACTAAATAATTAAGATCAAGAAAAGAAGCAGGTGAGGGAAAGAATGAAATAAAAGAGACACAGGCCGTCTCCCAACGGCTTCATTCTCTTTTTGCAGCTTGCAGAATCAGTGTTCACACTTTCCTTGCCACGTATACACCCACAAAAATACAAACAGCTATTATTCCTCTATTCCTAATCCTCATCAACAACATCCCAAACAGTTCTTTGCAAGAAGATAGGGGCATCTGATAGGAAAATAATTAATTTAATTTTTGTCATTTTGGCCATACGCTCCTCCCCTTCCATCTATAAAGAAAGATGGCCATACATGCCGGTCCTGTAGGGAGCTAGAAGGGGCAGAGCGAAGCACAGCATTCATCTCCAAGGTCTAAAATAGGCTCATCAGCTCTAAACCTGCACTTTATTAGCTGTCTCGTTCTTGGTGTGGTGTGTAGGGTGTGTAGGGTGTGTGTGTGTGTGTGTGCGTGTGTTTGGTGTGGTGATAGGGTTAGGAGGGGGGCTTAGAGAGAGAGAGAGAGAGAGAGAGAGAGAGAGAGAGAGAGAAAGACAGAAAAGGTAGAGACCAAAAGAAAAAAGAGAAAAAAAGCAAGCACGGTCTCAGTCCCAAGCTGTGTGTGATTAATGTGAAGCTCCTTTCTCTATCGCCTCATCTATTACTAGTCCCCCTCTCCCAGACTGCCTCCACACTTGACCGCTCAAGCTGAGCCCCACATGCACACGCGCACACACAAAATATACAACCGCAGCAACAAACAAAACAAGCTGTGGTCAGAGGCTGTGGCCAAGTGTCCCTGCATAGATGGCACATTTTAGTACAGTCACTGACCCAATCAAACAGATACCACAGGCACCAGCAGCTAAGGCAGTGAATCCCACTGGATCACTAAGCCTTGATAGGAAGACAACACTACACATACATGTTTTAGTGTTGCCAAATGGCCCCTACCAATCTTCCGCCGCCACCACCACCTTCCCCACTGCCTCTGCCAAAACAGCCAAGCATAGCCAGCCCTGCCAGGCAGAAGGTGCTCTCCTCCACCACACCAAAACCCACGCACCCCTCACCCAAACTACATCCCAGCATGCATTCAACAACCATCAGCACTTAATTAAACAGTCCATTTCACACCTGGTGTGCATAGAAGTGCCCAGCCAACCCTGCATCCATATGCCACCCCACTAGCAGACAAGCCTCAACATGTGCACTCCGACACACACAAACACACACACCACACACACACACACACACACACACACACACACACACACACACACACACACACACACACACACCACACACACACACACACACACAAACACAACACACACACACACACACACACACACAGCGCTACTACGGTCTTTGGGCCCTGCACTGACAACATAACACAAAGCCTGTAATCTGCATCACTGAGTGGGGGAGGGGATAGGCACACTGTGTGTGTTGCTGTGCCAGAGAGGGAAAGAAAGACGGTACAAGATGGCGGATGGAAATAAGAGGAGCATCCTCTATGCCTTCTGCAGATTGTACAAATTGCATATTAAACTTAAATGCCGCTTTGCTACTGAACAGAGTCATGTGAGGTGTAAGGTTGTTGTGTATGCTGAGAGGACACACAAATGAGCTTTGTGGTGTTTTAGGGATAGCCCACAGAAGGGTTTTTGCCCTCGAGAGAGAGACACACACACACACACACACACACACACACACACACACACACACACACACAACAACACACACACACACCACACCACACACACAACACACACACACCACACACACACACCACACACACACACACACACACACACACACACACCACACACACAACACACAACACACACACACCAACCCAGATGGAGAGGTCAGAGACACACTGCCCCTATATCCCAGCATGCTCTGGGCTCCAAGAAAAAAGGGGAGCCTCCGGCCACACACTTATACCACACACTAACACATACATATGCAGATACTCACAATCTGACAAACACCCCAGGTTTTCACAAATCAACAAACTAATTACTTCCAAGTTGTCTTTTTTCCAGCCAATTCAGTCCATCTAACTTGCACACATTTATTCTCCATCTCTTTATTCTCTCTCCAGGCAGTGTACTTCAGTTGGTATGAACACAGTCATGACATTCTAGTGGTGTGTATGTGTTTTAAGATTGTGCAGAAAAGAAACAACCAAGAGGATTAAACCCAGGTCTGCCTAATTAATCAGATATCAGCAGGCCTGCCTTTTTGAAGCAGTGTATTATCTGTGTGTGTGTGTGTGTGTGTGTGGTGTGTTGTATGTTTGCACACACACGTGTGCTATCGTGTGTGTAAATGCGAGTGTACATGAGATGAGTGTGTCCTTTTTATTCTACTCTGATACTCATTATCCATTTACTCCCCTCTTCAGCTCAGCAGTCAGTACACATAGCTATTAATTTCACACGCCACAGACAAGTGACAATGTAAGTGTGTGTGGGTGTGTGTGTGTGTGTGTGTGTGTGTGTGTTGTGTGTGTGCGCGCATGGGTGTGTATATAAACAGCAGCCATGCTCAAGGTATTAAATCAGTTCAGCAGTCGGTGGTAATGATACAACTAGTCAAACCTAACTAATTCCCCTGGGCCTACACTGACTCATGGCACCCTCATATATACTGCACTACTCACCTCAAAGCATGAACCAGAGGTTGAGAGAGAAAGAGAGAGAGCTTGATTCAAAGTAGTTAATGAAAGGACAGCAGGCTGTAGCATGCTAAGAAGCAACTGTTTTCATGTGTGGGGGTGTTTCCTATAAACACAGGCTCTGCAGACAGAGAAGTGACTGAAGCTCCAGGGGCTACATGGCTCTGCCCACCCCGGAGCCGGTGCTCCTAACACGGGCAAAGTTGCTTCCTTTGCCTCGACGACTGACTCACCCACACATCACTGCCTACACCAGCCAGGCAGCACAGTCAGCAGGCCTAAAAGAACAAAGGGGCTTTTTTGCGCTTTTAATAAAAAGGTGATAGCGCTTAATCAGACAGGATCTGATGTCTGTTTGTATGAAAAAGGCACATACAGGAACTCTCTGCCTTGTTAGATTGTAAATTTCAAATAGAACAGCACACATGTATTCTCACCACGCATCACAATGAAAAATAAAAAAGCAGCGGTATTAAATAAACCTGACTAAGAAGGCAATCCATTTGTTCACCAAGTGCAACTGAAATGAAATTACATACAAAACAAAGTTAAGAAGGACACATTCCAATTAAAAAAAGGTGAGTCCATGATAAAATAAAAAGGCAGGAATGAACTCTGGAAGGGAATTTTTCTGTTTCAGAGGGGCAGAGTGGGTAAGTCTAAGGCTGGCATGTAGGGTTGAGGGAGTGAAGAGAGATGAAGGGGAGAAGGATTGAGAGGTAGGTGAGGAAAGGTTGGGGCTGAGCTCTCTCTGTCATAAATCATTTGCAGGGTTCCAGGTCCCAGGCTGCAGTGGATTAGGGAGCAAGGTGTCCAGGGACAGCCAGGAAGGAGGGGACTATCTGATTTAAGAGCCAGAGCAAGGGTGGACAGCTGGGGTAGCTAGGCTTCTCTGGAGCCAGGGCATGGAGCGCCGCACACAAACACACACACACGCACACACACGCACACCTATTTGATCAAGCATAATTCAGCCTTAAAGGGTCAGTTCAGAATTTCTGACATAAGGTTGAACAAGTTAATAACCATCAATTTAACCACCTGATGCTCATTGATGCTTCTTCATACAACCACAGAAGAGAGCTCAGAGTTGGGAGATCTATCACATGTTTTGTGTGTGTGTGTGTGTGTGTGTGTGTTGTGTGTGTGTGTGTGTGTGTGTGTGTGTGTGTGTGTGAAACGTAGACACTGACAAGGACAAATGTATAACGGGGGATTATAACACCACCACACATTGACAAGCACACCCAAGCGTTCGTGCACTCACACACAGCACATTAAGTGGGTCAGCAAGAGTGGCTCCTCTTTGTCCCAGTATCTCCGGGGACACCAACTAATTCAATCCTGTGTGGATATCATCCCGTTGCTATTAGCAGTTCTGCACTCAGCTACACTAATAGGCCTGCACGATATTGGAAAAATCTGACATTGCGATATTTTTTCCCCTGCGATATATATTGCGATATGAAAAAAGAAAAAGTCAGTCATTTTTAGAAGATGATATAAATAGCTCTATTTGGAAATAATGATTCATTCTCGACTACTGCGGTGATTTTGTAGGGGAGTGCATCTACATTGAAGAAAAAAAATGAAAAAGGATCTTTTCTAATGCTTTACAAACTCCAAAGCAAGTAAGCGCTGTGACTAACGTTACTCTTCTGAAGTGATTTTGGACTGAAATCAGGTAGAAATACTCTGGTTGACTAGCATGACACCATTGTATTCATATAATACTATCAACTATCAATAACGTGAATAACAGTGACTGCATGTTGCTTCCTCTAAATTCCAGGTTGTGTTCGACTAGTGGGGCCATCTCGTTAGTTTGATAAATTGATCAGATCTGCACGTCACGCGTACTAGCAACAAACTCTGTGTATCCAATAATAATTAAATCAGTGTAAATGACGTTAGATCAGACCCAGACTTCTGCAGTTTTATGTTTCCAGTGTCGCGGCTCCCAACCGTAACGTTAGTTGGGACAGACGAACGCCTTGTTTCTTTGGGCTAACTATATTAGCTTTAGCCTGGCTGGTAGCAGCTTTCTGCGGGGGAAATGGCCGGGAGACATTGGGATTATGCTGCATTAATCAGGTGATTTAGTTCATATTTGCAGTGAACATAAAACACTGACTACTGTAGCTTCACTGACTACCCATCAAAAACTATGCGTATCACTGTGTCAGCGGCAGCCGCTGCCTACGGTCCTTTTCTACACACGGAGAGCCTCACTTCACATAACAAACCCCGTCGGACTAATGTCACGTACACACGTTGCTAACATGGCTGCCTGTCTTAAAGGGGAAGGATCGGACGGTAATAATCATTTAAAGGAGAACGGTGGAAGTTTACTTTTCTATCAAGCAGCAAAAAAGGATTAGCGTCAACATCGCAACGTCCTGCGATGTGACTATCGCGCATGCGCACGTTGCTATGTCGATGCTAAAACACAATATCGTTCAGCCCTATACACAAACCAGCAATGGGACATGGAACAGTGCACAGACACAATTATATGACCCCCCCCCCCCAACAAAAACACACGCAAAGACCAAATATACCACAACACATGTGCAAGCCCAGGAGGAGGCACAGAACACCTAATCCATATGGTTTGCAAGTGAAGGTCTGGTGGCTGGATGTAACAATACATTTAGCTCTTACTTTGGTTTGATATACAGTATAATAAGGTACTAGGAATATTTTCATTAAGACATTTGGCAGTCAAACATTAAGACTAAAATATACAGAGAGACTAAATCAAATAAAGCTTACTACTGAATTCAATCACCACCTGAGCACACACAGGAGAAGCAACAACAGAGAACACAACTGTGCTTATAAATTTCCCCTTGACAATTAGTGCACAGAATGATTGTTACCATTTTTTTGGTTACTTATACAGCCAAAATGCTGCCATCCAGCAGACTCCAACTTGACAGTGTCATAAATGTCAAATCCCTGTTGTGGACTGTGTGGCTTTACCTCGAGGTTCTTCCGCCTGTTTTGCCAGTTTACGGAGGGCTGCAGCAAATCCGGAGTGAGCAGACTGGGTAGCAGGGCTTCCATTTGCTACGATGGAGCCATTGAGAGGCGACGGGGTGAGGGGGCTGACCGTCGCCGTGGTACGGGTCGCCGTGGAGATCATTCCTAACGATGGTGACTTTGGCTCATGGCTCATGCCTACACATTTCAAAAGGGAGGAGAAAGGGAAAATGGGAAAATATTTATAACCAATGATTTATGTTCAACAATAACCAACAAAAACACTTGAGTCATAAGGACTTAAAATACATTCAGGCCTACATACAAACGCATATATTGCAAGAAATGTCAAAAGCCAAGTGAGGTGCATAGATTTTGACCTGACAGAGACAGTCAGGTCAGAGTGTGCTGCTAGGTTTGTGACAGCTGTGGCGGAGGGGCTTTGGTTGTATAGCTTAGGGTCAGAGGTGAGAGGTTAGCAGGGCACGAACCCTTCCCGTGCTCAAAGAGCTCCAGTCTGTCTGTGTGTCTGCCAGAGGTCCATGGTCACAGAGTTTACGCAACACCTCTACTGAACATGCTCCAACACTACGAGAGTGACTTTAATTCTTTGTGTCAGTATATTATAGTACCGTAGATGTTAATAAATTCAGTGCATACACATCCAGTGCCCTCCCTGTTAAAATGATACAAATTAGCAGCTCATTTGCTCCCTCACATCTATTACTTACAAAAGAAATTGCTACCAAGGAGGTGCTACTGAGACCCTTCTCTAATCAGGAAGGTAGAGAATCTTAAAAACAAGAGGAAGGAGACATCTTAAAAACAAGAAGAAATAAACTGTGATGTTTTAAATACTACCAGCTGGATGTTTTAGGAGTGTTGAATGTATTATGGGATTTCTTGGGTCAATGGTTCTGAAACTGAGAATATAAAAGAAAACTTTTAGTTCAATTCAAATAAGTTAATGCTACATAATAAATAGATTAAGTATTCACTCAACTGCAACAGTGAAAAGGGTTATTTTTTTGTCGTGTCACTTTTTAGTCTCACATTTGTAAGAACTTTGTGGTTGTTCGAGAGGGAAAGAGGGTGAGGAGGGTTAAGACAGCTGTCCCTTTCCTTCCTGTGTGTGTGTGTGTGTTGAAAGGTGACACTGTGTTGACAGCCCCTCGGTCAGTGGAATCCCTAAATGCCAGAACTTGTGTGATGAAACACACACACACACACACAATGTAAATTTTCAGCTAATGACTTGCAAGACAAAGACATATTCACTGAAAAAAAAGTTGTTTACTAACATTATATCAATAGCACAATTAGATAAGTAGGAGTTGTATCCGGGTTTACCCCAGAGGCTGAGAGGGCTATAAAAAGATCATGTTCCCTCCTGAGAAAAGAGCAGAGGCACATCTCTGTGTGTGTGTGTGTGTGTGGGTTGTTTAAGAAGACACACACAGCGGCAAGTCAAGCATGAGAGAGAATTCCCAACACCTCTTGAGTTGTCCTGCCTATAACCTCCCAGTTACCCAGTGCACTCACAATGAACCCAGCACACAATTAATAATGGGATTTAACAATGACTACTGTTAAGCAAACACCCACACCAACTGCCTAGTCCGTAACGTAACTTTGTCTAGACGCACAGTACCGCTCCTCCCTCCCTTGAGAAAGTAAGTAAAAGTCAAAGTAATACACTTGGAACTTTTTGCAAAAATTAACATAGCACAGAGAAAGAGTACACCGTATTTAAAGCACGTATCAACCACACACATAAACCACAGTACAAACAGGCACACATGCGACAGTGAAAGAAGAGACGGACAAGCACAGCTTCACAAATACACACAGACACGCATATCCGGAGGTCTGGCAGCGGTTCATGACCCCCCCCTTATAGATTAACAGCGTGGCTGAAGCTCCTTACTGCACAAAGGAGTGGAGCCGCCTGGATCCCCCATGGCTGCATCTTCATGTTGAGCCCAGCCCAGCACACACCGGCAGCCAACGACCGGACACACGCCATCTTCCTGCTCCTCTCTCTCTCGGTCTCCGCCTATCTCCTCTCACCCGTCCACCCTCTCTCCCTCCCTGTCTGCCTTCCTGTCTCTAGTTCTGCTGCTCACAAAGACCGTTTAGAGCTTATCTAACAAAGCAACTCACCACACATGCTGCCTATCTCTCCCCTCCATGCTCTCTCTCTCTCTCTCTCCCCCCTTCTCTCTCTCTCTCTAAGTGAGAAAACAGAAATTCTTAGCCTAGCAGCTGCTGCGATGTCACATGACCTTACGCACCCACCCACCCACTACATCCTCCCTCCCTCCTCACACTCTCCCTCACTCCTCCTCCTCCTCCTTCCCTCTCAACCTATAATTCCTCAGCCATTTGTAGATAACAGACACAGGCATGCATGCCCTGCCAAGGCGAGTGGGAGGAGGGGGAGGGTAGAGGAGAAGAGGAGAAGAGGAGAAGAGGAGAGGATCTGAGGAGGAGGGAAGAGTGCTCAGCCGGTCATCACATCTGACCCCATTGCTGGGGAGCGACAGGCAGTGTGTATGTAGGGGCGTAGGTTAAATATGTGAGGCGCCCTTCCCTTTTTGAGACACAAAGAAAGCGAAAAGAGAAGAGAAAGAAATAGGACATGTCCTGGCCTGTGTCAAGCTCAGAATATCTGCCTCAATTCAATTCACCTAGCATAGTTGTTTTGTCACAACTGAAAATGCTTATCAAGTAAAATTAAAGTAAGAGAACGGCAAATACATCCAAAACAAAGGTAATGAAATCTATTCTCTCTAAATTAACATTTACCATTACATACAAACAAGGAAGTCATACCAAAAAAGTCCAAACAAACTTTTACAGTATGTACACACACACACACACACACACACACACACACACCTATTACCAGGAGTTCTTATCAAGGTGAAGGAGACTGCGTAATGGTTGTTCGGGGGTGGAGGGCTCAGGAAAAGGGTAAAAGTGTGGGTTTGACTTCCCCTCTGTCCATCCTGCTGTCATTGCAGGGGTGTGAATGAGTTGTTTCTTTAGTCATTTCCTCCTTCCGTCACTCGCTCGTTTTCTCAGAACAGCGAGGGAGCGAGTGCGATGACAGGGAGAGATTATCTGTGGGGTACAGCTACATGGTGGCCAGCATTGTGTCAAAGGCCACCTCTCAACAAAGCTCCTTTCTGTTCCGCAGGACTCCCCTGAGAAATCACAGGACCGCCACACTCTCCTCTGTCTTTTTCTCACTCTTTCACACCTTCTCTGTCGTGCATCACGACAATCACTGTTTTGGAAAAGAGTGTCTCTGTGCTGTCTGCGTTGATGTTGTCTGTCTGAAGAAGCTCGCATGAAACAACCACAGCACCAGAACATATCATAGCAGGGTAGGGACTGAGGGGGTTGCAGGTGCTTATTTAGCTTTCCCAAAAAATATGCTTGTTCACTCTTACTCTGCTGGTACTCAGAGTGTAGCTCATGGGGCATCCTGGTGGCCTGGGGGTTGACCAACTTTGTTGCATGTTATCCTCCATCTCTCTACCCTTATTTCGTGTCAACTTTCTTCTCATGCGTCCAATAAAGACAAGAATGGCCAAAACATACAAGAAGAGAAGAGCAGCTTTAAGGGAAATCTACGTAACTCTGCAGCTGAAAGCTCATAGCTTACCCGTTCAACCATAGCAGGGTTAAACACTTACTACTTCCAAGGCAATGAAGATTTAAAAAAAACAGAGAGCCCCTTTTCTACGGTTTACTTTTTTTTAAAAAAAACCCACTAAAATCAGGCTTCTTTTCTTTGGGGGCAAGTGATGATAAATTGCTGATCTAAGCCCCCCCGGGGGTTTATTTTTGTAAATTTTCCAGTTGTGGCCTGCCGTATCTTAACATCACATACAACACTTTGCTCAGTTCGTCACGTCTTGGCTTACTTTTTCAAAAATCCAGCGAGGGAGTGTTTATTTTAATCAGACGGAGTCCTCTGGGTAAAAAGCAGGGTTCACAGCCCTTCAACGTGAACACAAAAAAAAACGTTTTTAAAATTATAAGGGGGGACTAAGGCAAAAAAGGCACAGGTGATCCCCCTTGAAGTTTTTGAACCTAATGCAAAAGGTTTTGGAATTTGAAGAAATTTTAAAATTTGGGACGAGCCAAACTTTAAAAAAAGTTTGTGATAACCCCAAAGGGGCAAAAGGGTCGTTTCCACCAAAACTTCCCGATAATTTAACCTTGGAAAGTTTATCCCCCAAAGGGAAAAAAAACACCCGAAAGAAAGGAAGTTGGGGCTAACACAAACAGATCCTGCCCCTACCACACAGAGCAGTTGACTGCTAAAGGTAAGGGGAAACACCAGTTTTAAAACCGCTGGGAGTTTAATCCCCCAAACCCCCCACACACAAACACACAAAAACCACAAAACACACACCCCACACACCACACAAAACACACCACAAAACACACACACACCCCACAACACACACACAAAATCCTTTTTGGGGCCCCGATTTCCCAACCACGGGGGGTAAGCAGTGGCAGCTCTAGGTGGGTTTACCTTTAACCCGGGAAGGGGTTTGCCCCATCCGTTAAAACACAGGGCAGTGCCCTGGTCTGTATCTGATCCAGAAACCAACCGGGGCTTGGCCAAGCCCCCCCCAGAAGGGACGGGAAAAGGGTTCTCCCGCGCTGGGGTACCCGGGGGGTTTTTTACTTTTTTTTGGGGTAAATAGATGCTTTTTTTCCCATTGGGGGGCCTTTGGGTACATTGTCCCCACCTTCGGCTTGCCAAAATATTGTTTTGGGCTTAAAAAACGAGCCCCCCCGGTCATTTTTCTTCCCTAAAATGCCGAAAAATATCAACATCAAAAACGGGTTGGGCCCAAACCAACTCAAACCTTTTTTGCTTGGTCAGTTTTTAAACTATGAAATTTTCTGGGGGAAACCCTAGCCTCTGGGGTTTGGGTTTTTTGTTCCACTCCTACTTCCTTTTCTTTTTTTACTCTAACCAATAGCCCCCCTTGGTTTTTTTTTAAATTTTTCTTTCCCTGTAATCCGAGCTGTATTTGAAAATAAAAAACCAAACATTACGGCTGCTTACGTTAAACTGTTCCACCAGAAACCTACGGGAAAGGGCTTTTTTGATTTTTTAGAAAAGTTTACCAAATTTGTTTTTTTGGGATTAGAAAACAACTAAAACGGGAAATTATTTTACCCCAGGGGGTTTTTGGATTTTTTTAAGTGTTTTTTATTGTGGGAAAGCCATTTCAAAATATGTAGGGAGGAATTTTTTTAAAAGTGTGGCCTTAGTGTATTGGGGGGGGGGGGGAAAACTGCGGGCCAAGCAAGCCCCCCAAACCACTTTATAAAGAAAAGAAACCCTTTTTCCCACAATTGGTATGGGAAAAAGGGAAAACCCCCCTTAGGCTCAGATCATAAAAATCTGATCACAGTTGCTCTGATCCCGGTCAGGATTCCAAAAATGGACATCACTCAGGGGGGAAAGCATTTTAAACCAGAGGCCAAAAGGTTTTAAAACACCCCCTATAAAAGACCTAGATTAAGTGGGCCCAGTAACCAAAACAAAAGGGAAAATTTAGAGCCCGGCTTGATGAGAACAGCCCTCATGAATGGTTGACTGACTTGATGTGCTGACAGGCCCACGCACCACACACACACACAACACACACACACACACACACACACACACACACACACACACACACACACACAACACACACACACACACACACACACACACACACCACACACACAGTTCCAGGTTTATTTAACTTCTAGGATGATATGTTAGAGCAATCTACCCTAAGGCACTGTAGAACGGATGTGTATGTGTGAGAGTGAATGTGTGTTTTCACATGCACGCCCTTTTACTCCATACCAAAGAACAGAGAAAATCATAATATCAGAGAATTCCTGGAACAGCGTCACAGCAGAATCAAGGGCGACAATTCCACTGGTGAATGAGAGAGAGAAAAGAGGGGAAAAAACGGGAGACAGAGAAACAGGGGGGGGGGGGGGGGGGGGGGGTGCGAGAGAGAGCAAGAGAGAAAACGAGAGAGAGAGCAAGAGATCAATCAAGAAAGAAATTGGAGTATTGCCTGTGTCTGAGCTGTCATTATACAGCAGAGAAAAGACTACATCTCCCTCTGACCTGGCTCGCTTTCAATATCTCACACACACACACACACACACACCTTTTTGCAAAGAGAGCAGTCTTCCGGTTTTTTACCTTGTGACTTTAAATCCCTCGCCTCCTACTTCTCTTCCTTTCCACCACATGCTCTGTACCCCCCCCCCCCCCCCCACCGACACACACAAACTGCCAGCTCACAACAAAACAGAGATTTCAAAGACCAGCCAGCATCTCCCTCCCTATCTTCACCTTCCTTTCTTTAATTCTCCAATCCACAGCCACAGAGAAGCAGATTGTGTCTTGAGGGTAGGCACGAGCTGAGATGATTTTCTCTCTTCTCCTCCTCCCTACATCTGACTCACCCACCCCAACAGCGCCATTTCCTCTGTCTGTTAATTACATAGCGGCTGTTCTAGGGGTTGCTGGGGTTGTGTGTGTGTGTGTGTGGTGTGTGTGGTGTGTGTGTGTGTGTGTGTGTGTGGTGTGTGTGTGTGTGTGTGTGTGTGTGTGTGTGTGTGTGTGTGTGTGTGTGTGTGTGTGTGTGTGTGCACGCATGTCATCTAGGGAGTGTGTAGCTGTGTTCTCTGAGACACCAGTGTGGCGTATGACAGAACCGTCTGGTTACGCTTCACAACGCTGCTTAGAAAGTGTGAACACATACACACGCTCGCACAGACACACACTTACGCATACACATGGACACACACACAATCCTTCTGTGTCTCTGGCTCTATGTGGTCCATGCCCCAGAAGTTAAGCTGCTGTCTGTATGGCTGTGCCCTCTGTAGGGGGACACAGCCCCGCTGCTCCCCTGATGAGAGGGCCAACTTCAGCCCCAGCCCAGCTGTTGGACTGAGAGGAGGTAGAGATCATCATCATCATCATCTTCATCATCATCATCGTCAACTCTCTTTTAATAAACCTCATCTGCTACATAGACAGGAAAAGGCTCTTCCCAGGAGGGGAGGAAGATATGACAGATGTTGCAGATCTCACATATATTCAAAGCACAAATAATAGCAAATGTGTACAAAGAAGGATCTACCATGGAGCTTATCAAGGTTTCTGCACCTGTGATGTTGTTCAGTCCCACAAAGGACCTGGATAAATTGTATTGTTCAATACTGCCTGGGGACATCACCCCATGTAACATGTTCCAGTTATCATCATCTCTCTCCTTCTCTTCCTCCTTCCACAAGCCTCCTCAAGAGATGAGCATGATTTTCGCCACCTCCCCTACATGCACTCCTCACTTTATCCTCTGTTCAATCTCTCTCTCCCCTCTATTTTCTCTTTCTCTATGTGATGTACTCTGCTGGGTTGTGGTTGCCCAATTAGCACTCCAAGTGCTCTGCATGGGCCCTGACTCCCAAGTGGCTCCACCGCGCGCGCACGCACACAAACACACACACACGTTGCAGTATAATTGGTGTGTGTGTTCTTGCATACGTGTGTATGTCTCTTTCCTCAGACAAGGAAGACAACCCACCGTTGTCATGGCCACACATCTCAATGAATAGCCACTACGACAAGGTCTTTATTGGCCACAGAGCTGAGACCTGTGGTGTCCTTTATTCTTTCAAGTATTTGACCACTTATTTGTAGAATAGAAGCTCATTGAAAAATTTGACTAGTCTACAAAATTTTTGAGGGTCAAACCAGATTATTCTTAATGGCTCTTGTGTTTCTGAAAATCTCAATTTTAGAGTAGGATTACAATCAGGTTTTTGATTGTTAGCTGGACTAGGGGAATGTGGGCAGCCCATCAAAATCAGGCCTGATGAGTGTGCACTGTGGTGATAAATGAATGACCCTTTCTTTCTAAAGCACAAATGCTCACGACTTCCCTAGTCTATATAGGACATATCTATGAAATCAAGATGTTGTTTAAAGATTAGATTTACACAATTATGATATGTTTAACATGACCTTGGATTAAGGTTGACCGGAAACAATTATTCGGCTAACTGACCAACAGAAGGATAATTTTGATAATTGATGAATGATTTGTCATTAATCAAGCAAAAATAATAATAAAGTGCACAAATTCCTAAGGTTCTTACTTCAGAAATAGGAGGATTTGCAGCTTCTAGCATATATCAGAGTAAACTGATTTTGGAATATGGGTCAGACAAAACGAGACATCTGAAGATATCACCTTGAGTGCTATGAAGTTGTGATTGGCGTGTTTTCACTATTTTTTGGCATAGACCAAACAATTAAACAAAAACATAATCATGCAGATTTATTGATAATAAAAGTGGTTAGTAGTTTATGAGCAGCTTGAGAGTCAATTTCCAAAATGTATGCATGCAGAATATAGTTTATTTAATACTACTTGAAAGCCATGCAATATCTTTTATGTGGACTATTTCCTTTGAGAGTATTTATTTGATCTATTTAAATTTTGCGGCATTTCAAAGAGGAAGCACGTATGGTTGATGTGAACCCAAGATCAGAAACAACATATATGGAAGACGAAGAAATGAGGTATAAACAGAAATAAAAATAAATAAAAAAAGAACAATGCCCGAAAATTGATTCCCTTTAGTAATGCAAATACCAGCCAACTAAAACAAGGTAAACTGGCAACTAAATCTTCTGTGTTAAAGCACGTTTGACACAGAAACTGTGGCCTACACCAACACAGGCATGCAGCTCTGTCCATAATCTGATTAAAACACATGGCCACAAAGCCCCCCTTCACTTCTTCAGGCACATTTCTGACCTTGCCCTCATACACGAGGGGGCATGCTAACAAACAGGCACACAATATAACAGTCAGCAGATATATTGGACCAAGAGAGAGAGAGGAAGAGGGAGAGAGAGACAAACAGACATGTTAAAGAGAGATAGAAGCAGACACCGATAGAGGGAAAAGGAGATGATGATGATGATGATGATAGCAAAAGAAAAGGCCTTTGTTGAAGAGTAGCCTTTAGCACAATGCTGGGTTATACTGTGAGAGTGTGACTGGAGAAAGCACAAAGACAAGACAGATAGACCCACAGACAAACACACACACACACACTCTGTATGACACATGCAGAGGACTCACACCAATAAATGCTGAATGAAAGAGGCCCCATTTGGTGAGGGCAATAGTCAAGTATGGTCAGTATTGAGTGTGTATGATTCGCTTATCTTATGCTCTCATGTAGCCTGTGTTGTGTTTGTTTGGCTAAAGCTTATCAGTCCCTGGTGCATGAAAACGACAGCAGCAAACATCAGTTACTCAAACATGCACACACATATTCTAAAGATATCTCAAGCATAGTGTGGTCTGGTGACTGACTTTTTGTGTGTGAATGAAAATGTTTTCTTTTTTCAGTTGTCCTCAAACAATTTAATCCAAGCTAAAGATTGAGAATGCAAAAAAAGGTAACATTGTGAAAAAGGTTGCTAGTAATTAACTCCACTGAACACTGTGCTGTGTGCTCCTGTCTAAATGAAATCACACTGGATATGAAAGCAGCACATGTCCAGTGCGGTCCAGGGAATGGGTCTTGCAGCAATACCTGTACAATTGTTAAAGGTGGTCTAAGCAATGTTGGGTGACGTTACTTCTTGTTGGTGTTCGCCCCTCCCTCCTCCTCATCCCGTCCCCTTTCCCTCCCTTCTGTGCACTAACCCCTTAACCCTCACCTCCAAATCCATCTTGTTGGTTATTGGCTGGAATGCTGGAAGACTGCTTATTATGTTTGGTAGTCCAGGTGGGCAGAGTTTGTTTTTGTTGGT
The DNA here is from genome assembly GCF_008692095.1 of Etheostoma spectabile. Lineage (NCBI taxonomy): Eukaryota > Metazoa > Chordata > Actinopteri > Perciformes > Percidae > Etheostoma > Etheostoma spectabile. The sequence continues at coordinate 4,760,931 of NC_045733.1, read as the reverse complement.
GTTTGTGGAGCCTGGGATGTCTACAGAGACTGTGTTTTTTACCGTGTGTTCAGAGGACAGGCAGCTCGCGGATAGTCAGGAGATGTTTGCTGTATGTGACAAAAACTGTTATTGTAAAACACGCGTGACATCGCTTAGAGCATCTTTAATGCAGCTCTAATTGGGAACTAGTCCTTGTCTATATTACCGGCATTATTCTTTCCAGCTATCATTGGAGATCAAGCCACTGTTTGGTCGTGATCTTTAACGAGATCCATTGCATGTACAATTAATTGTCTAGCCATACAGTACATTCATGTGGTGCATCACTAGGTGTGTGAGTGTTTGCCAAGCAAATGAGCACCACACCCTTAACATTAACATATTTGAAAGCTTGTATCACATGTATCCCCCCCCCCCCCCACACACACACACACACAGGATTATAAAAATGAAGTACTGTTTAATGGCAATGCTGGGTGACAGGCACATGCATTTCTACACAGGCCTAGCTTACAGAGCATGTTAGGCTTGCTCGCTCACAGGAAAAGTAAACACACACACACACAAAGTGATAAGCAGCTTTATCAGTGACACATGGAGCAAAAGCAGTAAGCGTAAGAACAAAAGTCATGAGACACAGGAAGTTTTTGGTACTCTGGCTATCTACTTTACAACGTTTTCCTCTGAATCTGTTTGTCTGTACAAGCATATGTCCACCCACATATCTGTTCGTCTTCCATTCAGATAAATACTTTATGACCTGTTTGTTCAGCTGTCTTCAGTAGTCACCACATTTACAGCTTACCTTTACTACCTGTTTTTACACCCAGTAGGGGAAGATTAGACACACACAATCACTTGCACTCTTTCTTTCCATCTAAAAAGGAAAAGGCATCAAACGGGGCCTACTGCCACAAAATGTAACAGGCAGTTCTAGCTAGGAAGACAGAAGAAGAAGAAAGGTGAACAGAGAGAAAGAGAGAAGCAGACAGATGAAGAGAGAGAGGTGGTAGAAGAGATAGAGACATGTTGGCCAAGGAAAACCTGTATTTCCTAAACATCCAACAGTGGTTTCGCTTTCATCACACAGGCAGACCACACAGCTGCCCTTCCCTGACAAACAAACAAAGAGAGCAGCATGTACTGTGTACCCACATTTTCATACAACCTCAGGACATTGTTGTAACGATAGTCAAATCCAAGCCTCGCCCAGTCAACACATCCCATTCTCTCTAATAGCGAACTATATAGGCCCATGCAAAGGCCTCTCTACAGTCTGTGCTATTCAAAGCTATCAAGGGGGGGGGAGCTGTTGATAAGGAAATGCAAAGTGGGTCACCTTTAACTCTAGGCTCCTTGTGTAAACAGTATGGGGAGCTGCTTGGGACTCTCCTAATCACTCTCTAAACAGAGCCAGGTGCTGTTGCCACAGACAAACTGTCACCAACACTCTGCTCAACACAGCTGCCGTCTCGCCCCCCAGACACTCACAGCACTGCAGGCTACCGCAGCATGACAAACTGCACGACAACACCTGACAACATGCCAACCTAGTGAAGACGCCATCACAGTATAAGAGTTCAACTCATTTTAAATAGCAAATCATAAACAAGAAATTTTGTTCCTCGGAGTAAGATTTGCATAAGTAATCACACTCTTATCATGTCCTGAATTATCAGACACATGTAAGTAGTTGACAAGGGAAGACAAATCAACAGAAAGTTAGCTGACTCACAGCTTCTACCAAGGAGGTTGTGATTGTTGCCGTAACGTAGTTTGTCTCTCTGTAAATAGGAGCAAACAAATAGTTTATTTTCATGAAATGAGAAATGAGACAAATAAAGAACACTTTGCATTTCAGAAAAAGACGATCCAGATTAAAAAGATTTCTGCCACTGAACAATGTGTTTATTGTATGTTTTCTTGCTATTTCTATGACACTCAAATCAAGACGATTCTGACGCCTTGGGAAATATTTGCAGGGTCAAGAATTCAATTTGAATTTAAATGTCAGCATGTGTTAAATCACTTTGGAGAACATTTCACTATTATTGTTTGTTCTCTTAAATTGTCCCAGGAAAAGTGGATTTCAAAAAAAGATTACAAAAAGACGGGCAGACAGGCCCAACATGCTTTACAACGGCCAACACACTGCCTCCATCATCTCCATTCAGTGTTAGTTAACATCTATGCCATGAGTCAAACTCACTTGTAGCTATGCCTGTAACAATATTACATAATTGTCAATTATTTGTTTTTAGATCATCGCCGTTTCTTTGTTTAATCGCAATTAATTGCTCACATTAGCTAAGGTCTTAAGGGCTATCAGTGTTGATAGTAAGTGTTGATTTTGTTTAGATATGCCAAATTGTAATTACATAAGAAATTATTAGTCGGACTATATGTTTTCATTATTATTTCAATTGGTAGTTGTTGGCACTTGACCCTTAACACATTTATAGCAATAAAAATGACAAGGGGGATACAGTTAGAAAAAAGTGTTTTATGATAATAAAGATGTGTGGTTTACTTCATTGGCTGTGTATTTGTGTTAATACATTTTCTGCTGTCACAAAACAGTGACATATAACCAATAAATGTATCATGGAATTTATTTAAAAATTTAATTTGTTAAAAAGTATTGTATAAATAAATAAATACTTTTTTAATTGAATGAAAGAGACAATTATGTTATTAATCACAATAATGTCAGTTAAAGTCATTTCAGACAATTAATTGTTCGGCATAATTGGGAATTGTTACAGCTCTACAAACTTGTAGCTCCCACATCTTGTAGCAGTGACTGATCCTTATCTTGCAGCTCCCTGGCGTGCTAACTGTTCTGCTCCACAGACTCAGAGTTATGTGGCTACAATAACACATTTAAAAATAAAAAAACAAACACTAAGACATGGCAACAACTATTCTATTATGTTTTCTGAAGATATATTTAAAAAAGTTTAAGTTAAGAAGACGCATAATGTTGAAAAGCGGTGATCAGAGATTATCATGTGACAGCAGTCACAACTCAAATGCTAGTGTATGTGTTCATACAGTATAGGAGGTTTCATGTATGTAAATGGTAATAGTGCAGTGGTGACACTTGGCTGCCATCAGTGGTAAAGGTGATAGTTCAACTTCAGAAAGAAGATAAATCTCTGAAAGCCCCTTGAGAGCACATGCATCCACTATGGCTTAATCTGGATCAAGATCTTCAGCTAAATACACAGTGATTGACACCCATTCATTCATTAAGTCCATATTTATGAGAGAAACACCACAAATGCTCAAATTCCTGGATCCACAACAAAACTAACCTGGAGATTTATTTAAATTTCTGTTTGAACACCTGGCACCTTACAAATAGACACTTGGCCACATAGCCTCCTTGGTGAGATCATTATTGTCTATTTTATTGAAATAAACAATGATCAAAAGTTAATGTCCACATAAAATATGTAAAATGTTTTGGTTTCTTTTAGAATGTGAGTGATAATGGAGTAGGTGAAAGTTAAACTCCACATTTCAGCTACAAGTGAAATAGAATAATATCTTACTATACATCTATGTACCTACTGTCTTCCATTGTCAACTGATGAAAATAAATGTGTCCGCTCATTCATTTGTATTTCCCCAAAGTGTAATTTTCCTAAAATCACCCTGCTGTAAGCCATTTCTGGGTCTTAGAAAACCAGGCTTGTTCCATATAAGTAGCAGTAAGATAATAATAGATATACCACAATATGCACTAAATGACAGCACACAGGTAAGTTACATGGCTGACAGATGCCCAAGTAATGACCTATTTCCAGCACCAGTAGCTGTAAAAGATATCAGTAGGACAGTCTCACTATAAAAACCAGGGGGCTCTAATTCCCTGCTCTTGCAATTATGGCAAACCTTATCAGCAGCAGCTAAAACACACAACAAGGCTCCTTCTGGCTGCAGATAAACTCAACCCGCAGCACAGTGTGCTCAGTAAAGCCTGTTGCTCCACGGCTATGTTTGTTGACCGTGTTTTAAACCCGAGAGGTGTGTGTGATGAGCGTGATGAGTGGTGCGTGTGTGTTTGTGTGTGTTCCCTACAGAAGCAGCTGTTGTACGCGCCTGCAGTTCAAGAGAAGTGAAGGAGCGCGTGGGAAGTGGTTCAACACGGTCCACCCGCCCCCCCCCCCCCCCCCCCCCCACCCACACACCACACACCACACACACACACACACACACTTCACCCGAGAGCACCAAATGGTCAACATGTGTCACTATCGCAGTCGCAGTCATACAGAGAAAATGCCCCTTTCAAAGAAAGGCTTTTACTGCTCTGAAGAAGCAGTCCTGACCAGACGCTTTCCAATAATTTTAAAGGAGCCAGGATGGCTGGAGACTACGAATTACCAGCCAAGTAAAGCCAATAATACAATTTTACATAAAGGGCCTGCAGTGAGCTTAACGTTACGCAGAAACCCTCTGGGCTGTGCTTTACATAATTATCACAACATCGCATCGGGTAACAATGTTACAAGAAGTTAATGTGAAGGGGTGGCGGTCGCCCACTGTTCCTTTCAGTCATTTAGTATAATCTGCATTTTAAAACACGATTGTCTGAAACCCCTTAACAAGACGGCATGTGAAGAAAAAAACAGCTTAAATCGCCATCTGAACGCAGCGGAGTGGCTCTTTCGTTCTCTTTCAGTTGCGCTGACTCTTTCTTGTCTTTCTTTTCTCTCATTCACACACACACACACACACACAAACACACGCGCGCGCACCCGCGTAGGCTACATACACAAGGGCTAGGCACCGACCTTCGAGAAAAAAAAAAAGAGAAAAACTCGCACCCGTTTCCTCGATATCGTAATGACTTCCTTAACAAAACCGTCGTTGTATGCCCGCTCGTTTACACATACAACCTCCGGGTTTGAAAACGTAACTACAGATTTACTCACCGCAAACAAGTATGGGCTAATCCAGTGTTAATACATTGGTAAATGTCTCCCTCCGTTAGCGGTGAAAGTGCGGATCCATCCCTCCGTCGAGAACAGAGAGTCTGCACTTTTGTTGTCACGCAGGAAGCTCCGACGCCTAGCGAGGCCACAGGGACGGAGCAAAGCAGAACGCCGGGGAGAGGAGGAGAGAAGCGGCCGGCTGCTGGGAGCCAGGAGGAGGGGCTTCCTCTCCGGCGGGGGCCGGACAGACAGTCTGACAGACAGACAGACAAGCCTGAGGGGGGCGGGAGTTAGAAGCACCTCTCTCTCCCCCCCCCCCCCGTCACGCCTCCAGTCCACAGGGCTGACCCCGCATTGTCCCCCCCCCCCAAAAGGATAAAGAATGTACCGTTCATCACCAACCAGGATAGAAAGAGTCACTTCCTGTTAGTAAAAATAACAACACATCTGTATATCTACAAGTTCAATATGGCAAATAAAAGGAGACCAAATTTATAGCTATTCATTTTTTATTCATCCAATATTCTGAAAGAACAATCAGTTATTTCTGTTTTGACAGACACCATTGCCTAGGTATTGGTGTTTGTTTAGTATGTTTTAATAGCCTATGTTGCCAATATTATACAATTTTAATAAAAAGATGATTTGAACTGCAATGATCTGCAGTAAACAGTGAATCAGGAATTAATTGATTAATGAAGACTTTTTCTGCAGATTTGTGATGCTACCACACAAAATACAAAGCAGACTAAATATTCCCACGATAACTACATAAAGAAACACCACCGAATTTATTCTGTAATTGATGTCTTTGTGTTCAATTGTGCGTTCACACTAAGCTTGCTGTACATAATTGTATTTCTGCAACAATACAGCCAAACCTACTATATCCCACTAGTTATGATATTAGTATATGCAAAAACATGTGATGTGAAGCTACTATAATATGATCATATAAGTGGTCCATACAAATGAATACCTTAAATCTGGATGGATAAGACACCTTTGTTTCGCTTGTTACTAATATTGCATGACCTTACAGTATCCAGTAGGTTAATAAAAAGGAAAGAGTAATTCCACCAAGTGTCCACAAGGGGACAGCCACCCACCAAAATCCCAAAGAAGCTTTAGCTGACAACCTCTACCCCTGCCTGGCTTATTAATGGTTTTACTGTGGATTAGATACCAGTGACTGTACAGGCTGTAAAATCAAAGCCACACTTGTAAGCAGGGTGTGCTCCCAAAGCCAAGGATGAAACTGAGGATTAAGCAGGTGATGGCTGGGGAGGAAGTGGGATGAGGCACTTTTCAGATTGTGCTGTAAACTGCTAATTGCTTTAATGCATTGGATCAAATCCAAGTCTAATTATGAATTATGTGTCTACTGCCACAGCCTACTTCTCCATGCTCACAAAAGGCACAGTACACAGTGAAAAGAAACACTACCCTTTAAGAGGCAGGATCTTTGTTCCTGTATGTGAGTGATTGTGTGTGTGTGTGTGTGTGTGTGTGTGTGTGTGTGTGAAGATGCATTTGGGCAGTTTGTGATAATGCCAGCATGCCTTGTCTTTCATCCAAGTGATAGTGTATCCCTCACCTCTACTTGACCCTGCAAGAGAGAGCGAGAGGGAGCAGGTAGACAAGGTATCCTGACTAATGATGCCGCACCGAGACCTCAGCCTTTGATCTGCCTGCTGTCTGTACACATGCTACCCCCAGGACAGCTCTCTAGACACCAAGGCAGCCCCTTCTGGTCGATTAGTCAAATAATCAGTCATTAAGGTATTAAGTTGTCTTAGCTGATTAATACATTTTTAGTTAATTAGTCATTTTCTGGTCTTTTTCTCCCCGATCACCAATGAGTTATTAATATTTAGTCAATTCTGGTGATTAGTCATTGCTATTAGGGATAAGTCATTATAAGAAAATCACATCTACCAGCATCACAATAATATTCAATATACTACAATTTGATCCTTCAGCATGACTGCATCCATCAGAGGAACAGAATACTGGGGAAAAAAACATTATTCTTTTCAATTAAATCAACTACTGAATTTGTTACAGACATGCTGTGACTATTAGTCACCTAACATTTTTTCAAGGGCTGCCCTAGAGACACACAAGCTCACTATTATGGAAAGTACAGGTAAATATGCTACAAAAATATTCAACATCCCCAATTGATTTGACTACTTGTCATTTTACATCCTCGTTCCTAACGTTGCCTCCTCCCCCACCTCCCTATCTTTGCAGCCTTTACCTAGCTATGCACCGTATCTCTCTTTCTCTCTCTCTCTCTCTTTCTCTCTCTCTCTCTCTCTCTCAGCAGCAGACCTGGCCTTAGGCATCGTTAGCTTAATTTAATAAAGGGGCTTAAGCTTTTGAGAGGCTTTTGAAGGATCTGACTGCTGTTACATTCATTACAATCTATCAGCCACTAGAGACACAGCCGTTTAGCATGGCTGAGAAAAAGAGCGAGTGTTTGTGTGTGTGTAGAGATTGTAATAAAAATGGTTTTAATTATTAGAGCTGTGATGGAATCACACACCTTGTAAACTCACAACTCACTCCAGCTCTACCTAGTGAAATGCTGTGTGTGTGTGCGTGTGTGTGTGTGTGTCAGCATATACATCTTGTGCACGCCAGTATGCACATTGACGGGTTAAAGGAACGTCTGGTGGATGGATTGCTCAGCCCTGTGAAAGCATGCACGCTTTCCTCCCCCATGGCATCTAAAAAGAATGGCTCATTCACCTCCTTTTTGAACTCCCTTGCTCCTCCCAAAGACAAATGGCAGAAACTCCCCCCCACCACCACCTCCTGCCTTGCCTCCATTATGTGAACGACAAGTGGCAGCGCTTTTAGCCCTCACCATGGCGAGACACACTTGGAAAGGATGTGTTAGAAAAGACTTCAGCCCCCCCTTTTGGACATCCTGCCTGGGCCCCCTTTTTACTCTGAGCCTACTATCCAGACTATCCTAGGCTTTGCCTCCTACCTTCATCACCCACACAACACCTCAGCAAACCCGAGATCTAAACAAGCACAAAACTGCAGAAGAAAAACAATAGGCTTTGTGTATGTCTGTGCACGTACAGGCATATGTGCATATGCTTATGTGAGTGAGAGCTGCAGGGCATGTGCATTAATTCTGGAGTGTGTTCCACATTCTTCCCAGTCAGATATTAAATTAGGCAATAGAGGTAATTAACATGCAGATCAGATGCTACACAGAAGACATAAGAGGGGCTATGCAAAGTGACAGGTTAAGTGAGAAAGAGAGAGAGAGAGCAAGAGAGAGAGAGAGAGAGAGGGATAGCTGGAAAGACTGAGTGAGTAAAGGGAGAAATAACAAGGAAGAGTGAGTCCCTGCACGGTTTTTTACCTTGCTAACTGACCCGCCGTCATCATGGTGTTGCCACACAGCTGTGCACTGCTGTCATACACATAGGCATAATATAATTCCAGCAGAAAGAAAGCATAGAGCTGCAGCTAATGATTATTTTCATTTTTAATCAATCAGAGATTTATTTTCTTGATTATTTGTTTTGTCTTTAAAAACATGGCAAGTTTTTTAGCTCTAAATGTGATCTAGTAGAAAATAAAATACAATTTAAGCTTTGGTTGTTCTATAACCCTAAGCCATCATTATAAAAACATTTTTAAAGGAAACAAAAACAAAATCTAAAGGAATCGAAAACAAAGTTTAAAGGAATCAAGATATCTTTATTTGTAAATAATAATTTGAAATGCCAAGAGGTGGTAACAACAAGAAAACATTCTTATTTACCAGTTTATTAGGTACAGTCTAATGCAACATAATACAATGTCCCTGCAACAAATCTGGTCTTTGTTAAGATTAAATAAGTGTTTCAAAAAATTTCAAATGGTTGATGTGGCTCGGGAAAGGGAAGTTTGGGGCCCCCTACTGGAGCTGCTGCCTCCGCGACCCGACACCGGATAAGCGGTCGAAGATGGATGGATGGATGGAAAAATTTCAAATAACTTTACCCAAAAAATATATACGGTAATATATACTGTAAAAAAATATTGATATCCAAAACAAAGCATCACCAACATAAACTGCAAAAGTCCTTATAAAGTCCAATTAGTGATACAGACTAATCAGTTTCATCAGTTCAATCAGTTTTTTGCTTGCCTGACCCTTTACCCCAGACCCCAGCCACCAAGGCAAACACCACCAGACATTGTCTAACTGACAGCCACACAGGACCAACCATGAGACACTTAAGTATCCTTCAGCCAATTAGAAATGCAGGGGATGGGCTGTCTTCAAGTCTGTGTGTGCTAGAGAAGACTTTGAGGAGATTAAATGAGGGTTTCGGAGTATAATCTCTTTCATATTTACTTTACATGGCTCTAAATATGCTGCTTATCTGCCCCTCCCCTTATTCACATACTTGCATATGCACCACCATATGGTGCAGCTCCAAAGCCTTGCTGTAAAAACAAGTTAAAGGCCACAAAACAGAACAAGAAACTAATGTGGAGGAAAAAAAGAGATGTGTGGAAGAGACATGGGTTAAAACAGGAAGTATGGAGGAGGTCTTTGTATTGAGCATGCCTGGCTGTGCTCCTTCCTTGCAATCCTCCTACTATCCAAGTGTCTGTGTGTGTTTTTGTGTGGTGTGTGTGTGTGTGTGTGTGTGTGTGTGTGTGTGTGTGTGTGTGTGTGTGGTGTGAGAGCAACAGGGGAGTGTGGAGTGTGGTGAGGCTATTAACAGACGTAGTGGTAATAGGCAGGGGAGCCAGGATGTGTCTGAGCCACTGACCTGCCCATTAGCTCTCTCCACTCCGCTAAGCCCTCACATCGATCACCCAGCCACACATCATTGATCTGGAAAACCAGGCACGAGCGCACTACTTAGACATACCCTCCGTCTCTCACGCCTCTCAGTGTTACGGTGCGTGTGTGTATGTGTGTGTGTGTGTGAGAGAGAATGAGAGAGAGAAAGAGAGAGTGTGTGTGTGTGTGTGTGTGTGTGTGTGTGTGTGTGTGTGTGTGTGTTGTGTGTGAGGCGGAAAGAGAAAGAGAGAGAGGAGGTGTGTGTGTGTGTGTGTGCGTGTGTGTGGAGGGGGGTTGTTTTATCTTTATGAATGTTTGACAGGCCCCTGTGTCTGAGTGGACACACACATCCACAGACACCCTTCATTACACATACAAAAGGCCAAGGAATTTAAAAGCCTGCTATTATATCATTCCTCCCATTATTCCAATGTATTCCACCTTCCCACCTCTCTGCTGTGACATAATTAACAATGTACACTCCTCTATTAGCCACACTGGCAGCAGCTAATTGTTAGCTGTCATTGTGAATGTTCAGGGTACAGAGACACCCTTAACACTCTATACACCACTCATCCATACACACGAAGCACAAAATAGTTTATAGATACTTCCGCACTTAGTGTACATCAGTTTCTAATTCTGTACTTTCCTCTAACCTGTTGTAACTGCAGCTATTAGCTAAACACCAAATCCTTATGGAGAATATCTTAGCTGCTAATTAGGTCAAATTGTTCCCTTTTACTCTGATTGTAGAGATGAAGCCCTACCGCCTGTGCCCCCAATACAGCAGCAGAGAGAGGTAGAATAACTACGTCTTTTACTGTATGTTTCTGTAAAGGACAGAGGACAAAATAAACCTGTGATATGGAGGAGGCACACAGCAACTAGTATAAATACAAACACCCATAAGCACCTGTAAATTTGTGCAAACACATTCTAACACCCATTACGGCAATCACTGGTGCTATACTATAAGTTACAATAAAACAGTTTGACAGCAAACAACAAAGCAATTAAAAATACCTCATTGTAAACAAGGACTTTGATGTGTCACTGATGTTGAAAGTAGGCTCTGTTATCACTTGTTAAGGTTTCAGGAGTTAAACCTAGTACTGAGTTTTACACAGTTTATGAGAGGGACCCACTGGAATGACGAAGAAGAGTGGGGGTGTTATGTAAAACTGGAAGGACAACTTTCTTATGACTTATGTATCACTTTTTGAAATGAAAACATAACCCATAAAAAACCTGGATCTTTTCCATTATCAATGCCCTCTCAAACCCCCCCTCCTCCCCACACACACATACCCTCAAACAGATGGCACAGGAACGATGATAGCCAAACCAATTATTTATCTAATTATGACTTACCACTTAACAGCATAATCTCCCCCCGCAATTGTAAGGTATTAAAAAAGGGGCGATTAAGGGGGTTATGCAAATCTAAACAAAATCCTTATGGTTGCATTGGAGTTAACAGGGACCACCTAAAGTGCCCACTTGATGGGTTCGAACATTTCTAACATACACACATTGAAATATTTAAAAGTACTGTTTCTCTGGTTTGTAAATGTATAACATCATGCAGAGTGTGATACATGTACAGGAAATGGAGAGAGGGAAAGAGGGAGGGAGAGAGAGATGTAGCTGCCGCCAGAGTTCAAGCTCATGCTAATAGGGTAATTGCATTGATTTCCATTTAGCTGCACTCTCTGATGTTATTTACAGCATTTAACCCAACAAACAAGGCCTTTCTCTTTTCTCCCAGCTTGCTTTTAACTAGCCGTGACACACTGTCCACCCCTTTTCCTTTACCCTCTGCCCTACTTCACCCTTTTCATAACTGCCAAAACAGCCAAATACATTATTAGGCCATTAATAGCAGTCACGCTCACACATCTCTCCACCCCCCTCCCTCCTGATTCATTTCAGTAATGCAGGCCCTCCCTCCCTCTTCTCCTCTCAGGCCTGTTGGCACAGGCCCTGAGCTGCTTTGAAGTGGTCTTGTTTATTCAACCAGCCTGAGATGTGGTTGTGTGCGGCAGAGTGAGGGGTAGGAGGGCTTTGTTTGGATGGACCAAATGTCAAGGCCTTACAACGAGTGTTTTCATGCTTTTCATTTGAGGTGTTCTGGACTTTTGTAGGGGCTCCCATTGCAGCTGAGGCACAATTCTTTTAAATGTTCAAGCAATGTGGGATACGTATGCAATGCCGTATGCCAGAACTTAAAGTGCGGGCTTCTTTGTGTTTTACTCTATATGAATCTAATGTGGATATTGTTTGTTGATAGTGAGGAGCAAAAGCAAGTGTACATTCAGTAATGCTAGAAAAATTAGAATGTCGGCATCTATCAAAGCATGTCCTGTGCAAAGCCTATACTGAGGTTGCTTTCCGTCAACAAAATGAATAAGAGAATGTAAATGCTTTATTTAGGTATACAATCTGGCTACCTGTTAACGTGTGAAACTTCCATTTACTGTTGGCGGTGCTATGACAATCAACAGGTTAAATCCAGTCAACCTTTAAAAGTCTTGCTCCTCTCACCTCTCTGTCTCACTAGTCTCACAACAAAAGACTTTATAAGAGAAAGGGGGAATTAGAAAGAGTGGGGCATGATTAGCATGCAGCAGACGGAGCATCGTATTAGTGCTATATTAATGCAGTGGTCACGTCTGGGACACAGACAGACTGCATTAAGCTCATCATCACTCTTCTGCACACATCAAGGACTCTGCCGAGACCTGCAACGTACCATGCTAGTTAAAGAGCAACAGGAGATCTGGTAGATCTCTGTGTGTGTTGAGTGCATATAGTTCACTTTTTCATGCATTTGGTGCATGTAGGTTAAAATTGAGATGGGCCATGAGGTCATTCTGTAATGATGAGCACAATGTGTGTAGGAGTGTTTTGTATGATCAAGCCGGACATACGTGTTCGGTGTGCTATGATTGCAAAGAGCATCCTCACATACGACTCATTTCATTCACATTCAAGGGCTGCGTGGGCGGTAAAGTGGCTTGGTACTTGGTACAGACACACTAGTGTGTGAAAATATGCATGTTATACATACATATGAGTATACAACATGCCATTTGGGTTTACTCAAGTGCACTGCAGTACCATCAGTTCCCACCTGTTTTAGCATCACCACATCCTCCTGTGTATGTAGCAATGTTAGCTGCACCATGCTGTACAAAGTGCTCCAAGGTAAATGTGTCTGCATTCATTGAAATGTTTTCATTTTCACAAAGGAGGGGAGAGAGCAAAGAGAGTGGCATGGATTGTCCACTGAATATGTTGTTTATGTGGTTTAAGGGTTTATTTCTATCGCAGCGTTTGTCACTATTCAGGTGAGGGTTAACGAGCTTGAAAAAACAGCCGAAGATGTTTCTTTAAGCCTATGGTGGAGCATCTAGCTCCCGGTCTATGCGGCCATCTTCAAAATCTGCCAGCTCTCTTTTTCCTGCCTGTGAATTACCTTGGATGATAAAAAAACATCTCCAGTACAAAAAAATTATAATGACATAATTTGCCTGTTGTGCTTTACAAAGAGATGGAACACTAATCCCCATGGCCTTCTGCAACAAAGCCAGCTATGACAGAGAAAACAGGTGTGGTCTCTCTGAATCACTGCAAATGAAAGTAGAGATTAGGATAATTTACACACTATGTATAGATATGTTTTCCTCACTCTCCCTCCTTCCATTACTTTTTTTCCCCCTGGGGGTTCAAACAGCAATATCAAGCGCTCTATAAGACGATAAGGGAGGCTAAGGCGCTTCTATCCCTGCAGAACACACACACTCAGAGGGATAAGCTTTGGACTAGTCCGAATCCTGGAAACACACAAACATGAAGAACCAGACTTTACAAAGCAGAAGGTTTCATCTCACTGCTAAGCAAGCAGGCGAAGGAGGGAGGGAAGATGAGGAAAGAATGAAAGGATTTAGTCTTCATCTGCGGATGAACATGCCATCTCCTCCTCCCTGTTAGTACAGATTCCCTTGCTTGCTTCCTTACCTATAATTGCCAATTCAGCCCTCTTTCAGCTCTGTCATCCTGCCCTTAAACACCCTGTCTTTGGACAACTGGGTTACTGATGACTGATGACATGAAGCGTTTGGTAACATGATTTACATTCCAAAGCAACATAAGCTATAGCTATGAACATTAGAAACACATTCCTTGAGCCAAGCACACGCTTCACCCTCCTCCGACACACTTTCCCCGCATGCAGATGGTGTGTGTTTAAAGCCAGCAGGGCAAAGCCGCGCATGTCGCTGTGGGGTGTGTGTGTGTGTGTGTGTGTGTGTGTGTGTGCACACGCATGTGTATATGTGATGTGTGTAAATGTATGAGTGTGCTTGTGAGTGCTTGAGGTCTCACCTGGGGGATGAGAAATTAACACAAGCAAATTTTACTGCGTTCATTTTCATTTTGCTGGTAACAAGACCATCTGCTAACCATCCTGCTCCATGCAGGGAAAAAAAGAGAAGTGGGCTCCGCTGCAATCACTAACACTCCCACAGCCCATTTCTCTCTCCTCACCCCCCTTCAACCACTCTCTCCAACACGGTGAGGGGCAGAGATAAGACCTCAAGGCCATGATGTTGCTGCCAGCCTTTAAACCTCTCCGTACCTCTGCCTTGCTCTCTGTGGTTTTCGTGATGAAAGAGGGGAGGCAGATCAGAGGAAAACATGGCAGCCAAAAGACTTGTATCCATAGCAAGTCTAAAACCAAAGCACAGAGACACCTGCCCTTCACCATTCACCTACAGCACAGACTTGTGGACACCCCCCTGCACACACACACACACACACACACACACACACACACCACACACACACACACACACACACACACACACACACAACACACAACACACACACACCACACACACACTCTAGCATACATAGCATACATAGCAGCAAAATGTGTGTATATACAGTATATATAATGTAGGCTTGCATCAACACACAGAGAAACTGATCTATTTGTGCATGTGGATGTTGTGTTAGGGTACAGATGGGGTCCGGAGGGCCGTTACAAACCCTCGCTGACAGCGGCTTAACGAGGGCCCTGGCCTTTGGCTCCTGCATCTGTGTCGGTGTTCAGAAGCCAACCACTCAAACACACTGATTAATAAAAGTTTAAATGTGCGTAAAATAGATGCACACACACTCAGGTCAGTCTATTATATATGCTCAGTTAACACTTCATCCACATTTGTTATAATTAAACAAATCATCTCCATGCTTCCCACTACACGTAGGAAGACTCTAAAGTTTTCAGTAAAACACTTGTTCTTAGCAAATAATGACACAGGAAATAAGAGAGGGGGTGAGAGGAATCCACTGATCTAATTAGCAGCTAGTTAGCAGCAAAACAGTTGAGTCCAATTAGGGAGTGTGCTGTAGTGTAGGGATGGGTTTAAATGCTATCCTGATTATCAAGGCTGTTTATCTGCTCTCCACCAGGAGACACACTTGGTGCACACTAGCTATAGACAAATCGGATGAGAATGGAGTGTTTGTTTTAGACTAAGCGTGAGTTTGTGTCTGTTAGAGGTTTTGGTATTGGGGAATGAGCAAGCATGTGTGCTTGAATGTATCCACCTGTGTGCGTTCATGTGGGTGTCTCCATTGAAAGAGGGTGCACAATTGTCTGAAATGCTTAGTCTCCTCATTAAAGATGCAGTAGGTGAGACTTATACAACTAACTTTCTGTCATATTTGCTGAAACTGACCCTATGTTTGAGTAGAACTACATATAAGCAGGTCCATCCATCCATCCATCCATCCACCCATCCAACTTCATCCGCTTTTCTGGTATTGGGTCGCGGGGGCAGCAGCTCCAGCAGGTCATTTAAAAAAAAAAAAAAACTGGCTCCTCTGGCACCACCTACAGCCTGTAGTGTGATTTGCAAAAATCCATCGCTCCCTGTTCAGACCCTACAATGAGGGCCGGGGGTGTGTCTAACTGCGTGTCAATCACTGCTCAGGCACACGCATTCATTCTCCCTTGTGGGGGGAGGGGCTTGGAAGACCATTTGGGCTTTAGTAGAAAGGGGGGAGGGACTGAGAAGTTGTCGATGTTCAAATTCTTTCGCTAAATCCTGGATCTTCACAATCCTACCTACAGCACCTTTGATATCGAAAATCTTCAGAGGCCAGTTCTAGCTGCCCCAAACTCTGCTTCACTGCCACATACCACAAACAGACCCTGTCTATCTCTCTCTGCTCCCTCCCTTCCTCTTGGCAGAGTCTCCCCCTGTCGGCAGGTGCATGCTCCGGTTGCAGCCAAAGTGCCAACCTTCCCTCCATATGCCCGCCTCCGCAGTGCCAGCTTACGCCTGCCGCTTCCCACCAGGATTCAGCTGGCCCGGCCCTCCCCAAATCTGTTCTCGCTCCCCACCACCCATCCTCCCCCACAATCATAAGTATCCACCTCTAGCCTTTCTTCTCGCACACACAGCCCTAACCTCATCCCTCTCGTGCCAGCCCTACCTCTTGTCTCGCACCACGAGGTGAAGCATTTATGCAGCCCTCTCACATCCACTTGTCTTATGTTTCTGTTTGCTTCATCCCCACCCCCCTTAGCCCTTTTCTCACCTTACACTCTGCATTCCTGTGACCTTCATCTGCTGTACTCCGCCCTCCTAAACATCCCCCAGTTGTCCAGCTCTTTTTTGAGACCTCCCTTGACATGATGCCGAAAGACCGGAGCAGACCCTCACAGAGCCAGGAGCCAGGCCACATCAATCAACACCAGAGTGCAGGACGTCAGATCGATGCATCATCCTTCAACTGGTTGTACTTTGGTATTTAGAGGGAAAACTGCCCCATACCAGCGGTGTAAAGCATGTTTTACCACTAGCAAGTTACTCTCGTCTCAATTGGGCTCAGGGCATCAACACATAGTGTGAGTGTGTGAGAGGAAGTGTTTTTATGTGTGTCCACTCACTTAGAGCCGCTGATGTAACCTTGTCTGACCTTTCAGCTCGTACAGTTTTCCCTAAGGGTGTGAAACCACCCCTATTGAGGCAACATTCTGACACCAAGAAGCCAAATAAACACAAACAAGTATGCACACTAATGCAGTGCCCATAGGGCTGGATGTGAGAGAGGACGAGATATATCACCAAAACATCTGCCCTCTTTTTGTTATGTTTCTTTCAGAAAATAACAGGCAGGCGTCGTTTCTCAAGCATATATTGTACATGGACAAACACAGTGTGTGAGATTTATACCCAGCCATAGCCACTGTGCTATTTGTTTTGTGGCCGCTGTAAGGCTTCCATAAACACAGAGTGATGGAGCGGTAATCCTGTGCCCTCTCCTCATTACTCCTCCTCCTGAGGAAGTCATCTGACCGGCCTGGAGCCATCTATCTAGGTCACAGCCATCACCTATCATCCATCATCGAGTCTCTCCCTGTCTCTCTGTCTCACACTCACTCACTCGCACACAAATTCAGTGTGTGACGCTTATTTTAATAGGATGTTTTGGACCCAGTCACTGATCACTCGCCCCACGCCAAACCTCTGAGAACAACAGACAGAGAGTGTGAGAGAAGGAAAAAGGAGAGAGAGAGAAAGACCTTGCCTGGAGTCATTTCCAGTATTTAACAGGATGTGATGAGCTCTCGCCATTCTCTTAATCTGTCTACCATGATTCATTTCCTTCTCCTGTGTGCCGAGAGGCTGGCAGCTCGGCACCAATCAGCCACACTAAGGCACACAAACAAGCACACACACAACCTACAAAGCAAGAACCACTGCAAATAAAGTAGAAGACATTAGGTCATTCATTCATTACACCAATAACTGTGATGAAGTCTCCGGTCATTCATCCCTGGTGTGGAAGAAAACTAACAACCAAGGACATGCTAACACTCTCTGAACAATTCCACCTCCTGCTGGGACCTTGAGGTCATCGGCCACTCATGATTCCCACATTGGGTAAAAAGAAGCCCCCTGGTAAAACACAGGTATTTGCAACCTTGTCTATAAACACTGCAACACTCAAATTATACACAGACAAATTGCACTTTCTTATTCCTTGTCTTGAGCAAAGGGGTTGCTTTGATGGCTAAGCTCTAAAATCCCATCTACTAATGATTGAAAAGCTGCCAGCTGAAAAGGCTGCCCTGATCCACCAACAAAATTGTTCACTAAAATACACACAAACACACTAACAAACACACACACACACACACACACACACACACACACACACACACAACACACACACCACACACACACACACACACAACATACATACACAGTCTACAGAGTTCTAGAGAAGAAAATGTGCAGTTTCTAAATCCCTATTACCCTCTCCCTGGGTGGTACAGTTCTTTGTTTCCCCCCTTCTCTTCTTAATAAATCTTAGCCTCACACACTCTCAAAAACCCAGGGAAGTGAAGGGGGATTACCCTGCTTCTCCTTCTAACATCTTCTACAAGTGTGTATGTCTGTCTGCAAGTGTGTGTGTGTATGTCTGTCTGCAAGTGCATGTGTGTGTGTTAGTGTGTGTGTGTGTGTGTTTATTAAAACTTTATGGTGTGAGGAGCTGAACTGAACCCTGAAGCCTGCTGATCCAGTCAGCAGGTGCTCTGCCAGGAAGGAAATAGACAAAATGTAACTGAACCTGCAGAAGAGTCATCTGGCAACAGATATCCACTATCATCTGTCTATCTGTCTGTCAGTCTATGCACATGTGAGAGAGTTAAGGCATGAACATTAACATACCTTTCTGTGACACAAGTTACAGACTAACACACTTTTATGGTTTTGTAAACTTTACAAATGCAATTTTCTTTTACACAACAAATAACAAATGTCTTTGTTTGCTTGGGTATAAAAGAGCTTGAGCTTGAAATTGCTCATATTATGCTCCATATTCAGAGGTTGTACCAGAAGAGGTTTATGTGGTTTAATTTTCAAAAAACACCATATTTTTGTTGTACTGCACATTGCTGCAGCTCCTCTTTTCACCCTGTGTGTTGAGCTCTCTGTTTTAGCTACAGAGTGAAATATCTCACTTCTCTTCAGTCTTTGTTGGGAGTCGCACATGCATAGTAACTAGGTAAGCACTGCTAGCCATTAAGAAGCAGAGTATGAGGGCGTACCACGCTGGCAGCTAAGCGAGCATTCTAACAAGTGTTACAAAGTGACGCATGTTTGTCACGGAAGAAAGGGCTGGACTACAATAGAGCTGTTTGGAGCAGTTTGTGAACAGTGTTTTCTGTTAGGATGGTAAGTCCCTTCGGGGTGGACTTTGGGGCTTTTCACTTTGAAAACCTAGAGCATGCACAACATGATATATACTGTAACACAATAAAGGAAAGGGAAACACCCCAAAAACATAATATGAGCACTTTAATAGTTTAACATCTGTACATCCAGGGGCTGCAAAATGTTTACTGATCAATCAAGTGAGTTGTGATTGTAGGAAGAAAAAAAGGCCAAATAAATGGGTGGTTACAGGTGGACGTTTCTCTGAGAAATGAGACATATAGACATGTATAGTCTCTCAAACAGCTATCCATGCAACTTATGCTCTTTTCATTTATTAAGTTAAATGATAAATAAATACAGCCCCAGCCTGTCTGTCTACCATATTATAACAAATCAATGTGTGTGTGTGTGTGTGTGTGTGTGTGTGTGTGTGTGTGTGTGTGTGGGTGTGTGAATCCAGCACCATCAGATGCATGCAGGGTTTAATTAGAATTCTATGCAGTCTAATTTGATTAGTGGAGGCAAAGGAAGATGAAGGCAATTAGAGCCGACTAATTCTGCTGCTGGAATATTGTTTTAGGAGAGAGGTGACTACATATACACATACACAAACATACATACCCAAACACAAACACAAAACACACATGCACGCACACGCAACACACACACACCACACACACACACACACACACAACACACACACACACACACACACACACACACACACACACACACACACACACACACATTAAACCACAAAATAAAAGTGAGCCACACGCTCATTGCTCTTGCATTCCAATGGGGTTCATGTAAGTTCAGAGACTTAACTCGAAAGAGCAGAGGTGAGTGTCTGTCATGATAGCCGAGTGTTTGACAAGCACTGTGACCTGCCAACTGATACCCCTGCACACAGTTGTGAAGAAACTGTTTCCCATCCCACTGCTGCCTCTGTATGTGTGTGTGTGTGTGTGTGTGTGTGTGTGTGTGTGGTATGTGTGTGTGTTGTCCACAACCACAGAAGAGCAGAACAAACAAACTTACATACAACACAATGCACTACACAAATAGCATTGCGTCTCCTTGTGACAAGCCAAAGTGACAAGGCTACCAGAAGGAACAGAAAAGGAAGAAGAGAGCTGACTGCAGTCCATAAATCGTAGTTGTATGCTACTGTGATACCAGCAAAGCCCCCATTACCCCCTGCACCTGTTAGCTCACCATGTGTATGTGTGTGATACTAAAGTGTACTAATAGTGTGTCACATTATATATTATTTTATATTATTTTTATATTATATTATATATTGTACCTTTGGACAAAGCCAGTCTAGCTCTTTCCATCTTGCTTCCAGTCTGAATGCTAAGCCAAGTGAATTGCCTGCTGGCTCCAGCTTCATATTTGGCATACGGACATGAGAGTGGTATTGATCTTCTCATCTACCTTTCAACAAGAAAGCAAATAGACACATTGCCCAAACTTAACTATTCCTACAAGTACAGAGTTGGAGTCGGGACATGTTTAGCGTACCTAAGCATACAGACTAGCGGCAGGGGGAAATACTAATCTATTCCTTAAGTGGTGGTGTGTGAATAAATATTTGTTTGAAGTTGTGCATTTACAATATGTAGTCAATAAAGGTTCTCACAAGTATATTCACACAAAAATGTGTGTGTGTTTGTATTTCTGGAACTCCCCCGACACTGCTGCTGGTGGTGGCCTGTATCCAGAGAGGAGCTCAGGCCACAGGTGTGCAGGGTCAGGGTTTAACAGCCCTGGGTTTATGAGGAGGCTAACGGGGCAGCCGGTGAAACGCGCCAGCGCCGACCTTTACGGCCATGACCAGGGCAGTGCCACCTGCAGACTGGCGTAGAACAGATGCCACACCGAAACGGGTCAAAGCTTTTATAGCAACGGCAGAGGGTGCGAGAGAGAGTGGGAGAGAGAAAAGGTGAGGCAGCTAGTAGTCCATCATTGTGACTGCTTTACTGCCACTACTGCCATCTAATGACAGAGCTGTCAGAGCACAGGGAGTGGGAGGAATGGAGGGATGGAAAGGCCGAGGAGCAGAGGGGGAGTAACAGATAAATGGATACAATGATAGAGTGAACTGGGGGATAAAGCACAGAGTGGAGGAGGAGAAAGATGAAGCATAAAGAAAGGAGTAGATGGATTGATGTAGGATTGATTGGAGGAGATGGCTTCAGCTAGGAATGGAGAGAATAACATTGTAGTTAATTGGATTTAATGATTACACCACTGCACAGATAATCCTCTGACACAGTATGGACTCCTCTGCTGGTTTTTGTTAATGAGTGCTGTCCATTGGCTAAGGTTACCAGCGTGTGATGGCTCTGCACACACACAAACAGATGCATAATATGACATTTGTAAAAATAAAAAAAACACACACACACCACTCTAAACCAGAGTGCTAAGTAATCACCAGTGATTAGTCCACACTCTGATCAAGGGCTCAATACCTAGCATTTCCAACACACATATTGATTACCCTGGTGTGTGTGTGTGTGTGTGTGTGTTTGTGTGTGTGTGTGTGTGTGTGTGTGTGTGTGTGTGTGTGTGTGTGTGTGTGTGTGTGCGTGTGTGTGTAAAGAGAAAGGCTTTTTATCCATGGAATTGATTTTCAGAGAGAGACAGGGAGACGGGACCACAGCAATCAGACTGGTTTAGTCCTGGATTTGTTTATGTGTTATTCTTGCTTCTGACTCAGTATGATGTAGAGTCAGTTACCCATTTATTTCAATCTGTCCTGTATTCAGTCCTGACTAGCGGACTGGATTACAAATTGGTTGTCTGAATGACTTTGTCTACCACGACCGATTTTGAGCAAAGGGAAACACTGTAACACTATACCTGATGCTCCAGTATCTGCAAACCTTCTGTATGTGGCCTGTCATGACAAAACTACAGCCCTTCTTACTCTTCAACCTCACTTTCCCTTTCTTCTGCTTGCCTCTGTGGTTTGTGGCATCACTTACGTTTTTTGTTGTTGTCGGTTTCACTCTCTTGTTCTCTGCCTGTCTATCCATCTTACTTTCTGTCCTCCTCCCCTTTCTCACTGACTTACCCCAGGCTATAAGCACAAGCAGTTTTGGCGGAAAACAACAACAGCAAGAGCGAGCCGGTAGATCTGAGCAGTCAACCTCAACACACACACACACACACACCACACACACACACACACACACCACACACACACACACACACACACACACACACACACACACACACACACACACACACACACACACAGTAGAGGTTTTAACAAGGTTTATCTCTTTGAAATCCCCATGGAGAATAAAGATTGAGGTATGGAGGAGGGATGAATAGAAGGAGGAATGATACAGACTGGAAGGGTGGGAGGGACAGATAGCAAGAATATTAAAAGCAGGAGGAGAGCAAAAGTGAGGAGGAGGCGTGTGGAGAAGGAGTGACTAGCTCCATTTTTAAGTGGTTGCTCTCTGGCTCTGCTCCACCTCGGCTGTGATGTAAATGTAACCTAAGTTCAAATGCTTCTCCTCTTCCACCTTTATCTCCCTCACTGTTTCTGCTCTCCTACCATCTCTCTCTCTCTCTCTCACACACACACACGCACACACACACACACTATTCCTCTTTATTTAACCCAACCTTTTTTGTTGTCAAATAATCACAGAGAACTAGCATGTGTCTGACACGGTCTCCAAGGCAACGGCGGTTAAGACAGGAAGGCAGGCAGGGGCTCATTCAGTGGTTGAATGAAAGAAGGGGGAAGAGAAGAAGCAACCCACAGTGCAGGACATACACAGAGACACGCACGCGCACACACACACACACACACACACACACACACACACACACACACACACACACACACACACACACACACGCACACACACAAAGTGATGAGGAGGGAGGAAAGGTACCATGAGGCAAATGAGGGATGAGGACAAGCAGGATTACATGGCTGGCTGGTGGAGAAGAGTCAGGGAGTTCGAAAGAGAAAGCATTGAGGAGAAGGAAGATACTTCCTAATTCCTCTCTAATTTCATTTGTGTATCACTCCCTTGCTCTCTCCTTGTTTGATCCAACCGCCACCTTGACTGGGGTCAGAAGTTCTGACACATGTAGCAGAGTGCTGCACTGAGACCTTCCTCTTTCTATCGGAACCCCGCACACACACCTCTTTGTGTCGCTTGCCGTCTTTATTTCTCACACAAACACAGCAGGCGCTCTGTGGCCTTTACCGGCAGATCTACATTTCAAAACCCTCCTTTTGAACAAGAGAGGTAGACTTGCAAGACACAGAAGAAACGCTGAAGACATGATGAAGATAAAGTACAAAAATATTGGAGTGTAGCAGATAAAAAAACTTTTACTTTGTCCTTAATCCTTAATAATTGTCCTTCTAAAAAATGCAACACATGCTTTCAAACTGAATCCCCTCATTTTAATATGTTTATGTGGTTTGTGGTAATAACTTAATACTTCTGAGTCATTTCTTGATTTTCTTCCATTCGGCAAGTGCTGTATTGTACCCTTACACTGCTTATTATGGGTATGATACACTCTTGGTGTATTTAGGATTAGTTGTTATGTCACTTGCAGGTCAAATACACAATTATCCATCCATGCTAACAACCTTTGAAAGTTGGCCACTAAACTACTGCTAATCTCGGCGTGTTTCGTGTTTCTAGGATAACAGCAGTGTAAAAATGTGCATGAAAAATTAAAAAAAGCATAATCCACAGTGAAAGCTTGTAGAAAAAACAGCAAACATTGAATTTGGTAGTAAAATCATAGTTCTAAGAAAAATCTAAATTGAAGTCTACGTGCATTGAAAATGTGTCTGGGAAAAAAGAAGGAAAAAAAGAGTATATAAGGTAAAAAAAGCTAGGCAAAACGTAGCAAAATAAATCTAAATATCTATAAGTAATTTAAATTATGGCATGTTGTAGGAGGACAGGTGATGTTTGAGTTGCAGCTGGCAGGTAAAGAGGTTTGTTAGAACAGGCCATGGGGTTGGAGAGTGAAATTGGGGGGGGCAAGACTAAGCACCGTTGGATATGATCTAACTGCGCACTCTGCCCACTGACTAGAGCACATCAATAATTTATCTCTGCTAAGTGTTAGTGAAGTGTACCCACTTCTGCTGTAGGGAGACAACAGTCACACAATGATGAAAACACACATTAACCAGAGGACAAGCACTTTTGTACAGATTTAGGCTATACAATTAAACAGACTAAGTAACAGCAATGTGAGCCAAACAGCCAGCACTGCATACATTGTACATAGCATAGTGCATATATTTTTTGTCTAATTCACAGGTGTGTAAGTGCACAGCATGCATGTTAAAAACCAAAGGAGCAAGGAAAACAGTAATACATTTATGGACAAAATTCTATATGAATACAGGCATACACACAAATAAAAGAAATATGATAGAATGAGCCCAATACCGAGGCATGGAGTGAAAAATATTTCCTTTAAGTTCCCTTCTCTTTCATTCTCCCTTTCTACTCCTGTCTGTCATTCGCTCTCCCTCTCTCATGCCCTCTCTTGGCTCTTCTCTCCACAATCAGTGCCCAGTGAGCCGTGAGACGCACTTAAGCGCCGACCGGCGGTAACCTCACGCCACCCTAGCACTCACTCTTTTTCCCACACAGGCACACACACACACACACACACACACACACACACACACACAGGCACAGGTGCACACACACACACAGGCACAGGTGCACACACACACACACACACACACACACACACACCACACACACACCACACACCCACACAAACACCACACACACACAACCACATGCATGCACAGACAAACAGATACACACATAGACAGATATGAATAGACAGATCGCACACATAAAACCACAATTTTGCTCCTTTTACTCGCCGTGTGGTGGTGATGAATAAAACACACTGCCACTTAGTGTCCTCTTTACCTGCTGACTTCCATGTCGATTGAGGGCTGAGAGCTTAGTGAAACAGAGTTTGAGCAGCTGTCACACAGCATTACCAGCCTTGGATCTCAGGTTCCAACCTCAGGACCAGCAACACAAAGACAAGCGTCTCCTTAGATGCACTCCAGAGCTAACCTCAAACCTCCGGTGCACTTTTTCAGAGCACACAAACACACAAAGAAGTACTCACTGCCTATACCACTGTGCATATACACAACAGATTTACAAGCATATGTGCATAAAAACACACAAACGTGAACATTTCCACATCACACACAATTGTCATTAGCTTACCTGGCAAGTAGTAAAGTGGTGCTTTTAGTCCAAACATTGTTAATGTTTATGTGTCATGAAGAGAGAGCAACTTGTTTCAAATGTGCAGGCAGCCGTCCTGTCCTGGATGACTAAGCTAGAGAGGGGCTTTGCCCTCGCAGCCACCCAGAAACAAGGCTGTGTGAGGGGAGGCTGGGCTGGGACTCAGCCTGTCATCCCCGCTCTCTGGTCCTCGCTAACCAAGCATGAGGCTGGGACCGCCCAGCCAGCTAGGACACACACATACACAAACACACAGACAGTCACACAGATACACACAGACAGAGAGGTGCAAGGGTCAACCACTGAGCACGCCCCCACTCTCGACCCCCTCGTGATCCCTCGGGCAAAGGGTCACACACTAGCTGTCGGTTTCCAAGCAGCAGCAGAAAACACGCTTTCTCCAGCTCTTTCTTACATACACACACACACAAACACACACCCAGGGAGTCGGGACAGCCAGAGTAAAAGCTAGCAGTCCAGTGCCAAGACACGGTGAAAAGAGGCAGGAGGGAGGATAAAATACAGGCTGGATAAATCCTGCAGACGAGAGCGACGACTGATTCCGGGGACTGTCTTTTATCCCTCTATCCAAGAAAGATGATCAGAGGAGAGACGGCTCTGCTTCTTCCGCTACTGCTGCCACTCTCTTTCTTTCTCGCTCTCTTATTTTCTCACCCTCCCTTTTTTCTCCCTCTCTTTCACTGCTGATATGGAGAGGAGGTTGAGGAGAGGAGGAGAGAAGGAAGGCAGAATGAACTCCCTCTAGGCAACAACACAGCCACATAGCCTGAAAGTGTGTGTGTGTGTGTGTGTGTGTGTGTGTGTGTGTGGTGGGTGGATGGGTGGGTGTGAGGGTGGTGGTGGTGTTAGAGTGAAAAGAGATAGAAGAGGCATGGGTACAGATGAGAGGGAAATACCGGCCAGTGCCGATGCTTCACCAGAGGAGGAGAGTGGTCATAGTTCAATTCAAAGTCAGGGTGACAGCTGATTGGACAGCCCCACTGACAGCGAGAGGCCAACGACTGTCAAGGGAGCATCTGTTCACACTGTATCAGACAGTAGGAAAGCAACCAATAGAGAATGCAGATAGAGTGCCGTGGGTCTTCAAGGGCAGCTCACAATAGAACAGCTACGTGTTTGGAAGAGTAAAATATAAAAGAATCCCCGCCTCCATTCTCTTCTCTGAAAATAAGAGTCCTTGTCTTTAGTCTGTCAGTGTGTGGGTGCATTTGTGTGTCCGTCTAGGAAACTTGGCTTGTGCAGCCTAGCGCACAGACTGCTCACCATGATGCGCTGACAGCAGACTTTCCCCCGTTCTCTCTCTCTCTCTTCATCTCACACACACACACACACACACACACACTCACACACGCACACACTCGCTGTGTTATTCCACTGCCTGCTTTGCAGACAAACCCAACTGAGATGGTGGCAGTAGGGGTGAGAAGTTAACTATTTTCTGGGATGCAGCCATGCCAAACCAAAAAAAACAGCAGGAGACAGGGCAAGAGAGAGAAAGAAAGAAAAACAAAGGAAGAATTGATGGAGAAAGACTAAAGACAGTTTGCCCTGAGGACTGACTTACTCTCGAACCCATTCTATGAAGCTCACAGTGGGAGAGAAACAGAGGGGGGATTGGCAGGAGTGAAGCGAGGAAGGGGCTTGAGACAGACTGAGGTGTCCTATGCCTTCAGAACGACTCAGAGGACGAAAAAAACTCCACAACACGCATCCACAAGCAGAGTGGGAACGAGTGGGAGCGTGAAAGGCATGCTCACAGGCAAATAGGGCAAATAACCGCTAATAGGGAATGATGATTGGAGGAAGGAGAGACAGACAGAAGGAGAGAGCAAGTGTGGAACATGGAGATATTATAAGACTGGTGTGGAAGGGGAGGGGAGTCCATAGAATGAGATATGTAAGGAAGCAGAGAAGAGGGGGGAGGGGGAGTTATTCTGGGAACAAAGCCCTTTTTATTTAAGACAGGAAATCAGTAAATTCTTAATTCAGACAAGTGCAATGTGCTACATGCTATATATATATATATATATATGTATGCTACATTATGTAATATTATGACAGATAAGTGAAACTGTGCAACACGTTTACATGTGCATACCCTTAATGCTATATCGCATACAGTGCTAAATGTGCGCCTGAAAGGAACGTGAATGTTTCTGTGCTGTTTTGCATAGGTGTGTGTGTGTATATGTAAAGTAGGTGTTGAAGTGTCTGGCACCTCGTAAGACAAGTTGAGAGGTGACGTGTCCCCCTTAGGTGCTACACCACCAACTCTGACGACACACTGACAGATAGAAAACTTACAAAGCAGCATCCAATTTCTGTAAATGTAACAAGATGAAGATGAATTTGTTAGTTTAGTTAAACTACAGGCTAGGTGCATCCAGACATTCCCTCATAAATGAAACTAATTTTCTCAAAGATCCAACAATACATTTATGTAAATGTTCTTTGAAAATAAATTGTCTCCTGTCTTCTAGCTGCTATAGCAAAGTTGTATAAAGTGTTTTAAGTCTCTTAATCAAAACAATAACAAAAGACAGACTTTTTAATGACATGAAGTTGCATGAAGGATAATGAAGGATCATGGAGTTGTTGTCTTTATTGTCAACCATCATTGCCGCTGAAAATCTATCTGACCTAACTCAGGCAAAAAACTATGTTAACGGAGTCACGGACATAAACGGACAAGTTAATGTATTTGAAATTTTTTTCAGATTTTGTTTGTACAATTAGCCAGGCCTGCTTGGTTCTTTTGGTGAATGATTGTAAAGACTTACAAAAAAAATGTTTACAGCATATACTAATAGCTCACATTATTGCATTGTGTAAACATTTAACTTCCTTTAATATTGTATATTAGTCAGCTAAAACCACAATATCGTTTGGTCTATAAAATGCCAGAAAATGGTGAAAAAATGTCCATCCCAGTTTCTCACTGTCCAGAGTGATGTCTTTACATTGCTAGTTTTGTGAGTCCGAACCCCAAAGATATTCAGTTTAATGTAGTATAAAACATAGAAATCAAGATGAGAGGCTAAAAACTGCCATTTATGCTTAAGAAATTACTTAATCTATTACATTATTATCAAAATAGGTTTTTTTTACCTGTAGCTCAACAGGTAATTGAAAAGAATAATCTTTAATTTATTTACAGTTTGGTTTTTTATTTGTTATTTATTAAGGGACAGGCAATGCTCAAGACTAGCTCTCATCCTCTGTTGCTTAAGGTAGTGTAATGAGTCACATTTGACAAGTGCAATGGAAAAGAAGGCACACACAAGCACACACATTCTCTGAAAGGCTATAAAAGCTCCCTGGGGACCGAAGCAGTGTGTGTAACTGAAAGCACTGTGATCAAGGAGTAACAGGGAGAGGAGAAGGGAAGAGGGGAAGAACAAAACAAGTGAAAAGGGGGTGTTCGGGAAAAAAAGGAAAAAAAGATGAAAACGGCATGGGAGGGAGGGCACAGCAGTCTGCTGATAAAGACAGGGATGAAGAGAGAGAGAGAGACCGAGAGAGAGAGAAAGAGAGAGAGAAAGCAAAAATGAGCTCCCTCTCTTACACATGCACATAAACAAGCCTGCCATGCTCACTTCCTGTCAACCCACCATACAATTATCTTACCTATACCCCCACCTTGCAAAAAATATCTCTCAATTGTTGTATGGTGTGTGTGTGTGTGTGTGTGTGTGTGTGTGTGTGTGTGTGTGTGTGTGTGTGTGTGTGTGTGTGTGTGTGGTGTTAGAAGGGGTTGAAAAATGGTCTTCTTCCACAGCAGGGAAAGCAAAGATAAGGCATCACCCTAATCTTTATCTAACACACACAGCCTCTGGAGGTGCACAGCACGCATGCACACATGCATGCATGAATGTGCAATCCCAAGAATTGAAATGTGAGTAATTTTAGCAATTCACTCTTTAAATAGGAAATAGCGGTTACCACTGCTTTTCACTACTAAAATAAACATTTAATATTTGAGTAACAAATGTAAAAGCATTGAGTATTAAAATAGAAATAAGGACATGTATAGTCTTCAAGTAACCCTATACAGTATACATTTATACATAGGGCTCTGTGATATGGTTACAAACTGTATCACTAGTAATACGGACAATTTCAAATATCTATGATATTTCCTGGGATTGGTTCAAGCACCTTTGCAAGCCAAGGATAAGCAAGTACAGCTAATGGATGGATGGATGGATGGATGGATGGATGGATGGATGGATAAATGTGTAACAAAATTCCAAATGTACACAGAATCACACAAATATTCAAAATAAAATGATGCATTATATGATGAACAAAAACAACTAATTTTGTTTCAGAATCAATAATTTGGATTTTTTTTTTAAACGTTTAGAATGACAAAATATCATATCATCACAATTTGATTTTGCTGAAAGTTGAAAAGCATTAATTGCATCATCACCCAGCCCTATGTGAACATACATAGAGAATAAGCATCTTACATGCCCTAAGACATTAGGAAAGGAAAGGTTTTAGAAGGAAGGGTGGTTAAAAATTTGAGGGATTTGATTAAAAAAATCGGCTGGTCTGTAATACGTCGTCTCATATCAAATCTGATGAGAAATGCTATCTCGTCACCCTTCCCTCACCCCTATTTGCCGAGACCTGCACCCACTCCGCCATTACACACACCCATTTAACCTGACCTCTCGCTGGCGATTACAAGCCTGTGCAGTGTGTGTGAGCACGTGTGCGTGTGTGTATCGGTCTTTGTGTGTGAGATGCTTCTCTCCGTATGCTAATCACAGCCTAGCACTGAGAATTAATTTGCAAATGTGTCATTACCCATCAGGCTCAGCAGCAATAACTCTACAATTACACAACACTCGCCTGGCCAGCTGAGCACCACACACGCAAATATGTGCGCACGCGCGCACACACACACACACACACACACACACACACACACACACGCACACGCACACGCACACTCTGCTTCTACAGTTCTAAACAGAAAAGCTCTGATATAAAGACGGTAAATTCTGAAAGATATGCCATTCTGCTTTACCACCAAGACAATACACAATACTTCTAGCAAAATGAGCATCCAATTTATATTCTGCGTGTTTACGGTGTAATCACAGCTCCTCACCTCAGTGTCAACAAGACAGCAACCAAGGTCAGTTGCGCACTTTCACACACTCCTGTTTCTTAGCAACATTATCCAGGTAATCGCTGAGAAGTTCAGCATCACACAATGCCTTGCAGTGTGTGTGTGTGTGTGTGTGTGTGTGTGTGTGTGTGTGAGTTCAAGGACTTACCTGTGAAGTCAAGGGTCAGGATCCAAGGTAAAGCACGCAAAAGCCATGAGGAGGAGGAACGGTTGGCATGAAAAAGAGAAAAACACAAAACTGTGAGAATAGACACATTATATTTCAAGATAGCAGACATATTATTGTCTCTTTCAAACATGACTGAAGATACTTTATTCACAACTTTAATAATTTTATGTTCTAAAAGATATGCTGCATATACAGAGAGGGACATAATGAAAGAAAAACCTGAATATGCAAATGCATCTATACAGGGCTCCGGGACTCACTGAATAGTAAGGTGACAATAACAATTAGGTAAACCTTGTGCTATAGCTCCTGCATTCATTACATCTTAAACCAAGTAAACACCTATGAGATATTTTGGAACAATGAGTTAGACAGTTCTCTCCAGCACCACTATCATAAATTCAAATGAAGAATTAGCTTTTTAAAGAACGGTGCCCAGTTTCAGGGATTTGAAGAATCATTGTAAAGGAGCAGTGAAGCTGTTTTTGAGGTTTGTGGTGGTCCATAATCCTACTAAGACAATGTATGCACATTGAAAATACATTTTGGATATACATGCAATAAAATCAGCAGAAATCATTTTTAGGTGTCCCTTAACTGTGAAGTTGAGGACATAACTGTGACCATTTACCATTAGAGCTCACGTTTTTCAGCCTGGTGAGAAGAGAAAAAAACAGCAGCCAGCAGCAAACTGACTGCTGAGTGAGAATTTAAGTCATTAACTCAGAAAGGTTTTCAGGAATCTCCCTGCATTTCAAAATTGAGGTCAAGGAAGGGTTAACGTAAAACTAAATGTTTGCTCAGTCACTGGATGCAAAGCACCTGCTCTCAAACTCCCCTTATCATCACAGCTCCTAATATGGTTACAGCTCATTCACACACCTCTGTGTCCACTGCAAGAAACTGACCCACAGTGGCACATACTCCTCAACACTTCAGACACTCCGCTCTGACACCGGCCTTGTCGCCTGCTGCAGTCACACCTCGGGGTGACGGAAAAGGTGTGTACATGCACATGCATTATGTGTCCGTCTTTTTTTTCACCAAGGGCTTTACTGGCTCAAAAGAACGGTCAAACAAGGGCCAGTTAGTAAAAGCTTAAACTGAGTATATTCTTTGAACAGAGAAAGAATGTTAAATATAAAAAAAATAAACATAAAATTATTTATGTTTTCCTTTTTGTTTTATGCAGGGCTGGCAGCTAAACAGATAAATAGACTGACGTGACAAGGAACCACAAACCAAAAAATATGAAGAAGAAATAGAGGAACTGGGGATAAAACGGAAGAAGGGATGTTTTGTAATCTCATGACACCGTCCAACCACTGATGAGGCTTTGGTGTTGCTAATCCTGTCTGACTCAGTTTATAAAAGACAGTGAAGATATACACTTGAGTCTCAAGTTAACAAACTCATGTACTTAGAGACCCTACCGGCAACACAGAAAGAAAGAGTCTATTTTGACAATTTCCTTTGGCAACACAAAGCAGATCGCTAACCTTACACTTACGGAAAGGACAACAGAGGTCTGGAGAAATTATTGTCAGTGTGGGATTATACAAACTTCCTGAGCCAAAGGCAGCATTGACTGGCTTTTACACACGACACATCTGGTTTGATTTGTGGTCAGAAGATCAAAATTTGCATTACTTCATAGCTAGCTTCAAAGCTACTGATACCAGATAAATATGTGTTACTGTACTGATTCAGTTTTTAGCAATTTAACTGTCCACACAGGGCAAAATCAAGCATTAGAGGCACTTCATTTAGAGGCCAGACAAGCTTTTTCATTAGCATAGCCATTGTATAATCCTGTCAGTTTGTTTTTCAAGTTATCTAGCTGTTGTGTCTTCCTTATTGTCGTTATTATAGTAATCAAGTGAATAAAGGGTGCCATGCTCTACCTGAGCAACACTTAATCATTAGTCCACAGCAATGCTGCCGTTTTATAAAGAACTGATGTTTAAAATTCTCCACATGCCTGTTGTTTAAACCAGTGTGAGATTAGGAAAAGGACACTTTACTGTAGTGATTTGAATCGGATACAAGCTAAATTGTGCTCTTACTTTGAGAAAAAAAAAAATGTAACACTTACACCGGATTCTAGATTAAGTTACTCATTAAAATGGATGATTTGTGCAGTGTGGATAACGCTATGAACATTCTTCAGAAATTCTCTTGATGACATCTTCAGGCGCCTCTTGCATTTTTTGCTTTGCGAATCACATTTTAATATTCACAAATCAAGCCTGCACTCCTCATGTGAACCAGATTACTGTCACTCCTGATTTAAAGTGAATTTCCCTTTTAAATGGCTGCAAGCCCTTATTGGGGCTGACACACACACACACACACACACACACACACACACACACACACACACACACACACACACAAGGGAGCCAGGTGGGGGGAAGCTGGCCAGAGCTGACAACCTGATGTGCCGTCATATCATATGCCTCCCACAATGCCTTGTGGCACACCTGCTTTCTAGCACAGACAACAAAAGCATCCCTGTTCTCAGCCGAGGGAATGCATTGCGCCACACTTCTCTGCTCTGATGAGGCTTTTTATAGTTACTCAGCTCTCCTACCTGCATCCTCAAACCCTTCATCTGTCTCCATATCAAACACATCAGATCTGCTACCTCTCAGCGAGTCCCGTTGTTATTAGACAGAAGAGCAGAGAACCATAGACAAAGTAGTGAACCAGGGAAGAAGGAGGGAGGGAAACTTTAAAAGCGCTGCTCATTTGATTAACAAATATGTGTGTACATGTGTGCTGCATATTCCTCTGATGTAGTGTCTGTGTATACGGGGCAA